>NC_083335.1:75759698-76436313 GCF_963455315.2 Globicephala melas
GCCCCTACAGATGAGTGGGCCTTGGCTGGGAGGAAAGACTAAGACAAGAGGGAAGGATGTGTGGATGCCATAGAATGTGTTGTTATGGAAAGTTGATGATATCACATCTAATGACCTCTACCTGCTCTGGGAAGTGGAAGGCAAAGTCCCCAAAGTGAGAGGAAAAGCAGTAACTGGGGAGGTTCAAGGAAACTTGCTATTATTGGACAAAGTTTGAAATAGTTACTGTAGAGAATGGGAAAGTTGATAAAGACCTTTTTGTTATTATTATTTCTTCTATAGTGTTCATCAGTCCAGGCTTAGGAGAGTACAATGGCTTGATCCAAAGTTTGTGTGTTACTGGATGAGAGATTGAAGTGATTTAATGAACACAGGGTCAAAGATAGACAGGGAAGGAAGTGAAGACAGGGGAGGGAAACAAATGAAGAGAAGGTAGGAGATAACATAGTCCTTAAAACACAGAGCCTGGCACAGAGTAGATCTCAGTAAATATTTGTTGTGTGAAAGAATGGGAGATTCTGTGGGGTCAAACCATAAGTTTCCAGGAATGTAACTTCTGGAAACAGGCAATTCTAGCTAGAAAGGAGGACCAGCATTTCCAGGTGAAGCCAAGGGAGCAGGTGGTAAAATGGAGGGTAGATGATGTTGTGAGAGTCAAGGAGGTGAAGGAACTGCAGGTGAAGGCATTGGATGAGTCACTTGAGCAGACCTTGCCATCAGCCCAGGCTCCACTTTTCTACTGGGAGGAGGCAACCTCTACTGGGAGGAGACTGGCAAAGTAGGAGCTAGCAAGTAGACTAGTTTCTGGAAGCCAATGTCGACTGTGACTGTAACTCAGAAGGTACCAGGATGAAACAGATGGTTGTTCGTCTTACATCTTCATCAAGAAGATGGCTTGAACATGGAAGAGCAGGGTTCCCTGAGGCTAGGAGAGCAATGAAACCCCTTTAGAGTTTGGAAATAACCAAAAAAATAGAGCAGGGAGAGGGAGAGCTCTGCTCCTCCCATATGTCCAGACCCTCACTTTGGACTTGCCCCAAACCCTTTAGCCTATCCTCAGTGCCTGGGACCGCCACTGTTCCTTGCTTGCTGCATTACTCCTGAGTGCCCATTCTATCATGGGGATAAGGGCTGGGGCCTCTGACAACTAAAGGGCTGCCACCATTCTCAGTAAGAGAGAGCCCTGTATATCCACTGCCCAGGCCTATGAAATGAAGTCAGGGCTTGCCCCCGTCTTCCCCAGTGCTCCCACTCACATATGAGGCAGAACATGGTATCCTGTGAAAGCCCTGTCTTAGACAAGAAGCCTCATGGGTTCTAGTTCTGGCTCTACCATTGCCTCACTGTGTGACCTTGGGCAACTTTCTTCCCTTCTCTGGGCCTTAGTTTCCACATCTGTACAAAAACTGTTCTGCCTACCTCAGAGTTATAATAGAAGTAAATGAAATAATGGATGTGTAAATGTTTTGTAAGCAGTCAAATGCTCTGGGCCCACAAGAGAGTGGTTAAATTAATGCTGCCGGAATAAACCTAAGCATATATGGTCAATTAATTTATGACAAAGAGCCAAGATATACAATGAGGACAGGACAGTCTCTTCAATAAATGGTGTTGGGATGACCATTTATGGAAAGTTGATGATATCACATCTAATGACCTCTACCTGCTCTGGGAAGTGGAAGGCACATGCAAAAAAAGTCACATGCAAAAAAATGTCACATGCAAAAAAATGAAACTGGAGAGTCACATGCAAAAAAATGAAACTGGACCTCTATTTTACACCATACACAAAAATTAACTCAAAATGGATTAAAGACTTGAACATAAGACCTGAAGCCATAAAACTCCTTAAAGAAAACATAGGTGGTAAGCTCCTTGACATCAGTCTTGGCAGTGATTTTTTTGGGTTTGACAACAAAAGCAAAGGCAACAAAAGCAAAAATAAACAAGTGGGACTACATCAAACTAAAAAGCTTCTGCACAGCAAAGGAAACTATCAACAAAATGAAAAAGCAACCTACCAAATGGGAGGAGATACTTGCAAACAATATATCCTATAAGGGGTTAATATAAAATATCAAAAGAACTCATACAACACAACATCAAAAAAACAAACAACCTGATTAAAAAATGGGCAGAGGACCTGAATAGACATTTTTTCAAAGAAGATACAGGTGCACAACAGGTACATGGAAAGGTGTTCAATATCACTAATCATCAGGGAAATGCAAATTAAAACCAAAATGAGATATGACCTCACCCCTGTTAAAATGGCTGTTATCAAAAAGATAAGAAATATCAAATGCTGGCAAGGATGTGGAACAAATGGAACCCTTGCGAACAGCTCATGGGAATGTAAATTGATGCAGTCACTATGTAAAAAAGTATGGAGGTGCCTCAAAATTAAAAATAGAACTCCCATATGATCAAGCAATCCTGCTTATGTGTATTTATCCAAAGAAAACAAAGACACTAGATATGTGTTCACTGCATATGTGCACACTAGATATGTGTTCACTGTTCCATGTTCACTGCAGCATTATTTACAATAGCCAAGACATGGAAGCAACCCAAGTGTTCAAGAATGGATGAATGGGTAAAGAAAATGTGATGTGCGTGCACACACACACACACACACACACACACACACACACACTGGAATATCATTTTGCCATAGAAAATAATGAAATCTTATCATTTGCAACAATATGGATTGAACTGGAGGGCATTTTTCTAAGTGAATAATTCAGAGAAAGACAAATACTATATGATTTCACTTATATGTAGAATCTAAAATTAAAAAAAAAAAAGCGAGCTTATACACACAGAAAACAGATTGGTGGTTGCCAGAGCAGGGGTTGGAGGTGGACAAAATGGGTGAAGGGTGTCAAAAGGGACAAACTTTCAGTTATAAAATAAATAAGTCATGAGGATGTAATGTACAACATGGTGAATATAGTTAATAATACTGTATTGCCTATCTGAAAGTTGCTAAGAGAATAGATCTTAAAAGTTCTCATCACAAGAAAAAAATTGTAACTGTGTGGTGATAGATGTTAACTAGATTTGTTGTGGTGATTATTTCACAATATACACAAATATTGAATTCTTATGTTGTACACTTGGAACTAATATAATGTTGTATGTCAGTTATATTTCAGTAAAAAATGTAATTGTGCCAGATTTGCCCTGGGAAATCAGGGAACATGTTCTCTATGCATTCAGTAAGTCATTCCTATGACTATGCATGCCCCATTCTAAGGACTGAAATCTTCAAGTCCGAAAGACCAGGATATTCAGGGCCCTCTCCAGTCTAGTCCCCAGCCTAGCTCTTGTTGAAACACATTGAACTTGAACCAGACTAAATTGGTTACCCAAACTGCCCTGCTTTTTCCCACTTCTATGTCTTTGCTCACTGAGTTCCCTCCACTAATACCTTTTCTTTCCTTTCTACTAATTAAAACACTTTACACCCTTCAAGGCCAAGATCAAACACTACCTCTTCCATTATCCTTTCCCTCAAGTTAGCAGCTGAAGGGGAACTCTGTGGTTTCTGCAGTACAGTGGACCATTTGCACTTTGGATCTTGTCTTTGTGGGCCACCTTTCTGAATAAAGCGAAAGAATTTTCCCATTGCAGGAAAGAATGCAGACTGGTCAGTGGCATGTGCAGAGCAGATCCAGCCCTAGGCTAATGGCAGTTCCAGGAAGGGAGGGAGGGAAGGAGAGAGGGAGAGAAGAAAGAAGGAAAAAAGGGAAGTTAGGAGGAGACAGGGAGAGAGGGAGAGAAGGGTTAAGATTCAGCTTTCTTGGAAGCTGCATTCCCACTTGTTCAGTTTACAGTCAAGATCTAACTGGGAAAACAAATTACCTGGAAACTGGTGGTTGTAATGGAGGGTTTGGGGAGGCTAGGTTATTATCTGGGGGCAATGCCAATAAGAGACTAAAGGCCAAGGGTGACATTTCATTGTAGGAACCTCCTCCTCGCACCTCCTAGGGAAATTTGCCTCAGAAGATTCATCATCAGAATTTGAGATGATCCATTTTCACTCCAGGCCTGTTGTCTGGATGGGGAAGAAACCAAGGCAGCGGGCCTTAAAGTTTCTGCCCACAGCAGCACAGGCAACTGGAAGAACAACAGCTCAGAGAGGTCTGGAGAGCTGAGCTGCCAATAACATGGGCACTTAACTTTGAAAGTTTCTCAGTCTGCTCATCTGGGAAATGGGGCAAAGAGTTTCAGCTCTTCCTCTGCCTAGAATTTGGTATACTCCTACATCCTAGTCAAATGCAATTCTTTTGATATGCCCAGAGTTATCTACATACTTTCAAGTGTCAACCAGAGAATTGGTGTTCCAGATGGCACAAGGGAGGCCACCCTGGCCAGGCCCCATTTGAAGGGTGTACTTTCCTGGGGTCCTAAAGTAGATGGAGCTGCTGAGCTTGACTCCTAATCTCCTAAACCCTGACTAAGGGGATGGGGAGCAAAGTGAGGAGTGCAATCCCAGATAACTCACCCTCAGGAACCCAGATTGAAAGAAAGGTAGAAGAGACCTGCAGCTCACTGCCCTAAAGTCTGTGTTTACAGTCCAGTCCTTCAGTTCTCTTGCCCCTTGGAGAAAAACAGTTGCACTGCTCTCCAAAATGCTTTATGCATTTGAAAGTCTGGAAGCTGAGTGGGGCAGGACCATGGGGATAGATGTCCAGTATTCTTGCCTTCCTTCCTAAAGTCTCTTAGGCACTAGGAGCTAGGGAGAGTGGGAGAGGTAAGAATGGGGAGAGGCAAGTCAGTTCAAGACCCCATTCCCTGCCTCCCTTCCTGCATGATGGGAGATATTTATGTAGGGGCGTGGGGGGTGGGTCTGTCAAGGCAGCTCCCAGGAAAAGCTCCAAACATCTAAAGTACTCCCCATATACAGATTATCTGGGCTTGCATCCTCTACCCCTTCACCTTGTGTCTTTTTCACTGCTCATACACATCCTCACCCATAGTGGTTTAGGAGATATAAAAGAAGGTACTGTGGAAAGATGAAGATTTAGCAAAATTGAAGGTGCCTGGATCTGGATTTGGGTGGTTATATGTGCTGATTGAGGCCCTGGTTGCCTGGACCAGTTAGGAGGACTAAGCACTGCAGGCTGTGTTTCCCAGGCTCTCATATTAGTTGACTTCTAGTTTTCCTCAGTGAAACAGACATTGAAAGCAGATTGAAGGACAAGAATGAGGGAAAGGAGAGGGTATTTCTTCCTTTTCTCTTGTTTGGATACCCATGATAAGCCTGTGATTCTACTTTCTATCAGGTGACCCCTGTCCCTAGAGTCTGGCCATACCTCCTCCCTCACCCCTCCAACCTAAGGGTGATGTTGGCCTCCTGCTGTCACTAAACTCTGAGTTAACTTCCTGTCCTTCTTAGATTCTCTGCCTATCACCTATGTAACCAATTTATTCTCTGTGTTAAATTCGTTGTGACAAATATTTGGTAGTTTGTTTTCCTAGTTTCCTATATAAAATAGACTAGTGTAATTGCAGCCTATGATTCAAGGTGAGTGAATGGGAGACTCCTTGGTCACTTGACTCAAATAGGGTATTGGGCAACAGCCCCTGAAAAGGGTGAAGCCCCTTTACTTCGCCACAACCCGGTGTCAGTAGATTGGCTGTGGACCCAAGTTTGGTTTGGTGACAATAGCAGCCAGAGATTCAATGGAGATACAGGGCTGAGCAAGATGATGCTACCCTTATACCTACCTGAATTCTTCAGGACTTGCTTCTAGGACATTACAGCTCCAAATTCTCTCAAGGATCTTAGTGGGGATGTATAGGCCATTGGGTTAGTTTTCTCTTTCAGTGGCTAGGCTCCTATGCCTGTTGAATGCCAGATCACTCTAATCCTTCCCCATGGCCAACCAGACCCGTTCCCCCGGTGAACTTCCCCACCCCACACACACATCAACACAACAGCCCCCAGGATTTATTTTGTTGAGGATTTTATTGTGGAGGATAATACAGGAGAGCAGCTTCAGACGAGTGGGTAGAGCTGTAGTGCCCTCAAGCTACCTGGGTCCCCAGGTGGTTTTTTGGAGGCATTGTGTGTTTCTGGGCAGGCTGCAAGGTTACAGTTGGTGTTTAAGATAGCTGATCAACACAGGAGGAATATCCAGCTGGTCGATGGCTTGTGGCTGGCTGGCGTGGCGCAGGGCTCTGCGGATGACTAAACGAGCCTGTGATAGTAGTGACCGTGGAGTGGCTACAGGAAGGAAAAACAGGTCATGAGAAGCAATTCTCAGTGTAGTTCTCCCACCCAAGCTTACATCCATCCTGCCCTGGCTACTGCAGCCCTAATTGCTCTCTCCCTTCTAAGAAATGTCCCCTCCCTTCCCTCAATGCATGGTACCAATGGGGACACACTGAGGCCTAGAGAGGGCATGTTCAAGGCCACAAAACAGTCATGGGCAATGCCAGAAGAAGAAACTGGACTAGTGCTATCCCCTACCTCATCTTAGTGATCCCTTCCCTAAAAAGGAATCTGTAACCTCTTCTCCACTGGGGCCCCAGGGAAGAAGATGATGTTTTCTCCAACTCATCCCAGAAGGATTAGCTTGGGGGGTGATTTGGGGCCCTCGGCCCTCCAAGCCAGGAGGCCTATTAGAGCTGGGCTGCATGACACTCACCTCGGGCCTGTAGCAGCAATGCAGTGCCCTTATCATATTGTGAGTTCAGGTCCAGGGAGAGAGATGGAAGGTAGATGTTAGCACCAAAATCAATTAACAGCCGGATGTACTCTGGCTCACAATTATGGTGCAGGCAGATTTCGAGGAGGGTGCGGGACCGTGGGACTCGAGTCAGTAGGTGCTGGTCAGTACAGTTGTAGTCAGGGTCTGCCCCATGGAGCAAAAGCAGGCGGAAACAATCAAGGTGACCGTAGACTGCAGCCAAATAGAGGGGTCCAGAACATGAAGCTATGTTCGATGCCCAGACTGGTAGTTTTGCCTTGACGTTGGCCTCTGCACCATGACCCAGGAGCTCCTGCAGGATGGCAACAGCACCATCACGGGCAGCTGTGAGCACAGGAGAGCAGTTGTTGTAGATGCTACCACCAGGACAAGCACCAGCTTCCAAAAGCACACGCACACAGTCCAGATGGCCATGACTGACGGCGGTAAAAAGTGGTGTCTGTGCCTTGACGTCCAAGCTGTCAACATCAGCACCATGTGCCAGGAGGACCTGCAAGCAGCTAAGGTGGCCATAAGAAGCAGCCAAGCGCAAGGGTGTCCCAGGGATGCCCCAGCCACTTCTACTGTTGATGAATCGTTTATAACGCTCCTGGCGCAAAAGCTGGTCCAAGGTATAAGAGTCATTGTTGTACACTGCTTGATTGAGAGCCTGCTTCTCCCCCGTGTCGGTGTCCTCCTCCTCCTTATCGGGCTGCAGGAGGGAGAAGATTTTGGTGATGTCCATGAGGTTCACCTTGGCTAATTGGAGCAGAACTATTCTCATTATGAGCAGGAGGATATGCCAGATCTGTGGATGACAAAAACAGGAGAGACTGAGGGCTCCCATCAAAAGCCTGGATGCTTGGCCCCCATCTTTCACCATCAGGCTCTTCAATCATGGGTCCCTTGCTTCTAACTCCTACTCCATCTTATTTCAGACCCCAGAGATGGCTGCCAAAATAGATCAGGCCATTTCACAGCCTGATGCCTTTGCATATGCTCTTCTGCCTTCCCTTCAAACTCCTACTTCTGGGAAACCTTCCATAATCTCCTCCTACTCTGCTCAGGGATTCCAAAGGATTACAACTAGGCTTTAGCTATGAATTTTCACATCACATTTCCACTTATCTGTGCTTCATCAGTGCATAAACTCCAGGGTGAGGACTCCTGTCTCCATCTTATTATTTTTTTTTTAAAGAAGATGTTGGGGGTAGGAGTTTATTAATTAATTTATTTATTTTTGCTGTGTTGCGTCTTTGTTTCTGTGCGAGGGCTTTCTCTAGTTGTGGCAAGCGGGGGCCACTCTTCATTGTGGTGCACGGGCCTCTCACTATGGCGGCCTCTCTTGTTGCGGAGCACAGGCTCCAGACACGCAGGCTCAGTAGTTGTGGGTCACGGGCCTAGTTGCTCCGTGGCATGTGGAATCCTCCCAGACCAAGGCTCGAACCCGTGTCCCCTGCATTAGCAGGCAGACTCTCAACCACTGTGCCACCAGGGAAGCCACTGTCTCCATCTTATTATTCCTCCACTCCCAGTAGAACCTACATCATGGCTGGGGTGTTGGTAGATACATCTTCCTTGGTTCAGAATGTGTGGACTAATGAGGTGGTTCTGGTCTGGTAATTGCTAAGCCAACAGAATGGTGTTTTGTGGTGTCAAGCTGTCATCCCTGAGCATTCTGACATCAGTCTCATGGGGCAGGCCCTCAACTCTACCTCTCAACCTTTTAGATGAGATTCAGCCTCTTCACAGCCCCTCGTATGTGACCTCCCCTCAGACTCAGGCCCCATGCTTCAGGCAACAGGGTTGCTCAGGAAATGGATGTTGAATGGCATTCACTGATTAAATAAAGAGGTGACATTAAAAGTAAAAGTAAAAGGGACATCAAGTAAAACATAGTCAAAGAGATAGTAGGAAATAGTTGAGGTTTCCAGGACAAGTCCTCCTCTCTGTTGACAACTAGTTTTTCCACCAGGACCATTTCAATCCAGGAGTCCCTTTGATTGCCAGCATATTTTTGGAAACTATGGCTTCCCAGTCTCTCCGAGTCAAGCCTTTTCCCATCCTCTCTGTTCCACCCAGCCTGGAGCCTTGCCTCAACCCTCAACTCTTCTCTCCTCATTATCCTCAGGCCCTACAAAATCACCCATGGCCCAATGACTGACTCAACCTAAACCCTTGGCATTTCTAGTCCTGTTCCTAATGCTCCAAAATCAGTCACTCATCTCAGTTGGTAATGTCATCAGGGTAAGCTGGTAGGGTTTTCAGAGGTTGAGTCTCCCTCTTCTCCCATACCCTGCAGCCCTGGGCTCAGGGCCTCACACCTCCTTTTATTCACTGTCCACCTCCACCCCTCTTTGTTAGCCTGGGACCTCAAATACACACCTCATAGAATAAACTTTGAGGTGGGTGGGTGGGGTCTCCCTCAACTTTAGCCCCCCTGCCACAAGTCAGCATCAACTCCATATATGGTCTTTTATTTACTCACTTTTGGGGTACAATTATAAGAAGATAATTTTAGAAATCAGGCAGGCCTAAGTTTGCAACTCAGCACCCCCATTTCCTATCTGAGTAAGCTTTGGGAAAGTCTATTCCCTTCTTTGGGATTCAGTTTCCTCATTTATAAGACAGAAATGATAGTCCCTGCCTCATGGGGCTGTTAAGAGAAAGAAAGCTACCATATACTAGATCTTCAAGGGTGAGCTTCCTGTGTGCCTTCAACCTCTCCCCTGGCTCCTCCCCCTCAATCATCTTTGGAAACAAAACACTTCTATGGTCCTTTGTCCTACTCTAGCTACCTTTCTTTTCTTCTCTCTCTTTTTCACCAAACATCTCCAAAGCGTTGTCTACCATCCATTTCCTCACCTCCAATTCCACCCTCTGCAGTCTATCTCCATCCATCCTCAATCACACAGAGATATTTCTTTAAAAGTCATCCTTGTGGTTAAATCTACTGGCTGTTTCTCAGCTCTTTCCTTTTCTGACTTTTCTGGGACATCTGTCTCCACTGACCACTTCATAGGAGGCTTCCTGGCCTTCCTTGGCTTCCTGGCCAGCACACTCTTCTGATTTTTCTCCCCTGAAATAGTTTTGTTCCCCTTGTTCTCTCCTTTTTCTAGAGCTGTAGCTCTCACCTTTATCAGGATGATTTCAAGCCTACCACTCCAAGTCCCCCAGCTCTCTCTTCAGCAAAAGATATGTATTCACTGAGTTCTTTCAAGTACTTCAAAGTCAGCAGTATCACACCACCACTACTACTATCACCATCACCAAACTAGATCCACATCTCAGTTCTTCATCATCCAACTGGTCAACCAAACCAAACGCTCAAGACTAATGTCAGGCCTCTTATCTCATTGTTCCACTCGCATCTAATTGGTCATCAAATCTAGGATTTTACTTCCTAGAGGCCTCTATAAGCAACCCGATTGCTAGTGCTTTATCCAGACCCCCATCATCTTTTGCATCAACTGTTGTAGTAGTCTCCTAGCTAGTTTATCTTTTCAATAATTTCTCCACATTTTGGCTAAAGTGATCATTTAAAAGTACAAATCCTCTCTGTGCCAATCTTCTATTTTAAATCCTTTAATCACTCCCCTTTCTTTCAGAGTATAGCCCAGATGCCTTGCCAGGCTCACAGGTCCTTCATGAGAAAACCTTGGCCAATATCTCCAGCCTCATTTCCTACCACTCCTCTATTTATACCCCAAGATTCACTGATAAGGGAAGAGAAATGATGGCTGTTGATATACATCATGCTTCCTTCTGTCACATGTAACTCCTTCTAACGGGTTAGTTCCTTGAGTCTTTGCTCTTAATAGTACTATAGCAGTCATCACACTATATCATAACTCCTTCTATATAGGTCTGTTTTGCCCCCAGTGCAGATTGGGAAGCCATATATGGAAGTGGTAAAACATGGTCTAGGATTCTGCTTCAATCTCAGCTCTACCAATTAGTAGTTGTGTGATCTAGGGCAGATCATTTAATCTCTCTGTGCCTATTCCTTCATCTGTAAAGTAGTATGATAGTAGTATCTGCCTCAGAGCGTTATTGTTAGGATTAAATGAGTTAATATCAATACATCTTAAATGTTTAGAGTACCACCTGTATGTAGTACTCAGTAACTATTTTCACTATAATTTTTATTATTACTTAGGTATCTAATTTCTATGGCTGTTGCTCCCTCCTGAGGTTAAAGCTCTATAACTTCAGAGATGGAATGCACATAATAAATTATTTCCTTTAATTTCCTCAATTTAGAGATGGGAAAACCAAGGCTTAGAGGAGAGCAGAGACTTTTTACTAAGGTCACATGGCTGTTATTGACAGTTGTCTCATTAGCAAGAACTCAGCCACCTGAAAAGTAAACACATACCCCTCCCCCTTGCCTCAAACAGTCATATTGTAGCTCTCAGGATCCTCAAGTTTGAGGGTCATACTGGATTCCAGGATCTCAATCATAGGTTGCTTTACAAATCATTTCTTCTGACAGCCAGTAGGGATTCTCTCCTTACTATTTTATTTGGGGGAGTTGTGTTCAGAGAAATGAAGAGGAAAGGGAGTGTGAAGGGAAATGCTGAAGCTCTCACCAAGGTCATACGATGAGCCCACTTCAGAGCCCATATAATGAGCCTCCAGAGAGAGAACAAGGCATGACCCCAGCTACCTTGGGCACTTGAGTGAATTGTGCCTCATCTCATTAGATAGGATAAAAAACCTACCTCATCTTTTGTCTAATCTCACCATACTGTGGTTTATTAATCAAAGAGTTTCTATGTGTGACCATTTTGTGCAAAGATCCTCGTCCTGCTCCCCAAAGTGCAGGGGTTTTAAACCCTTTTTCGGTGGCATTGGCCCCTGTGACAATCTGGCTAAGTCTCTGGTCCCCTCTCAGAATGATTTTTAATACATAAAATATATAGAATTAAAGGAAACCAATTATATTGAAATACAACTATCAAAATATTTTTAAAACTGCGTGATATGGTAATAGAAGTTCTTTACCAACACGTTAAATAACAAGATCTACTAATAATTTCTAAGTGATTATGAGTATAAATGACATTTCCAGATCTCTGCTGCAACTGTAATATGATAGGGAATATCTATGATTTCTTCTGGTGACCAAGTTACAGGAACTAGTAATACTACTGCCATTTGCTGCCTGCATTCATCCTTGAAGGAAACAGTAAATTTCAGTTAGAGATTAGGGGAATAGAAAGGTGATTGTTTGCCCCATCTGTATTTTTGGACCCTTTGAATTCTATCTAAGGCCCTCTTGGAGGGGGGTCTGTGAATCTAGGTTAAGAACTCCTACGGGAGAGTGGCTGGTTTCAGCGGGCCCTAGAATAGTATGCCAGGCATTAGTAGACTATTTTTAGTACTCATCTTCCCCCCCCACACACACACTGAGGAGCTCTGCCCTTCTGCCCTGAGCCCACCCTGCTGCATCTACACACAGACTCATAAGTACTACACAGGGACACAAAGACAAAACTTCACCCTCCCTGTATTGCATAACTGCAGCAATTTCCCTCAAGAAGTAGGCCCATTTGAACCCCAGAGCCTAGGCAGACACAGTTTCCTGTGACAGATGCAGCAGGAAACCATCCTTCCCTCTGCGGGAAGCTTTCCCCACTAACCTCCCAAGCATCCCCAGAAACAAGACCCAGTGGAAACGGACTACTAAGGGTGGTGATCACAGGTCCACTGGCTGGCAGCCCTTAGGGTTCACTCGTCCCTGACAGCATCATCACGTCCTAAGCTCCAGGTACTCACCGGGCTGCCCCTACCCCTCTGCGAAGCACTTGGCCCTGGTGGCCCCTCCAAGGGGAGCCCCCTACTGCCCCGGGGGCTGGTGCAGGCTGGGCCCTCAGTTTCCACTGTTAACAACACCGCCTAAAGGGCTGGCTGAACAGGTCCAGAGGGCTAATTTTAGGTTACCCTCCACCCTCCCTCCCAGGGCCGTATTATCTTACTAATGCCATACTGGGAGAGATCCCAGTGAGAGGAGGGCCATCCTCAGGGAAGTCCTGGAAGGACTGACAGGAAGGTGTCTGGCTGGGTCAGGACTCAGGCTCCTAGTGTGTCCTAGGGTACCCCTCCCCACCATTCATATGGGCTACAAGGCCAGACTCCTGTGCTGTGAGTGTTCTCATCCTTTCACCAAGGGGCCTGAGGAGGCCTGGTCTCCCTTAGCGCACCTTCCTCTGGCCCAGGCCTCTTCTTTTTCTCTCCCTAACTTAGCCACTCTGGAGTTCCTTTTTCCTTTTTTGAAGGACCCAGCAACACATTGCTCTCTCCTTCCCCCACCCCAATGCCCCCACTCCCAAGAGTGAGGAGGATGGTGGGAAGCAAAGACCTCCATACTGGTACATATATCAACAAGGTTTTCTAAAATTTAAAAGGCCTGATCATTTATAAATGCCTCCCCAGTCCACCAACCTACCAGGCTCAGCTTGAAGAAAATACCCATAGCCTCTACACTCTTCTCACACCTAAGGGATCAAACCAGATTCATGTGTCCAGCACTGGGAACTTTGTCAAAGCTCAGGTCTTAAATGTATTGTTTTAGCTCCCTGGTTGCCATGAAATGAAGGAAGTGGTAGGGAGCTACCTTTAGAAATAGTCACATTATCTACTTTAGATGTCACCCAAAAGAAAGTGGAAGCCAGCTCTTTCTTCCCTGGGGGAGGAAATGCCAGCCTAGCATTTGGTATACAAACTACATTACAAACCATCTGATCATGTCTAAGAAACACTTTATGGAGAAACTATCAAGAAGCCACTATGTGTAAGGTTCCAAATGCAGGAAGAACACAAAGAAATGTAAAATATAGTATCCCTGAAAGAGTTTAGAGTTTATTAGGAAAAACAGACACGAAAACAATTGTATTTCTCATAATGCAAAAATGCCAGAACTAAAAGCTGTCTATGGTTATCTTGTGTCCTTGTCAATCTCCCAGATTAGTCTGGGGGGGTTACTGCAGGGTTCTATGTCCCTACATCCACCAAACCCAATAGTAACTTGAATTTTCCTGCAAAGAGATTCCAGTCTATATAGAATATTGATCCCAAGGCCTCAGAGTCCCTTTCTTTCCCTTCCAGTCATCAAGGAAGAGAAGGTTCCAGTCAGGAAAAAAGAAAAGCCAGTGAGGGAATGAGATATGTGTTGGGATAAAGCACTGGCAGCCCTGTTTCACATGATTACTTTGGTGTTAGAATCTGCATATTGAAAGGAAATTTCCACATTTCTGAGAGATGTTTAATGACTTCCGCTTAAATGCTTCCAATAATAGGGCACTCTCTACATCCAGAAGTAACACGTCTCATTATTGAACAGCTCAGCTAGTCCTTCTTTTTGCTAAGCCTATATCTGCATCTATAAAGCATCCCTGAGGTCACCTGCTGATCCTATCTTCATTTACCCTTAGGACCTCAGAGAACACAGTTACTTTCTTTGCCTCAAAACAGCCCTCTAGGTATCTGAACCCAGGTATCTTATCCTTCATGTCACCTTATCTCAGTGAAAACAGCTCAGCTCCTTCAAGTATTTATTTCAAGCTGGTATCTATCCAGTCACTTCCCAAGTATTGTCTACCACACTCCTGAAGTGGTCATGCAGCCTGCTTGCACATTAACAGCACCAGGGAGTTCACAGGAGGTCAGATGACTTCTTAGGAAAGTGTCAAGTGTGTCTCAGTGTGATCAATGACTCTGACTATCAGAAACATCAAAAAGCATATCTGTTTCACCTCAGTTTGAACCAGTGGCCTGTAGCTGTTTATTATGAGGTTTCATGCAAACCTGATTAGCAGCCAATAAACAAGCTATTATGATGCAGTATTATTCTTGAAATAAAAGATTAGTAGGATTTTTTAATAGAAAATTTTGGAGATAATTGTATATTAACATACAGTTGTAAAAATAATACAGAGATCCCCTGTAGACTTTACTATTTCCTCCAGTAGAATTTTGCAAGACAATGCAGTGCCACAAGTAGGATATTGACATTGATACAATCCACCTATCTTATTCAGATTTCCCAAAGTTTACCTGTAGTCGTGTGTGTGTGTGTGTGTGTGTGTGTGTGTGTGTGTGTGTGTTTACTTCTGTACAATTTTATCACATAGTAGGCTCTTGCATATACCACCACAGACAATATACAGAATAGTTCTATCACAATAAGGATACCTCAGATTTCCTTTTTATAGCCATATCCACTCCTTTCCCACTCTCCCTCCTTGGTCCCTAACCCCTGGCAACATCTAATCTCTTTTCCATTTCTATAATTTTGGCATTTCAAAATTATATAAATGAAACCATACTTTTCTTAAAAAAGTATTTTCCATGTCTCTATTTGACTTTTAAAAAAATTATTTATTTTTGGCTGCGTTGGGTCTTCGTTGCTGCATGCAGGCTTTCTCTAGTTGCAGTGAGCTGGGGCTACCCTTCATTGTGGTGTGCGGGCTTCTCATTGCAGTGGCACAGGCTCTAGGCCCAAGCTTCAGTAGTTGTGGCACATGAGCTTGGTAGCTGTGGCTCACGGGCTCTAGAGAACAGGCTCAGTAATTGAGGTGCACAGGCTTAGTTGCTCTGCAGCATGTGGGCTCTTTCAGGACCGGGGATCGAACCTGTATCTCCTGCATTGGCAGGTGGATTCTTAACCGCTGCACCACTAGGGAAGTCCCGAAACCATACCTTTTGAAAGTAGCTTTTTTTCATCCAGCATGCCCTTGGGACTCATCCAAGTTGTCGCCTGTATCAAGTTTTTGTTTTTGTGGTATGTATGTACCATGATTTTTTTAACCATTGACCCAGTGAAGGACATCTGAATTGTATGTAGTATTTGGCTATTAAGAATAAGGCTTCTATGAACATCTGTGCATAGGTCTTTATCACTCTAGTAATATCATAGGCCTTATTGAGTAAAGTGATTACCCTAACCCTAACCCTAAAGTGATTACTCCCACTTTACTCTTCTGTGTCAGAATTCCTCTAGCTATACTAGGGCCTGTGGCTTTTAATATACTTTTTAGAATAAGCTTGCCTATGTCTACTAAAAAAAAAAAAACTTGAGATTTTGGTAGAAACTGTGTTAAGTCTATATAACAATTTTAGGAGAATTGACTGCTTTACTGTGTTGAACCCATGCACATGGTATGCTTTTTTTTAATTGTTATTGGAGTATAGTTGATTTACAATGTTGTATTAGTTTCTGCTGTACAGCAAAGTGAATCAGTTATACATATACCTATATCCACTCTTTTTAAGATTCTTTTCCCATATAGGCCATTACAGTGTCTTAAGTAGAGTTCCCTGTGCTATACAGTAAGTTATTATTAGTTAACTATTTTATATATAGTAGTGTGTATATGTCAATCCCAAATCTCCCAATTTATCCCTCATCTCCCCCCACTTTCCTCCCTGGTAACCAAAAGTTTGTTTTCTACATCTGTAACTCTATTTGTATTTTGTAGATAAGTTCACTTGTACCCTTTTTTTAGATTCCACATACAAGCAATATCATATGATATTTGTCTTTCTCTGAACATGGTATGTTTTTACATTTATTTAAGTCCTTAATTTCTTTCATCACATTTTGTAGTTTTCAGCATATGTATCATGTACATATTTTGTTAAGTGTATACCTATGTATTTGAATTTCTTTGGATAAATTATAAATTACATTGGGTTTTGATTACATTGGGTTCATGTAGAAATTTGATTTTTTTGTGTGTGTGTATATTGATTTTATATCTTGCCACAGTGCTGACTTCACTAGTTCCAGTGTTTTTGTTTTTGTATATTCCTTGGGAATTTCTATGTAGTCAATCATGTCATCTGCAAATAGGGACATAGGGACAGCTTTATTTCTTCCTTTCCAATCTGAATGCCTATTTCCTTTCCTTGCCTTTTGCAGTGGCTAGAACTTCCAGAAATATATTGAATAAGAGTGGTGAGAGTGGACGTCTTTGCTTTTTCCCAGTCTTGGGGGGAAGCATTTAGTCTTTCATCATTAGGTATGATGTTAACTGTAGGTTTTTTATAGATGCCCATTGTTTTATAGACAAAAACCTAGGTTCACGAAATTCCCTTCTATTCATATTTCGCTGAGAGTTTATATCAGGAATGGATGTTGGATTTTGATAAATGCTTTTACTGCATCAATAGATGTGGTCATGTAAGTTTTCTTCTTTAACCTGTTCCTATGGTGGATTATGCTCATTGATTTTGAAATGTTGAATCAGCCTTTCATCCTTGGAATAAATTCCACTTGGTAATGGTGTATAATTTTTTAATGCATTGTGGGATTAGGTTTGCTAATGTTTTGGCAAGAAATTTTATGTTTAAGTTGATGAGAAATATTGGTGTGTAGATTTCTTATTTTATTTTTCTTCTCTCTTTGATTTTGGTATCAGGGTAATACTGACCTCCCAAAATGAGTTTAGAAGTCTACTCTTTTCTTCTGTTTATGGAAAAGATTGTGTAAATCCATAAGATTGGTGCTAATTCTTTAAATGTTTTATAGAATTCTCCAGTGAAACCATCTGGGCCTTGAGATTTTGGGGGGAGGGGAGCTTTTACATAATGAATTGCAGTTCTTTAATGGGTATAGAACTATTCATATCAGATACTTCATCTTTATTAAAGTTTTAGTAGTTTGTGGGTTTTGAAGGTCAATTTTCTCTAAATTGTCATATTTATAAGTGTGAAGCTGTTCATAGCATTCCCTTTTACAATTAATCAATTATTTTATTGTGGATATATATTTACCATTTTATTCACATTAAAAACATTATTTTTTGGTTTTATGTTCTGTTTTATGTATTGTTTTATGTTCACAGCAAAATTGAGAGGAGGCAAATAGATTTCCCATATGCCCCACCCCTATGCACAAATAGCCTTCTCCTTTATCAACATCCCCCACCAGAGTGGGCTATTAACAATTCATGAACCTACATCAACACATTGTAATCACGCTAAGTCCATAGTTTGCATTAGGGTTCATGCTGCTCGGTGTTGTACATTCTATGGGTTTGGACAAATGTATAATGATATGTATCCATCATTACAGTATCATACAGAATATTTTCATTGCCTAATAATTACTCTGTGCTCCACCTATTCATCCCATCCCCATCCAAGCTCAGGCAACACTGACTTTTTATTGTCTCCAAAGTTTTGCCTTTTCAAGAATGTCGTATAGTTAGAGTCATACAATATGTAGCCTTTTCAGAATGGCTTCTTGCACTTAGTAATATGCATTTAAGTTTGTGTTGACCTAAAACAAATAGACTACCAAATATTTCTCCAGCCAAAATGGCTTTCTTCAACATCAGCAGAGAATTGTAATTTGGGGTCTGTAATCATGGTGAGACATGTGCAAGTCCCCCCACAGCAAGGAAAGAAGCACACTTTTTTAAAAAACACCTTTATTGGAGTATAATTGCTTTACAATGTTGTATTTGTTTCTGCTGTATAACAAAGTGAATCAGATATATGTATACATATATCCCCATATCCCCTCCCTCTTGCATCTCCCTCCCACCCTCCCTATCCCACCCCTCTAGGTGGTCACAAAGCACCGAGCTGATCTCCCTGTGCTATGTAGCTGCTTCCCACTAGCTATCTATTTTACATTTGGCAGTGTATATATGTCAATGCTACTCTCTCACTTCGTTCCAGCTTATCAATCCCCGTCCCCATGTCCTCAAGACAATTCTCTACATCTGCGAATTTATTCCTGTCCTGCCCCCAGGTTCATCAGAACAATTTTTTTTTTAGACTCCATATATATGTGTTAGCACATGGTATTTGTTTTTCTCTTTTTGACTTAATTCACTATGTATGACAGACTCTAGGTCCATCCACCTCACTACAAACAATTCAATTTTGTTTCTTTTTATGGCTGAGTAATATTCCATTGTATATATGTGCCACATCTTCTTTATCCATTCATCTGTCGATGGACAACTAGGCTGCTTCCATGTCCTGGCTGTTGTAAATAGTGCTGCAATGAACATTGTGGTACATGTCTCTTTTTGAATTATGGTTTTCTCAGGGTATATGCCCAGTAGTGAGATTGCTGGGTCATATGGTAGTTCTATTTTTAGTTTTCTAAGGAACCTCCATACTATTCTCCATAGTGGCTGTATTGATTTACATTCCCACCAACAGTGCACTAGGGTTCCCTTTTCTCCACACCCTCTCCAGCATTTATTGTTTGTAGATTTTTGATGAAGGCCATTCTGACTCCTGTGAGGTGATACCTCATTTTACTTTCGATTGGCATTTCTCTAATGATTAGTGATATTGAGCATTCTTTCATATGTTTGTTGGCAATCTGTATATCTTCTTTGGAGAAATGTCTATTTAGGTCTTCTGCCCATTTTTGCATTGGGATGTTTCTTTTTTTGATATTGAGCTGCGTGAGCTGCTTGTAAGTTTTGGAGATTAATCCTTTGTCAGTTGCTTCATTTGAAAATATTTTCTCCCATTCTGAGAGTTATCTTTTCGTCTTGTTTATGGTTTCCTTTGCTGTGCAAAAGCTTTTAATTTTCATTAAGTCCTATTTGTTTATTTTTGTTTTATTACAATTTCTCTAGGAGGTGGGTCACAAAGGATTTTGCTGTGATTTATGTCATAGAATGTTCTGCCTATGATTTCCTCTAAAAAGAGTTTTATAGTGTGTGGCTTTAGATTTAGGTCTTTGATCCATATTGAGTTTATTTTTGTGTATGGTGTTAGGGAGTGTTCTAATATCATACTTTTACATGTAGCTGTCCAGTTTTCCCAGCACCACTTATTGGGGAGGCTGTCTATTCTCCATTGCATATTCTTGCCTCCTTTATCAAAAATAAGGTGACTATATATGTGCGGGTTTATCTCTGGGCTTTCTATCCTTTTCCATTGATCTATATTTCTGATTTTGTGCCAGTACCATACTGGCTTGATTGCTGTAGCTTTTTAGTATAGTCTGAAGCCAGAGAGCCTGATTCATCCAGTTACATTTTTCTTTCTCAAGATTGCTTTGGGGCTTCCCTGGTGGCACAGTGGCTGAGAGTCTGCCTGCTGATGCAGGGGACACGGGTTTGTGTCCCAGTCTGGGAAGATCCCACATGCCACGGAGCGGCTGGCCCATGAGCCATGGCCACTGAGTCTGTGCATCGGAGCTTGTGCTCTGCAATGGGAGAGGCCACAACAGTGAGAAGCCCACGTACTGCAAAAAAAAAAAAAAAAAAAGATTGCTTTGGCTATTTGGGGTCTTCTGTGTTTCCACACAAATAGTGAAATTTTTGGTTTTAGTTCCATGAAAAATGCCATTGTTACATTAATAGGAATTTCATTGAAACTGTAGATTACTTTGGGTAGTATAGTCATTTCCACAATGTTGATTAATCCAATCCAAGAACATGGTATATCTCTCCATCTCCTTGTATCATCTCTAATTTCTTTCATCAGTGTCTTATAGTTTTCTATATACAGGTCTTTTTTCTCCTAGGGTAGGTTTATTCCTAGGTATTTTATTCTTTTTTTGCAAAGGTAAATGGGAGTGTTTCCTTAATTTCTCTTTCAGATTTTTCATTAGTTTATAGGAATGCAAGAGATTTCTGTGAATTAATTCTTATTTTTTGTGGTACGTGGGCCTCTCTCTGTTGTGGCCTCTCCCATTGTGGAGCACAGGCTCCAGACGTGCAGGCTCAGCAGCCATGGCTCATGGGCCCAGCTGCTCCATGGCATGTGGGATCTTCCTGGACCAGGGCACGACCCCGTGTCCCCTGCATCGGCAGGCGGACTCTCAACCACTGGGCTGCCAGGGAAGCCCCCTGTGCCTTAATTTTGTATCATGCTACTTTACCAAATTCATTGATTAGCTCTAGTAGTTTTCTGGTAACATATTTAGGATTCTCTTTGTATAGTATCATAACATCTGCAAGCAGTGACAGGTTTACTTCTTCTTTTCTGATTTGGATTCCTTTTATTTCTTTTTCTTCCCTGATTGCTGTGAAGTTGAATAATAGTGGTGAGAATGGGCAACCTTGTCTTGTTCCTGATCTTAGTGGAAATGGTTTCAATTTTTCACCATTGAGAACGATGTTGGCTGTGGGTTTGATATATATGGCCTTTATTATGTTGAGGTAAGTTCCCTCTGTGCCTACTTTCTGGAGGGTTTTTATCATAAATGGGTGTTGAATTTTGTTGAAAGCTTTTTCTGCATCTATTGAGATGATCATATGGTATTTATCCTTCAAGTTGTTAATATGATGTATCACATGGATTGATTTGCGTATACTGAGGAGTCCTTGCATTCCTGGGATAAACCCCTCTTGATCATGGTGTTTGACCCTTCTAATGTGCTTTTGGATTCTGTTCACTAGTATTTTGCTGAGGACATTTGCATCTATGTTCATCAGTGATATTGGCCTGTAGTTTTCATTCTTTGTGACATCTTTGTCTGGTTTTGGTATCAGGGTGATGCTGACCACATAGAATGAATTTGGGAGTGTTCCTCCCTCTTCTATGTTATCGAAGTGTTTAAGAAGGATAGGTGTTAGCTCTTCTAAATATTTGATAGAATTCGCCTGTGAAGCCATATGGTCCCGGGCTTTTGTTTGCAGGAAGATTTTTAATCACACCCTCAATTTCAGTGCTTGTGATTGGTCTGTTTATGTTTTCTATTTCTTCCTGGTTCAGTCTCAGAAGATTGTGCATTTCTAAGAATTTGTCCATTTCTTCCAGGTTTTCAAGTTTATTGGCATATAGTTGCTTTTAGTAATCTCTCATGATCCTTTGTATTGCTGCAGTCAGTTGTTACTTCTCCTTTTACATTTCTAATTCTATTGATTTGAGCTCTCTTCCTTTTTTTCTTCATGATTCTGGCTAATGTTTTTATCAATTTTGTTTGTCTCCTCAGAGAAACAGCTTTTACTTTTATTGATCATTGGTATTGTTTCCTTCTTTTTTTTTTTCATTTATTTCTGATCTGATCTTTATGATTTCTTTCCTTCTCCTAACTTTGTGGTTTTTTGTTCTTCTTTCTCTAATTGGTTTAGGTGCAAGTTTAGGTTCTGTATTTGAGATGTTTCTTGTTTCTTGATGTCGGATTTTATTGCTATAAACTTCCCTCTTAGAACTGCTTTTGCTGCATCCCATAGGTTTTGGATCATCGTGTTTTCATTGTTATTTGTTTCCAGATATTTTTTGATTTCCTCTTGGATTTTTCAGTGATCTCTTGGTTATTAAGTAGGGTAGTGTTTAGCCTCCATGTGTTTGTAGTTTTTACAGATTTTTTCCTGTAATTGATATCTAGTCTCATAACATTGTGGTCATAAAAGATACTTGATGAGATTTCAATTTTCTTAAATTTACTAAGGCTTGATTTCTGACCCATGGTATGATCTATCTTGGGGAAAGTTCCATGACCACTTGAGAAGAGAGTGTATTCTGCTGTTTTTGGATGGAATGTCCTATACATATCAATTAAGCCCATCATTTTTAATGTATCATTTAAAACTCTGTTTCCTTATGTATTTTCATTTGGGATTATCTGTCCATTTGTGAAAGTGGGGTGTTAAAGTCCCCTGTTATGACTGTGTTACTGTTGATTTCCCCTTCTATATGGCTGTTAGCATTTGCCTTATGTATTGAGGTGCTCTTATGTTGGGTGCATAAATTTTACTATTATTATATCTTCTTCTTGGGTTGATCCCTTGATCATTATGTAGTGTCCTTCTTTGTCTCTTGTAATAGTCTTTATTTTAAAATCTAGTTTGTCTGACAAGAGAATTACTACTCCAGCTTTTATTTGATTTCCATGTGCATGGAATGTTTTTTCCATCCTCTTGCTTTCAGTTTCTATGTGTCCCTAGGTCTGAAGTGGTCTCATGTAGATAGCATATATACAGGTCTTGTTTTTGTATCCATTCAGTCAGTCAATGTCTTTGAGTTGGAGCATTTAATCCATTTACATTTAAGGTAATTATCAATATGTATATTCCTATTACCATTTTCTTAAATGTTTTGGGTTTATTGTAGGTCTTTTCCTCTCTTGTGTTTCCTGCCTAAAAAGTTCCTTCAGCCTTTGTTGTAAAGCTGGTTTGGTGTTAGCTTAGCTTTTGCTTGTCTGTAAAGGTTTTAATTTCTCCATCAAATCTGAATGAGATCTTTGCTGGATAGAGTAATCTTGGTTGTAGTTTCCTCCCTTTCATCACTTTACATATGTCCTCCCACTCCCTTCTGGCCTGCAGAGTTTCTGCTGAAAGATCAGCTGTTTACCTTATGGAGATTCCCTTGTATGTTATTTGTTGTTTTTCCCTTGCCACCTTTAACATTTTTTCTTTGTATTTAATTTTTGATAGTTAGGTTAATATGTGTCTTGGTGTATTTCTCCTTGGGTTTATCCTGTATCGGACTCTCTGCATTTTTTGGACTTGATTAACTGTTTCCTTTCCCATATTAGGGAAGGTTTCAACTATAATCTCTTCAAAAATTTTCTCAGTCCCTTTCTTTTTCTCTTCTTCTTCTGGGACCCCTATAATTCGAATGTTGGTGCATTTTATATTGTCCCAGAAGCCTCTGAGACTGTCCTCAATTATTTTCATTCTTTTTTCTTTATTCTGCTCTGTGGTAATTATTTCCACTATTTTATCTTCCATGTCACTTATCTGTTCTTCTGCCTCAGTTATTCTGTTATTGATTCCTTCTAGAGAATTTTTAATTTCATTTATTGTGTTGTTCATCACTGTTTGTTTGCTCTTTAGTTCTTCTAGGTCCTTGTTAAATGTTTCTTGTATTTTCTCCATTCTATTTCCAAGATCTTGGATCATCTTTACTATCATTATTCTGAATTCTTTTTCAGTAGACTGCCTATTTCCTCTTCATTTGTTTTGTTTGGTGGGTTTTTACCTTGCTGTTTCATCTGCTGTTTGTTTACCTGTCTTCTCATTTTGTTTAACTTACTGTTTTTGGGGTCCACTTTTCACAGGCTGCAGGTTCCTAGTTCCTGTTGTTTTTGGTGTCTGTCTCCCATGGCAAATTTTGTTTCAGTGTGTTGTGTAGGCTTCCTTGTGGAGGGGACTAGTTCCTGTGTTCTGTTGGATGAGGCTGGTTCTTTTCTTTCTGGTGGGCAGAACCATGTCCGGTGGTGTGTTTTGGGGTGTCTGTGACCTTATTATGATTTTAGGCAGCCTCTCTGCTAATGGTGGTGTTGTGTTCCTGTCTTGCTAGTTATTTGGCATAGGGTGTCCAGCGCTGTTGCTTGCTGGTCGTTGAGTGGATCTGGTTCTTAACATTGAGATGGAGATCTCTGGGAGAAGTTTCACCATTTGATACTACCTGGAGCCAGGAGGTCTCTCGTGGACCAATGTTCTGAACTTGGGTCTCCCACCTCCAAGGTACAGGCATGACACCTGGCCAGAGCACCAAGACCCTGTCAGCCACATGGTTCAGAGGAAAAGGGAGAAAAAAAAGAAAGAAAGAAAAATAAATAAAATAAAGTTATTAAAATAAAAAATAATTATTAAAACAATTAAACAGTAATTTAGAGAAGAATAAAAGAACGAATGAAAGAAAGAGAGCAACCAAACCAAAAAACAAATCCACCAATGATAATGAGCACTAAAAAGTATACTAAAAACACCCAAAACAAATAAAACGGACAGAGAGACCCTAGGACAAATGGTAAAAGCAATGCTATACAGACAGAAACACACAACGAAGCATAAACATGCTCACTGACAAAAAGAGCAAAAGTAAAAAAATATATATATTGTTTCTCCCAAAGTCCACCGCCTCAATTTTGGTATGATTCCTTGTCTATTCAGGTATTCCACAGATGCAGGGTACAGCAAGTTGATTGTGGAGATTTAATCCACTGCTCCTGAGACTGTTGAGAGATTTCCCTTTCTCTTCTTTGTTTGCATAGCTCCTGGGGTTCAGCTTTGGATTTGGCTTTGCTTCCACATGTAGGTCACCTGTGGACATCTGTTCTTCACTAAGACAGGATGTGGTTAAAGGAGCAACTGATTAGGGGGCTCTGGCTCACTCAGGCCTGGCGGAGGGTTAGGTACAGAAGGTGGGGTGAACTTGCAGCGGCAGAGGCCGGCGTGATGTTGCAACAACCTGAGACATGCTGTGTGTTTTTCCGGGGAAGTTGTCCCTGGATCATGGGACCCTGGCAATGGAGGGCTGCACAGGATCCCTGGAGAGGAGGTGTGGATAGTGACCTGTGCTTGTACACAGGCTTCTGGGTGGCTGCAGTAGCAGCCTTAGCGTTTCATGCCCCTCTCTTGTGTCTGCGCTGATTGCCGCAGCTTGCGCCCATCTCTGGAGCTTGTTTATGCAATGCTCCGAATCCCTTCTCTTGACCACCCCAAAACAATGGTCTCTTGCCTGTTAGGCAGGTCCAAACTCTTTCCTGGACTCCTTGATGGCTAGCTGTGTCGCAGTAGCCCCCTTCTGGCTGTGTGCACACAGCCAACCCCAGTCTGCTCCCTGGGTTCTGAACTCTGAAGCCTGAGCCTCAGCTCCCAGCCCCCACAAGTCCTGGTTGGCGGGTGAGCAGACAAGCCACTCGGGCTGGTGAGTGTTGGCCAGCACTGACCCACTGTGCTGGAATCTCTCAGCTTTGCCCTCTGCACCCCTGTTGCTGCACTCTTCTCCGTGGCGCCACATGCCCCAATCTCCACCAGTGAAGGGGCTTCCTAGCGTGTGGAAACTTCCTCCTTCACAGCTCCCTCCCAGAGGGGCAGGTCCCATCCTTCTTTTTTTGTGTGTGTGTGGTATGCGGGCCTCTCACTGTTGTGGACTCTCTTGCCATGCAGCACATTCTCCAGACGCACAGGCTCATGGGCCCAGCCACTCTTCAGCATGTGGGATCTTCCCGGACCAGGGCACGAACCCATGTCCCCTGCATCGGCAGGTGGACTCTCAACCACTGTGCCACCAGAAAACCTCCCCATCCTTATATTTTTGTATCTGTTGTTTTCTTTTGCACTACCCAGATATGTGGGGAGTTTCTTCTCTTTGGGGAAATCTGAGGTCTTCTGCCAGTGTTCAGTAGGTGTTCTGTAGGAGTTGTTCCATAGGGAGATGTATTTCTGATGTATTTGTGGGGAGGAAGGTGATCTCCACATCTTACTCTTCTGCCATCTTGAAGGTCTCCCCCAGTACCATGCTGACTTGATTACTGTAGCCTTGTAGTAGTCTGAATTGGGGAAGCCTGATTCCTCCAGCTCCATTTTTCTTTTTCAAGATTGCTTTGGCTCTTCAGGGTCTTTTGTGTTTCCATACAAATTGTGAAATTTTTTATTCTAATTTTGTGAAAAACGCCACTGGTAGTTTGATAGGGATTGCATTGAAATTGTACATTACTTTGGGTATTATAGTCATTTTCACAATGTTGATTATTCCAATCCAAGAACATGGTATATCTCTCCATCTCTTTTTATCACCTTTAATTTCTTTCATCAGTGTCTTATAGTTTTCTATGTACAGGTCTTTTGTCTCCTAGGGTAGGTATTCTATTCTTTTTGTTGCAAAGGTAAATTTGAGGGTTTCCTTAATTTCTCTTTCAGATTTTTCATCATTAGTGTATAGGAATGCAAGAGCTTTCTGTACATTAATTTTGTATCCTGCTACTTTACCAAATTCATTGATTAGCTCTAGTAGCTTTCTGGTAGCGTCTTTAGGATTCTCTATGTAGAGTATCGTGTCATCTGCAAACAGTGACAGCTTTACTTCTTTTCTGGTTTGGATTCCTTTTATTTCTTTTTCTTCCCTGATCACTGTGACTAAAAGTTCCAAAACTATGTTGAATAATAGTGGTGAGCGTGGGCAACCTTGTCTTCTTCCTCATCTTAGTGGAAATGGTTTCAGTTTTTCACCTTTGAGAATGATGTTGGCTGTGGATTTGTTATATATGGCCCTTATTATGTTGAGGTAAATTCCCTCTGTGCCTACTTTCTGCACGGTTTTTATCATAAATGGGTGTTGAATTTTGTCGAAAGCTTTTTCTGCATGTATTGAGATGATCATATGGTTTTTATCCTTCAATTTGTTAATATGTTGTATCACATGGATTGATTTGCGTATATTGAAGAATCCTTGCATTCCTGGGATAAATCCCACTTGATCATGCTGTATGATCCTTCTAATATGCTGTTGGATTCTGTTTGTTAGTATTTTGTTGAGGTGTTTTGCATCTATGTTCATCAGTGATATTGGCTTGTATTTTTCTTTCTTTGTGACATCTTTGTCTGGTTTTGGTATCAGGGTGATCGTGACCTTGTAGAATGAGTTTGGGAGTGTTCCTCCCTCTTCTATATTATGGAAGAATTTGAAAAGGATAGGTGTTAGCTCTTCTCTAAATGTTTGAAAGACTTTGCCTGTGAACCCATCTGGTCCTGGGCTTTTGTTTGTTGAAAAGTGTTTTAATCACAGTTTCAGTTTCAGTGCCTGAGATTGGTCTGTTTATATTTCTATTTCTTCCTGGTTCAGTCTCAGAAGGTTGTGCTTTTCTAAGAATTTGTCCATTTCTTCCAGTTTTTCCATTTTATTGGCATATAGTTGCTTGTAGTAATCCCTCATGTTTCTTTGTATTTATGCGGTGTCAATTGTTACTTCTCCTTTTTCATTTCTAATTCTGTTGATTTGAGTCTTCTCCCTTTTTTTCTTGATGATCCTGTCTAGTGGTTTATCAATTTTGTTTATCTTCTCAAAAACCAGCTTTTAGTTGTATTGTTCTTTGCTATTGTTTCATTCATTTCCTTTTCATTTATTTCTGATCTGATCTTTATGATTTCTTTCCTTCTGCTAACTTTGGGTTTTGTTTGTTCTTCTTTCTCTGATTGCTTTACGTGTAAGGTTAGGTTGTTTATTTGAGATGTTTCTTGTTTCTTTAGGTGGGATTGTGTTGTTATAAACTTTCCTCTTAGAGGTGCTTTTACTGCATCCCATAGGTTTTGTGTCATCGTGTTTTCATTGCCATTTGTTTCTAGCTATTTTTTGATTTCTTCTTTGATAGCTTCAGTGATCTCTTGGTTATTTTGTAGTGTATTGTTTAGCCTCCATGTGTTTGTATTTTTTACAGGTTTTTTTCCTGTCATTGAAATCTAGTCTCACAGCATTGTGTTCAGAAAATATACTTGATAGGATTTCAATTTTCTTAAATTTACCAAGGCTTGATTTGTGACCCAAGATATGATCTATCCTGGAGAATGTTCCATTAGCACTTGAGAAAAATGTGTATTCTGTTGTTTTTGGATGGAATGCCCTGTAAACATCAATTAAGTACATCTTGTTTAATGTGTCACTTAAAGCTTGTGATTCCTTATTTATTTTCATTTTGAGTGATCTGTCTATTGGGAAAAGTGGGGCGTTAAAGTCCTGTACTATGATTGTGTTACTGTCAATTTCCCCTTTTATGGCTGTTAGCATTTGCCTTACGTATTGAGGTGCTCCTATGTTGGGTGCATAAATATTTACTATGATATATCTTCTTCTTGGATTGATCCCTTAATCATTATGTAGTGTCCTACTTTGTCTCTTGTAACAGTCTTTATTTTAAACTCTATTTTGTCTGCTTATTTGCTACTGCAGCTTTCTTTTGATTTCCATTTGCATGGAATATATTTTTCCATCCCCGCACTTTCAGTCTGTATGTCCTTAGGTCTGATGTGGGTCTCTTGTGGACAGCATATACATGCATCTTGTTTTTGTGTCCATTCAGCCAGTCTACATCTTTTAGTTGGAGCATTTAATCCATTTACATTTAAGGTAATTATTGATATGTATGTTCCTATTACCATTTTCTTATTTGGTTTGGTTTTGTTTTTTTAGACCTTTTCTTTTTCTTGTGTTTCCTGCCTGGATAAGTTCTTTTATCATTTGTTGTAAAGCTGGTTTGGTGGTGCTAAATTCTCTTAACTTTTGCTTGTCTATAAAGGTTTTAATTTCTCTGTCGAATCTGAATGAGATCCTTGCTGAGTAGAGTAATCTTGTTTGTAGGTTTTTCCCTTTCATCACTTTAAATATGTCCTGACACTCCCTTCTGGCTTACACAGTTTCTGCTGAAAGTTCAGCTATTAACCTTATGGGGATCCCCCTGTATGTTATTTGTTGTTTTTCCCTTGCTGCTTCTTTATATTTTTTCTTTGTATTTAATTTTTGATAGTTTGATTAATATGTGCCTTGTCATGTTTCTCCTTGGATTTATCCTGTATGGGACTCTCTCTGCTTCCTGGACTTGATTAACTATTTCCTTTCCCATATTAAGGAAGCCTTCAACTATAATCTCTCCAAATATTTTCTGTCCCTTTTTTTTTTCTTCTTCTTCTGGGACCCCTATAATTTGAACGTTGGTGCATTTAATGTTGTCCTAAATGTCTCTGAGACTGTCCTCAATTCTTTTTAGTCTTTTTTCTTTATTCTGTCCTGTGGTAATTATTTCCACTATTTTATTTTCCAGGTCACTTATCTGTTCTTTTGCCTCAGTTATTCTGCTATTGATTCTTTCTAGATTATTTTTAATTTCATTTATTTTGTTGTTCATCCTTTGTTTGCTCTTTAGTTCTTCTATGTCCTTGTTGAACGTTTCTTGTATTTTCTCCATTCTATTTCCAAGATTTTGGATCATCTTTACTATCATTACTCTGAATTCTTTTTCAGGTAGACTGCCTATTTCCTCTTCATTTGTTTTGTTTGGTGGGTTTTTACCTTGCTCCTTCATCTGCTGTGTATTTCTGTGTCTTCTCATTTTGCTTAACTTACTGTGTTTGGTGCCTCCTTTTTGCAGGCTACAGGTTCATAGTTCCCGTTCTTTTTGGTGTCTGACCTCAGTGGGTAAGGTTGGTTTCATGGGTTGTACAGGCTTTCTGGTGGAGGGGACTGGTGCCTGTGTATTGGTGGGTGGTGCTGGATCTTGTCTTTCTGGTGGGTAGGACTGTGTCTGGTGGTGTGTTTTAGGGTGTCTGTGAACTTACTATGATTTTTTTCAGCCTCTCTGCTGATGTGTGGGGTTGTGTTCCTGTCTTACTAGTTGTTTGGCATGGGGCATCCAGCACTGGAACTTGCTGGTCATTGGGTGGAGCTGGGTCTTAGTGTTGAGGCAGATATCTCTGGGAGAGCTCTTGCTGATTGATATTACATGGGGCCTGGAGGTCTCTGGTGGTCCAATGTCCTGAATTTGGCTCTCCCACCTCAAAGATTCAGGCCTGACATAAGGGTGGAGTGCCAAGACCCTGTCAGCCACACCATAGATGAGTGGCTTATTATTGAGGATATTTAACCACACAACAAACAGCCAGATGAAGAGATTCATAGGCTGAGGTTGAGAACAAAGAAACTTCAATCCTCTTGGAGTTTAGAGCCCAGCACAGTGGCACATGGAGGCATTCTGCTTCATCAACCTGGAAGCTCTCTGAAACCCCTCCTTTTGGATTTTAATGGTGGTTTCACTACACAGCCATGGTTGATTAAATCCTTAGTCATTGGTGATTAATTCAACCTCCAGAACCTTTCTCCTCCTTCTGGGTAATCAGGGTGTCGGCCTGAAAGTTCCAACCGTCTAATCAAGTTGGTTTCAGAACACTTTTATAGAGGGGAAAAGGAAGTTCGGAAGGCTATAGTAAACAGAATTCATCACTTTTCATTGGCAGAGTCCTTGCCAGGAAAAAAGTCCTCTTCTTCCTATTGGGCTCTGCTATCCTCACAGGGCATGAGAGCTCCCCCTTCTTGTCTCCCAACTATTTAATTGAGGGTTCTCTTGTTTTACTTTTACAGTTCTTCCATGTCTTTTTATCACTTAATATCTCATTTATTTTCAGTTGTGGATTACTTTCCATTGTTTGGATGTTCCACAATTTATTTGTGAATTCACCTACTGAAAGACATTTTGGTGGCTTTCCAGTTTTGGCGATTATAACACTGCTAGAAACATTTGTATGTGAGTTTTTGTGTGGATATAAGTTTTCAATTCCTTTGGGTAAATTCCAAGGAGTGCAGTTTCTGGAATGTATGGTAAAATTATGTTTAGCTTTGTAAGAAACTGCCAAACTGTCTTCCAAAGTGGCTGTACCATTTTGCATTCCCACCAGCAATGAACAAGGGCTCCTATTATTCCAGATCCTTCACAGCATTTGGTCTTAGTGTTCAGGATTTTGGCACTTCTAATAGGTGTGTAGTAGTATCTCATTTTTTTTTATTTTGCATTTCCCTGATGAATATGATGTAAGCATCTTTTCATATGAATATTTGCCCTCTGTATATCTTTTTTGGTGAGGTGTCTGTTATGACCTTTGTCCCATTTTTTAATTGGGTTGTTTGTTTCCTTATTGTTAAGTTTTAAGAGTTCTTTGTGTAATTTGTATAGAAGTCCTTCATCAGATGTGTCTTTTGTGAATATTTTCTCCCAGTCTTTGGCTTTTCATTCTCTTAAAAGTGTCTTTTGCTGAGCAGACTTAAAAAAATTTAACTAAGTCTTGCTTGTCAATAATTTCTTTCATGGATCATGCCTTTGGTGTTGTACCTAAAAAGTCATTGCCACACCCGAGGTCATCTAGGTTTTCTTCTAGGTTATCTTCTAGGAGTTTTATAGTTTTCCATTTTACACGTAGGTCTGTGATGCATATTTAGTTAATTTTTGTGAAAGTGTAAAGTCTGTGTCTAGACTCATTTTTTTTTGCATGTGGATGTCCAGTTGTTCCAGCACCATTTGTTGAAAAGACTATCTTTGCTCCATAGTATTGCCTTTGCTACTTTTTCAAAGATCAGTTGACTATATTTATGTGGGTCTATTTCTGAGCTTTCCATTGATCTATTTGTCTATTCTTTGCCAATAACACACTGTCTTGGTTACTGTAGATTTATAGTAAGTCTTGAAGTCGAGTAGTGTCTGCTCTCCATTGTTCTTCTCCTTCAATATTGTGTTGCTTATTATGGGTCTTTTGCCCCTCTATATGAAATTTATAATGACTTTTAAATCAGTTTGTTGATATTCACAAAATAACTTCCTGAGATTTTGATTGAGATTGCATTGAATCTATATATCAAGTTGGAAAGAACTGACATCTTGACAATATTGTGTCTTCTATCCATTAACAAGAACTTTCTCTCCATTTATTTCATTCTTGATTGATTTCATTCATCAGAGTTTTGTAGTTTTCCTCATGTAGATCTTGTACATATTTTGTTAAGTCTATCCTTATGTATTTGATTTTTGGGTGCTAATATAAATGGTGTTGTGTTTTGGATTTCAAAATTATTCTTATTCATTGCTGGTATATAGGCAAATGATTGGCTTTTGTATATTAATCTTGTGTCCTGCAAGCTTGCTATAATTGCTTATTAGTTCCAGGAGTTGTTCTGTCCATTCTTTTGGATTTTCTACATGCAGTAATGTCATCTAGTACAAAGACAGTTTTATATCTCCCTTCCAAATTTTATACATTTTATCTTCTTTTATTGTCTTATTACATTATCTAGGACTTCCAGTATGATGTAGAAAAGGAGTGGTGAGAAGAGATATACTTGCTTCTTGCCAATCTTCGTGGGAATGCTTTGAAGTTCTTACCATTACATATGATCTTAGCTGCAGGTTTTTCACAGATATTGTTTATCAATTTGAGGACGTTCCCCTTTACTCATGTTTTAATGAGTTTTTGCCATAAATGAGTGTTTGATATTGCAAAGGCTTTTTCTGCATCTATTGATATGATGATGTGATTTTTCTTTTTCAGTATGTTGCTATGATGTATTGCATTAATTGATTTTCAAATGTTGAACCAACCTTGTCATCATTCCACTTGTTCATGTTGTATTATTCTTTTTATACATTGATTTTATTTGCTAATATTTTGTTAAGGGGTTTTGCATCTATGTTCATGATAGATATTGGTCTGTACTTTTCTTATGAAGTCTTTGCCTGGCTTTGGTATTAGGATAGTGCTGGCCTCATAGAGTGAGTTAAGAAGTACTCCCTCTGCTTCAATTTCTGGAAGAAATTATAGGTAATTGGTATAATTGTTTTCACTTAAGTGTTTGGTAGAATCCACCAGTGAACCCATCTGAGACTGGTGATTTCTGATTTGGAAGGTTATTAATTTTTTTAGAAATTATAATTGACATAAAATATCATATGAGTCTCAGGTATACAAGATAGTGATTTATCAACATGATAGGTCTAGTTACCATCTGTCACCAGACAGGGTTATTACAATATTATTAACTATATTCCCTATACTGTACTTTACATCCCCATGACATTTCTTTTATAGCTGGAAGTTTGTACCCCTTAATCCTCTTCATCCATTCACCCATCACCCAACAACCCTCCCCTCTGGCAACCACCAATTTATTCTTCATACCTATGAGTCTGTTTCTGTTTTAGTTTGTTTGTTTGTTCATTTGTTTTGTTTTATAGATTCCAAAACATATAAGTGAAATCATACAATATTCATCTTTCTCTGGCTTATTTCACTCCACTCATATTGTCATAAATTGCAATATTTCATTCTTTTTTATGGATGAATAATATTCCATTATTTATATATCCCACCTCTTCTTTATCTATTTGTCTATCGATGGACACTTAAGTGGCTTCCATATCTTAGCTATCGTAAATAGTACTGCAATTAATATAGGGGTACATATATCTATTTGAATTAGTGTATTTTTATTTCTTTGGATAAGTACTCAGAAGTAGAATTGTGGATTACATAGTAGTTCTATTTTTAGTTTTTTGAGGAATCTCCATACTGTTTTTCATAGTGGCTGTACCAATTTACATCCCCACCAACAGTGTATGAGGGTTCCCTTTTCTCCACATGCTCTCCAACACTTGTTTCTTGTCTTATTGATAATAGCCATTCTGACAGGTGTGAGGTGGTATTTCATTGTGGTTTCAATTTGCATTCCCCTGATGATTAGTGATACTGAATATATTTTCATGTGCCTGTTGGCTATCTGTATGTCTTGCTTGGGAAAAAAAATCTATTCAGCACCACTGCTTATTTTTTAATAGAGTTGTTGGTGTTTCGATATGGAATTTTTTATATATCTTGGATATCAACCCCTTATTGGATATATTGTTTGCAAATATCTTCTCCAATTCAGTAGGTCACCTTTTTGTTTTGTTGACAGTTTTCCTCACTGTGCAAAAGTGTTTTTGTTTGTACTGTCATTTGTTTACTTTTTCTTTTGTTGCCATTGCCTGAGAAGACATGTCCCCAAAAATATTGCTAAAACCAATGTCAGAGAGCATACTGCCTATGTTTTCTTGTAGGAGTTTTATGGTTTCAGGTTTTACATTTAAGTCTTTAATCCATTTTAAGTTTATTTCTGTATGTGGTGTAATGAAGTGGTCCTATTTCATTCTTTTGCATGTAGCTGTCTAGTTTTCTCAACACCATTTATTGAAGAGACTGTCTTTTCCCCATTGCCTCCTTTGTTGTAGATTAATTGAGCATGTAAGTGTGGGTTTATTTCTGGGCTCTCTATTCTGTTTCATTATTATTTCTTTTTTTTTTTTTTCTATACGTGGGCCTTGCACTGTCGTGGCCTCTCCCGTTGCGGAGCACAGGCTCCAGACGCGCAGGCTCAGTGGCCATGGCTCACAGGCCCAGCTGCTCCACGGCATGTGGGATCCTCCCGGACCGGGGCACGAACCCACATCCCCTGCATCGGCAGGCGGACTCTCAACCACTGCACCACCAGGGAAGCCCTCATTATTATTTCTTGATTAAATGTTGAAATAGATATATGCCTATTCAGATTGTCTATTTCTTCTTGTGTGAATTTTTGTTGATTTTGTCTTTCAAGGGATTGGTCTGTTTCATCTGGGTTATCAAATTTCTGGGCATACAATTATTCATAATATTCTCTTACTATCCTTTTATTGTCCAATTAATAATTTGCATCTTCTCTCTTCTTTGCATAATTAACTTGGCTAGAGGCTTAGCAATTTTAGTAATCTTTGCAGAGTACCAGCTTTTGGTTTTGTTGATTTTCTTTATTGAATTTCTGTCTTATTTGAATTTTTGATTTTCCTCAATGTCTGCTCTAATTTTAATTTTTTTTCTTCTCCTCTCTTTGGTTTAATTTGCTCATTTTCCCTAGTTTCCTAATGTGGAATCATTTGTTCTAGATCTTTCTTGTTTTCTATTCAATGCTATAAGTTTCTCTCAATGCATTACTTTCACTGCATCCCATGAATTTTGATAAGTTGTATTTTAATTTTCACTTAGTTAGAAACATTAAAAAATTTCTCTTGAGGCTTCTTCCTTGACCCATGTGTTATTTAGAAGTGTGTTGTTCAATCTCCTAGCATACTGGGCTTTTCCAGCTATATTTTGATTATCAGTTTCTACTGTAATTCTATTGTGGTCTGAGAATAAACTTTGTTTAATTTCTATTCTTTTATTTATTTTTCCAGCTTTATTGTGATATAATTGACATACAACATTATGTAAGTTAAAGTATACAATGTGATGATTTGATACACATATATATTGTAGAATATCTACCAAAATAAGGTTAGTTAAAACATCTTTTACCTCACATAATTATCATTTGTTGTTATGGTGAGAACATTAAAACTCTATTCTCATAGAAACTTTCAAGTATAGAATATAATATTGTTAACTGTATTTAACATGCTGTACCTTAAATCCCCTGAACTTATTCATCTTGTAATTGCAAGTTTGCACACTTTGACCAATGTCTCCCAATTTGCCCCATCCCTCAAACCCTGACAACCACCATTCTACTGTTTCTACGAGTTTGATGTTTTTAGATTTCACATTTAAATGAGATCATTCAGTATTTGTCTTTGTTTGTCTGAGTTATTTTATTTAGCATAATGCCCTCAACGTCCATCCATGTTGTCACAACTGGCAGGATTTCTTTCTTTGAAATGGCTGCATAATATTATATATCTGTATCTATATTTAAAATATTTTCTTTATCCATTTATCTTTCAGTGGACACTTAGGTTGTCTCCATGTCTTGGCTGTTGTGAATAATGCTGCTATGAACATGGCAGTGCAGATACATCTTTGAGACAATGATTAAATTTCCTTTGGATACACACTCAAAAGTGAAATTACTGGATCATATGGTAGTTCTACTTTTAATCTTTTGAGTAACCATACCATTTTTCATAGTGGCTCTACTAATTTACATTCCCGCTAGCTGTGCACCAGGATTCCCTTTCTCCACATCTTTGCCAGCATTTTGCCATCTTGTCTTTTTGGTAATAGTCCTTTTGAAACATGTGAAATGATATCTTATTGTGGTTTTCATTTGTATTTCCCTGATGATTAGCGACATTGAACACATTTTCATGTACTTATTGCCATTTGTATATCTTCCTTAGAGTCATGTCTCTTCAAGTCCTTCACCCATTTTTTTTTTTTTTTTTTTTTTGCGGTACGTGGTCCTCTCACTGTTGTGGCCTCTCCCATTGTGGAGCACAGGCTCCAGACGCGCAGGCTCAGTGGCCATGGCTCATGGGCCTAGCCGCTCCACGGCATGTGGGATCTTCCCGGACCGGGGCATGAACCCGTGTCCCCCGCATCGACAGGCAGACTCTAAACCACTGCGCTACCAGGGAAGCCCTGCCCATTTTTAATCAGGTTCATTTTGGGTTTTTTTTGTTGAGTTGTAGTGTTTCTTTATATATTTTAAGTACTAATCCCTTATCAGATATATGCTTTACAAATATTTTCTCTTATTCTATGTTTTACCTTTCCATTCTGTAAGTAATGTGTTTTGATAGACAAAAGTTTTTAAATTTGGTGAAATCCAATTTATATATCTTTCCTTTTGTTGTCTCTGCTTTTGATGACATGTACAAGAAATAACTGCTAAATCAAATATCATGAAATTTTTCCCCTATATTTTCCAATTCTATTCATTGGTAGTAGATATCATTTTACCAGTACCACCTGTTGAAAAGACCATCCTTTCTCTATTGAGTGATCTTAGCACTGTTATTGAGAATCACTTGATCATATATATGAGAGTTTACTTCTTGACACTCTACTCCATTAGTGCATTTGCCTATCTTTATGCAAGTACCACATTGTTTTGATAACTGTAGCTTTCTATAATTTATGAAATCAGGAAGTGTGAGGTCTCCAGCTTTGTTTTTCTTTTTCAAGATGTTTTTGTCTCTATGGGGATACTTAAAATTCCATATGAATTTTTGGATGGAATTTTCTCTTTCTGACAAAAAATGTCTCTGGATTTTGATAGGGATTGTACTGAATCTGGGGTAGTATTGACATTTAACAAAATTAATTCTTCCAATCCATGAATATGAATGTCTTTCCATTTGTGTCTTATTTCTTTCAGCATTCTTTTGTAGTTTCAGTGTACATTTCTTTTACCTCCTTTGTTAAATTTACTCCTAGGTATTTTATTATTATACATGCTTTTGTAAATGGAATTGATTTCTTAATTTCCTTTTCAAATCATTCATTGTTAGCATATAGAAATCCAACTGATTATTTGCATGTTGATTTTTGTATCCTGCAGTCTTGCTGGGTACATTTATAAGTTCTAACACTATATTGTAAATTTCATTTATTTTATATCTTTATGTCTTCAAACATAGACAACAGATTATTTTGCCTCTTCCTTTCCAATTTGGAGCCTATATATATATATATATATATATATATATATATATATATATATATATATATATATAATTTTTTTTTCTTGCCAATAGCTCTTCCTAAAACTTCCAGTACAATGCTGAGTAGAAATGGTGTAAGCAGGAACTATTGTCTTGTTTCTGACTTTAGAGAAAAAGTTTTCACCATTGAGTATGATGTTCACTTTGGATTTTTCATATATGACCTTTATTGTGTTGAGATAGTTTCCTTCTATTCCCAGTTTATTGAGGTTTTTTTTTAATCATAAAATAGTGTTGAATTTTTTTCAAATGTTTTTACTTCATGAATTGAAATGATCATGTGATTTTTCCCCTTTCATTTTATTAATGTAATAGGGAAGAACATATCTGACTCCATATTAGAGCCGTTCTTTTTACTTTAACCTTAATTTAAGCTTTGTACTCTGTTGCCTGTGCTTAGGCTGTCTCTGCACCTTTTGTAAGAGAATGTTGCCTATATCTTGAAATATACAAAATAGCCTGACCATGACCTGACCTGAACAGAGAATAGCATTTGTCTTGTTGGAGGTTTACAGGAACATTGTGACCTGACTGTGACTTGACCTACATGGACAGCTGCAAGAACAAAGGATCCGACACCAAGAAGTTTGCAACAACTAACTACACTCCTCCCTCACCTTGCCTTTAAAAGGGCTTTGCTGAAAGCCTTCGGGCGTTTGGGCTTTTTAAGGCATGAGCTATCCGACTTCTTGCATGGCCCTGCAATAAACCTTTCTCTGCTTCAAACTCTGATGTTTTGGTATTGTTTGGCCTCACTGTGCATTGGGCACACAGACTTGCATTTGGTAACGTTAATGTGACATATTATACTTATTGATTTTAGTATGTTGAACGATTTTTGTATTCCAGGAATGTATCCCACTTGGCTATAGTGTATGTGCTTTCAATGTGCTGTTGAATTGTTTGCTAGTATTTTGTTGAGGACATTTACTTCAATATTCAAAAAAGAATATTGGCCTGTACTTTTCTTATAGTGTCTTTGTCTATAGTGGCTTTTGTATCAGGGTAATGCTGGCCTCATAGAATAATGTAGTAGGTGTTCACTGCTCTTCAAGTTTTTCATAATCGTTTAAGAAGAATTGAATTAATTCCTCTTCAAGTGTTAGAATCCACCAGGATTGCCATTTTGTACTGGGTTTTCTTTGTTGGGAGGTTTTTGATTATTGATTCAATATCCTTAGTAGTTATGGGTCTATTCAAATTTTTCTTTCTTCATGATTCATTCTTGGTAGGTTGTGTGTTTCTAGGACCTTGTTTATTTCATCTAAGTTATCCAAGTTTTTGGTATCCTCTATTATAATCCATTTCTATAAAATTCTATAATTAGAATATAGAAATGTATGGAAAATTTATAAAATTAGTAGTAATCCTATTAAATTCTATATTTTAGATATAAAAATATATAGAAAATTCTATAAAATTGGTAGTAATTCTATAAAACCAGTAGTAATGTCCACTCTTACTGATAATGTGTCATTTCACTCTGGCTGTTCTCAATAGATTTTTTTCTCTCAATATGTTTTGCCTTTAGTTTTTAGAAGTTTAATTATGATGTGTCCTGGCATGGATTTCTTTGGGTTTATTCTGTTTGGGGTTTGCTCAGCTGAAATCTGTAAGTTTGCACTTTTCACCAAATTTGGGAAGTTTTCAGTCATTATTTCTTCACATACTCTTTCAGCCCCATTCTCTTTCTACTTTCCTACTCCAATTCCAAAGATACGAATGCTGGCTTAAAAAAAATGTTACACAGAGGCTTCCCTGGTGGCGCAGTGGTTGGGAATCCACCTGCCAATGCAGGGGACATGGGTTCAAGCCCTGGTCCAGGAGGATTCCACATGCCATGGAGCAGCTGGGCCTGTGCACCACAACTACTGAGCCTGCACACCACAATCACTGAGCCCACACACCACAGCTACTGAAGCCCACACGCTTGGAGCCCATGCTCCATGGCAGGAGAGGCCACCACAATGAGAAGCCCACACACCTCAACGAAGAGTAGGCCCCCCTCGCCACAGCTAGAGAAAGTCCACGTGCAGCAACAAAATCCCAACACAGCCAAAAATAAATAAAATAAGCAAACAAACAAAAAATGTTACACAGGTCCCTGAGGCTCTATTTATTTATTTGTTTATTTTAAAAGTCAATTTTCTATGTTTTTCAGATTGGGTAAATTCTATTAACCTGTCCTTAAGTTCACAGATTTTATCCTGTTATCTTTATTCTACTAGGATACCATCCAGTGAAGTGTTTTTCTTTCTTTTTTTTAATATGATGTGAGAGAGTGGCATTGATATGTACACTACCAAATGTAAAATAGATAGTGGGAAGCAGTTGCATAGTACAGGGAGATCAGCTCTGTGCTTTGTGACCACCTAGAGGGGTGGGATAGAGAAGGTGGAGGGATGCTCAAGAGGGAGGGATATGGGGATTTATGTATACATATAGCTGATTCACTTTGTTATACAGCAGAAACTAACACAACATTGTAAAGCAATTATACTCCAATAAAGATGTTAAACAAATTTATTGTATTTTTCTGTTGTATAATTTCTGTTTGGTTTTTTTAAAAAAAATAACTTCTATTTCTTTGCTGTGACTTTTTATTTTTCATTTGTTTTCAAATAATTTACTTGCCTTTTTATTAGTATTTTATGATGAGTTATAAAATCCTTTTCAGATAATATGATTCATCTCAGTGTTGATGTCAGCTGTTTGTCTTTTCTTATTCAAATTGTGATTTTCCTGGCTGGAAAATGACTTTCTATTGTATCCTGAACATTTTAGTTTTGTATGTTAGGAGACTCTGGGTCCTATTTAAATCTTTTTTAGTAGGCAGTCACCTTAATTTTAGCATGCGGATTCTGGCCTACTTCTGTCAGCTGTGGTTCCAATGGAAGTTTAGGTTTTAGAACGTTTGTGGTGCTATTTTTCTGCCTGATTTATCTGGTGTCACCAGGGCTCCCACTGGTTTCTGCTTGTGCTACCTCAGAGGGTGGAAGGGCTTTCACCAGGCCTGTTGCCCAGTGTCTCTCACTGGGGGATGGAAATCTCAGGTCTGCAAGAACAAAGAGGCTTCCCTGGCTGGTCATTTACTTTTACAGGGTCCTCCCTGCCTGTGGAAATGGAGAGAGCTTCCTGGGATGAGCACTTGTGGCAGGTCATCTCTTTTTGTTGCCTCCTGGCTACTGCAGTGTCTCTGGGTGAGAAAGGGCAGAGATGAGAGTCCTTCATTTAGTTTATTATTATTAGTGGGGAATATGGTCTTGATCAATCCTCTTTGCTGATGCTGCCAGGCTCACCTCCTGTTAGAGGGAATCCTGTTCAATCTGGGGGAGAAATGATCCTCCCTGGGCTGCCTTCTGTTGTTAAGTTGGAGGTCAGGAAATACCCAAGAGAAGCCTAGAGAAATGAGGGAGACTTTCAAATGTGCTGTGACTCACATATACCCAAGTGACATTTTCCACTTAAAGAATTGACATTGTCAGTTCTCAATTATTTGGTTCCTTGCTTCTGTGTGATAGCTTCTATGTTTGATGGGAAACCTGAAACTTCTAGGTTCAGTTTGACGGGATTTACCAATTTATATATGAAAAGCACCTCCAAACTTATAAAGTGCTTTTGCAGCCACAACTTCCCTTGATTTCCACAATCACAGTGTGAGACCAGCAAGATTGAGATTATTCTTATTTTGCTAATAAGAAAACATAGTAAGTTGGGAGACTGAGACTCATCCAGAAGTGATTTCTCATTCAGAGCCTTCCATTGATACTTTTCCCCTTGTGAAACCAGACCTTTACTGGGTGACAGGAGGCTGTGGAAATAGTTGATTTAAGGGGACCCAGCTTGCCATGTCCTCGGCTGCAACTAACACAGTAGGTTACCATGGAACTATAGAGTGGATAAATTCCAAGTTCAAGCTTATGTTCCATATAAAGTACCCTGAGAATTTGGAAATCAAATTACCCTTAGAGAATCTGTTGGTAAAAAATCTTCCCAGGTAGATGAAATTACCCATCTGAACAGGTCACCTCAGGGGAGAGGGTATCATATCAGAAAGGAGGTTGATAAATTCCAATAGAGGGAAATGGGGTGTAATCCACAGAGGTAAGATTGAAATTTGATGTAGAAAGCTGTAGCCTGACCAAACAATAGGGAGTTGGTTGAATAGCTCATATAGTGAGATACAATGTGATCATTAAAAGTGAGATCAATTTATATATAGAGATAGAAAGGTGTTCAAAATATATAAGCAAGAAACATATAGGAGTGTATAGTATGATCTGATTTTTATTCTATATGCATGCATGTAGATTTACCTCTGCATAGAGGAATTATGAAGTCTTTTTTTGGTTCTCTATATTTTAAAAACATTCTATAATGAACAAATGTTTCTCAGTTAATTATAAAAGAGCCATAGCCTAATCCACTTGTTATGAACTGAATGTTTGTGCCCACCAAAATTCATATGTTGAAATTCTCCCTCCCCCAATATGATAATAGGAGATGGAAGCTTTGGAGGTGATTTGGATTAGATGAGATGATGAAAATTGAACCCTCATGAATGGGATCAGTGACATTTTAAGAGTCATGAGAGAGCATGCTTCTCTGCTCTCCACCATGTGAGGATACAGTGAAAGATAGATGTCTAGAAAGCAGGCTTTCATCAGACACCAAATCTGCCAGGTCTTGGGCTTCCGAGCCTCCAGACCATGAGAAATAAATGTTTGTTTTTTATAAGCCACCCAGTGTTTGGTATTTTGTTATAGTAGGCTAAGTGGACTGACAGAAATTGTATTGTAACCTTATTGTATTGTAACTTGATTGTCTAAAGACAATGTGTCAAGAATAAGAAGGGTGTTGAATGTATTGAAGAAAAAGGAAGCCTAAGACTAAGAACTGGTTAGTTTAATTAGTAGCAACAGGGCTGAAATTAGAAGGAGCCTGACTAATGTATTTTGATTGATTTTTTAAAATTTGCCAGGCACTTAACCAGGTAGTACTTCACATGTTAGCTCAGTTAATCTGCATAACCACTCTGTGTGGAAGGTATGATTATTACCCCCACTTTCCAGATGAGGCCTCTGAGGCTCACAGAGGGGAAGTAACTTGCCCAAGGCCATACAGCTAATAAATGGCAAAGCCAGGACTAGAACCCAGATCTCCTTGTGTTCTACCTGCTGGAGGCCCTGAGCATGTAATTTCCAGAGAGGGAGGCTCTGCTTTGGGGCAAGGAGAGATCACTGGCCTCTTTTGTGGCCTGGAGGAAATAACCCCTGAGTTCATGAGGCTCCATGTGTGAATATTCTTGTTGGATGGGAGGTGGAGAAAAGAGAAGGGACCCTGGAGGGGTTGAAGAGCCAGATCCCTGGATAGATCTATCCCCCAATGTGAATTAACAAACGTGTTCAGTCAGTATGCTTTTGTGAGTTAAGTGGGTGTCAGTCTTTTCCTCCCATCTCATCAATGCTAGATAGACTCTGCACTCCACAGTGCTATCAGAACCAGGCATTCTCTCTGATACCTGTTTTGTCTTATTTTAACATCAACATTTAACCTACCTGCAGATTCTGTCTTTATAAAGAGGTTCATCCATTAAGGCTAGGTTAGGGTACCTTTTTTTTAAGGTACGCCACCTTTCCTTTAATTTGTAGCTATTACACAGTAAACTCACACACATAAATGATTGAAGGTTTTAAATTCTAGACCAAAAAACTGTATCAACCAACATCTTCAAATCGGAACACAAGTGCAGAAGGGAGCCAGTGAGCCATTTAGCACTGGACTAAACAAATGACAGTGAACATTCTAACGGGGTCACACACCCATACCCCACTGGTATGACAGGTTCAAGATAACACACAACAGGAAGTTTAAAGTCAATCATATACACTGTTGTACCTTGGAAAGTTCAGACTTGATCTGCTGTGACAATCATTCTGTAAACCTGGGGCTAATGAAAAGTCAGGTTCTCAAAGAACCTACACAGCCTGGGTTCTGATTTATACATCAGTTGCATGACGTTCATGCAGGTATATGGCTAACAGTATCACACTACAGGTAACAATAGTCATATATTTGAATACTGCTTTTAAAGCTGCCTGATCAATACACCCCAGCAAAAAGGACAATTACTTCACCATCACTTTGGTTTATATCTCTGGCTTAACAAGTCCTAAAGTCCCCATGGCACTTAGCTGGACAATATCAAAGTTAGAGGTCTAGCACTAAAACAGTTTTTTATTCTTGAATAAATTCTCTTCATCTGAATGCCCAAATGACCTGTCCAACCAGATGCTACTGAAGTTGCAGTAAACACATACACATACACAAATACTCTTACTATGAGTTACATTCCAAAAAGACTGAATTTATTACCTGTTCCTAAGCCTGAGGCACTGTTAACTAGAATACAGGACATGTTATGTTTCAAAACTAGTATACATGCTCTGCATTTCTATTGGCATTCACAAAATACAGAAATAACCCTGGCTGCAAATGTGAGGTAGTGGCATGGAAATACTTTATATGAACTGGTGTGGCCAACTGCATGTGAGGTAGGATCAGAGACATGAGTCTTTTGACAGTGATCACCTAGTGACTTTGGTGTACATAGTCTCATGTGACTGGTGGAAGGGGGTCCAATGATGTTTCACCTACAAAGAGGCAAAGAAGGAACTCAGGACTCAACAGCCTTAGAGACATATATTAATAGGAGAGAATACCACCTACCATCCTTGACACTTTAAAAGAAAACCCAGGACCACATAACCTAGAAGAGAAAATTGTTGACATAGAAAGTACACAACTCAGAGCATTCTAAAGGAAAGAATTTCTACCAGTGTAAAAGACAGCCTTAAAAGAAAATATGTCAGCCATAATACTACCTGGAAAAGAGGACCTTTTTTGGACCTTATTGGAGCACATTCAATCTTAATTAATTGGTATGCTTGTCATCCTGGACTAGCATATACTCCTTCAGCTTAATTGGCCAGGTGTATTTCTATATTACCTTCTCTTTCCTCCTCCATTCCCCCCACCTTCTCCACAACTGGGATTCTACAAGGGCTAGTGTAGAGCTCTCTAAAGAGTCAGAGTACAAAGCCATGAAAGTGGTTGAAAAGCAACAAAGCTTTGGAAGAGAAAGAGGCTTTTAGGTCACCCCCAAAGCTTTAGAAAATGCCAGGGAAGAGGGCACCAGGCTTGACACAGAAGCTGTTGGTTTCACACAGGCCAACTTCTGAATATGTTTTTGTTTAGCCCCAGCAAGACACATGGGCCTAAATTAGCTTTCAAAGCGCACTTGCCTTTTGTGAAGACAAGTCACAAATCACAGAGCATGTAACACACTTTTACTTGCACTGACATCTAAAGGAGACATGGGCTGCTGTGACTGGTGTTGAAACCAATACTTCCTATTTAAGGGGAAGGCACAGACTGTCAAGTCTCACAGCCGGGGAATCAGAGAAGACATGTTCTGTATGGCTTGAAAATCACTTTTTTTTTTTGCATTGGAAAAGCTTCTGTTACTGCCATCAAATGCTTCGAAAATGGAACTGCCTCTAAAAGGGAAACAAACTAAGAGTCCTTTACAACCCCAAATCTTTTCCCTTGTCCTTTTTTTGTTTGGCGTCATCTAATAGCTAAGCCATTTCTTCACATTATGTTTAAAAAATAACCGAATAGGAAAAAAATTTAAGGCTTAATCCATGTCTACTTTTTGTTTATAAATGTCTATATAAAAACTCAGGTCTAGATTTGGCACTTAGAAGAAAGTAACCAGATTTGGTTACAATCACATCTGCCTGTATCATACATAGAATTCTGGGAGGGTGAGGCCTGAGGGTGGGGGAGAGATTTGGTACAACAGATATCATTAAATCATATACTTTGGAAACTGAGAGAGAAAGTGAGAATAATCTTCCTAGGAAGAAACCAATCTGAAGTATAGTATACCCCTTTTGAGACAAGTATTTTTTTTCTTACAGGAAATTTACTTTTCCCTACACAACTGTTTTTATAAAATGCCACTTTATAAAATGCTCTCAGAAAGATTTCCCAGTGGTACATCAAAGCTTAATAGCATCAAGAAAAGGTGTTATGTGTTTAATAAAATTCACTATGTAACAAAGATCGGACATAGTTATTAAACTTCTCTGTCTACTAAATTCAGGCCAAGCTTAAATATTTACAAATCTGGTTTGAAAGTAACTCATAAAAAGACTTGGATTCCTTCTGGTTGGAAGTGTTCAAGGAAAGATCTTGCATTCAGTGAAATGTGAAGTGTTTCTTAGACAAAATATGTCCATGCATGTTGACAGGCATGACAACTGACTTGGTAGTAATTTAGCAGTTTCTAGGGTGACTTTCCAAATGATACCTGTGCCTAATATATGTACCATAAGCTTTACGTTCTTGCCCAGTTAGTGCCAAATAGAGTTTCATGCTTTCTTTCATACAGCAAACCCCATCCTTGAATTTCTTCTTTAAAAAGCTGTTACTTAGGTTTGTTATTTAGGATTGTTTTAGTTATTACCATGAGGAATCTGTTATTCTATAAACTAATACTTAATGAATTTTTAAGAAAGGTGTTCATGTAGAATCTGAGCATGGCCACACTCCCAGGTACAGAGCCTGCCTCATGCTTGGAAAAGATAAGGAGTGACCCCAGGCCCATGTAAGCTGTGTAGGAAACAGGCAGATGTCAGGCTCATGGATGAGACAGTGGCAGGTGGTTAAATGCCTTCCTATTTAAGTCAGGCAGTCACATGAGAATGGAATTTTCTGCTCAGGGAACTGGAAGGGTAGGGCAGTGGCGGAGGGCGTCACATTTCTTTCACAGCATAGGTGCTATATGAGGGTATGAAATGAAAGCCATTAATAGATGATATTTTCTAGTACACCCAGTAACTTTCCTTCAGGAGCCTCCCCTCTATTGCTAGGCTCCTGACTACAGATAGCTACTGGGTTTTTGCCAGTGCATAAATATTTGGATTCTACTGAACTTTTTTCCTCCTTCAGATTTACAAATCCAACTGTAAAACAGGGAGGTGTTATGTGTTGAGAGTAAATAGGGGATTTTTACAAGGTTTTCCTTAGTTCCATGTATGTCATATACAGGTAACATAGGACATGCTGGGGAATAAAAATAATAAAAGACCAAACAAATTGACTGGAATAGCAGTGTTGCTCTTCACCACTTCTCATTCTAGAACTATATTGAAAAGAACTTGTCACTAATGATTAATTTTGTTTTGGATCTAAGAAATAAGGTTTGGTACTATGTGCCACCCTTGTACAGGTCTGTAGAAATAAATCTGAGACCCTTAAGCTAACTTTTTATAGGATTTGCAAAGGTCATTTGCCTTTTTTATTTCTCTGAAAAGACCTTAACACACTATCAGAAATATCATACTAGTTAATAGACTATAAAATTCAGATTGAGATATGGGAGAAAGCCCTGGGTATAAAGCAAGATCCAGAATAAACTCATTTGTAGCAGATGATTGGTATTGTCATCCTCTTTGATAACTTCCTTCACAAAGCCAGGGTTTAGATGGAGCTTTCAGATCAAAATGACTTGTACAAATCCCAATTTTTTTCCAGAAGTAAGAAGTAAAATGACAACTGGCAACATCTGATGATTTATGTTATACAAGCCAAAGACCAAACAGTGGAAAGAGGGGATGAGAAGATACAATAGGAAATCACATTGATGTTTTAAAATTATAGGAACAAGGCAGCTATCAAGGAGAGATAAGTAGAAAAATGGCCCCTATTTACATATAAAGAAAGATAACCAAAATGACTTAGAGTTCTTCCTCTAAATAGGAATATTTTTTTATGTCCATAGTTTAGCTAGGGGTAAGAAATCAAGGAACTATCCTTGGTCTTCTCTGCTACTTCTAACACTTCGATTAAAAGATCCCTCTTTCTTATAGAGAAAAGTAACAAATGAGGTGATCCTTCAGAGATGTCTGTATTTACAAATGGATATGGTAGTAACAGAGGTGGCTTTTTCACTAAGACATCTAATTTTTTAGCTTAAACCAGACATATGGTATACAGAATAGACATCTTAGGTGAAGACATGGATGCTATTGGCAATGGGAGTTCTGAAAATGCTGACAATATGTACTGAACGACCCAAACTACCCAAGACTCACCTTACCCCAGCATGTGGAAGTGGATAAACTATGACTGGATATCCAATAGGAAAGTGTACAGCGTGCATCAACCCCAAATGGGGGAAAGTTTGGTGTTTAAACAACACATCCCCTTCTCCCTGGAGTATTTGGGCATGCTTTAAGAATAGACTTTTTTCAAAAGTCTACATTAGCACAAGGTGTTAAGACTACCAGATTTTAAAAGTAGTGCCAATTATGTCTAAAAATCCACAAACTTGATGTGATGTCTAGGGAAGTAAAACCACTGGACTTCATAAAAAGACCTAAGAAGAGGGACTTCCCTGGCAGTCCAGTGGTTAAGATTCCATGCTTCCACTACAGGGGGAACGGGTTTGAAACCTGGTCAGGGAACTAAGATCCCACATGCCACGCGGTATGGCCAAAAAAAAAAAAAAAAAAAAAACGACCTAAGAACAGTCCTGTTTTAGGAAAACTTAGATGAGCACATATGCCATGTGCAAGCCAGGGTTTAAAGCACTGAGATTTTCAGTTGTCTCCTGAACTGATGTTGAGAATGCTATTGATCAATATTATTAATTCAGACCTCACTATTTTGGAATTGATCATTTTAGAATGTAGTGGATTTAAGTTTATCAATGGGCTATCTATGAAAAGGGATTTGGCTGAGACCTAACCAGGGTGTGAGTTGGGGAAAACAAGTGTTGTAACTTAAGAAAACTATTTTCTTATATGTTCTAAACCACCAAGCACACATGGATCTTTTTTTTTTTTTTTTTTTGCGGTACACGGGCCTCTCACTGCTGTGGCCTCTCCCATTGCGGAGCACAGGCTCCGGACGCGCAGGCTCAGCGGCCATGGCTCACGGGCCCAGCCGCTCCGCGGCACGTGGGATCCTCCTGGACCGGGGCACGAACCCGTGTCCCCTGCATCGGCAGGCGGACTCTCAACCACTGCGCCACCAGGGAAGCCCGAAAAGCAATATTTTTAAAGCTAAATCCCATTCTAGAATAATAACATATTCTTTCTCTTGTCTATATTCTGGCCTGCTTGACATGCATATACTGGTTGCTTAACTAGTAAAGGCCCTAAATCCCCTTCCAGACTCTTAACTGGGAGGAGGGGTGCCCTGGCCCTGCCCATTTAATCCAATCAGAAAAGCAGCACAGCCTTTTTTGAGACAAGGATCATTGTGGGTGTTGCAGTTGCACCTAATATGGAAGCAGATGAATAGCTCACTGTTGCTTAGAGAAACCTGCCTCCTTGGTGATGGCCTTAGAGAGTCCTGTGTCTTCAGAGATGCCTGTGGTCCCAGAGAAGCTCATGGCCCCAGAGACGCTGATGTCTTCATAGAAGCCCATAGCCTCAGAGGTTCCCGTGTTGCCAGAGATGCCTGAGACCCCAGAGATGCCTGTGTCTCCAGAGAAGCCGACATCCCCAGAAATGTTTATGGCCCTAAGGCTGCCCATGGTCCCATAATAGTCAGGGTGGAGGTCTGCACACTGGATTTTTACTTGATCCACCTGAACTCGAAGGCCTCCTTCCCTAGAAAGAGTGCCACTCTCCATCAAGGTATTCAGGTCTCCATCAATACCCATAAAGCTGAGAGGATTGGTTAAAGGAGTTCCCAGGTGTTGAGATGATAAATGCCCTAATTGAGAGCAGGTACAGAATTCTTCTTGTGGCTCATCATGGTCTTTCACTTTCTGTCATGGGAACAAGGAATGGTTGAAAAGAATTAGAAACTGGAGTAAAACTAGGCAAATATCACATTGACCTATACGGATCCTGCCTGCTGTCACTTATATGGTAGCAAATGACCTTTTGCCCCCTCCTCATCCTCAAACATCTTTTATTCATCACTTGACATAGTGCTTTAAAAGCCCTACTACTAAAGACCCTCAAGGGTCTTGTATATATAAAAGTTCCCTTTTCTGATAAATGCAATTTTATTACTGGGAGCAGGGAGGGCAAGGGAAAGGATCACTAACATTTATTGAATACCTCCATGTGCCAGGCACTTTACATATAGTGTTTCCTTTCATACTTAAGAATCTTATTAGTTAGGAATTAGCTGTATTTTACAGATGAGGAAACTGAGGCTCAGAGAATTTAAGTCACCCCAAATTCACACATTTAGGAAGTGGTAGAGCTGGGATCTGATCCTGCCTCTCCTTAATGCCAAAGTCTATGATCTGTCTACTACTTCATGCTATCTCCAATGGATATTTTCACCTTCAGGGATAAAACAATGACTCACTGATGCTTTACAACAGTGATTCTTAACTTTTTGTGGGTCATAGACACCTTTGAAAATCTGAAGAAAATGATGGACCTTCTCAGAAAACTGCATGAATTCACATATGAGTGGATGAGATGGCACACAGTTTTTAGGTATAATTTCAGGGGTTTCACAGATCCCCTGAAGGGCATCTGTGGACATCTATGGGTTCATGGACTCCAGTTAAGAGCTCCTGCCTTAGGGTATAAGCATACCACTCTTATTTTCCTGGAAATCACAAAATCACACACACACACACACACACACACACACACACACACACACACACAGTGATAACCCTTGGAGAGAGAAACTGAATGGGTAGGTGGCTGGGAGAGTTTTTTCAACATTCCATTTTGTACATTTTTCTATTCTGCATATTCTAACTTTATACTTGTACTGCCTTTTTTTTTTGAATGTCAACAGGGTTATCTGTTGGGCTGCTTTTGTTTATCTTCTCTGTATTAAAAAAGGAATGTTAATAATAGTTATTATTTTATTATTTTTTTGCGGTACGCGGGCCTCTCACTGTTGTGGCCTCTCCCGTTGCGGAGCACAGGCTCCAGACGCACAGGCTCAGTGGCCATGGCTCACGGGCCCAGCTGCTCCGCGGCATGTGGGATCTTCCCGGACCAGGGCACAAACCCGTGTCCCCTGCATCAGCAGGCGGACTCTCAACCACTGCGCCACCAGGGAAGCCCAATAGTTATTACTTTAAAAGGAAGCTTTACTTACTTTTGAACTTTAGAATCAGAAAGTGATCTGATTCTATCTAGAATGAATCTGATTCTCTTAGGAATTAGGCAGGAATAAGTGAAAGGGCTGGGTTTAGAATAGGACACCTGCTCGGGAGACCTTGTGGAGAAGGTTGCTAATAGGTAAAAAAGGAGGCAGGAGACATTAGGAAAAAGGTTTCCTACTTCTCAGTTCTGCCTAGGGCTTGACCTTCCTGGGGCTGCTTGTTTCCTTTGTTTCCTATGATTTTAAGTTATGCTTCAGTTTTTTCCTTCCTCTTCCCCTTCTTCTTTTTTTTTTTTAATGGAAACAAGTAATTAACTGACTGTTACCTGCCAAGAGGACATTCAAAAGTTTAGGATCTGATGTAATCACAATACATTTATTTTCACAATAAAAGGATATTTGTTTACTTACAGTGAGCAGAAAAGCTATGCCTTATCTGGTCAAAAGGAGTTTCACACCCAGTACCTAAACAGCACACCCTTTCCAAGAATTCTTTTCTAAAAAATATCCCTCCCCTCTACTTCAAACACACCCCTAGGAACCTCTGGATTCCAGAAGCAGCTCAGCATTTTCCATTTATTGAAAGGAAATCCCTGTTGACTTCTTTAACCTCTAATTAAAAACAAGTGTGTGACTTTAGTTTTGCTGGTACAACGAGCAGAGTTTATAATCTACATGGGAAGGAAATCAGATTTTTTATAAGGTTTTCCTAATTGGAAATATAACAATTTCATTGTTCTCATTAGTACACCCAAGAAGTTATACTTATTGATGGATAACAAATACTTGTATTACTTCCCTGTCATTCCCTCTTGTTCCTCCTAATAATTCCATCCAGATCCAAAAAGGGAACCAATCCACTTGTTTAACTGAGTGTTATATTTGCCACTTAATATGGAACGTAAAAAAAGAGTTGTGCCTTAGAGCTTTATAGACACAGGATGCTTGGAATGCAGAGAGTATAACAAGCCAGCCAGGCAGCTTCTCACAAGTACCAATTCAACTCTCAGTGGATTGGGCCTACTCAGAAGGGGCAAGAGGTTCTCATTTTGAGATTTAACTCTTCACCTTTTCTAGTTTGTGCACATCTGCTTCCAGCATTGATCTCTGCTTCTTAATTTCCAAGAGGCTCTCTAGCATACTCTGCTTGGGCTGCAGCCCTTTGTCAAAGTAGTTATACATCCCACACCAGAACCTTGAATAAACAAAAAGAAAAAAAGTGGGTTAGCTTAGCTGGAGAAATAGATTATTTATGTTTTCCTCATGTCAAGAAAATATTAGCCTGGTAGGTAGGCAGATCTCAAAAGTAAGGTAACTTTGATGACATTAAAAAGACTGGACATGCTCATAATTTAAGAGTAAAGTTCCTAGCAGAAAGATCTCTGCTGAAGACAGGCTTCCTAAAGTCGTACTGAGCTCACAGCCATCTCTAAACTCACCCCTTGACATGGCCCTGCCCCCATAGGGACAAGACACAACTTCACCCAACAGTGGGCAGGCACAAGCCCCAGGACCAAACTTAACCACCAGGGGGCAGACACCAGAAGCAAAAGGAGCTATGATACTGCAGGCTGCAGAAAGGAGACCACAAACACAGAAAATTAGACAAAATGAGATGGCAGAGAAATATGATCCAGAAGAAGGCACCAGATAAAAATCCAGAACAGCTAAGTGAAATGGAGATAGGCAATCTCCCTAAAAATATAATTCAGAGTAATGATAATAAAGATCTCAGAAAAAGAATGGAGGTACAGACAAAGAAGATATAAGAAATGTTTAACAAAGAGCTAGAAGATTCAAAGAACAACTAACAGATGAACAATACAATAATTGAAATGAAAAATACACTAGAAGGAAATCTATAGCAGAATAAATGAGGCAGAAGAATGAATAAGCGAGCTGGAAGACAAAGTGGTGGAAATCACTGCCACAGAACAAAGAATGAAAAGAAATGAGGACAGTCTCAGAGACCTTTGGGAAAACAGTAAATGCACCAATATTTGCATTATAGGGGTCCCAGAAGGAGAAGAGAGAGAGAAAGGGTCTGAGAAAATATTTGAAGATATAATAGCTGAAAACTTCCCTAACATGAGAAAGGAAATGCTCATTCAAGTCCAGGAAGTGCAGAGTCCCATACAAGATAAACCCAAGGAGGAACACAGCAAGATACATATTAATCAAACTGACAAAAATTAAAGACAAAGAGAAAACATTAAAAGTAACAAGGGAAAAGCAACAAATAACATACAAGGGAATCAAAATAAGGTTATCAGCTGATTTTTCAGCAGAAACTATGCAGGCCAGAATCCAGTGGCATGATATATTTAAAGTGATAAAAGGGAAGAACCTACAACAAAGAATACTCTGCCCAGCAATGCTCTTATTCAGACTTGACAGAGAAATCAAAAACTTTACAGACAAACAAAAGTTAAGAGAATTCAGCACCACCAAAAAAGCTTTACAACAAATGCTAAAGGAACTTCTGTAGGAGGAAATGAAAAGGCCACAACTAGAAACAATAAAATTACAAACGGGAAGGCTCACCAGTAAAGGCAAACAAGAATTTGGTAAAGCTGCAGGATACAAAATTAATACACAGAAATCTCTTGCATTCCTTTACACTAACAATGAAAGGTCAGAAAGAGAAATTAAGGAAACAATCCCATTTACCATTACATCAAAAATAATAAAATACCTACAATAAACCTTCTTAAGGAGGGAAAAGGCCTATACTTTGAAAACTATAAGACACTGATGAAAGAAATTGAAGATGATGCAGACAGATGAACACATATACCATGTTCTTGGACTGGAAGAATCAAAATTTTGAAAATGACTATACTACCCAAGGCAATCTATAGATTCAATGCAATCCCTACCAAATTACCAATGGCATTTTTCACAGAACTAGAATAAAACATTTTAAATTTGTATGGAAACACAAAAGACCCCAAGTTACAAAATCAATCTTGAGAAAGAAAAAGGGAGCTGGAGGAATCAGGCTCCCTGACTTCAGACTATACTTCAAAGCTACAGTCATCAAAACAGTATGGTACTGGCACAGAAACAGAAATATAGATCAATGGAACAGATAGAAAGCCCAGAAATAAACTCATGCTCCTATGGTCAATTAATCTATGACAAATGAGGCAAGAATATACAATGGAGAAAAGACAGTCTCTTCAATAAGTGGTGCTGGGAAAACTGGACAGCTACATGTAAAAAATGAAATTAGAACATTCTCTAACACCATACACAAAAATAAACTCAAAATGGATCAAAGACCTAAATGTAAGGCCAGACATTATAAAAGTCTTAGAGCAAAACAAGCAGAACATGCTCTGACATGAGATTAGCTCAAGTTGGTGGAGTATAAGGATGTAAGCTCACACTTTTTTATGAGAACACCAAAATCACAACTAACTGCTAAACAAACATTGACAAAAAAATGCTAGAACTGACCGAAATGATACCCTATATCCAAAGACAAAGAAGAAACCACAATGAGATGGTATGATGGGCACAACTGTGATAAAATCAAATCCCATTCCCACCAGGTGGGTGACTCACAAACTGGAAAACAATGAAACCACAGAAGTTCTCCCACAGGAGTGAAATTTCTGAGCCTCACATCAGGCTTCCCAGCCTGGTGGTCAAGCACTGGGAGGAGGAGCCCCCAGATGATCTGGCTTTGAAAGCCAGCAGGGTTTGATCTCAGGAATTCCACAGGACTGGGGGAAACATAAACTCCACTCTTGGAGGGTGCACACATGGTCTCGTGTGCACCAGGACAGAGGGGAAAAAAGCAATGACCCCATAAAGACTGGGCCAGACCTACCTGCTAGTATGGGAGCATCTCCTGCAGAGGCAGGGGGCAGCTGTGGCTCACTGTGGAGACAAAGACACTGGCAGCAGCAGTTCTGGGGAGTACTCACTGGTATGAGCCCTCCTGGAGGCTGACGTTAGTCCTATCCAACAGCCTGTAGGCTCCAGTGCTGAGATACCTCAGGCCAAACAACCAACAGGATGGGAACACATCCCCACCCATCAGCAGACAAGCCTCTTAAAGTTTTCCGGAGCATGGTCCTGCCACCAGAGGGACAAGACCCAGCTCCACCCACCACTGGGCAGGAACCAGTCCCTCCTATTAGGAAATCACAACAATCTCTTTTTTGATCCACCTCCTAGAGTAATGAAAAAGAAACAAAAATAACAAATGGGACCTAATTAAACTTAAAAACTTTTGCAAAGCAAAGGAAACCATAAACAAAACAAAAAGACAATGCACAGGTTGGGAGAAAATATTTGCAAACAACGTGACCGACAAGGGGTTAATCTCCAAAATATACAAACAGCTCATGTAGCTCTATGTCACAAAAACAAAACAACACAATAAAAAAAATGGGCATAATATCAAAATAGACATTGCTCCAAAGAAGTCATACAGATGGCCCAAAAGCACATGAAAAAATGCTCAACATCACTAATTATGAGAGAAATGCAAATCAAAATTACAATGAGGTATCACCTCACACTGGTCAGAATGGCCATCATCAAAAAATCTACAAACAAATGCTGGAGAGGGTGAGGAGAAAAGGGAACGGTCCTACACTGTTGGTGGAATGTAAATTAGTACAACCAATATGGAGAACAGTATGGAGGTTCCTTAAAAAATTAATATAGAAGTACCATATGATCCAGCAATCCCACTCCTGGGCATATATCCAGAGAAAACCATAATTCAGAAAGATACATGCACCCCAATTGTAATTGCAGTGCTATTTACAATAGCCAAGTCATGGAAGCAACCTAAATGTCCATTGATAGAGTAATGGATAAAGAAGATGTGGTACATATATACAATGGAATATTACTCAACTTTAAAAAAGAACAAAATAGTGCCATTTGCAACAACATGGATGGACCTAGAGATTATCTTATTAAGTGAAGTAAGTCACACAGAGAAAGACAAATAACATATGATATCACTCATATGTGGAATCTAATTTTAAAAATGATACAAATGAACTTATTTACAAAACAGTTTCACAGATTTCAAAAACAAACCGATGGTTACCAAAGGGGATACATGGGGATGGGGAGGGATAAATTAGGATCCTAGGCTTATCATACACACACAACTATATATAAAATAGATAACCAACAATGACCTACTGTACAGCATAGGGAACTCTACTTAATATTCTATAATAACCTATATGAGAAATGAATCTGCAAAAGAATGAATATATGTATATGTATAACTGAATCACTATGCTGTACACCTGAAACTAATACAAAATTGTAAATCACCTATATTCCAATAAAACAAACAAAAAAACAAAGAACCTGAATCATTTTTTCAAATAAGAGATACAAATGGACAATAAGCACATGAAACTATCGTCACTACTCATTGGGGAAATGCAAACTAAAACCATAACATATCATCTCATACCCAATAGAATGGCTACTATTTGAAAAAACAAAAACAAGTGTTGGCAAGAAGGTGGAGAAATTGGAACTCTTGTGCACCACTGTTGGACTGTAAAGTGCTACAGCTTCTATGGAAAACGCTATGGTCATTCCTCAAAACAATTTAAAATAGATTAACCATATGATCCATTAATTCCACTTCTCAGTATATATCCAAAAGAATTTGAAAATAGGGTCTCAAAAATACTTTTACACCAACATTCATGGCAGCATTATTTACAAGAACCAAAAGGTGGAAGTTATCCAAGTGTCTATAAATAGATGAATGGATAAACAAAATGTGATATGCAATCAATGAAATATTACTCAGCCTTAAAAGAGAATGAAACTTCTGACAGAAGGTTCATATGGATGAACCTTGAGGACATCATACTAAGTGAAATAAGCCAGAGATGAAAGGACAGATAATATATGGTTCCACTCATATGAGGGATCTAGAGTATTCAAATACACAGAGACAGAAAGTAGAATGATAGTTGGCAGGGGATGGAGTGAGGCGGAAATCGAAAACTGTTTTAATGGATACAGAGATTTCAGTTTCGTAAATGGAAAATTTCTGGAGATTGATTGAACGATGCTTAACATTACTTAACATTACTGAACTGTACACTTAAAATATACTTAACATTACTGTTATATACTTAACATTACTGTTAAGTATATACTTAACATTACTGTTAAGTAATGTTAAGTAATGTTAAGCTTAACATTACTGAACTGTACACTTATATACTTAACATTACTGAACTGTACACTTAAAAATGGTTAAGATGGTAAATTTTGTGCTATGTGTATTTTACCACAATTAAAAAAAGTAATAGGGCTTCCCCGGTGTCGCAGTGGTTGAGAGTCCGCCTGCTGATGCAGGGAACGCGGGGTCGTGCCCCGGTCCGGGGGGATCCCGCATGCCGCGGAGCGGCTGGGCCCGTGAGCCATGGCCGCTGAGACTGCGCGTCTGGAGCCTGTGCTCCGTGGCGGGAGAGGCCACAACAGTGAGAGGCCCGCGTACCGCAAAAAAAAAATAAAAAATAAAAAAATAAAGAGTGATCCCCAAAATGCTTTACCCAGGTTCTTCAAAGGATAACTAATATAATATCACAACTAGGATATTGATATAGTAAAGATAACAATTCCCTCACCATAAGGAGTACTTCTATTGTACTTTTATAGCCACACACACCTCCGTACCCTCTATCCTCCACCCTGTCCTTAACCCCTGGTAACCATTAATCTTAACCATTAATTTTGTCTTTTTAAGAAATTTATATAAATGGAAGCATAAAGTATGTAACATTTTGAGATTAGATTTTAAGATTCATCACAATTCTCTGCAAGGTCTTGCATGTATCAATAGTTCATTCCTCTTTATTGCTGAGTAATAATCTCTGGCATTGATGTACCAGAGTTATTTTTACCTATAAACAATTTACTTGTTGAAGTAAATTTGGGTTGTTTTCAGTTTTTGGCTATTATGAATAAAATTGCTATGAACATTAGTGTACAGGTTTCTGTGTGAACAAAGTTTTCATTTTTCTGGGATACATGTCCTGGAGTGCAATTAGTGCAATTGTTAGATCATATGGTAGTTGCATGTTTAGTTTTTTAGGAAAGTGAAAATCTGTTTTCCATAGTGATTATACCATTATACATTACTGTTATATAAATGAGCTAAAGATGGTCTCTGCATAATGGCTCTATATTGTTTACTCCTTCATAGAAGGCTGGGACCTGTTAGCTGCAAAGCCCATCAGTACCAAACTCAAAATTTTACCCATCCAATTGTTTTAAACATAGCCCAAATAAGCAGTTTTTAGCTATTTAAAGCCTACTTGCTTTGCATACCCTGAGAAACTGCACTCAGTATCTGCAAGCCATAGAAAAGAAGAATTTCTGCGCAATAACTGAACAGGTGCTCTGAACCACTAGACATGTGTTGAATTCTGCCAGAGGGTGCTTCTCACCAGGGCACTGCCTAAATATGAGGTAGAAACTTAAACTTCTGGGGGAGATGAAATGGAAGGCAGGACCCTATGAAAGAGGACTAGTGCCCACTAGAGGGCAAGGCAGCACGATACCATCATGATAGTGATGAGGTTATATTACCCTCTGCTTTCCTGGTACCTACTTGCAAAAGTTAGATATAGAAATGGCACAAGGGCAGGGCCAAAAAGGAGGGGCTGGTTCTCAGTTGGATAAAGAGATATATCCTTTCCTTTTTCCTGAGGCCCAGTCTCTCCTTAAAGACCTAACCCTGGAATCAAGTAAAAAAGGGGCTGCCTGTCTATATAGAATAGATCTGGTGAGGAACAAGCTTCACCTTATGGGGGCTGAAGTTAAGCAATTGGTTGCCAGAATTGGTGGCTCAAAATGGAAAAAAATGGTGTCCCTACTAATTAGTGTGAAAGGTGGGAATGACCAACAGAGAAGGCTTTGGACCCCAGTCTATATATACCTTTTGATACAGATTTTTATGGCTTGGAGGGCTAACCATCCTATGTTAGGCCTCATAAAGGCCTAGGAAGACTGGCAATGGAAAATGTTAACTGAGGCCAAATATCTCCTCCATCAGCTGGGACGTTGGAGTGGACTTACTACGTAATATAGGATGCAGTATGGCATGAAGTATGATGACTCTGCAAGTCCAGAGGTGACTTAATTAGGTCCTGAGTCTACCTAGTTGTTTGTCAGGAGGGCTCCTCTTAAGTATAAGTTCTTTTTATGAGCCATGGCAGCTAATGCTAAAACAATTGAAGAGGTCAGAGCTGCCCTACATTTAAAAGAAACTCATGAAAGACAAACTCAGAGTTGTGTCACTTGTTAACTCTACAAACAATACCCTATTTGGCCTAAATTGAAATTGCTATCAACAGTGATGCCTCTTTCCTCTAGGCTAAACAAACCAATTACAACCAGGTCCGTGCTTAAGTGTGAACTATGAGATGAACAAGAGAGGTTATACTGGATCCAAAGAAACAAAGGGAATCCAAATTGGATTATCTCTGGTAAACTGGTGGAGTAATTACAATATTTACTAGGGTTAGATTACAATCCTCAAAATGCATCACTTTCAAAGACAGCTACCCCTGCAAAGACTACTTCTGATCTCCTCCAGTGGCAGGCACCAGCCCCCATATAGGGATCTGGCAGTCACAGAAGGGGTGGTTGTAGAAGCTGGCCCCTTCTAGTAGACAATCATACTTTCAACATATTAACTATAGTTTTTATTTTTTTGATATTGAGCTGCATGAGTTGTTTGTAAACTTTGGAGATTAATCCCTTGTAGGTTGCATCATTTGCAAATATTTTCTCCCATTCTGTGGGTTGTCTTTTTGTTTTGTTTATGGTTTCCTTTGCTGTGAAAAAGCTTTTGAGTTTAATTAGGTGCAATTTGTTTATTTTTGTTTTAATTTTCATTACTCTAGAAGACTGATCAAAAAAGATATTGCTGGGCTTCCCTGGTGGCGCAGTGGTTGAGAGTCCACCTGCCGATGCAGGGGACACGTGTTCGTGCCCCAGCCCGGGAGGATCCCACATGCCGCGGAGTGGCTGGGCCTGTGAGCCATGGCCGCTGAGCCTGTGCGTCTGGAGCCTGTGCTCTGCAACGGGAGAGACCACAACAGTGAGAGGCTCGTGTACTGCAAAAAAAAAAAAAAAAAAAGATACTGCTGCGATTTATGTCAGACAGTGTTCTGCCTAAGTTTTCCTCTAAGAGTTTTATTGTGTCTGGCCTTACATTTAGGTCTTTAATCCAATTTGAGCTTATTTTTGTATATGGTATTAGGGAGTGATCTAATCTCATACTTTTACATGTACCTGTCCAGTATTCCCAGCACCACTTATTGAAGAGGCTGTCCTTTCTCCACTGTACATTCCTGCCACCTTTATCAAAGATAAGGTGACCATATGTGTGTGGGTTTATCTCTGGGCTTTCTATCCTGTTCCATTGATCTATCTTTCTGTTTTTGTGCCAGTACCATACTGTCTTGATTACTGTAGCTTTGTAGTATAGTCTGAAGTCAGGGAGCCTGATTCCTCCAGCTCTGTTTTTCTTTCTCAAGATTGCTTTGGTTATTCAGGGTCTTTTGTGTCTCCATACAAATTTTAAAGTTTTTTATTCTAGTTCTGTGAAAAATGCCATTGGTAATTTGATAGGGATTGCAGTGAATCTGTAGATTGCCTTGGGTAGTATAGTTATTTTGACAATATTGATTCTTTGAATCCAAGAACATGGTATATCTTTCCATCTGTTTGTGTCATCTTTGATTTCTTTCATCAGCGTCTTAGTTTTTGGAGTACAGGTCTTTTGCCTTCTTAGGTAGGTTTATCCCAGGTATTTTATTCTTTTTGATGCAATGGTTAATGGGATTGTTTCCTTAATTTCTCTTTCTGATCTTTGGTTGTTAGTGTATACAAATGCAACAGAATTCTGTGTATTAACTTTGTAACCTACAACTTTACTGAATTCACTGATGAGCTCTAGTAGTTTTCTGGTAGCATCTTTAGGATTGTCTATGTATAGTATCATGTCATCTGCAAACAGTGACAGTTTTACTTCTCTGTTTCTAATTTGGATTCCTTTTATTTCTTTTTCTTCTCTGATTGCTGTGGCTAGGACTACCAAAACAATGTTGAGTAAAAGTGGGGAGGGTGTACATTCTTGTCTTTTTCCTGATCTTAGAGGAAATGCTTTCAAATTTTCACCATTGAATATGATGTTAGCTGTGGATTGGTCCTATATGGCTTTTGTTATTTTGAAGTAGGTTCCCTCTATGCCCACTTTCCAGAGAGTTTTCATCATAAATTGGTGTTGTATTTTGTCAAAAGCTTTCTCTGCATTTATTGAGAGGATCATATGTTTTTTAGTCTCCAATTTGTTAATGTGGTGTATCACACTGATTAATTTCTGCATACTGAAAAATCCTTGCATCCCTGGGATAAATCCCACTTGATCATGGTGTACAATCCTTTTAATGTATTGTTGGATTTGGTTTGCTAGTATTTTGTTGAGGATTTTTGCACCTATGTTCATCAGTGATATTGGCCTGTAATTCTCTTTTCTTTGGTATCCTTATCTAGTTTTGGTATCAGGGTGATACCATAGAATGAGTTTGAAAAAACAAAAAAACCCAATCAAAAAATGGGCAGAAGACCTAAATAGACATTTCTCCAAAGAAGATATACAGATGGCCAAGAGGTACATGAAAAGATACTCAACACCACTAATTATTAGAGAAATGCAAATGAAAACTACAATGAGGTATCACCTCACACCAGTCAGAACGGCCATCATTAAAAAGTCTACAAGCAATAAATGCTGGAGAGGGTGTAGAGAAAAGGGAACCCTCCTGCACTGTTGGTGGGAATGTAAATTAGTACAGCCAGTATGGAGAACAGTATGGAGATTTCTTTAAAAACTAGACATAGAGCTACCATATGATCCAGCAATCCCACTCCTCAGCATATATCTGAAGAAAACCACAGTTCGAAAATATACATGCATCCCGATGTTCACTGCAGCCCTGTTTACAATAGCCAAAACATGGAGGCAACCTAAATGTCCATCTACAAATAAAGAAGATGTGGTACATGTAGACAATGGAATATTACTCAGCCATTAAAAAGCATGAAATAATGCCACTTACAGCAGCATGGATGGGCCTGGAAATTATCATACTAAGTGAAGTCAGACAGAGAAAGACAAATATGATATCACTTATATGTGGAATCTAAAACAAAAACCAAAAAGCAAATGAACTAATTTACAAAACAGAAACAGACTTACAGACATAGAGAACAAATTTTTGGTTACTAGGAATGAAGGGTCAGGGGCAGTGATAGACTGGAAGTTTTGGATTGACATATATACACTACTATATTTAAAATAGATAACCAACAAGGACCTACTGTATAGCATAGGGAACTCTGCTCAATATTCTGTAATAACCTAAATGGGAAAATAATTTGAAAAAAGAAGAGATATGTGTATATGTATAATTGAATCACTTTGCTATACACCTGAAACTAATACAACATTGTAAATCAACTATAGTCAATATAAAATGAAAAAAAATTAAATAACTATTGTTTGGGTTTCAAGATCTAAACAGCACTGGCTGGCTTTATTGGCCATGTTTTTCCAAACCTCCCTTATCCCAGAAATCACTCATGTTTTTTTTTTTTTTTTTTTAACATCTTTATTGGGGTATAATTGCTTTACAATGGTGTGTTAGTTTCTGCTTTATAACAAAGTGAATCAGTCATACATAAACATATGTTCCCATATGTCTTCCCTGTTGCGTCTCCCTCCCTCCCACCCTCCCCATCCCACCCCTCCAGGCTGTCACAAAGCACCGAGCCAATATCCCTGTGCCATGCGGCTGCTTCCCACTAGCTATCTACCTTACTGCGTTTGTTAGTGTGTATATGCCCATGACTCTCTCTCGCCCTGTCACAGCTCACCATTCCCCCTCCCCATAACCTCAAGTCCGTTCTCTAAGAGGTCTGCGTCTTTATTCCTGCTTTACCCCTAGGTTCTTCATGACATTTTTTTCTTAAATTCCATATATATGTGTTAGCATACGGTATTTGTCTTTTTCTTTCTGACTTACTTCACTCTGTATGACAGACTCTAGGTCTATCCACCTCATTACAAATAGCTCAATTTCGTTTCTTTTTATGGCTGAGTAATATTCCATTGTATATATGTGCCACATCTTCTTTATCCATTCATCTGGTGATGGGCACTTAGGTTGTTTCCATCTCCGGGCTATTGTAAATAGAGCTGCAATGAACATTTTGGTACATGACTCTTTTTGAATTTTGGTTTTCTCAGGGTATATGCCCAGTAGTGGGATTGCTGGGTCATATGGTAGTTCTATTTGTAGTTTTTTAAGGAACCTCCATACTGTTCTCCATAGTGGCTGAACCAATTCACATTCCCACCAGCAGTGCAAGAGTGTTCCCTTTTCTCCACACCCTCTCCAGCATTTATTGTTTGTAGATTTTTTGATGATGGCCATTCTGACTGGTGTGAGATGATATCTCATTGTAGTTTTGATTTGCATTTCTCTAATGATTAATGATGTTGAGCATTCTTTCATGTGTTTGTTGGCAGTCTGTATATGTTCTTTGGAGAAATGTCTATTTAGGTCTTCTGCCCATTTTTGGATTGGGTTGTTTGTTTTCTTGTTATTGAGCTGCATGAGCTGCTTGTAAATTTTGGAGATTAATCCTTTGTCGGTTGCTTCATTTGCAAATATTTTCTCCCATTCTGAGGGTTGTCTTTTGGTCTTGTTTACGGTTTCCTTTGCTGTGCAAAAGCTTTGAAGTTTCATTAGGTCCCATTTGTTTATTTTTGTTTTTATTTCCATTACTCTAGGAGGTGGGTCAGAAAGGATCATGCTTTGATTTATGTCATAGAGTGTTCTGCGTATGTTTTCCTCTAAGAGTTTGATAGTTTCTGGCCTTACATTTAGGTCTTTAATCCATTTTGAGCTTATTTTTGTGTATGGTGTTAGGGAGTGATCTAATCTCATACTTTTACATGTACCTGTCCAGTTTTCCCAGCACCACTTATTGAAGAGGCTGTCCTTTCTCCATTGTACATTACTGCCACCTTTATCAAAGATAAGGTGTCCATATGTGCATGGGTTTATCTCTGGGCTTTCTATCCCGTTCCATTGATCTATCTTTCTGTTTTTGTGCCAGTACCATACCGTCTTGATGACTGTAGCTTTGTAGTATAGTCTGAAGTCAGGGAGCCTGATTCCTCCAGTTCCTTCTTTCGTTCTCAAGATTGCTTTGGCTATTCAGGGTCTTTTGTGTTTCCATACAAATTGTGAAAGTTTTTGTTCTAGTTCTGTGAAAAATGCCAGTGGTAGTTTGATAGGGATTGCATTGAATCTGTAGATTGCTTTGGGTAGTAGAGTCATTTTCACAATGTTGATTCTTCCAATCCAAGAACATGGTATATCTCTCCATCTATTTATATCATCTTTAATTTCTTTCATCAGTGTCTTATAATTTTCTGCATACAGGTCTTTTGTCTCCTTAGGTAGGTTTATTCCTAGATATTTTATTCTTTTTGTTGCAATGGTAAATGGGAGTGTTTTCTTGATTTCACTTTCAGATTTTTCATCCTTAGTGTATAGGAATGTCAGAGATTTCTGTGCATTAATTTTGTATCCTGCCACTTTACCAAATTCATTGATTAGCTCTAGTAGTTTTCTGGTAGCATCTTTAGGGTTCTCTATGTATAGGATCATGTCATCTGCAAACAGTGACAGCTTTACTTCTTCTTTTCCAATTTGGATTCCTTTTATTTCCTTTTCTTCTCTGATTGCTGTGGCTAAAACTTCCAAAACAATGTTGAATAATAGTGGTGAGAGTGGGCAACCTTGTCTTGTTCCTGATCTTAGTGGAAATGCTTTCAGTTTTTCACCATTGAGGATGATGTTTGCTGTGGGCTTGTCATATATGGCCTTTATTATGTTGAGGAAAGTTCCCTCTATGCCTACTTTCTGCAGGGTTTTTATCATAAATGGGTGTTGAATTTTGTCAAAAGCTTTCTCTGCATCTATTGAGATGATCATATGGTTTTTCTCCTTCAATTTGTTAATATGGTTTATCACATTGATAGATTTGCGTATATTGAAGAATCCTTGCATTCCTGGGATAAACCCCACTTGATCGTGGTGTCTGATCCTTTTAATGTTCTGTTGGATTCTGTTTGCTAGTATTTTGTTGTGGATTTTTGCATCTATGTTCATCGGTGATATTGGCCTGTAGTTTTCTTTCTTTGTGATATCTTTGTCTCGTTTTGGTATCAGGATGTTTGTAGCCACGTAGAATGAGTTTGGGAGTGTTCCTCCCTCTGCTATATTTTGGAAGAGTTTGAGAAGGATGGGTGTTAGCTCTTCTCTAAATGTTTGATAGAATTCGCCTGTGAAGCCATCTGGTCCTGGGCTTTTGTTTGTTGGAAGATTTTTAATCACAGTTTCAATTTCAGTGCTTGTGATTGGTCTGTTCATATTTTCTATTTCTTCCTGATTCAGTCTTGGCAGGTCGTGCATTTCTAAGAATTTGTCCATTTCTTCCAGATTGTCCATTTTATTGGCATAGAGTTGCTTGTAGTAATCTCTCATGATCTCTTTTATTTCTGCAGTGTCAGTTGTTACCTCTCCTTTTTCATTTCTAATTCTATTGATTTGAGTCTTCTCCCTTTTTTTCTTGATGAGTCTGGCTAGTGGTTTATCTATTTTGTTTATCTTCTCAAAGAACCACCTTTTAGTTTTATTGATCTTTGCTATTGTTTCCTTCATTTCTTTTTCATTTATTTCTGATCTGATTTTTATGATTTCTTTCCTTCTGCTAGCTTTGGGGTTTTTTTGTTCTTCTTTCTCTAATTGCTTGAGGTGCAAGGTTAGGTTGTTTATTCGAGATGTTTCCTGCTTCTTAAGGTGGGCTTGTATTGCTATAAACTTCCCCCTTAGAACTGCTTTTGCTGCATCCCACAGGTTTTGGGTCGTTGTGTCTCCATTGTCATTTGTTTCTAGGTATTTTTTGATTTCCTCTTTGATTTCTTCAGTGATCTCTTCATTATTAAGTAGTGTATTGTTTAGCCTCCATGTGTTTGTATTTTTTACAAATCTTTTCCTGTAATTGATATCTAGTCTCATGGCGTTGTGGTCAGAAAAGATACTTGATACAATTTCAATTTTCTTAAATTTACCAAGGCTTGATTTGTGACCTAAGATATGATCTATCCTGGAGAATGTTCCATGAGCACTTGAGAAAAATGTGTATTCTGTTGTTTTTGGATGGAGTGTCCTATAAATATCAATTAAGTCCATCTTGTTTAATGTATCATTTAAAGCTTGTGTTTCCTTATTTATTTTCATTTTGGATGATCTGTCCATGGGTGAAAGTGGGGTGTTTAAGTCCCCTACTATGAATGTGTTACTGTCGATTTCCCCTTTTATGGCTGTTAGTATTTGCCTTATGTATTGAGGTGCTCCTATGTTGGGTGCATAAATATTTACCATTGTTATATCTTCTTCTTGGATCGATCCCTTGATCATTATGTAGTGTCCTTCTTTGTCTCTTTTAATAGTCCTTATTTTAAAGTCTATTTTGTCTGATATGAGAATTGCTACTCCAGCTTTCTTTTGGCTTCCATTTGCATGGAATATCTTTTTCCATCCCCTTACTTTCAGTCTGTATGTGTCTCTAGGTCTGAAGTGGGTCTCTTGTAAACAGCATATATAAGGGTCTTGTTTTTGTATCCATTCAGCTAATCTGTGTCTTTTGGTGGGAGCATTTAGTCCATTTACATTTAAGGTAATTATCGATATGTATGTTCCTATTCCCATTTTCTAAATTGTTTTGGGTTCGTTATTATAGGTCTTTTCCTTCTCTTGTGTTTCTTGCCTAGAGAAGATCCTTTAGCATTTGTTGTAAAGCTGGTTTGGTGGTGCTGAACTCTCTCAGCTTTTGCTTGTCTGTAAAGGTTTTAATTTCTCCATCAAATCTGAATGAGATCCTTGCTGGGTAGAGTAGTCTTGGCTGCATGTTTTTCTCCTTCATCACTTTCAGTATGTCCTGCCACTCCCTTCTGGCTTGTAGGGTTTCTGCTGAGAGATCAGCTGTTAACCTTATGGGGATTCCCTTATGTGTTATTTGTTGTTTTTCCCTTGCTGCTTTTAATATGCTTTCTTTGTATTTAATTTTTGACAGTTTGATTAATATGTGTCTTGGCGTATTTCTCCTTGTATTTATCTTGTATGGGACTCTCTGTGCTTCCTGGACTTGATTAACTATTTCCTTTCCCATATTAGGGAAGTTTTCAACTATAATCTCTTCAAATATTTTCTCAGTCCCTTTCTTTTTCTCTTCTTCTTCTGGAACCCCTATAATTCGAATGTTGGTGCGTTTAATGTTGTCCCAGAGGTCTCTGAGACTGTCCTCAGTTCTTTTCATTCTTTTTTCTTTATTCTGCTCTGCAGTAGTTATTTCCACTATTTTATCTTCCAGGTCACTTATCCGTTCTTCTGCCTCAGTTATTCTGCTATTGATCCCATCTAGAGTACTTTTAATTTCATTTATTGTGTTGTTCATCGTTGCTTGTTTCATCTTTAGTTCTTCTAGGTCCTTGTTAACTGATTCTTGCATTTTGTCCAATCTATTGTCCATTCTATCTCCAAGATTTCGGATCAACCTTACTATCATTATTCTGAATTCTCTTTCAGGTAGACTGCCTATTTCCTCTTCATTTGTTAGGTCTGGTGCATTTTTATCTTGCTCCTTTATCTGCTGTGTGTTTTTCTGTCTTCTCATTTTGCTTATCTTACTGTGTTTGGGGTCTCCTTTTTGCAGGCTGCAGGTTTGTGGTTCCTCCTGTTTTTGATGTCTGTCTCTAGTGGCTAAGGTTGGTTCAGTGGGTTGTGTAGGCTTCCTGGTGGAGGGGGCTAGTGCCTGTGTTGTGGTGGATGAGGCTGGATCTTGTCTCTCTAGTGGTCAGGTTCACGTCTGGTGGTGTGTTTGGGGGTGTCTGTGGCCTTATTATGATTTTAGGCAGCCTCTCTGCTAATGGGTGGGGTTGTGTTCCTGTTTTGCTAGTTGTTTGGCATAGGTTTTCCAGCACTGTGGCTTGCTGGTCGTTGAGTGAAGCTGGGTGCTGGTGTTAAGATGGAGGTCTCTGGGAGATTTTCGCTGTTTGATATTATGTGGAGCTGGGAGGTCTCTTGTTGATCAGTGTCCTGAAGTTGGCTCTCCTACCTCAGAGGCAGAGCCCTGCCTCCTGGCTGGAGCACCAAAAGCTTTTCATCCACAGGCTCAGGATAAAAGGGAGAAAAAGTAGAGGGAATTAGTAGAAGTATGAGGAAAGAAAGAAGGAAAGGAGGGTAGGAAGGAAGGAAGAAAGAAAGAAGCAAAGAAGGAAAGAAGGCAAGAAGGAAAGAAGGGAGGGAGGGAGGGAGGAGGGAAGGAAGGAGGGAAAGAAGGAAAAAAGACAGAAAGAAAGAAGATACAGTAAAAATAAAATACAGTATAATAAAGTTATTGAATTAAAAACTTCTTATTTAGAAAAAAAAAAAAGGGACGGAAAGAACCTAGGACAAATGTTGGCAGCAAAGCTATACAGACAAAATCTTACACAGAAGCATACACATACACCCTCACTAAAAGAGGTAAATGGGGAAAAATCCTAAATCTTGCTGTCAGAGACCACCTCCTCAATTTGGGATGATTCGTTGTCTAAAGGAGGGAAGGAAGGATGGAAAGAAAGAAAGAAAGAACGAAGGTAAAGTATAATAAGGTTATTAAAATTAATTATTAAGAAAAAAATTAAAAAAAAAAAACATGGACGGATAGAACCCTAGGACAAATGGTGGAAGCAAGACTATACAGACAAGATCTCACACAGAACCATACACATACACGTTCGCAAAAAAAGGAAAGGGGAAAAAATCATAGATCTTGCTCCTAAAGTCCACTTCCTTAATTTGGGATGATTGGTTGTCTATTCAGGTATTCCACAGATGCAGGGTACATCAAGTTGATTGTGGAGCTTTAATCCGCTGCTTCTGAGGCTGCTGGGAGGGATTTCCCTTTCTCTTCTTTGTTCTCACAGCTCCCAGGGCTCAGCTTTGGATTTGGCCCTGCCACTGCGTGTAGATCGCTGGAGGGCGTCTGTTTTTTGCTCAGACAGGATGGGGTTAAAAGAGCCGCTGATTGGGGGCTCTGGCGCACTCAGGCCGGCGGGGACGGAGGGGCACAGAGTGCGGGGCGGGCCTGCGGTGGCAAAGGCCGGCGTGACTTTGCACCAGCCTGAGGCGCGCTGTGCGCTCTCCCAGGGAAGTTGTCCCTGGATCCCGGGAACCCGGCAGTGGCGGGCTGCACAGCCTCCGCGGAAGAGGGGTGTGGAGAGTGACCTGTGCTCGCACACAGGCCCCTCGGTGGCGGCAGCAGCAGCCTTAACGTCTCCCGCCCGCCTCTGGGGTCCGCGCTTTTAGCCGCGGCTTGCGCCCGTCTCTGGATTCCGCGCTTTCAGCCGCGGCTCGCGCCCGTCTCTGGAGTCCGCGCTTTCAGCCGCGGCTCGCGCCCGTCTCTGGATTCCGCGCTTTCAGCAGCGGCTCGCGCCCGTCTCTGGATTCCGCGCTTTCAGCCGCGGCTCGCGCCCGTCTCTGGATTCCGCGCTTTCAGCCGCGGCTCGCGCCCGTCTCTGGGGTCCGCGCTTTCAGCCGCGGCTCGCGCCCGTCTCTGGGGTTCGCGCTTTTAGCCGCGGCTCGCGCCCGTCTCTGGAGTTCCTTTAAGCAGCGTTCTTAAACCCCTCTCCTCACGCCCCAGGAAACAAAGAGGGAAGGAAAAGTCTCCTGCCTCTTCTGCGGGTGCAGGCTTTTCCCCGGACTCCCTCCCGGCTAGCTGTGGTGCACTAACCCCTTCAGGCTATGTTCAAGCCTCCAACCCCAGTCCTCTCCCTGCGCTCCGGCCTCAGCTCTCAGCCCCGCCCGCCCCGGCGGGTGAGCAGACAAGCCTCTCGGGCTGGTGAGTGCCGGTCGGCACCGATCCTCTGTGCGGGAATCTCCCCGCTTTGCCCTCCGCACCCGTTGCTGTGCACTCCGCAGCTTCGAAGCTCCCCCCTCCGCCTCCCGCAGTCTCCGCCCTCGAAGGGGCTTCCTAGAGTGTGGAAACTTTTCCTCCTTCACAGCTCCCTCCCACTGGTGCAGGTGCCGTCCCTATTCTTTTGTCTCTGTTTTTTCTTTTTTTTTGCCCTACCCAGGTACGTGGGGAGTTTCTTGCCTTTTGGGAGGTCTGAGGTCTTCTGCCAGCCTTCAGTAGGTGTTCTGTAGGAGTTGTTCCACGTGTAGATGTATTTCTGGTGTATCTGTGGGGAGGAATGTGATCTCCGCGTCTTACTCTTCCGCCATCTTCCGCCTCCTCCATCACTCATGTTTTAAAGGGACCCCTTGACTCCCCACCCCACCCAAGAGGTGATCAGCTTGAGAGGAAGAATAATTAAAATAGTAATTACCCACTTTATTAAAATTGGCCCAGTTCTACAAAAAGAAGTTTCTGCTCTGGTTGTAACTGTCACCCCCTATACAAAGACTATCCATTTTCCTATTATGGGAATGGAGCTCTTCAGTCAGCAAGTATTACATGGAACAAGTTTAAGTGGTAGGCATTGCATGGTAGAAAACAGTTAATCATCCATTACTGGTGCAGGTGGTAAATATGACACAGTATCAGCTAAGACAAGGCACTGAAGGATTATGGCCTGACTTAAAGATCCCAGTAGGAAGCCTCACCTGTAAAAGGGTGCTATCAGGTGATCCATCCAGAACACCAAGGTATGCTGACTAGGAATATCCTTGTTGAAGTGAATCTGTGAGGTCTGGAAGAGGAGACTGCTTACTCAAATGTGCAGATCAGGTAAATATGACACCACCAAAGGAAATTAATAAAGTTCCAATAACTGACCCTAAAGAAATAGAGATCTATGATATGTCTGGCAAAGTATTCAGAATAATGTTCTAAAAGTTTAGTGAACAACAAGAACACACAAACAACTAAATAAAACTAGGAAAACAATCCATGAACACAATGAGAAATGCAATAAAGAAATAGAAACAAAAAAGTATATTCTAGAGCTGAAGAATACAATGACTGAACTGAAGAATTCAACAGAGCTTCAACAGCAGTCTGAATTAAGAATAAGAAAGAATCAATGAACACAAAGATAAATCATATGAACTTATCCAGGCAGAGGAGCAAAAAGAAATAAAAAGTATGAAGAAAGCCCACTGGATTTATGGGAAAAACCAAAAGAAACAAAAAATGCATTATGAGAATCCAGGAAGAAGAGAAAGATAAAGGAACAGAAAATATATTTAAAGCAATAAAGGCTGAAACTTACCAAATATATTGAGAGAAATGGACTTCCAGATTCATGAGCCCCAAAAGGCCCCCAAAAGTTTGAACCCTTTTGACACCAAAAGCAAAGGCAACAAAAGCAAAAATAAGCAAGTGGGACTATATCAAACCAAACACGTTTCTGCACAGCCAAAAAAAACATCAACACAATGAAAAGGCAACCTACCAGTTGAAAGAAAATATTTTCAAATCAAATATTTGACATGGGGTTAATAGCCAAAATACATAAAGAACTCATGCAACTCAGCAGCGACCAAAAAAAAAAAAAAAAAACCCATTTAAAAAATGGGCAGAGGCTCTGAATAGGCATTTTTTGAAAGAAGATATACAGGTGGGCAAAAGGCACATGAAAAGATGCTCAACATCACTAATCACCAGGCAAATGCAAATCAAATCCACAATGAGATATCATCTCACATATGTTAGAATCACTGTTATCAACAAGACGAGAAGTAACAATTGTTGGCAAGAATGTGGAGAAAAAGGAACACTTGTGCATTGTTGGTGGGTTAGTTGGACCACTATGGAAAACAGTATGGAGGTTGCTCAAAAAATTAAAAATAGAATTCCCAGATCCAACAACTCCACTTTTAGGTATATACCTGAAAGAAATAAACTCACTATTTCAAAGACATATCTGTACCCCTATGTTCACTGCAGAATTATTTACAATAGCCAAGACATGGAAATAACCCAAGTGTCCATTGATGGATAAATAGATAAAGAAACTGTGGTGTATATATATATATATATATATATAAAATGGAATCTTATTCAGTCATAAAAAAGAGGAAATCCTGTCATTTGTGACAATATGGATGAACTTTGAGGGCATTATGCTAAGTGAAATAAGTCAGCGGAAGACAAATACTGTACGCTCTTACTTGTATGTGAAATCTTAGAAAATAAAACTTAAACCTAATACTAATACACTATTAAATGTCAATCAAATCTCAATTTAAAAAAGAAATGGGCAAACAATTTGAATAGACATTTCTCCAAAGAAGATACACAAATGGGTAATAATTACATGAAAAGAGGCTTAGTACTAACCATTAGGTAAATGCAAATCAAAACAATGAGATACAATTTCACACTCATTTGGATGGCTATTATAAAACAAACACACAAAGTAAAACAGAAAATAACAAGTGTTGACAAGGATATTGAGAAATTGTGCCCATTATGCAATGCTGGTAGGAATGTAAAATGGTGCAGTTATTATAAAAAACAGTAAGGAAGTTCCACAAAAAATTAAAAATAGAATTACCATATGATCCAGCAATTTCATCTCTGGGTATATGCCCAACAGAATTAAAAGCAAAAACTCTAACTGATGTTGTGCAACCATGTGGATAGCAGCATTATTCACAATAGCCAAAAAGTGGAAGCAACACATCCATCAACAGATAAACTGACAAACAAAATTTCATGTAAACATACAACGTAATATTATTGACCCTTCAAAAGGTAGGAAATTACTTTTTATTGAGGTTTAGATGACGTAAAATGTTATATAAGTTTCAGGTATACGATATAGTGATTCACAATTTTTAAAGATTATATTCCATTTACAGTTACCATAAAATAGTGGCTATATTCCATGTGTTGTACAATATATCCTTTTAGCTTATTTATTTTATACATAGTAGTTTATACCTGTTAATCACATACCCCTATCTTGCCCCTTCCTCTTTCCCTCTCCCCACTGGAAACCACTAATTTGTTCTCTATATCTGTTAGTCTGTTTCTTTTTGATATATTCACAAGTTTGTTTTATTTTTTAGATTCCACATAGAAGTGATAACATACACTATTTGTATTTCTCTGTCTGACTCCTTTCACTAAGCATAAAGCCAACCAGGCCCATCCATATTGTTGCAAAGGGCAAAATTTCATTCTTTCTTATGGGTGAGTAGTATTCCATTGTGTGTGTGTCTATATATGTATATATGTATATATACACATATATACCACAGATTCTATTTAAAAACATTTTTTATTGGAGTATAGTTGATTTACAATGTTGTGTTAATTTCAGGTGTATAGCAAAGTGAATCAGTTATATATATATATATATATATATATATATATATATATATATATATATATATACACATTCTTTTTCAGCTTCTTTTCCCATATAGGTTATTAAACAATATTGAGTAGAGATCCCTGTGCTATATAGTAGGTCCTTGTTGGTTATCTATTTTATATAGTGTGCACATGTAAATCACAGTCTCCTAATTTATTCCTTCACCCCATGTTTCTCCTTTAGTAATCATAAATTTGATTTTGAGATCCGTGAGTCTGTTTCTCTTTTATAAATAAGTTCATTTGTATCATTTTTAAATTAGATTCCAGATAGAAGTGATATCATTTGACATTGGTCTTTCTATGTCTGACTTACTTCACTTAGTATAATAATCTATAGGTCCATTCATGTTGCTGTAAGTGGCATTATTTCGTTCTTTTTTATGGCTGAGTAGTATTCCATTGCATATATGTACCAATCTAGGTTTCATAAAAAAATTTTATAAGAGTATAGTTGATTCACAATGTTGTGTTAGTTTCAGGTGTACAGTAAAGTGAATCACTTATACACATACATATATCCAGTTTTTTTTTAGATTATTTTACCGTATAGGTCATTACAGAGTATTGGGTAGAGTTCCCTGTGCTACACACTAGGTCCTTATTAGTTATCTGTTTTATATATAGTAGTATGTATATGTCAATCTCAATCTCCCAATTTATCCCTCCCCACCTTCCCCCCTGGTAACCATAAGTTTGTTTTCTACATCTGTGACTCTATTTCTGTTTTGTAAATAAGTTCATTTGTATCATTTTTTTAGTTTCCACATATAAGTGATATCATATGGTATTTGTCTTTCTCTGTCTGACTTCCTTCATGCAGTATGACAATCTCTAGGTCTATCCATGCTGCTGTGAATGGCATTATTTCATTCTTTTTTATGGCTGAGTAATGTTATATTGTATATATGTACCACATCTTCTTTATCCACTCATCTGTCAATAGACATTTAGGTTGTTTCCATGTCTTGGCTATTGCAAATAGTGCAGCAATGAACATTATTATGCATGTATCTTTTCAAATTATCTGTTTTTCTCCAGATACATGCCCAGGAGTGGGATTGGTAGATCATATAGTAGTTCTATATTTAGTTTTTTAAGGAACCTCCATAATGTTCTACAAAATGGTTGAACCAATTTACATTCTCACCAACAGTGTAGGAGGGTTCCCTTTTCTCCACACCCTTTCCAGAATTTATAGTTTGTAAATTTTTTGATGATGGCAATTCTGGCTGGTGTAAGCTGATATCTCACTGTAGTTCTGATTTGCATTTCTCTGATAATTAGTGATGTTGAGCATTTTTTGATGTGCTTTTTGGCCATATATCTGTCTTCTTTGAAGAAATGTGTATTTAGATCTTCCACCCATTTTTTGATTTTTTTTTCATATAAGTGCATGAGCTCTTTGTATATTTTGGAGATTAATCCCTTGTCAGTCACTTCACTTGCAAATATTTTCTTCCATTCTGTGGGTTGTCTTTTCATTTTGTTTATGGCTTTCTTTGCTGTATAAAAGCTTTTACGTTTAATAAGGTTATATTTGTTTATCTTTGTTTTGATTTTCATTACTCTAGGAGATGGATCAAAAAGACATTGCTGCAATTTATGTTAGAGAGTATTCTGCCTATGTTTTCATCTAAGAGTTTTATAGTATCCGGCCTTAAACTTAAGTCTTTAATCCACTTTGAGTTTATTTTTGTTTATGGTGTTAGAGAATGTTCTAATTTCATTCTTTTACATGTAACTGTCCAGTTTTCCCAGCACCACTTATTGAAGAGACTGTCTTCACCATTGTATAATCTTGCCTCTTTTTATTGAAGATTAACTGACCATAGGTGCGTGGGTTTATCTCTGGACTTTCTATCCTGTTCCATTAATCTATATTCCTGTTTTTGTGCCAGTACCATACAGTCTTGATTACTGTAGCTTTTTGGTATAGTCTGAAGTCAGGGAGCCTGATTCCTCCAGCTCCATTTTTCTTTCTCAAGGTTGCTTTGGTTATTCAGGGTCTTTTGTGTCTCCATACAAATTTTAAAGTTTTTTTATTCTAGTTCTATGAAAAATGCCACTAGTAATTTATAGGGATTGCAATGAATCTGTGGATTGCCTTGGATAGTAGAGTCATTTTGAAAATATTGATTCCTCCAATCGAAGAGCATGTTATATATTTCCATCTGCTTGTGTCATCTTTGATTTCTTTTGTCAGCATCTTATAGTTGTCAGAGTACAGGTCTTTTGCCTCCTTAGGTAGGTTTATCCCTAGGTATTTTATTCTTTTTGATGTGATGATAAATGGGATTGCTTCCTTAATTTCTCTCCCTGATATTTTGTTATTAGTGTATAGGAATGCAACAGATTTCTGTGTATTAATTTTGTATCTTGAAAATTTACCTAATTCATTGATGAGCTCTAGTAGTTTTCTGGTAGCATCTTTAGGATTTTCTATGTATAGTATCATGTCATCTGCAGTGACTGTTTTAGATACTCTTTTTCAATTTGGATTCCTTTTATTTCTTTTGCTTCTCTGAATGCCGTGGCTAGGGCTTCCAAAACTATGTTGAATAAAACTGGCAAGTGTGGAATCCTTGTCTTTTTCCTGATATTACAGGAAATGCTTTCAATTTTTCACCTTTGAGTCTAATGTTCACTGTGGGTTTGTCATATATGGCCTTTATTATGTTGATGTAGGCTCGCTCTATGCCCAGTTTCTGGAGACTTTTTATCATAAATGGGTGTTGAATTTTCTCAATAGATTTTTCTGCATCTGTTGAGATGATCATGTGGTTTTTATTCTTCAGTTTGTTAATATGGTGAATCACACTGATTGCCAATATTGAAGAATCATTGCATCACAGGGATGCATGGTATATGGTCCTTTTAATGCATTGTTGGATTCGATTTGCTAGTATTTTGTGGAGGATTTTTGCGTCTGTGTTCCTCAGTGATATTGGCCAGTAATTTTCTTTTTTTTTTTTTTTGTAGTATCTTTGTCTGGTTTTGGTATCAGGGTGATGGTGGCCTCGTAGAATGAGCTTGGGAGTGTTCCTTCCTCTTCAATTTTTGGAAGAGTTTAAGAAGGATAGTTGTTAACTCTTCTCTAAATGATTGATAGAATTTGCCTGTGAAGCCACCTGGTCCTGGACTTTTGTTTGTTGGAATTTTAAAATCACAGTTTCAATTTCAGTACTTGTGATTGGTCTCTCATGTTTTATATTTCTTCCTTGTTCAGTCTGGGAAGGTTGTACATTTCTAAGGATTTGTCCATTTCTTCTAGGTTGTCCTTTTTATTGGCATACATTTTCATATAGTAGTCTCTTATGATCCTTTGTATTTGGGTGGTATCAGCTGTAACTTCTCCTTTTTCATTTCTAATTTTGTTGATTTGAGCCCTCTCCTTTTTGTTCCTGATGATTCTGACTAAAGGTTTATCGATTTTGCTTATCTTTACAAAGAATCAACTTTTACTTTCATCAATTTTTTCTATTGTTTACTTTGTCCCTATTTCATTTATTTCTGCTCTGATCTTTATGATTTACTTCCTTCTAAGAACCTTGTGTTTTTTGTTCTTGTTTCACTAGCTGCTTTAGGTGTAAGCTTAGGTTGTTTATTTAAGATTTGTCTTGTTTCCTGAGGTAAAATTTTACTGCTACGTACTTTTCTCTTAGAACTGCTTTCACTGAGTCCCGTAGGCTTTGGATCATCGTGTTTTTGTTCAAATCTGTGTCTAGGTATTTTTTGATTTCCTCTTTAATGTCTTCAGTGACCCATTGGTTGCTTAGTAGTATATTGTTTAGGCTCCATATGTTTTTGTTTTTTAGAGTTTTTTCCCCCTGTAATTGATTTCTAATCTCATAGTGTTGTGGTTGGAAAAGGTGCTTGATATAATTTCAGTTTTCTTAAATTTACTGGGGCTTGATTTATGCTTCAAGATCCTCAGAAATGTTCCATGTGCACTCATGTGTTCCATGAGAAGAAAGTGTATTCTGCTTTCAGATGGAATGTTCTATAAATATCAATTAAGTCCATCTGGTCTAATGTGTCATTTAAGGCCTATGTTTCCTTAGTGATTTCCTGTCTGGATGATCTGTCCATTGGTGTAAGTGGGGTGTTAAAGTCCCCCACTATTATTTTGTTGTCAATTTCTCCTTTTATGGTTGTTAGCACTAGCCTCATATATTGAGTTGCCCCTATGTTTGGTACATATATATTTGCAACTGTTATATCTTCTTCTTGGAGTTATCCCTTGATCATTTTGTAGTGTCCTTCCTCGTCTCTTGTAACAGTCTTTATTTTAAAGTCTATTTTATCTGATATGAATATATTGCTTCTCCAGCTTTCTTTTGATTTCCATTTGCATGTACACTGGTTTCCATCCCCTCACTTTCAGTCCATATTTGTCCCTAGATCTGAAGTGGGTCTCTTGTAGACAGCAAATATATGGGTCTTATTTTTGTATCCATTCAGCCAGTCTATGTCTTTTGGTTGAAGCATTTAATCCATTTACTTTTAAGGCAATTATCAATATGCATGTTCTTATTACCATTTTCTTAATTGTTTTGAAATTTATTTTTTAGGTCTTTTTCTTCCCTTCATCTTTTGTTCTATTCTCTTGTGATTTAAGGACTATATTTAATGTTGTGTTTGGATTCCTTTTTATGTTTTGTGTGTGTATCTATTTTAGTTTTTTGGTTTGCAGCTCCTATGAGGTTTTGATATAGCATTGTATACATAAACAAGTTAGTTTTAAGTTGCTGGTCTCTTAATTTCAGATGCATTTCCCATTTCCTGCATTTCTACTCTCCTCTTCTCATTGTTGCTGGTTTTGATGTCATATTTGTGTATGCATGATTGCTTACTTCTACTGTATGTTTGCCTTTACCATTGAACTTTCCTATTTGTGATTTTCTTTTTTCTTTTTTTTTACTATTTTTTAAATTTAAATATAGTTGATTTACAATGTGTCATTCTCTGTTGTAAAGCAAAGTGACTCAGTTTTACACATATAAACATTCTTTTTTAAAATATTCCTTTCCATTATGGTTTATTCCAGGAGGTTGGATATAATTTCCTGTGCAATACAGTAGGACCTTGTTGTTTATCCATTCTAAATGTAATAGTTTGCATCTACCACCCCAAATTCCCAGTCCATCCCTCTCCCTCCTTCCTGCCCCTTGGCAACCACACAGTCTGATCTCTATGTCTGTGAATCTGTTTCTGATTTGTAGATAGGTTAATTTGTGTCATATTTTATATTGATATATATGTGATATCATATGGTATTTGTCTTTCTCTTTCTGACTTACTTCACTTAGTATGATAATCTCTAGTCACATCCATGTTGCTGCAAATGGCATTATTTTGTTCTTCTTTATGGCTGAATAGTATTCCATTGTATATATGTACCACATGTTCTTTATCCATTCATCTGTCAATGGACATTTCGATTGTTTTCACATTTTGTCTATTGTGGATAGCACTGCTATGAACATAGTGGCACATGTATCTTTTGGAATTATAGTTTTGTCCAGGTACATGCCCAGGAGTGGGATTGCTGGATCATATGGTAATTCTATTTTGAGTTTTCTTAGGAACCTCCATACTGTTTTCCATAGTGGCTGCACCAACTTACATTCCCATCAACAATGTAGGAGGGTTCCCTATCTCCACACCCTCTCCAGCATTTGTTATTTGTAGGCTTTTTGATGAAGACAGAATAATGGAAATTACCCAGTCAAAATAGCAGACAGAAAGTAAAATGAATAATAAAATGAAAGCAATATAAGAGACCTGTGGGATAATATAAAGCATCCCAATCTATGTATAATAGGGATTCCAGAAGGAGAAGAAAGAGAAAAGGGAATTGAAAATGTATTTGAAGAAATTATGGTAGAAAACTTCCCAAATGTAAAGAAGGAAACAGATATCCAGATACAAGAAGCACAGAGGTTTCCAAACAAGATGAACCTAACAGACATATGCCATGACATAGTATAATAAAAGTGGCAAAAATTAAAGATAAAGAGGGGATTATAAATGTGGCAAATGAAAAACAAAGAGTTAATTACATGGGAACCCCCACTAAGGCTGTCAGCTGATTTCGCTACAGAAACACTGCAGGGTAGAACAAAGTGGCAAAATACATTCAAAGTCTTGAAAGGGAAAAATCTGAAACCTAGAATATTCTATCCAACAAGATTATCATTTAGAATAGGAGGAAAAATAAGGAATTTCTCAGACAAGCAAAAACTAAAAGAATACAACAATACAAAACCTATCCTAAAAGAAATATTGAAAGATCTTCTCTAAATAGATAAGAAGCAAAAAGATATAGAAAGAAGGAAATAATAATTTGAAAGTAAATCAAATTAGCCAGTACATAGATCAAATAGAGAAAAAAAAACCTATTTGTGAAAGTGATCATAAACATAAACAACATCAAAAGGATGAATATGAAGATGTAAAAAAGGAAATAAAAATCATAAAATGTGGGAAAGGAGAGTACAAAAATGCAGGCTTTTTTAGAATGTATTTGAGCCTGTATGACTATCAGTGTAAAGCAAGAAGATATAGGAAGGGCTTAACATACATGAAAAACAGGGCAACAAAACATAAAAAGCATACAGTATATTCATAAAAGTCAAAAAGGAGAGAATATGTGCATAAAATAAAGGGAAATCATCAAAACACAAAAAGAAAGACAAAAAGAGAAAGAAAGGAACAAAGAAGAAACAAAGAATCAACAGGAAAACATGGTATAGAATGGCAATAAATACACATATATCAATAATTACTTTAAATGTCAATGGACTAAATGCTCTAATCAAAAGACACAGAGTAGTAGATTGGATGAAAAAAAAAGAAGAAAAACAAGAGCCAACAATATCCTGCCTACAGGAGACCCACCTTAGGGCAAAGGACACACACAGGTTGAAATTGAGGGGATGAAAAAAGATATTTCATGCAAACTGAAATGAAAAGAAAGCAGGAGTTGCCATACTCATATCAGATAAAATAGACTTTAAAGCAAATGTTATAAAGAAAGATAAAGAAGGACACTATATAATGATAAAAGATCAATAAAAGAAGAGGATTTTACAATCATCAACATATATGAACCTAACACAGAAGCACCCAAATATGTAAAACAAATACTAACAGACGTAAAGGGAGAAACTGATTGGAATACAATAATAGTCGGAGTTTTTAACACCTCACTCACATCACTGGACAGATCTTCTAGAGAGAAAAATCAATAAGGCAACAGAGATCCTAAATGATACAATAGAAAAGTCAGACTTAATTAATATTTTCAGGACATTACATCCAAAAAACAAACCACATTCTTTTCAAGTGCACATGGAACATTCTCTAGGATTGACCACATACTAGGGCACAGAAATAACCTCAACAAATTTAAGAGTATAGAAATTATTTGTCATTTTCTCTGACCACAACAACATGAAATTAGAAATCAACCACAGGAAAAGAAATGAGAAAAAAATGGCCACATGGAGACTAAACAACATGTTACTAAAAAAAAAAATGGTTCAACAAGGGACTCAAAAAAGAAATTAAAAATTACCTTGAGACAAATGACAATGAAAACACCACCATACAAAATCTATGGGATGCAGCAAAAGCAATTCTTAGGGAGAAGCTGATAGCAATACAGGCCTTCCTCAAAAAACAAGAAAAATCTCAAATAAACACCTAATCTACCACCTAAAAGAATTAGAATAAGAAGAACAAACAAAACCTAAAGTCAGCATGAAGGAAATAATAAAGATTAGGGAGGAAATAATAAAATAGAGATAAAAAACAATAGAAAAAAATCAATAAAATCAAGAGCTGATTCTTTGAAAGGGTAAACAAAACTTACAAACCTCTGGCTAGGCTCACCAAGAAGAGAGAGAACCCAAATAAACAAAATAAGAAATGAGAAAGGAGAAATATCAAATGATACCCTAGAAATACGAAAAAAAAACCATGAGAATACTATGAACAATTACATGCCAACGAATTTGACAACTTAGAATGGAGAACTTTCTAGAAACATAAAGCCCACCAAAATTGAATCAAGAAGAAATAGATAATTTGAACAGACAGATCACTAGATGTGAAATAGAATCTGTAACAATTAAAAAAACCAATTCCCGGGCTTCCCTGGTGGCACAGTGGTTGGGAGTCCATCTGCCGATGCAGGGGACACAGGTTCATGCCCCGGTCTGGGAAGATCCCACATGCCGTGGAGCAGCTAGGCCCGTGAGCCATGGCCGCTGAGCCTGCGCGTCTGGAGCCTGTGCTCTGCAACGGGAGAGGCCACAACAGTGAGAGGCCCACGTACCGCAAAAAAAAAAAAAAAAAAAAAGCAATTCCCTACAAACAAAAGTCCAGGACCAGATGGCTTCACATGCAAATTCTACCAAACATACAAAGAAGAACTTATACTGATTCTTCTCAAATTGTTCTAAAACACTGAAGAGGAGGGAACACTCACAAAGACATTCTCTGAAGCCACCATCACCCTGATACCAAATCCAGACAATTATACCACCAAAAAAAGAAAATTACAGCAAAAATTCTCAGCAAAATATTAGCAAACTGAATCGAACAACACATAAAGAAGATCATAACCCATGACCAAGTGGGATTCATCCCAAGCTCACAAGGATGGTTCAACATATGCAAATCAATTAATGTAATACACTACATTAACAAAAGTCAAAATCCCATTTCTGATTTTCTTGTTTCTAGTTGTGGCCTTTTTTTTTTTTTTTTTTGTCTCCCTCCTAGAGAAGTTCCTTTAGCATTACTTGTAAAGCTGGTTTGGTGGTGCTGAATTCTCTTAGCTTTTGCTTATCTGTAAAGCTTTTGATTTCTCTATCAAATCTGAATGAGAGTCTTGCTGTGTACAGTATTGATTTGAGGTTTTCCCCTTTCATCACTGGAAATATATCATGCCACTCCCTTCTGGCCTGCAGTGTTTCTGCTGAAAAATCAGCTGATAACCTTGTCTTGATTCCCTTGTATGTTATTTGTTGCTTTTAACATTTTTTCTTTCTATTTAATTTTTGTCACTTGGATTAATATGTGTCTTGGCATGATCCTCCTTGGGTTTATCTTACATGGGACTCTTTATGCTTGCTGGACTTGAGTGCTTCCTTTCTCATGTTAGGGAAATTTTTGGCTATAATCTCTTCAATTATTTTCTCAGGACCTTTCTCTTTCTCTTCTCCTTCTGGGACCCCTATGATGCAAATATTGGGGCATTTAATGTTGTTCCAGAGGTCTCATTTCTTTTAACTTTTTTTCTTTATTCTGTTCTGTGGCAGTGATTTCCACCACCCTGTCTTCTAGCTCACTTATTCATCCATCTGCCTCAGTTATTCTGCAATTGATTCCTTCTAGTGTATTTTTCATTTCAATTATTGTATTGTTTATCTCTGTTCTTTAAATCTTCTAGCTCTTTGTTAAACATTTCTTGTATCTTCTCGGTCTGTGCCTCCATTCTTTTTCTGAGATTTTGCATCATCTTTATTATAATTACTCTGAATTCTTTTTCAGGTAGATTGCCTATCTCCTCTTCATTTAGTTGTTCTTGTCTGAAACCTATTTCTCTCTCATCTCATTTTGTCTAACTTTCTGTCTAACTTTTTTTGTTTTCCACAGTGCCTGCAAAAATTTACATTCCCACCAACAGTGAAGTAGGGTTCCCTTTTCTCCACATCCTTGCCAACATTTGTTGCTTGTGACCTATTTTTTTTTTTTTTTTTTTTTTTTGCGGTACGCAGGCCTCTCACTGTTGTGGCCTCTCCTGTTGTGGAGCACAGGCTCCAGATGCGCAGGCTCAGCAGCCATGGCTCACAGGCCCAGCCGCTCCGCAGCATGTGGGATCTTCCCAGACTGGGGCATGAACCCTTGTCCCCTGCATCAGCAGGCAGACTCTCAACCACTGCACCACCAGGGAAGCCCCACAATTTTTAAATCTATGCTCTATTTATAGTTATTATAAAATGTTGGCTATATTCCCTGTGTTATAAAATGGTAAACAGAGTTTTTACAAGGGTTCTAAGACCATCCAATGTGGAAATAATGGTCTTTTCAACAAATAGTGCTGGGAAAACTGGATATCCACATGCAAAAGAATAAAGTTGACCACACACAAAAATTAACTTGAAATGTATTAAAAACCTAAATATAAGAGCTAGATTATAAAATTCTTTGGAGATAAATAAAGAAAATCTTCACAACATTGGATTTGACAATGATTTCTTGGATATGACACCAAAAGCACAGACAACAAAAGAAACAAATAGGTGAAATGGACTTGATCACAATTAAGAAATTTTGTGTATGAAAGGGCACTATCAAGAGAGTGAAAAGACAAAATAGAGAGTGGGAGAAAGTATTTGCAAATCATATATATGGTAAGGGATTAATATACAGAATATATAAGGAATTGCTAAAGCTCAACAACAAAAAAACAAACAATCCTATTAAATAATGGACAAAGGACATAAGTGCCTCTCCAAAAAAGGTATACAGATGGCTAGTGAGCACAATTAAAGATGCTTACCATCACTGATTGTGAGGGAAATGCAAATCAAAACAATAATGAGATACCACTTCACACACGTTAGGATTGCTGCTATCAAAAAAATTGGAAAAAAGAAGAGTCAACAAAGATATGGAGAAATTGGAATACTTGTGCATTGCTGGTGAGAACAGAAAACTGCAGTCACTGTTGAAAACAATTTAGCAGCCCTTCCAAAAGTTAATCATAGAATTACCATGTAATCCAGTAATTCCACATCTAGGTATATCCTCAAAATAACTGAAAGCAAGGACTCAAAAAGGATATTTTTAAACCAATGTTAATAGGAGCATTATTCACAAGAGCCAAATATGGAAACAACCATATGGCTATCAACAGGTGAATGATTAAACAAAATGTTGTACAGACATACAAAGGATATTATTCACCCTTAAAAAGCAATAAAGTTCTGGGAGAGTGGACAAGATGGGGGAGTAGGAAGACCATAAGCTCACTTCCTCCCAAGGGCACAATAAGATTACAACTATTTACAGAGTAACTATCAATAAGAATGACCAGAAGACTAGAAGAAAAGATCTTTTACAAATAAAGGTATAAAGAAGGAACCACAATGACACAGGCAGAGGGGTCGAGATACAGTATAGTCAAAACTCATACACCCAGGTGGGCAACACATAAATGGGAGGATAATCAGAACTGCAGAGGTTCTCCCCAGTGAGCGAGGGGTCCAAGGTCCACATTGGGTTCCCCAGCCTGAGGGTATTGCACTGGAAGACAAATCCTAGAATATCTGGCTTTGAAGGCCAGTGGGGCTTACTTTCAGGAAAGACAGAGAGCTGTGGAAAAAAGACTTCACACATAAAGGCTGCACACAAAATCTCACACACACCAAAACCCAAGGCAGCAGCAGTAATTTGAAAGCAGTCTAGATTAGACCTACTTGCTGATCTTGGAGAGCCTTCCGGAGAGGCAGGAGGCAACTGAGACTCACCCTGGAGAGACAGATGTTGGTGGCAGCCATTTTGGGGAGCTCCTTCTACTACAGGGACACTGATACTGTCAAGCAGTATTTTGGAATCCCCCCCTCCAGCAGATTAGAGACGGGACTCCACCACACTGACCAGCTGGTCCTCACCAGTCCTGGGATGCCCCAGACAAAGCAGCTGCTGTACGATTCCCTGAGCACCAAGTCTCCACTTGATCCTGCCCCACCCACAAGAAGGCCCAGGACCCGGCCTCAACTACTAGTGGGCTGGCACTAACCCCAGGACCCCTGAGGCCTGCAACCAGGAAGAAACTCAGCCCCACACTTCAACAGGCAGATACCAGTTCCAGGACCCTTGGGCCCTGCAGCCAAAGATCCCAGGACATGGCTCTGCTCACCAGTGCTATCCTCAAGATCCTCTGGGCCCTGGCCTTGCCCATCAATGGGAAGAAACCAGCTCAAGGAAACCTGGGCCCTGAAGGCAGAGACTCTAGCACATGATGGCACCCACCAGTGGCCAGACATCAGCCCCAGGACCACCTGGAACCCAAACTGGCCAACCAACGAGCTGACACCAGCTCTGAGACATTTTGACATTGCAGCCAGAGACTCCAGGAACTGCTTCTGTATACCAGTGGGCTGAATTAGCCCCAGGACATGACCTCATCCACCAGAGGACCAACACCAGCTCTGGGATAACTTGGAACCCACAGCCAGCCAAGTCAGAAAACAGCCCCACCCATCAGCAGGCTGACACTAGCTCCAGGACCCACAGCAGCACATACAGCCATCCTGGGACAAATTCCACCCACCAACGGGCCAGGAGTAGCACTGGGACCCTCCAGAGCATTGCACCCAACTGCCTCATGACCTGGCTTCACTCACCAGCAGACTAGCAACAGGACTGGGACTGCCCAGGACATGCAGCCAGCCATGCCAGGACCTGCCCACACCCACCACCAGCTAGCAGTCTTTGCACTAGGCAGGGCCTGGCAACCAACTGGACTGTGGGCCATCCAGTCAGGGCTACAAGCACATCCACAGTAGTAAACCTGCTACAACAGAAGGACAAATGCAGGCCATGTAGAAGGTAACCTTAGAACATATAGCACTAATGACCAGAGGAGAGTGTGCTGATGGAACCCATAGCATGTCTCCTACATAAGGCCACTTCTCCAAGAAATGTAACATGCCAAATATATAGAAATAAAAACAGCAAATTACAGAAAATGAGACAACAGAGGAATATGTTCCAAACAAAAGAACAAGATAAAATACCAGGAGAACTAAGTGAAGTGCAGATAAACAACTATCCCAATAAAGAGTTCAAAGTAATGATCATAAAGATGCTCAAAGAACTGGGGAGAAGAATAAATGAACACAGTGAGAAGTCATAAGTTTCTAAAAAATGGTAAGAAAATATTTTTAAAAAAGCAGAGCTGAAAAATACAATAACTGAAATAAAAAAAAATAGACTGAGAGGAACCAACAGTAGATTCAATGATATAGTGGAAAGGATCAGTGAACTAGAAGAAAGAGTAGTGTAAATCACTCAAGCTAAACAACAACAAAAAATGAGGACAGGACTTCCCTGGTGGTCCAGTGATTCAGACTCCATGCTTCAACTGCAGGGGGCATGGGTTTGATCCCTGGTTGGGGAAGTCCCACATGCCACATGGTGTGGCAAAAAAAAAAAAAAAAGACACTCTAAGAGACCTCTGGGATAACATCAAGCATACAAACACATCCTCATTATAGGGGTCCCAAAAGGAGAAGAGAGAGAGAGGAAGTTGCAGAGAGTATGTTTGAAGACATAACAGCTAAAAACTTCCCTAACCTGGGAAAGGAAACAGACATCCAAGTCCAGGAAGCACAGAGAGTCCAAAACAAGATGAAACCAAAGAGAACCAAACAAAGACACATTGTAATTAAAGTGGCAAAAATTAAAGAGAATGTTAGAATCAGCAAGGGAAAAGCAACTAGGTATGTACAAGAGAAATCCCATAAGGCTATTACTTGACTTTTCGGCAGAAAGTCTGCAGGCCAGAAGGCAGTGGCATAATATATTTAAAGTAAATATAGGAAAAAAACCTGTAACCAAGAATACTCTACCTGGCAAGGCTATCATAAATATATGAAGGAGAGGTCAAGAGTTTTACAGAGAAACAAAACTAGAAGAGTTCAGCACCATAAAACTGGCTTCAGAAGAAATGTTAAAAGGACTTCTCTAAGTGGACAAAAAAAGTCACAATTGGAAATATGAGAGAAAAATATCTTTGGTAAAGTAAAATATGCAGTAAACGTAAGTAGATCAACCATTTATAAAGCTAGTAGGAAGGTTAAAAGACAAAAGTAGTAAAATCATCTATTCCACAATAAGTAATTAAGGGATACACTGAAGAAAAAGCTGTAAAACATGATTCCTAAGACATCGAATGTTGGAGGGTAGTAAAAATGCAGGGTTATGAAATGTGTTTGATCTTAAGAGATCATCAACTTAAAATATCATACATGTGTGACCCAGCAATCTCACTCCTAGGCATATATCCAGAGAAAACCATAATTTGAAAGGATGCATGAAACCCAGTAGACTATTTACAATAGCCAGGACATGGAAGCAACCTAAATGTCCATTGACAGAGGAATGGATAAAGGAGATGTGGTACATATATACAATGAAATATTACTCAGCCATAAAAAGAAATGAAATAGTGGATGGACCTAGAGATTGTCATACAGAGTGATGTAAGCCAGAAAGAGAAAAACAAATATCGTATAATATCACTTATATGTGGAATCTAGAAAAATGGTACAGATGAACTTATTTGCAAAGCAAAAATGGAGTCACAGATGTCGAGAAAAAACTTACGGTTACCAAGGGAGAAAGGGGGGGTGGGACGAATTGGGAGATTGGGATTGACATATATACACTACTATGTATAGAATAGATAACTAATGAGAACCTACTGTATAGCACAGGGAACTCTACTGAATGATCTGTGGTGACCTAAATGGGAATGAAATCTAAAACAGAGTGGATATATGTATATGTATAATTGATTCACTTTGCTGTAGAGCAGAAACTAACACAACATTGTAAAGCAACTGTACTCCAATAAAAAATATCACATATGTGTATATGTAGATTTCTATATATAAACCTCATAGTAATGACAAACCAGAAACCTATAAGTGATACATATGCAGAAAAACAGAAAGGAATCCAAAAATAACACTAAAGATAGTTATTAAATCAAAAGGGAAAAGAGAAAAAGGAAAAGAAAGACAAAAAAAGTCCTAAAAAATGTGAGTGGACTAAATGCTCTGATCAAAAAATACAGAGCGACTGAATGGATAGAAAAACATTACCCATCTATATGCTGCATACAGTAGAATCACTTCAGATGTAAAGAAACACATAGACTAAAAGTGAGGCAACGGAAAAAGTTATTCCATGCAAATGGAACTCAAAAGAAAGCTGGGGTAGCAATACTTTTATCAGAGAAAAGACATTTAAATAAAGACTATAACAAGAGATAAAGAAGAACATTACATAATATTGAGATCAATCTAAGAAGAAACTATAACAATGGTAAATATATATGAACCAAAAATAGGAACACCTAAATATATAAAGCAAATATTAAGAGACATAAAGGGAGAAATTGATAGTAACACAATAATAGTAGGAGAATTTAAACTCCACTTACATCAATGCACAGATCATCCAGATGGAAAATTAATAAGGAATCACTGGCCTTAAGCAACACATTAGACGTATGAATATATATATATATATATATATATATATATATATATATATATATATATATAACATTCCATCCAAAAGCAGCATAACAAACATTATTTTTAAGTGAACATGGAACATTCTCTAGGAAAGAGCACATGATAGAACACAAAACAAGATTCAGTAAATTTTAGAAGACTGAAAACATATTAATCATCTTTTTCAAACATAATGCTGAGTCTAGAAATCAATGATAAGAAAAAAATGCAGAAAAGACAAACATATGGAGTTTAAACGCTATGCTAATAAAGAACCAATGGGACACTGAATAAATCAAAGTGTAAATTAAAGAAATACCTAGAGACAAATGAAAATAAAAACACAGTAATTCAAAAATTATGGCACACAGCGAAAGCAATTCTAAGAGGAAAATTTATAGTGATAAAAGCCTACCTCAGGAAACAAGATAAATCTCAAATAAACAGCCTAATATTATACCTGAAGGAAACAGAAAAACAAGAACAAACAAAACCAAAGTTAGTAGAAGGAAAGAAATAATAAAAGTCAGAGTAGAAATAAATGAAATAGAGACTGAAAAACAATAAAAAGATTAATGAAACTAAGTGCTGGTCATTTGAAAAGATTTTAAAAAATGATAAAACATTAGCCAGACTCATCAAGAAAAAAAGACAGAGGGCCCAAATAAATAAGTTCAGAAATGAAAGAGGAAAGTTACAACAGATACCACAGAAATACAAACTATCATAAGAGATTACTACGAACAATTATTTACCAATAAAATGGACACCTAGAAGAAATAAATTCCTAGAAATGGACAGTCTCCCAAGACTGAAGCAGGAAGAAATAGAAAATATGAAAAGACCAATTACCAGTAATGAAGTTGAACCAGAAAAAAAACAAGAAAAACAAAAAATCAATGAAACAAACAAACAAAAAACAACTCCCAACAAATGAAAGTCCAGGGCCAGAAGTCTTCACAGGTGTATTCTGTCAAACATTTAAGAGTTAACATTTATCTTCTTCAACTATTCCAAAAAAATAACAGATGAAGGAATGCATCCAAACTCACTTTATAAGGCCAACATCACCCTGGTACAAAAACCAGAAAAAGACACCATAAAGAAAGAAAATTACAGGCCAATATCACTGATGGACATAGATGTAAAAATCCTCAATAAAATACTAGCAAATAGAATCCTACAGCACATTAAGAGTATCATACACCATGATCAAGTGGGGTTTATCCCAGGAATGCAAGGATACTTCAGTATATGCAAATCAAACAATGTTATACACCATGCTAACAAACTGAAGGAGAAAAACCATATGATCTTCTCAATAGATGCAGAAAAAGCTTTCAATAAAATTAAACACTGATTTATGATTAAAACCCTCCAGAAAGTAGGCATAGAGGGAATGTTCCTCAATATAACAAAGGGCATATATGACAAACCCACAGCCAACATCCTCAATGGTGAAAAACTGAAACCATTTCCACTAAGATCAGGAAAAAGACAAGGTTGCCAACTCTCACCACTATTATCCATAGTTTTGGAAGTTTTAGCCACAGCAATCAGAGAAGAAAAAGAAACAAAAGGAATGCAAATCAAAAAGGAAGTAGTAAAGCTGCCACTGTTTGCAGATGACATTATAGTATACATAGAGAATCCTAAGGATGCTACCAGAAAACTACAAGAGCTAATCAATTAATTTGGTAAAGTAGCATGGTACAAAATTAATGCACAGAAGTCTCTAGCATTCCTATACACTAATGATAAAAAAATCTGAAAGTGAAATTAAGGAAACACTCCCATTTACCATTGCAACAAAAAGAATTAAATACCTAGGAATAAACCTACCTAAGGAGACAAAAGACCTGTATGCAGAAAATTATAAGACACTGATGAAAGAAATTACAGATGATACAAATAGATGGAGAGATATACCACGTTCTTGGATTGGAAGAATCAACATTGTGAAAATGACTATACTACGCAAAGCAAACTACACTTTCAATGCAATCCCTTTCTAACTACCACTGGCATTTTTCACAGAAATAGAACAAAAAATTACACAATTTGTATGGGATCACAAAAGACCCCGAACATACAAAGCAATCTTGAGAAAGAAAAACAGAGCTTGTGGAATCAGACTCCCTGACCTCGGACTATACTACAAAGCTACAGTAATCAAGGCAGTATAGTACTGGCACAAAAACAGAAATATAGATCAATGGAACAGGAAAGAAAGCCCAGTGATAAAGCCAACCACATATGGTCACCTTATCCTTGATAAAGGAGGCAAGAATATACAGTGGAGAAAACACAGCCTCTTCAATAAGTGGCGCTGGGATAACTGGACAGGTACATGTAAAAGTATGAAATTAGAACACTCCCTAACACCATACACAAAAATAAACTCAAAATAGCTTAAAGACCTAAATGTAAGGCCATACACTGTCAAACTCTTAGAGGAAAACTTAGGCAGAACACTCTATGATATAAATCACAGCAAGACCCAACTCCTATAGAAATGGAAATAAAACCAAAAATAAACAAATGGGACCTAATGAAACTTAAAAGCTTTTGCACAGCAAAGGAAACCATAAACAAGACTAAAATACAACCTTCAGAATGGGAGAAAATATTTGCAAATGAAGCAACTGACAAAGGATTAATCTCCAAAATTTACAAGCAGCTCATGCAGCTCAATATCAATAAAACAAACAACCCAATCCAAAAAAGGGCAGAAGACTTAATAGACATTTCTCCAAAGAAGATATACAGATTGTGAACAAACACATGAAAGAATGCTCAACATCATTAATCACTAGAGAAATGCAAATCAAAGCTACAATGAGATAACATCTCACACAAGTCAGAATGGCCATCATCAAAAAATCTAGAAAACTAGAAAAGGGAACACTCTTGCACTGTTAGTGGGAATGTAAATTGATACAGCCACTATGAAGAAGAGTATGGAGGTTCCATAAAAAACTAAAACTAGAAGTACCATACGACCCAGCAATCCCACTACTGGGCATATACCCTGAGAAAACCATAATTAAAAAAGAGTCATGTACAAAAATGTTCATTGCAGCTCTATTTACAATAGTCAGGCTGTGGAAGCAACCTATGTGTCCATCAACAGATGAATGGATAAAGAAGATGTGGCACCTATATACAATGGAATATTACTCAGCCATAAAAGGAAATGAAATTGAGTTATTTGTAGTGAGGTGGATGGACATAGAGTCTGTCATACAGAAAGAAGTAAGTCAGAAAAAGAAAAACAAATACCATATTCTAACATATATATGGAATCTAAAATAAAATGGTAATGAAGAAACTATGGGCAAGATAGGAATAAAGACACAGGCCTACTAGAGAATGGGCTTGTGGATATGGGGAGGGGGAATTGTAAGCTGTGACAAAGTGAGAGAGTGGCATGGACATATATACACTACCAAACGTAAAATAGATAGCTGGTGGGAAGCAGCTGCATAGCCCAGGGAGATCAGCTCGGTGCTTTTTGACCACCTAGAGGGGTGAGATAGGGAGGGTCGGAGGGAGGGAGATGCAAGAGGGAAGAGATATGGGAACATATGTACATGTGTAAATGATTCACTTTGTTATAAAGCAGAAACTAACACACCATTGTAAAGCAATTATACTCCAGGGGGAAGGCGGAAGATGGCGGAAGAGTAAGACGCGGAGATCACCTTCCTCCCGACAGATACACCAGAAATACATCTACACGTGGAACAACTCCTACAGAACACCTACTGAAGGCTGGCAGAAGACCTCAGACCTCCCAAAAGGCAAGAAACTCCCCACGTACCTGGGTAGGGCAAAAGAAAAAAACAGAGACAAAAGAATAGGGACGGCACCTGCACCAGTGGGAGGGAGCTGTGAAGGAGGAAAAGTTTCCACACTCTAGGAAGCCCCTTCGCGGGCGGAGACTGCGGGAGGCGGAGGGGGGAGCTTCGAAGCTGCGGAGTGCACAGCAACGGGTGCGGAGGGCAAAGCGGGGAGATTCCCGCACAGAGGATCGGTGCCGACCGGCACTCACCAGCCCGAGAGGCTTGTCTGCTCACCCGCCGGGGCGGGCGGGGCTGAGAGCTGAGGCCGGAGCGCAGGGAGAGGACTGGGGTTGGCGGCTTGAACATAGCCTGAAGGGGTTAGTGCACCACAGCTAGCCGGGAGGGAGTCCGGGGGAAAAGCCTGCACCAGCAGAAGAGGCAGGAGACTTTTCCTTCCCTCTTTGTTTCCTGGGGCGTGAGGAGAGGGGTTTAAGAACGCTGCTTAAAGGAACTCCAGAGACGGGCGCGAGCCGCGGCTAAAAGCGCGAACCCCAGAGACGGGCGCGAGCCGCGGCTGAAAGCGCGGACCCCAGAGACGGGCGCGAGCCGCGGCTGAAAGCGCGGAATCCAGAGACGGGCGCGAGCCGCGGCTGAAAGCGCGGAATCCAGAGACGGGCGCGAGCCGCGGCTGAGGGCGCGGACTCCAGAGACGGGCGCAAGCCGCGGCTAAAAGCGCGGACCCCAGAGGCGGGCGGGAGACGTTAAGGCTGCTGCTGCCGCCACCAAGGGGCCTGTGTGCGAGCACAGGTCACTCTCCACACCCCTCTTCCGCGGAGGCTGTGCAGCCCGCCACTGCCGGGTTCCCGGGATCCAGGGACAACTTCCCCGGGAGAGCGCACAGCGCGCCTCAGGCTGGTGCAAAGTCACGCCGGCCTTTGCCACCGCAGGCCCGCCCCGCACTCTGTGCCCCTCCGTCCCCGCCGGCCTGAGTGCGCCAGAGCCCCCAATCAGCGGCTCTTTTAACCCCATCCTGTCTGAGCAAAAAACAGACGCCCTCCAGCGATCTACACGCAGTGGCAGGGCCAAATCCAAAGCTTAGCCCTGGGAGCTCTGAGAACAAAGAAGAGAAAGGGAAATCCCTCCCAGCAGCCTCAGAAACAGCGGATTAAAGCTCCACAATCAACTTGATGTACCCTGCATCTGTGGAATACCTGAATAGACAACCAATCGTCCCAAATTAAGGAAGTGGACTTTAGGAGCAAGATCTATGATTTTTTTCCCCTTTCCTCTTTTTGTGAATGTGTATGTGTATGCTTCTGTGTGAGATCTTGTCTGTATAGTCTTGCTTCCACCATTTGTCCTAGGGTTCTATCCGTCCATGTTTTTTTTTAAATTTTTTTTCTTAATAATTAATTTTAATAACCTTATTATACTTTACCTTCGTTCTTTCTTTCTTTCTTTCCGTCCTTCCTTCCCTCCTTTAGACAACGAATCATCCCAAATTGAGGAGGTGGTATCTGACAGCAAGATTTAGGATTTTTCCCCATTTACCTCTTTTAGTGAGGGTGTATGTGTATGCTTCTGTGTAAGATTTTGTCTGTATAGCTTTGCTGCCAACATTTGTCCTAGGTTCTTTCCGTCCCTTTTTTTTTTTTCTTCTAAATAAGAAGTTTGTAATTCAATACTTTATTATACTGTATTTTATTTTTACTGTATCTTCTTTCTTTCTGTCTTTTTTCCTTCTTTCCCTCCTTCCTTCCTTCCTCCCTCCCTCCCTCCCTCCTTTCTTTCCTTCTTGCCTTCTTTCCTTCTTTGCTTCTTTCTTTCTTTCTTCCTTCCTTCCTACCCTCCTTTCCTTCTTTCTTTCCTCATACTTCTACTAATTCCCTCTACTTTTTCTCCCTTTTATCCTGAGCCTGTGGATGAAAAGCTTTTGGTGCTCCAGCCAGGAGGCAGGGCTCTGCCTCTGAGGTAGGACAGCCAACTGCAGGACACTGATCAACAAGAGACCTCCCAGCTCCACATAATATCAAACGGCGAAAATCTCCCAGAGACCTCCATCTTAACACCAGCACCCAGCTTCACTCAACGACCAGCAAGCCACAGTGCTGGAAAACCTATGCCAAACAACTAGCAAAACAGGAACACAACCCCACCCATTAGCAGAGAGGCTGCCTAAAATCATAATAAGGCCACAGACACCCCCAAACACACCACCAGACGTGAACCTGACCACTAGAGAGACAAGATCCAGCCTCATCCACCACAACACAGGCACTAGCCCCCTCCACCAGGAAGCCTACACAACCCACTGAACCAACCTTAGCCACTAGAGACAGACATCAAAAACAGGAGGAACCACAAACCTGCAGCCTGCAAAAAGGAGACCCCAAACACAGTAAGATAAGCAAAATGAGAAGACAGAAAAACACACAGCAGATAAAGGAGCAAGATAAAAATGCACCAGACCTAACAAATGAAGAGGAAATAGGCAGTCTACCTGAAAGAGAATTCAGAATAATGATAGTAAGGTTGATCCGAAATCTTGGAGATAGAATGGACAATAGATTGGACAAAATGCAAGAATCAGTTAACAAGGACCTAGAAGAACTAAAGATGAAACAAGCAACAATGAACAACACAATAAATGAAATTAAAAGTACTCTAGATGGGATCAATAGCAGAATAACTGAGGCAGAAGAACGGATAAGTGACCTGGAAGATAAAATAGTGGAAATAACTACTGCAGAGCAGAATAAAGAAAAAAGAATGAAAAGAACTGAGGACAGTCTCAGAGACCTCTGGGACAACATTAAACGCACCAACATTCGAATTATAGGGGTTCCAGAAGAAGAAGAGAAAAAGAAAGGGACTGAGAAGATATTTGAAGAGATTATAGTTGAAAACTTCCCTAATATGGGAAAGGAAATAGTTAATCAAGTCCAGGAAGCACAGAGAGTCCCATACAGGATAAATACAAGGAGAAATACGCCAAGACACATATTAATCAAACTGTCAAAAATTAAATACAAAGAAAGCATATTAAAAGCAGCAAGGGAAAAACAACAAATAACACACAAGGGAATCCCCATAAGGTTAACAGCTGATCTCTCAGCAGAAACCCTACAAGCCAGAAGGGAGTGGCAGGACATACTGAAAGTGATGAAGGAGAAAAACATGCAGCCAAGACTACTCTACCCAGCAAGGATCTCATTCAGATTTGATGGAGAAATTAAAACCTTTACAGACAAGCAAAAGCTGAGAGAGTTCAGCACCACCAAACCAGCTTTACAACAAATGCTAAAGGATCTTCTCTAGGCAAGAAACACAAGAGAAGGAAAAGACCTATAATAACGAACCCAAAACAATTTAGAAAATGGGAATAGGAACATACATATCGATAATTACCTTAAATGTAAATGGACTAAATGCTCCCACCAAAAGACACAGATTAGCTGAATGGATACAAAAACAAAACCCTTATATATGCTGTCTACAAGAGACCCACTTCAGACCTAGAGACACATACAGACTGAAAGTAAGGGGATGGAAAAAGATATTCCATGCAAATGGAAGCCAAAAGAAAGCTGGAGTAGCAATTCTCATATCAGACAAAATAGACTTTAAAATAAGGACTATTAAAAGAGACAAAGAAGGACACTACATAATGATCAAGGGATCGATCCAAGAAGAAGATATAACAATTGTAAATATTTATGCACCCAACATAGGAGCACCTCAATACATAAGGCAAATACTAACAGCCATAAAAGGGGAAATCGACAGTAACACATTCATAGTAGGGGACTTAAACACCCCACTTTCACCCATGGACAGATCATCCAAAATGAAAATAAATAAGGAAACACAAGCTTTAAATGATACATTAAACAAGATGGACTTAATTGATATTTATAGGACACTCCATCCAAAAACAACAGAATACACATTTTTCTCAAGTGCTCATGGAACATTCTCCAGGATAGATCATATCTTAGGTCACAAATCAAGCCTTGGTAAATTTAAGAAAATTGAAATTGTATCAAGTATCTTTTCTGACCACAATGCCATGAGACTAGATATCAATTACAGGAAAAGATCTGTAAAAAATACAAACACATGGAGGCTAAACAATACACTACTTAATAATGAAGAGATCACTGAAGAAATCAAAGAGGAAATCAAAAAATACCTAGAAACAAATGACAATGGAGACACAACGACCCAAAACCTGTGGGATGCAGCAAAAGCAGTTCTAAGGGGGAAGTTTATAGCAATACAAGCCCACCTTAAGAAGCAGGAAACATCTCGAATAAACAACCTAACCTTGCACCTCAAGCAATTAGAGAAAGAAGAACAAAAAAACCCCAAAGCTAGCAGAAGGAAAGAAATCATAAAAATCAGATCAGAAATAAATGAAAAAGAAATGAAGGAAACAATAGCAAAGATCAATAAAACTAAAAGCTGGTTCTTTGAGAAGATAAACAAAATAGATAAACCACTAGCCAGACTCATCAAGAAAAAAAGGGAGAAGACTCAAATCAATAGAATTAGAAATGAAAAAGGAGAGGTAACAACTGACACTGCAGAAATAAAAGAGATCATGAGAGATTACTACAAGCAACTCTATGCCAATAAAATGGACAATCTGGAAGAAATGGACAAATTCTTAGAAATGCACAACCTGCCAAGACTGAATCAGGAAGAAATAGAAACTATGAACAGACCAATCACAAGCACTGAAATTGAAACTGTGATTAAAAATCTTCCAACAAAGAAAAGCCCAGGACCAGATGGCTTCACAGGCGAATTCTATCAAACATTTAGAGAAGAGCTAACACCTATCCTTCTCAAACTCTTCCAAAATATAGCAGAGGGAGGACCACTCCCTAACTCCTTCTACGAGGCCACCATCACCTTGATACCAAAACCAGACAAGGATGTCACAAAGAAAGAAAACTACAGGCCAATATCACTGATGAACATAGATGCAAAAATCCTCAACAAAATACTAGCAAACAGAATCCAACAGCACATTAAAAGGATCATACACCATGATCAAGTGGGGTTTATTCCAGGAATGCAAGGATTCTTCAATATACGCAAATCTATCAATGTGATAAACCATATTAACAAACTGAAGGAGAAAAAACATATGATCATCTCAATAGATGCAGAGAAAGCTTTTGACAAAATTCAACACCCATTTATGATAAAAACCCTGCAGAAAGTAGGCATAGAGGGAACTTTCCTCAACATAATAAAGGCCATATATGACAAGCCCACAGCAAACATCATCCTCAATGGTGAAAAACTGAAAGCATTTCCACTAAGATCAGGAACAAGACAAGGTTGCCCACTCTCACCACTATTATTCAACATTGTTTTGGAAGTTTTAGCCACAGCAATCAGAGAAGAAAAGGAAATAAAAGGAATCCAAATTGGAAAAGAAGAAGTAAAGCTGTCACTGTTTGCAGATGACATGATCCTATACATAGAGAACCCTAAAGATGCTACCAGAAAACTACTAGAGCTAATCAATGAATTTGGTAAAGTGGCAGGATACAAAATTAATGCACAGAAATCTCTGGCATTCCTATATACTAATGATGAAAAATCTGAAAGTGAAATCAAGAAAACACTCCCATTTACCATTGCAACAAAAAGAATAAAATATCTAGGAATAAACCTACCTAAGGAGACAAAAGACCTGTATGCAGAAAATTATAAGACACTGATGAAAGAAATTAAAGATGATATAAATAGATGGAGAGATATACCATGTTCTTGGATTGGAAGAATCAACATTGTGAAAATGACTCTACTACCCAAAGCAATCTATAGATTCAATGCAATCCCTATCGAACTACCACTGGCATTTTTCACAGAACTAGAACAAAAACTTTCACAATTTGTATGGAAACACAAAAGACCCCGAATAGCCAAAGCAATCTTGAGAACGAAAGAAGGAACTGGAGGAATCAGGCTCCCTGACTTCAGACTATACTACAAAGCTACAGTCATCAAGACGGTATGGTACTGGCACAAAAACAGAAAGATAGATCAATGGAACAGGATAGAAAGCCCAGAGATAAACCCATGCACATATGGACACCTTATCTTTGATAAAGGTGGCAGTAATGTACAATGGAGAAAGGACACCCTCTTCAATAAGTGGTGCTGGGAAAACTGGACAGGTACATGTAAAAGTATGAGATTAGATCACTCCCTAACACCATACACAAAAATAAGCTCAAAATGGATTAAAGACCTAAATGTAAGGCCAGAAACTATCAAACTCTTAGAGGAAAACATAGGCAGAACACTCTATGACATAAATCAAAGCAAGATCCTTTCTGACCCACCTCCTAGAGTAATGGAAATAAAAACAAAAATAAACAAATGGGACCTAATGAAACTTCAAAGCTTTTGCACAGCAAAGGAAACCGTAAACAAGACCAAAAGACAACCCTCAGAATGGGAGAAAATATTTGCAAATGAAGCAACCGACAAAGGATTAATCTCCAAAATTTACAAGCAGCTCATGCAGCTCAATAACAAGAAAACAAACAACCCAATCCAAAAATGGGCAGAAGACCTAAATAGACATTTCTCCAAAGAAGATATACAGACTGCCAACAAACACATGAAAGAATGCTCAACATCATTAATCATTAGAGAAATGCAAATCAAAACTACAATGAGATATCATCTCACACCAGTCAGAATGGCCATCATCAAAAAATCTAGAAACAATAAATGCTGGAGAGGGTGTGGACAAAAGGGAACACTCTTGCACTGCTGGTGGGAATGTGAATTGGTTCAGCCACTATGGAGAACAGTATGGAGGTTCCTTAAAAAACTACAAATAGAACTACCATATGACCCAGCAATCCCACTACTGGGCATATACCCTGAGAAAACCAAAATTCAAAAAGAGTCATGTACCAAAATGTTCATTGCAGCTCTATTTACAATAGCCCGGAGATGGAAACAACCTAAGTGCCCGTCATCGGATGAATGGATAAAGAAGATGTGGCACATATATACAATGGAATATTACTCAGCCATAAAAAGAAACGAAATTGAGCTATTTGTAATGAGGTGGATAGACCTAGAGTCTGTCATACAGAGTGAAGTAAGTCAGAAAGAAAAAGACAAATACCGTATGCTAACACATATATATGGAATTTAAGAAAAAAATGTCATGAAGAACCTAGGGGTAAAGCAGGAATAAAGACACAGACCACTTAGAGAACGGACTTGAGGTTATGGGGAAGGGGAAGGGTGAGCTGTGACAGGGCGAGAGAGAGTCATGGGCATATACACACTAACAAACGCAGTAAGGTAGATAGCTAGTGGGAAGCAGCCGCATGGCACAGGGATATTGGCTCGGTGCTTTGTGACAGCCTGGAGGGGTGGGATGGGGAGGGTGGGAGGGAGGGAGACGCAACAGGGAAGACATATGGGAACATATGTTTATGTATGACTGATTCACTTTGTTATAAAGCAGAAACTAACACACCATTGTAAAGCAATTATACCCCAATAAAGATGTTAAAAAAAAAAAAAAAGCAATTATACTCCAATAAACATGTTAAAAAAAAGTGAGTCTATTGAAGACAGCATGTAGTCAGATGCTTTTATCCCTTTTGCCAACTTTTGCATTGTAATTAGACAGTTTAGTCCATTTATATTTAAAATAATTACTGGTAGGAAGACTTCTGCTACTTTGCTGTTCTTTTCTTTGTATCTTACACCTTTTTTTGTTCCTTAGTTTCTCCATTACTATTTTGCTTTGTCTTAAATTGAATGTTATGTGTATCATTTTGATTTTCCTCTCCTTTCCTTTTCTGTATGTTTTAGTTACTCTCTTATTGTTAACATTGGCCGTTACAATTCACATCTTAAATTCATAACAATCTAGTTTTAATTCATGCCAACTTTGCTTCAATAGTGTACAAAATCTCTGCTTATATAGAGCTCCATTCTCCTCTTTATGTTATTGCCACAAATTACATTCTGTATATATTATACCCATTAACAAAGACATAGTTATTTAAGGGGGAAAAATCAGAATTATGAACCAAGAACACAATAATGTTGGCTTTTATATTTACCTAATTAGTTGCCTTTACTGGTATTGTTTATTTTTTGTTTGGATTAGAATTACTATATAATGTCTTTTAATTTCAGCCTGAAGTTTACTTTGCAGCTTTTCTTATAGCTTGAGACTGCTAATGATGATCTCCTTCAGCTCTACTTTATCAAGAAATATCTTAATTTCTCCTTCATTTTAGAAAGATCTGCCAGATACATAATTCTTGGTTGACAGGTATTTTTCTTTTAGCATTTTAAATACACCATACTACTGCCTTCTGTCCTCCATGGTTTATAATGAGAAATCAGCTGTTAATATTATTGAGGCTGGGTCCCTTGTATGTGGTGAGTAGCTTCTGTTTTGTTGCTTACCCGATACTCTCACAGTGTGGACCGCTTTGAATTCATCCTTCTTTTTGTTTATTGAGCTCTTTAGATGCACAGATTCATATCTTTCATCAAATTTAGGATTTTTTGGGGGGTGTTATGTTTTGAATATTTTTCCTTCCCATTTCTTTAGTTTCTTTCCTTCTGGGACTGTCGTTGTGTGTTTGTTGGTATGCTCATGGTCTCCCACAGGTCCCTTATGCTCCCCACTTTTCATTATTGCTTTTCTTTCTGCCCCTTAGAGTGGGTAATTTCAGTGAACCTATCTTTGAGTTAAGTAATGCTTCTGACTGCTCATATCTGTTGTTGAGTACCTCCAGTGAATTTTTCATTTCACTTATTGTACTTTTCATCTCCAGAAACTCTTATCTGATTCTTTTTTTAAAATAATTTCTCTCTCTTTATTAATACTCATTATCTTATGAGATTTCATTTACCTCTTTTCCTTTAGTTCTTTTAGCATATTTAAGACAATTAATTTAAAGTCTTATCCTAGTAAGACCAATGTCTGTGCTTCCTCATGGACAGCTTATATTTGTTTCTTTTTTCCTGTGAATGGGCCATACTTTCTTGCTTTCTTCCATGCATCATTTTTTGTTGAAAACTGGACAGTTGAATAACATAATGTGATAATTTCAGAAATCAGATTCTCCCCCCTCTTTAGAGTTTGTTGTTGCTAATTGTTGTGGGTTGTAGTTTTCTGATTACTGGCTTTTGAAAACTATTTTTGTCTAGACTGTATTCATTGTCATCAGTCATGACTGAATTCTCTTTCCATTAGCTTAGTTGTCAACTAGTGATTTGCAGAGATTTCTTTAAATGCCAAAAATAAAAATAGTCTCCTGTCTGTGCAGATTGACTCTGTATTGGTGTATACCTTCAGTGCTTAACCAGATCATTTATAACTCTTCCTTAACCATCACTTCCTGCTTGGGCAGAACCTAGAAGTCAGCAACAGATGAAAGCTTAAGGTCTTGTCAGATATTTTCTGAACATGTGTCCAGCCCTGGTCATGTACCTGGCTGTCTACTTTCCCTTGTATATACGGGAGCTTTTCAGTGCCCTTATTTTCCCATGTATCTCCTTGCCAAGCCTCTTCCTAGGCTTTTCAGTCTGTCTGCTGTTTGCCCCATATATTATCCCTTCCCTCAGGTGGCTGTGGATGGTATATTTGCCTTTAAATTTTTTGACAATGCCAGGAAGGCCACTCTAGCCCTGAAAAAGTTCTGAAGTGGACAAAAAAAGCCCCTGAACTCATCCAGGAGGAGCTACCAGGGAGGTCAAAATATACAACCACAATAATTTAATAACGAGGTCTGTGTTGTCCCCTCTGGTACCAGAAAGCCACACTGTTAATGTGAACTGCCATTCCCAAAGTTTCTGGTAAGCTGGAGAGTGAGACTGGAAGGCAGGTAATTCAAAATGTTATAATACTCTTTTACCAAAATTTAGCAGGTTTTTCTTTGATTAAGTCTTCCCCTGATTGTTGTAAGCTTTTGCTTAGATTTTGAAGTTTAAAATAAGTTGATTATTGCCTGCTTAATCATTGCTTTAGTGAGGGGACAGAGTTTTGGAGATCGCTACTTCAGCCTCATCTTTGTTGCTTCCAGGTTTTAGCGTCTATGAATTAGGTTGCTATAAACATTTTTGTGCAGGTTTTTGTGTGGACATAAATTTTCAACCCCTTTGGGAAAATATCAAGGACCACAGTTGCTGGAATATATGATAAGAATATGCTTAGTTTAGTAATAAACAATGAAACTATCTTTCAAAGTGTCTATACAATTTTGCATTCCCACCAGCAATGGAAAAAAGTTCCTGTTGTTCCAGAGCCTTCTCAGCATTAGGTTCTGATATTTTGGCGATTCTAATAGGTATGTAGTGGTATCTCATTGTTTCATTTTGCATTTCCATGATGGCATGTAATATAAGCATCTTTTCATATGCTTATTTGTCATCCGTATACCTTCTTTGGTGAGGTATCTGTTATGATCTTTGGCCCATTTTCTAATCAGGTTGTTTGTTTCCTTATTGTTGAGTTTTAAGATTTCTTTATGTAATTTGTATAGCAGTCCTTAATCATATTTGTGTTTTGTAAATATTTTCTCCCTGGTTTTGGCTTCTCATTTTCTTAAGTGTCTTTAGTAGAGCACAATTTTTTCTTCTTAATTTTAATGAAGTCCAGCTTATCAATGATTTCTTTCATGGATTGTGCCTCTACTGTTTTATCTAAAAAGTCACTGCCAGACCCTCAAGATGGTGGGAGAGTAAGACGCGGAGATCACCTTACTCCCCAGAAATACATCAGAAAAACGTCTACATGTGGAACAACTCCTACAGAACACCTACTGAAAACTGGCAGAAGACCTCAGACTTCCCAAAAGGAAAGAAACTTCCCACGTTCCTGGGTAGGGCAAAAGAGAAAAGAAAAAACAGATACAAAAAAATAGGGACAGGACCTGCAACACTGGGAAGAAGCTGTGAAGGAGGAAAAGTTTCCACACACTAGGAAGCCCCTTCACTGGCGGAGACAGGGGGTGGCGTGGGGGAATCTTCAGAGACACAGAGGAGAATGCAGCGATAGGGAGGGGTGCAGAGGGCAAAGTGGACAAATTCCCACACAGAGGATTGGTGCCAACCAGCACTCACCAGCCCAAGAGGCTTGCCTGCTCAACCGCCAGCCAGGACAGATGGGGTCTGGGAGCTGAGGCTCAGCCTTTGGAGGTCACATCCCAGGTAGAGGGCTGGGATTGGCTGCATGAACATAGCCTGAAGGGGGTTAATGCACTACAGATAGCCAGGAGGGTGTCCGGGAAAAGGTTTGGACCTGCCAAAGAGGCAAGAGACCATTGTTTCAGGGTGCGCCAGGAGAGGGGATCCAGAGCACCACCTATACGAGTCTCAGAGATGGGCAAAAGCTGAGGTTATCAGTGCAGACACCAGAGACTGGCATGAAATGCTAAGGCTGTTGCTGAATCCAACAAGAAGCTTGTGCGCAAGCACAGATCACTATTCACAACTCCACTCCCGGAAGCCTGTGCAGCCCACCAATGCCACGGTCCCGCGATCCAGGGGCAACTTCCCCGGGAGAACACATGGCACACCTCAGGCTGTTACAATATCATGCTGGCTTCTGCGACCACAGGTTCAACTCGCATTCCGTACAGCTCCCTCCCCACAGCCTGAGTGAGCCAGAGCCCATTAATCAGCTGCTACTTTTTTTTTTTTGAACATCTTTATTGGGGTATAATTGCTTTACAATGGTGTGTTAGTTTGTGCTTTAAAACAAAGTGAATCAGTTATACATATACATATGTTCCCATATCTCTTCCCTCTTGCATCTCCCTCCCTCCCACCCTCCCTATCCCACCCCTCCAGGCTGTCACAAAGCACCAAGCCGATATCCCTGTGCCATGCGGCTGCTTCCCACTAGTTATCCACCTTACGTTTGTTAGTGTGTATATGTCCATGACTCGCTTTCGCCCTGTCACAGCGCACCCTTCCCCCTCCCCATATCCTCAAGTCCGTCCTCCAGTAGGTCTGTGTCTTTATTCCTGTCTTACCCCTAGGTTCTTCATGATATTTTTTTTTCTTAAATTCCATAAATATGTGTTAGCATACGGTATTTGTCCTTTTCTTTCTGACTTACTTCACTCTGTATGACAGACTCTAGATCTATCCACCTCATTACAAATAGCTCAATTTCGTATCCTTTTATGGCTGAGTAATATTCCATTGTATATATGTGCCACATCTTCTTTATCCATACATCCGATGATGGGCACTTAGGTTGCTTCCATCTCCGGGCTATTGTAAATAGAGATGCAATGAACATTTTGGTACAAGACTCTTTTTGAATTTTGGTTTTCTCAGGGTATATGCCCAGTAGTGGGATTGCTGGGTCATATGGTAGTTCTATTTGTAGTTTTTTAAGGAACCTCCATACTGTTCTCCATAGTGGCTGAACCAATTCACATTCCCACCAGCAGTGCAAGAGTGTTCCCTTTTCTCCACACCCTCTCCAGCATTTATTGTTTCTAGATTTTTTGATGATGGCCATTCTGACTGGTGTGAGATGATATCTCATTGTAGTTTTGAATTGCATTTCTCTAATGATTAATGATGTTGAGCATTCTTTCATGTGTTTGTTGGCAGTCTGTATATCTTCTTTGGAGAAATGTCTATTTAGGTCTTCTGCCCATTTTTGGATTGGGTTGTTTCTTTTCTTGTTATTGAGCTGCATGAGCTGCTTGTAAATTTTGGAGATTAATCCTTTGTCAGTTGCTTCATTGGCAAATATTTTCTCCCATTCTGAGGGTTGTCTTTTGGTCTTGTTTATGGTCTCCTTTGCTGTGCAAAAGCTTTGAAGTTTCATTAGGTCCCATTTGTTTATTTTTGTTTTTATTTCCATTACTCTAGGAGGTGGGTCAGAAAGGATCTTGCTGTGATTTATGTCATAGAGTGTTCTGCCTATGTTTTCCTCTAAGAGTTTGATAGTTCCTGGCCTTACATTTAGGTCTTTAATCCATTTTGAGCTTACTTTTGTGTATGGTGTTAGGGAGTGACCTAATCCCATACTTTTACATGTAGCTGTCCAGTTTTCCCAGCACCACTTATTGAAGAGGCTGTCATTCCTCCACTGTACATTCCTGCCACCTTTATCAAAGATAAGGTGTCCATATGTGTGTGGGTTTATCTCTGGGCTTTCTATCCTGTTCCATTGATCTATCTTTCTGTTTTTGTGCGAGTACCATACTGTCTTGATTACTGTAGCTTTGTAGGATAGTCTGAAGTCAGGTAGCCTGATTCCTCCAGCTCCTTTTCTCGTTCTCAAGATTTCTTTGGCTATTCGAGGTCTTTTGGGTTTCCATACATATTGTGAAGTTTTTTGTTCTAGTTCTGTGAAAAATGCCAGTGGTAGTTCGATAGGGGTTGCATTGAATCTATAGATTGCTTTGGGTAGTAGAGTCATTTTCACAATGCTGATTCTTCCAATCCAAGAACATGGTATATCTCTCCATCTATTTGTATCATCTTTAATATCTTTCACCAGTGTCTTATAATTTTCTGCATACAGGTCTTTTGTCTCCTTAGGTAGGTTTATTCCTAGATATTTTATTCTTTTTGTTGCAATGGTACATGGGAGTGTTTTCTTGATTTCACTTTCAGATTTTTCATCATTAGTATATAGGAATGCCAGAGATTTCTGTGCATTAATTTTGTATCCTGCTACTTTACCAAATTCATTGATTAGCTCTAGTAGTTTTCTGGTAGCATCTTTAGGATTCTCTTTATATATTATCATGTCATCTGCAAAGAGTGACAGCTTTACTTCTTCTATTCCGATATGGATTCCTTTTATTTCCTTTTCTTCTCTGATTGCTGTGGCTAAAACTTCAAAAACTATGTTGAATAAGAGTGGTGAGAGTGGGCAACCTTGTCTTGTTCCTGATCTTAGTGAAAATGCTTTCAGTTTTTCACCATTGAGGATGATGTTGGCTGTGGGCTTGTCATATATGGCCGTTATTATGTTGAGGAAATTTCTCTCTTAGCATACTTTCTGCAGGGTTTTTATCATAAATCTGTGTTGAATTTTGTCAAAAGCTTTCTCTGCATCTATTGAGATGATAATATGGTTTTTCTCCTTCAATTTGATAATATGGTTTATCACATTGATAGATTTGCGTATATTGAAGAATCCTTGCATTCCTGGAATAAACCCCACTTGATCATGGTGCATGATCCTTTTAATGTGCTGTTGGATTCTGTTTGCTAGTATTTTGCTGAGGATTTTTGCATCTATGTTCATCAGTGATATTGGCCTGTAGTTTTCTTTCTTTGTGACATCCTTGTTTGGTTTTGGTATCAAGGTGATGGTGGCCTTGTAGAAAGAATTTGGGAGTGTTCCTCCCTCTGCTATATTTTGGAAGAGTTTGAGAAGGATAGGTGTTACCTCTTCTCTAAATGATTGCTAGAATTCACCTGTGAAGCCATCTGGTCCTGGGCTTTTGCTTGTTGGAAGATTTTTAATCACAGTTTCAATTTCAGTGCTTGTGATTGGCCTACTCATATTTTCTATTTCTTCCTGATTCAGTCTTGGCAGGTTGTGCATTTCTAAGAATTTGTCAATTTCTTCCAGATTGTCCATTTTATTGGCATAGAGTTGCTTGTAGTAATCTCTCATTATCTTTTTTATTTCTGCAGTGTCAGTTGTTACTTCTCCTTTTCCATTTCTAATTCTATTGATTTGAGTCTTCTCCCTTTTTTTCTTGATGAGTCTGGCTAGTGGTTTATCTATTTTTTTCTATCTTCTCAAAGAACCAGCTTTTAGTTTTATTGATCTTTGCTATTGTTTCCTTCATTTCTTTTTCATTTATTTCTGATCTGATTTTTATGATTTCTTTCCTTCTGCTAGCTTTGGGTTTTTTTTGTTCTTCTTTCTCTAATTGTTTGAGGTGCAAGGTTAGGTTGTTTATTCGAGATGTTTCCTGCTTCTTAAGGTGGGCTTGTATTGCTATAAACTTTCCCCTTAGTACTGCTTTTGCTGCACCCCATAGGTTTTGGGTCATTGTGTCTCCACTGTCATTTGTTTCTAGGTATTTTTTAAATTTCTTCTTTGATTTCTTCAGTGATCACTTCATTATTAAGTAGTGTATTGTTTAGCCTACAAGTGTTTGTATTTTTTACAGATCTTTTCCTGTAATTGATATCTAGTCTCATGGCGTTGTTGTCCGAAAAGATACTTGATACAATTTCAATTTTCTTAAATTTACCAAGCCTTGATTTGCGACCCAAGATATGATCTATCCTGGAGAATGTTCCGTGAGCACTTGAGAAAAATGTGTATTCTGTGGTTTTTGGATGGAGTGTCTTATAAATATCAATTAAGCCCATCTTGTTTAATGTATCATTTAAAGCTTGTGTTTCCTTATTTATTTTCATTTTGGATGATCTGTCCATGGGTGAAAGTGGGGTGTTAAAGTCCCCTACTATGAATGTGTTACTGTTGATTTCCCCTTTTATGGCTGTTAGTATTTGCCTTATGTATTGAGGTGCTCCTATGTTGGGTGCATAAATATTTACAATTGTTATACCTTCTTCTTGCATCGATCCCTTGATCATTATGTAGTGTCCTTCTTTGTCTCTTCTAACAGTCCTTATTTTAAAGTCTATATTGTCTGATATGAGAATTGCTACTCCAGCTTTCTTTTGGTTTCCATTGGCATGGGATATCTTTTTCCATCCCCTTACTTTCAGTCTGTATGTTTCTCTAGGTCTGAAGTGGGTCTCTTGTAGGCAGCATATACAAGGGTCTTGTTTTGTAACCATTCAGCCAATCTGTGTCTTTTGCTGGGAGCATTTAGTCCATTTACATTTAAGGTAATTATCGATATGTATGTTCCTATTCCCATTTTCTAAATTGTTTTGGGTTTGTTATTATAGGTCTTTTACTTCTCTTGTGCTTCTTGTCTAGAGAAGTTCCTTTAGCATTTGTTGTAAAGCTGGTTTGGTGGTGCTGAACTGTCTCAGCTTTTGCTTGTCTGTAAAGGTTTTAATTTCTCCATCAAATCTGAATGAGATCCTTGCTGGGTAGAGTAGTCTTGGTTGCAGGTTTTTCTCCTTCATCACTTTCAGTATGTCCTGCCACTCCCTTCTGGCTTGTATGGTTTCTGCTGAGAGATCAGTGGTTTACCTTATGGGGATTCCCTTGTGTGTTATTTGTTGTTTTTCCCTTGCTGCTTTTAATACACTTTCTTTGTTTTTAATTTTTGACAGTTTAATATGTGTCTTGGCATATTTCTCCTTGGATTTATCCTGTATGGGACTCTCTGTGCTTCCTGGACTTGATTAACTATTTCCTTTCCCATATTAGGGAAGTTTTCAACTATAATCTCTTCAAATATTTTCGCAGTCCCTTTCTTTTTCTCTTCTTCTTCTGGAACCCCTATAATTCGAATGTTGGTGTGTTTAATGTTGTCCTAGAGGTCTCTGAGACTGTCCTCAGTTCTTTTCATTCTTTTTTCTTTATTCTGCTCTGCAGTAGTTATTTCCACTATTTTATCTTCCAGGTCACTTATCCGTTCTTCTGCCTCAGTTATTCTGCTATTGATCCCATCTAGAGTACTTTTAATTTAATTTATTGTGTTGTTCATCGTTGCTTGTTTCATCTTTATTTCTTCTAGGTCCTTGTTAACTGTTTCTTGCATTTTGTCCATTCTATTTCCAAGATATTGGATCATCCTTATTATCATTATTCTGAATTCTTTTGCAGGTAGACTACCTATTTCCTCTTCATTTGTTAGGTCTGGTGCATTTTTATCTTGCTCCTTTAACTGCTGTGTGTTTTTCTGTCTTCTCATTTTGCTTATCTTACTGTGTTTGGGGTCTCCTTTTTGCAGGCTGCAGGTTCGTAGTTCCTGCTGTTTTTGATGTCTGTCTCCAGTGGCTAAGGTTTGTTCAGTGGGTTGTGTAGGCTTCCTTGTGGAGGGGACTAGTGCCTGTGTTGTGGTGGATGAGGCTGGATCTTGCCTCTCTAGTGGGCAGGTTCACGTCTGGCAGTGTATTTTGGGGTGTCTGTGGCCTTATTATGATTTTAGGCAGCCTCTGCTAATGGGTGGGGTTGTTTTCCTGTTTTGCTAGTTGTTTGGCATAGGTTGTCCAGCATGGTAGCTTGCTGGTCATTGAGTGAAGCTGGGTGCTGGTGTTAAGATGGAGGTCTCTGGGAGTTTTTCGCTGTTTGATATTATGTGGAGCTGGGAGGTCTCTTGCTGACCAGTGTCCTGACGTTTGCTCTCCCTCCTCAGAGGCAGAGCCCTGACTCCTGGCTGGAGCACCAAGAGCCTTTCATCCACACAGCTCAGAATGAAAGGGAGAAAATGTAGAGAGAATTAGTAGAAGTATGAAGAAAGAAAGAAAGAACGAAAGGAGGGAAGGAAGGAAGAAAGAAAGAAAGAAAGAAAGAAAGAAAGAAAGAAAGAAAGAAAGAAAGAAAGAAAGAAAGAAAGAAGCAAAGAAGGAAGGCAAGAAGGAAAGAAAGGAGGGAGGGAGGAAGGAAAGAAGGAGGGAAGGAAGGAAAAAAGACAGAAAGAAAGAAGATACAGTAAAATAAAGTATAATAAAGTTATTGAATTAAAAAATAATTATTTAGAAAAAAAAAAGAAAAAAGGGACAGATAGAACCTTAGGACAAATGTTGGAAGCAAAGCTATACAGACAAAATCTTACACAGAAGCATACATATACACCCTCACAAAAAGAGGTAAAGGGGAAAAAATCATAAATCTTGCTCTCAGAGACCACCTCCTCAATTTGGGATGATTCGTTGTCTAAAGGAGGGAAGGAAGGAAGGAAGGAAGGGAAGGAAGGAAGGAAGGAAGGAAAGAAAGAAAGAAAGAAAGAAAGAAAGAAAGAAGAAAGAAAGAAAGGAAGAAGGTAAAGTATAATAAAGTTATTAAAATTAATTATTAAGAAAAAAATTTAAAAAAAAACCATGGACGGATAGAACCCTAGGACAAATGGTGGAAGCAAAACTATACAGAGAAGATTTCACACAGAAGCATACACATACACATTCACAAAAAGAGGAAAAGGGGAAAAAATCATAGATCTTTCTCTCGCAGCCCACCTCCTCAATTTGGGATGATTCGTCGTTTATTCATGTATTCCACAGATGCAGGGTACATCAAGTTGATTGTGGAGCTTTAATCCGCTGTTTCTGAGGCTGCAGGGAGAGACTTCCCTTTCTCTTCTTTGTTCTCACAGCTCACATGGGCTCAGCTTTGGATTTGGCCCTGCCTCTGCGTGTAGGTCGCTGGAGGGCATCTGTTTTTTGCTCAGACAGGACGGGGTTAAAGGAGCCACTGATTCGGGGGCTCTGGCGCACTCAGGCCGGGGGAGAGAGGGGCAATGCGTGCGGGGCGGGCCTGTGGCGGCAGAGGCCATCATGACGTTGCACCAGCCTTAGGCCTGCCATGCGTTCTCCCAGGGAAGTTGTCCCTGGATCCCGGGAACCTGACAGTGGCGGGCTGCACAGGCTCCATGGAAGAGCGGTGTGGATAGTGACCTGTGCTCGCACACAGGGCCCTTGGTGGCGGCAGCAGCAGTCTTAGTGTCTCCTGCCTGTCCCTGGGGTCCGTGCTTTTAGCCGCGGCTCGCACCCATCTCTGGGGTCCGCACTTTTAGCCGTGGCTTGCGCCCATCTCTGGGGTTCGCGCTTTTAGCCACGGCTCGCACCCGTCTCTGGAGTTCCTTTAAGTAGCGCTCTTAAACCCCTCTCCTCAGGCACCAGGAAACAAAGAGGGAAGAAAATGTCTCTTGCCTCTTTGGCAGGTGAAGACTTTTCCCCGGACTCCCTCCCGGCTAGCCGTGGTGCACTAACCCCTTCAGGCTATGTTCAAGCTGCCAACCCCAGTCCTCTCCCTGCGCTCCGACCGAAACCCGAAACCCGAGACTCAGCTTGCAGCCCCGCCCGCTCCGGCGGGTGAGCAGACAAGTCTCTCGGGCTGGTGAGTGCTGGTCGGCACCGATCCTCTGTGCAGGAATCCCCCTGCTTTGCACTCCGCACCCCTGTTGCTGTGCACTCCTCCGTGGCTCCGAAGCTCCCCCCTCTGCCTCCTGCAGTCTCCGCCTGCGGAGGGACTTTCTAGTGTGTGGAAACTTTTCCTCCTTCACAGCTCCCTCCCACTGGTGCAGGTGCCGTCCCTATTCTTTTGCCTCTGTTTTTTCTTTTTTTCTTTAGCCCTACCCAGGTACGTGGGGAGTTTCTTGCCTTTTGGGAGGTCTGAGGTCTTCTGCCAGCCTTCAGTAGGTGTTCTGTAGGAGTTGTTCCACGTGTAGATGTGTTTCTGGTGTATCTGTGGGGAGGAAGGTGATCTCCGCATCTTACCCTTCCGCCATCTTCAAGGTCCCCCCAATCAGCTGCTACTTTAACCCCATCCTCTCTGAGCAAAGAACAGATGCCCTCAGGTGACCTACATGCAGAGGCAGGGCCAAATCCAAAGCTGAAACCCAGGAGCTGTGTGAACAAAGAAGAGAAAGGGAAATTTCTCCCAGCAGCCTCAAGGGTAGCAGATTAAAACACCACAATCAACTAGATGTACCCTGCATCTGTGGAAAACCTGAATAGACAATGAACCATTCCTAAATAGAGGCAGTGGACTTCAGGAGGAAATATATACACACATTTTTTTTTCCTTTTTCTCTTTTTCTGAGTGTGTTTCTATATGTTTCTTTGTGTGATTTTGACTGTATAGCTTTGCTTTTACCATATGTCCTAAGGTTCTCTCTGTCTGTTTGTTTTTTTTTTTTTGTATAGTTTTTAGTGCTTGTTACTATTGGTAGATTTGTTATTTGGTTTGATTGTTCTCTTCCTTCTTTCTTTGTTCTTTTTTCTTTTTAAAATTACTTTTTAATTTTTAATATTACTTTTAAAATCTTATTTTAATAACATTATTTTATTTTTTTCTTTCATTCTTTCTTTTTTTTTCCTCCCTTTTCTTCTGAGCCGTGTGGCTGACAAGGTCTTGGTGCTCTGGCTGGGTGTCAGGGCTGTTCCTCTGCGGTGGGAGAGCCAAGTTCAGGACATTGGTCCACCACAGATGTCCTGGCTCCATGTAATATCAAACCATAAAAGCTCTCCCAGAGATCTCCATCTCAACACTAAGACCCAGCTCCACTCAACGAAGAGCAAGCTACAGTGCTAGAGAGTCTATACTGAAAAACTAGCAACAGAGCACAACAACTCCACCCATTAGCAGAGAGGCTACTAAAAATCAGCATGTCACAGACACCCCAAAACCCACCACAAGATGCCATCCTGCCCAACAGAAAGACAAGATCCAGCTTCATCCACGAGAACACAGGCACTATTTCCTTCCACCAGGAAGCCTACACAACACACTGAACCAATCTTAGCCACTGGGGGAAGACACCAAAAACAATGGGAACTATGAAACTACAGCCTGCAAAAAGGAGAAGCCAAACACAGTAAGTGAAGCAAAATGAGAAGACAGAGAAACACAACAGTTGAAGGAGCAAGGTTAAAACCCACCAGAGCAAAAAAATGAAGAGCAAATAGGCAGTCTACTTGATAAAGAATTCAGAGTAATGATAGTAAAGATGATGCAAATCTTGGAAATAGAATGGAGAAAATAACAGAAACATTTAAAAATGACCTAGAAGAACTAAAAAGCAAACAATGATGAACAAGATAAATGATATAAAAAATTCTCCAGAAAGAAATTATACCAGATTAACTGAGGCAGAAGAAAGGAAAAGTGACCTGGAAGATAAAATAGTGGAAATAACTACTGCAGAGCAGAATAAAGAAAAAAAATGAAAAGAATGGAGGACAGTCTCAGAGACCTCTGGGACAAGAGTAGATGTACAAACATTCCAATTATAGGGGTCCCAGAAGAAGAAGAGAAAAAGAAAGGGATTGAGAAAATATTTGAAGTGATTATAGTTGAAAACTTGCCTAATATGGGAAAGGAAATAATTAATCAAGTTCAGGAAGTGCAGAGAGTCCCATACAGGATAAATCCAAGGAGAAACACAACAGGACACATATTAATCAAACTATTAAAAATGAAATACAAAGAAAAAATATTAAAAGCAGCAAGGGAAAAGGAACAAATAACATGCAAAGGAATCCCCATAAGGTTAACAGCTGATCTTTCAGCAGAAACTCTGCAAGCCAGAAGGGAGTGGCAGGACGTATTTAAAGGGATGAAAGGGAAAAACCTACCACCAAGATTATTCTACCCAGCAAGGATCTCATTCAGATTCGATGGGAAACTAAACGTTTACAGACAAGCAAAAGCTAAGAGAATTGAACACTAACAGCTTTACAACAAATGCTAAAGGAACTTCCCTAGGCAGAAAACACAAGAGAAGGAAAAGACCTAGAATAACAAATCAAAACCAATTAAGAAAATGGTAATAGGAACATACATATCGATAATTACCTAAAATGTATATGGATTAAATGCACCAACTAAAAGATGTAGAGTAGCTGAATGGATACAGAAACAAGACAGGTATGTATGCTGCCTACAAGAGATGCACTTCAGACCTAGGTACACATACAGACTGAAAGTGATGGGATGGAAAAGGATATTCCATGCAAATGGAAATCAAAAGAAAACTGGAGTAGCAATTCTCATATCAGACAATATAGACTTTAAAGTAAAGACTATTAGAAGAGACAAAGAAGGACACTACATAATGATCAAGGGATCAATCCAAGAAGAAGATATAACAATTGTAAATATTTGTGCACCCAACACAGGAGTACCTCAATACATAAGGCAAATGCTAAGAGCCATAAAAGGGGAAATTGACAGAAACATAATGATAGTAGGGGAGTTTAACACCCCACTTTCACCAATGGACAGCTCATACAAAATGAAAATAAATAAGGAAACACAAGCTTTAAATGATACTTTAAACAAGATGGACTTAATTGATATTTATAGGACACTGCATCCAAAAACAACAGAATACACTTCCTTCTCAAGGGCTCGTGGAGCATTTTCCAAGATAAATCATATCTTTGGTCACAAATCAAGCCTTGGTAAGCTTAAGAAAACTGAAATCATGTCAAGTATCTTTTCTGATCACAATGCTATGAGACTAGGAATCAATTACAAATAAAAATATGTAAAATATAGAAACATGGAGGCTAAACAATACACTACTTAATAACCAGGATATCACTGAAGAAATCAAAGAGGAAATCAAAACATACTGAGAAAGAAATGACAGTGAAAACACGACGACCCAAACCCTATGGGATGCAGCAAGAACAATTCTAAGAGGGAAGTTTATAGCAATACAATCCTACCTCAAGAAACATGAAATATCTCAAATAAACAACAACCTAACCTAACAACTAAAGCAATCAGAGAAAGAAGAACAAAAGAACCCTCAAAGTTAGTAGAAGGAAAGAAATCATAAAGATCAGATGAGAAATAAATGAAAAAGAAAGGAACCAAACAATAGCAAAGATCAATAAAACTAAAACCTGGTTCTTTTCGAAGATAAAAAAAAATGATAAGCATTAGCCAGACTCATCAAGAAGAAAGGGAGAAGACTCAAATAAATAGAATTAGAAATGAAAAAGGAGAAGTAACAACTGACACTGCAGAAATATAAAGGATCATGAGAGATTGCTACAAGCATCCTTATGCAAATGAAAGGGAAAACCTGGAAGAATTGGACAAATTTTGAGGAAAGTACAACCTTCTGAGACTGAACCAGGAAAAAATAGAGCATATAAACAGACCAATCACAAGCACTGAAATTGAAACTGTGATTAAAAATCTTCTAACAAACAAAAGCCCAGGATCAGATGGATTCACAGGCAAATTCTTTCAAACATTTAGAGAACAGCTAACACCTGCCATTCTCAAACTCTTCCAAAATGCAGCAGAGGGAGGAGCACTTCAAAACTCATTCTACGAGGCCACCATCACCCTGATACCAAAACCAGACAAAGATGTCACAAAGAAAGAAAACTACAGGCCAATATCACTGATGAACATAGATGCAAAGATCATCAACAAAATACTAACAAACAGAATCCAACAGCACATTAGAAGGATCATACACCATGATCAAGTGGGGTTTATCCCAGGAATGCAAGTATTCTTCAATATATGCAAATCAATCAATGTGATACACCACATTAACAAACTGAAGGTTTAAAAACCTATGATCATCTCAATAGATGCAGAAAAGCTTTTGACAAAATTCAACACCCATTTATGACTAAAAACCCTCCAGAAAGTAGGCAAAGAAGAAACTTACCTCAACATAATAAAGGACATATATGACAAGCCCAGAGCCAATTTCCTTCTCAATGGTGAAAAACTGAAACAATTTTAACTAAAATCAGGAACAAGACAAGGTTGTCCACTCTCACCACTGTGATTCAGCATAGTTTTTGAAGTCTTAGCCTGAGGAATCAGAGAACAAAAAGAAATAACAGGAATCCAAATAGGAAAAGACGAAGTAAAGCTGTCATTATTTGCAGATGACATGATACTGTACACAGAGAATCCAAAAGATGCTACCAGAAAACTACTAGAACTAATCAATGAATTTGGTAAGTAGCAGGATACAAAATTAATGCACAGAAATCTCTTGCATTCCTATACACTAATGATGAAAAATCTGAAAGAGATATTAAGGAAATACTCCCATGTACCACTGCAATGAAAAGAATAGACTACCTAGGTATAAACCTACACAAGGAGACAAAAGACCTGTATGCAGAAAACTATAAGACAGTGATGAAAGAAATTAAAGCTGATACAAACAGATGGAGAGATATACCATGTTCTTGGATTGGAAGAATCAACATGCTGAAAATGACTCTACTACCCAAAGCAATCTACAGATTCAATGCAATCCCTATCAAACTACCAATGGCATTTTTTGCAGAATGAGAACAAAAATTTTCACAATTTGTATGGAAACACAAAAGACCGTGAATAGCCAAAGCAATTTTGAGTACGAAAATCGGAGCTGGAGGAATCAGGTTCCCATACTTCAGACTATACTACAAAGCTACAGTAATCAAGACAGTATGGTACTGACACCAAAACAGAAATATAGATCCATGAAACAGGATAGAGAGCCCAGATATAAACCCATACTTATGGTCACCTTATTTTTGATAAAGGAGGCAAGATTATACAATGGAGAAAAGGCAGCCTCTTCAATAAGTGGTGCTGGGAAAACTGGACAGCTACATGGAAAAGATGAAATTAGAACACTCCCTAACACCATACACAAAAATAAACTCAAAATGGGTTAAAGACCTAAATGTAAGGCCATACACTGTCAAACTCTTAGAGGAAAACATAGGAAGAACACCCTATGACATAAATCACAGCAAGATCCTTTTTGACCCACCTCCTAGGGAAATGGAAGTAAAAGCAAAAATAAACAAATGAGACCTAATGAAACTTAAAAGCTTTTGAACATCAAAGGATACCATAAACAAGACGAAAAGACAACCCTCAGAATGGGAGAAAATATTTGCAAATGAAGCAAGTGACAGTGGATTTATCTCCAAATTTTACAAGCAGCTCATGCAGCTCAATATCAAAAAAATAAACAGCCCAGTCCAAAAATGGGCAGAAGTCCTAAATAGACATTTTTCCAAAGAAGATATACAGATTGCCAGGAAGCACTTGAAAGGGTTCTCAATGTCACTAATCATTAGAGAAATGCAACTCAAAACTACAATGACATATCATCTCACACCGGTCAGAATGGCCATCATCAAAAATTCTACAAAAAATAAATGCTGGAGAGCGTGTGGAGAAAATGGAACCATCTTGCACTGTTGGTGGGAATATAAAGTGATACAGCCACTATGGAGAACAGTATGGACGTTTCTTAAAAAACTAAAAATAGAACTACCATACAACCCAGCAATCCCAATACTGGGCGTATACCCTGAGAAAACCATAAATCAAAAGGAGTCATGTACCACAGTGTTCATTTCAGCTCTATTTACAACAGCCAGGTTATGGAAACAACCTAAGTGTCCATCGACAGATAAATGGATAAAGAAGATGTTGCACATATATACAATGGAATATTAGTCAGCCATAAAAAGAAATGAAATTGAGTTATTTGTAAAGGTGGATGGACCTAGAGTCTGTCATAAAGAGTGAATTAATTCCGGAAGAGTAAAACAAATACCATATGCTAACACATTTATATATGGAATGTAAAAAAAAGAAAAGAAAAGAAAAAGGTCTTTAGAACCTAGGGGCAGGACAGGAATAAAGATACAGACGTAGATAATGGACTTGAGGACACGACGGGGGAAGGACCAGCTGGGATGAAGTGAGAGAGTGGCATGGACTTATATATACTTACAAATGTGAAATAGACAGCTATTGGGAAGCAGCTGCATAGTACAGGGAGATCAGCTCGGTGCTCTGTGACCACCTAGAGGGGTGGGATAGGGAGGGTGGGAGGGAGATGCAAGATGGAGGAGATATGGGTATATATGTATATGTATAGCTGATTCACTTTTTTATAAAGCAGAAAGTAACACACCATTGTAAAGCAATTATACTCCAATAAAAATGTTTAAAAAATTAAAAATAAAAATAAAAGTACCAAAAAAATTTCATTGCCATACCCAATGTCATCTAGGTTTTCTTTTGTGTTATCCTCTAGGAGTTTTATAGGTTTTCATTTTACATGTAGACATCTGTGATCAAGTTTTAGGTAATTTTTGTGAAGGTGATAAAGTCCGTGTCTAGATTCCTTTTTTTTTTTAAGTTTGTATGTGGATGTCCAGTTGTTCCAGCAGTTGTTCAAAAGTTTATCTTTGCTCCACTGTATTGTATTTGCTACTTTGTCAAATATCAGTTGATTAAATTTATCTGGGTCTATTTCTGGGCTCTCTATTCTGTTCTGTTGATCTATTTGTATATTATTTTGCCAATAGCACACTGTCTTGGTTACTGTAGGTTTATAGTAAAAAAAAAGTTTATAGGTTTATAGTTGAAGTTCAGTAGTGTCAGCCCTCCATTTTTCTTATCATTCAATATTGTGTTGGTTAGTATGGGTCTTTTGCCTCTCTCTATAAACTTCATAATCATTTTCTTGATATTTATAAAATAACTTGCTGGGATTTTGACTGAATTTGCACTGAATCTATAGATCAAGTTGGGAAGAACTAAATATTTAGTCTTCCAATCCATGAAGAAGGGCTATCTCTCTATTTATTTAATCTTTGAGTTCCTTCATCAGAATTTTGTAGATTTCCTCATGTATATCTTGTACATGTTTTATTAAATTTATACCTATATATGTGATTTTTTCAAGTGCTAATATAAAGTGGTATTATTTTAAAATTTATTTTTTATATTTGAATTATAATTAAACTATAATTTAATTTATAATTAAATTAAATTAAATTGGGTATTAATTTCAAATTCTACTTGTTCATTATTGGTATATAGTGAATCGATTGACTTCTGTATATTAACCTTGTATCCTGCAACCTTGATATAATTGCTTATTACTCCCAGGAGATTTTCTGTCCAGTCTTCCATGTTTTCTACATATAATCATGTCATCTGTAAACAAAGACAGTTTTATGTCTTCCTTCCCAATCTGTATACCTTTTATTTCCTTTTCTTGTCTATTACATTAGCTAGGACTTCCAGTATGATGTTGAGAAGGAGTGGTGACAGGGGACATCCCTGCTTTGTTCCTAATCTTAGGCTTTGAGTTGCTCACCATTAGTTATGACATTATATGTAGGATATTTGAAGATATTCTTTATCAAGTTGAGGAAGTTCCCTTCTATTCCTAGTTTACTGAGAGAATGTTGGATATTGTCAAATGCTCTTTCTGCAACTGTTGACATTATGACTTTTCTTTTTAGCATGTTTCTGTGATGGATTACATTAATTGATTTTCAAATGTTGTACCACCCTTGCATACCTGGAATAAATCCCCTGTTGTTATGGTGTATAATTCTTTTCTTTTCACTTTTATTTATTCAGTTTATTGTTTTAGCACCCACCTGCCCGCAGGGACAGGAGTTCCCCTTATTTCCCAAAACCTCCTCCAACCACCCTACTTGGGCAGGAACACTAGGAACTTAGTTCAAAGAAGACTGGTCCTGCTGCAAGAAGCCAGGAAGAGAGAGAAAACCAGGAAGCACACCAGTCCACTAACACCGTGGCTTGGGTCTCTGCCACATGAGGTTACAGGTGGTCCTGCACACTCTGATTGCAGGAAATTTGTTCATGGTTGCTATGATACTCCTATTAACTCAGCTCTTTTCTTTGAATCACCCCTGAAGCATCCCGGAGCTCTGAGGACGCTTCTCTTTTAGATCACAGTCCCATACTCAACCCTTTCTGCCTAATGCTTAGCACAGTGCCAGGTGGGCCACATTGGAGAAGAACCCAGCCCCAGCCTCCTGAGGTGCTGGAATAAATCTTCCCCATGGAGCCTGGTTCACTCCCCATGCATGGGACCACCTCAGCACATCCCAACAAGGGATCTCCTCATTGCACATAAAGGGAAAAGACAAATGTTGATAAGCAACACACATTTTACATACCTACACCTATGCCTACACACAAACTTTCACTGGCAAGGATGGCCTGTTTGCCTTAAATTTTCATCACTTAGGGAGTCTTTTAAATCCTTCTCTACAATGAAGCAGTATCCTCCAAGGGACTGTTCTTGGCTTTACAGTAGAAATGGCACCTCATTCCAATACTAATTTTTCATAAAGAAAAGTCTGCTCCAAGACTATGGCTATTGAGTGAGCCCAGGTAATCATTATTCAGGGCTTGAATGCTCATGGGGGAGAGTTAATCAGCCATTTTCATCTTCCCCAGCATCTGGTAGTTTTACCCAGCATTAACATTTTTTTAATTTGTAACACATGTAACTGCAAAGGATTAATATCCAAAATATATAAAGGGTGCCAATGGTCAAGAAAGAGCGTAGTAGAAAAATGGTCATTTCACACAAAGGACTAATATCCAAAATATATAAAGGATACCAATAATTCTTTTTATAAATTTTTGGATTTGATTTAATAATATTTTGTTGAGGACTTTCACATCTACCTTCATGAAACGTATTGGTTTATACTTCTTTTTCAAACTGTTTTAATGATTCTGGTTCCTTTGCCTTTCTATATACATTTCAGAATATTGACAATATCTCCAAAAATATTTCTGGAATTTTGATAGGAAATGCATTATATCTATATAACAATTTGAGGAGAATGGACATCTTTACTATATTAAGTTTTCCAATCCATGACTATCTTATGTCTTCCCATTTATTTAGTCTTTTATTTCTTTCAGCAGTGTTTTATAGTTTTCAGCACACAAGACCTATATATATTTTGTTAGATTGTCACTTAAGTATTTCTTTTTTTTAAATTAGATTGGTTAGATGAAATGTTTCCTGGTCACATTTTTTTTTATTGTGGTAAAAAAGACATAACATTAAAATTACCATCTCAACCATTTTTAAGTGTAAAGTTCAGTAGTGTATCATTACATTATTGTGCAACAGAACTCTAGAACTCTATTTTGCAACACTGAAACTGTACACTTACTAAACATAAATTCCCTCCTCACCTGCACCCAGACCTTGGCAACCACCCCTCTACTTCCTGTTTTTCTGATTTTGACTACTTTAGATACTTCATAGGAGTGGAATAATACAACAGTTGGCCTTTCATGACTGACTGATTTCACTTAGTATAATATCCTCAAGGTTCTTCCATGTTGTAGCACATGACAGAAAGCCCTTCTTTTTTAAGGCTGCATAATATTCCATTTTGTTGTATATACCATATATCCTTTATCCATTTCTGTGTCAATGGACATTTGGGTCACTTCTAACTTAACTCTTGGCTATTGTGAATAATGCTGTGATTAATGTGGGTATGTGAAAGTTCTTAGAGATACTGAATTATTTTAGATATAAATCTAGAAGTATGATTGCTGTACCATATGGTAATTCTATATTTAATTTTTTAAGGACTGCCAAATTATTCTCAACAGTGAGTACATCATTTTACATTCCCACCAGCAATGCACAAGGGTTCCAACTTCTCTAAATCCCTACTAATTTATCTTTTTTACCATTTTTTGATAGTAACAATCCTAATGGGTGTGAAGTAGTATCTCACTGTTGTCTGATTTGCATTTCTCTTATGATCAGTGATGTTGAAGGCTTATTGTCCTTCTTGTTCTTATTGGCCATCTGTATACCTTCTTTGGAGAAGCATTTATTTAAATCCTTTTCACATTTTTGAGTAGGATTATTTGTTTTTTTGTTGTCAAGCTTTTAGAAGTTCATTATATACTCTGGATATTAATCTCATACCATATATGTGACTTGAAAATATTTTCCCATTTTCTAGTATGACTTTTCACTCTCTTGATAGTACCATTTTTTTGAGGGGGGGGCACACCATGTGGGATCTTAGTTCCCTGACCAGGGATCGAACCTGTGTCCCCTGCAGTGGAAGCAAGGAGTCTTAACCACTGGACTGCCAGGGAAGTCCTGATAGTACCCTTTCATGCACAAAAGTTTTTAATTGTGATCAAGTCCATTTTGCCTAGTTTTTCCTTTTGGTCCACTCTTGGTGTCATATCCAAGAAACCACTGCCAAACCTAATGTTATGAAGATTTTCTCTATGTTTACAAATTTTATAGTCTAGATCCTACATTTAGGTTTTTAATCAATTTTTAGTTAATTTTTGTATTTGGTGTAAGGTAAGGGTCCAACTTCATTCTTTTGCTGTGGATATCCAGTTTTTCCAGTACCATTTGTTGAAAAAACTGTCCTTTCTCCATTGAATGGTCTTCCAACTCTCATTGAATATCTATTGACTATATATGTGTGGGATTATTTTTAGGCTCGCTATACTATTCCATTGGTCTATATGTCTGTCCATATGCTAGTACACTATTTTGATTACTGTTGAGTTGTAGTAAGATTTGAAATCAGAAAGTGTGAGTCCTTCAACTTTGTTCTTTTAATTTAAGATTGTTTTCTGGCTAGTCAGGATCTCAAGCATTATATTTATGGAAATGTTTATAAACAGTATACACATTTTTGTTTCTGTGTCCCTTTTTTCATTACTAATACATGCAAACACAATTGATTTTTGTACATTCACCTTGTATCCTGTAATCATGAACTCACCTATTAGTTCTAAAAGTATTTTTACAAAATTTTTATTAGATTCCTTGGGCTTTTGAGCTTATCCATTCAGTATTTTTTTTTAATTCCTATTATTTTATTTTTCAGTTGTATAATTTCCAATTGGTTCTATATGTTTTCAATTTCTTTTCTGAGTTTCTTCATTTGTAAATGTTTGTTGAAGAATTTTAATGATGGCTATCTAAAATCTTTGTCAGACAATTCTAACATCACTGTTATCTTTCTGTTGATGTCTACTGAATGCTTTTTTAATTTAAGTTGATACTTATTCTTGGTATGATGAGTAATTTTCAACTGAAACTTAAGAAATTTTGGTAATATTGTTATGAGACTCTGGTGCTTATTTAAACCTTCTATTTTAGCAAGCTGACTATGACACTGTACTGGCAGAGGAAATGTGGGTGCTTCTTATTAGTGCCAGGAGGAAACAGAGTTTAAGGTTCCCCACATAGCTTCCACTGACACTCAAGTTGGGGAGGACCCCCACAGTATTGCTGCATGGGTGTGGGGATTCAAGCACCTCACTAGTGTTATGCTGAAAGTACCCCAGCTGGAGTGGGCAGACGTACTTCATTACTTCTCCCCATGTAAATTCTAATGATGCTATAGGGTTTGGCCTCATTAATGCTGGGTGGTAGTTAAATTCATGACTCTCCACTAGGCCCCCTTCAATACCATCAAACTGGGGAGAGGGAAAGGTAACTTATCATCAATGAGTAGAGGTGGAAGTCCAGGTTCCCCACATGATCTCTATTGACACTAGCAGGAGGAGAGTATCTGGTGGTGATAAAAATCCCAGCTCCTCACTTGACCTTCTCTGACACCACTCTGGGGAGAGGATATAAGGGCACTTGGGTGCTTTGTTACAGCTTGATGAGGGTAGAAATCTAGGCTCTTTACTTGGCCTTTGCTAGATAGATAGGGCCACAGTCTGCTTTCATAGTGTTTGACTGGAGGAGAACAGTTATTATCTAAAAGTTTTGTTTTGGTAGGCTGCTCCTTTTTTGGTCCTTTGGCTAAAGAGAGCAGGATTCATATATGTCTATTTCTTCTGTCTCCTTGATGTTTCTTGGTTGCCAACTTCTTCAGCTTCAAGTCTAGAATATATAAAGCAAACAAACAAAACACAACAAAAAACCCAAAAACCATGGAACTCACCATTGTGTTTTCCTTTAGTTCTGTGGACCACAGTTGGTCTGCCATCTTCTTTCCACCTTTTGTAGTAGCTTAATGTTTGCTTTATAATACCCGGGGGTTTTAGATTTACTTAGTGGGAGAAGCAGGGAAAAACATTTCTCCTACATCATTCCCTTAATAGGTATTTTGTTGCTTTTTAGTAACAAAAAAATATCTATCGTTGGTGATATTACTGAAAAGGATGAAGTAGGGATCTCCAAAACTCTGTCCCCTCACTAAAGCAATGATTAAGCAGGCAATAATCAACTTATTTTAAACTTCAAAATCTAAGCAAAAGCTTACAACAATCAGGGGAAGACTTAATCAAAGAAAAACCTGCTAAATTTTGGTAAAAGAGTATTATAACATTTTGATTTACCTGCCTTCCAGTCTCACTCTCCAGCTTACCAGAAACTTTGGGAATGGCAGTTCACATTAACAGTGTGGCTTTCTGGTACCAGAGGGGACAACACAGACCTCGTTATTAAATTATTGTGGTTGTATATATTGACCTCCCTGGTAGCTCCTCCTGGATGAGTTCAGGAGCTTTTTTTGTCCACTTCAGAACTTTTTCAGGGCTAGAGTGGCCTTCCTGGCATTGTGAAAAAATTTAAAGGCAAATATACCATCCACAGCCACCTGAGGGAAGGGATAATATATGGGGCAAACAGCAGACAGACTGAAAAGCCTAGGAAGAGGCTTGGCAAGGAGATACATGGGAAAATAAGGGCACTGAAAAGCTCCCGTATATACAAGGGAAAGTAGACAGCCAGGTACATGACCAGGGCTGGACACATGTTCAGAAAATATCTGACAAGACCTTAAGCTTTCATCTGTTGCTGACTTCTAGGTTCTGCTCAAGCAGGAAGTGATGGTTAAGGAAGAGTTATAAATGATCTGGTTAAGCACTGAAGGTATACACCAATACAGAGTCAATCTGCACAGACAGGAGACTATTTTTATTTTTGGCATTTAAAGAAATCTCTGCAAATCACTAGTTGACAACTAAGCTAATGGAAAGAGAATTCAGTCATGACTGATGACAATGAATACAGTCTAGACAAAAATAATTTTCAAAAGCCAATAATCAGAAATCTACAACCCACAACTAGTAGCAACAAAAAACTCTAAAGAGGAGGAAGAATCTGTTTTCTGGAATTATCACATTGTATTATTCAACTGTCCAGTTTTCAACAAAAAATGATGCATGGAAGAAAGCAAGAAAGTATGGCCCATTCACAGGAAAAAAGAAGCAAATATAAACTGTCTATGAGGAAGCACAGACATTGGTTTTACTAGGATAAGACTTTAAATTAATTGTCTTAAATATGCTAAAAGAACTAAAGGAAAAGAGGTAAATGAAATCTCATGACATAATGAGTATTAATACAGAGAGAGAAATTATTTTTAAAAAAGAACCAGATAGAGTTTCTGGAGATGAAAAGTACAATAAGTGAAATGAAAAATTCACTGGAGGTACTCAACAACAGATATGAGCAGTCAGAAGCATTACTTAACTCAAAGATAGGTTCACTGAAATTACCCACTCTAAGGGGCAGAAAGAAAAGCAATAATGAAAAGTGGGGAGCATAAGGGACCTGTGGGAGACCATGAGCATACCAACAAACACACAATGACAGTCCCAGAAGGAAAAAAGATAAAGTGGTAGGAAAAATATTCAAAGACATAACGCCCCCCCCAAAATCCTAAATTTGATGAAAGATATGAATCTGTGCATCTATAAAGCTCAATAAACAATAAGAAGGATGAATTCAAAGGGATCCACACTGAGAGAGTATCAGGTAAGCAACAAAACAGAAGCTACTCACCACATACAAGGGATCCATCCTCAATAATATTAACAGCTGATTTCTCATTATAAACCATGGAGGACAGAAGGCAGTAAGAGAGTGTATTTAAAGTGCTAAAAGAAAAATACCTGTCAACCGAGAAGTATGTATCTGGCAGATCTTTCTAAAATGAAGGAGAAATTAAGATATTTCTTGATAAAGTAGAGCTGAAGGAGATCATCATTAGTAGTCTTGAACTATAAGAAAAGCTGTAAAGTAAACTTCAGGCTGAAATTAAAAGACACTATACAGTAATTCTAATCCAAACAAAAAATAAAGAATACCAGTAAAGGCAACTAATTAAATAAAAATAAAAGAAAACATTATGGTGGTCTTGGTTCATAATTCTGATTTTTTTCCCCTTAAATAACTATGTCTTTGTTAATGGGTATACAATGTAGAGAATGTAATTTGTGACAATAACATAAAGAGGAGAATGGAGCTCTATATAAGCAGAGATTTTGTACACTATTAAAGCAAAGTTGGCATGAATTAAAACTAGATTGTTATGAATTTAAGATGTGAATTGTAACTTCCAAGGATAACAATAAGAGAATAACTAAAATATATACAGAAAAGAAAGAAGAGGAAAATCAAAATGATACACATAAAACTCAATTTAAGACATAACAAAATAGTAATGGAGAAATGAAGGAACAAATAAAGGTGTAAGATACAAAGAAAAGAACAGCTAAGTAGCAGAAGTCCTCCTACCAGTAATTATTTTAAATATAAATGGAGTAAACTGTCTAATTACAATGCAAAAGTTGGCAAAAGGTATAAAAACATCTGACTACCTACTCTCTTCAAGAGACTCACTTTTTTTTAGCATATTTATTGGAGTATAATTTCTTTACAATGGTGTGTAAGCTTCTGTTTTATAACAAAGTGAATCAGTTACACATATACATATGTTCCCATAACTCTGCCCTCTTGCATCTCCCTCCCTCCCACCCTCCCTACCCCACCGCTCTAGGTGGTCAAAAAGCACTGAGCTGATATCCCTGGTCTATGCAGTTGCTACCCACTAGCTATCTATTTTACGTTTGGTAGTGTATATATGTCCATGCCACTCTCTCACTTTGTCACAGCTTACAATTCCCCCTCCCCATATCCACAAGCCAATTCTCTAGTAGGCCTGTGTCTTTATTCCTGTTTTGCCCGTAGGTACTTCATGACCATTTTGTTTTTTAGATTCCATATATATGTGTTAGAATATGATATTTGTTTTTCTCTTTCTGACTTACTTCACTCTGTACGACAGACTCTAGGTCCATCCACCTCACCAGAAATAACTCAATTTCATTTCCTTTTGTGGCTGAGTAATATTTCATTGTACATATGTGCCACAGCTTCTTTAGCCATTCATCTGTTGATGGACATTTATGTTGTGTCCATGGCCTGGTTATTGTAACTAGAGCTACAATGAACATTTTGGTACATGACTCTTTTTGGATTATGGTTTTCTCAGGGTATATGCCCAGTAGTGGGAATTCTGGGTCGTATGCTACTTCTATATTGAGCTTTTTAAAGGAACCTCCATACTGTTTTCCGTAGTGGCTGTAAGAATTTACTTTCCCACCAATATTGCAAGAGGGTACCCTTTTCTCTACACCCTCTCCAGCATTCATTGTTTGTAGATATTTTGATGATGGCCATTCTGACTGGTGTGAGATGACATCTCATTGTAGTTTTGATTTGCATTTCTCTAATGATTAATGATGTTGAGCATTCTTTCATGTGTTTGTTGGCAATCTGTATATCTTCTTTGGAGAAATGTCTATTTAGGTCTTCTGCGCATTTATGGATTGGGTTACTTGATTTTTTGATATTGAGCTGCATGAGCTGCTTGTAAATTTTGGAGATTAATCCTTTGTTATTTGCTTCATTTGCAAATATTTTCTCCCATTATGGTTTATGGTTTCCTTTGCTGTGCAAAAGGTTTGAAGTTTCATTAGGTCCCATTTGTTTATTTTTGTTTTTATTTCCATTTCTCTAGGAGGTGGGTTTTGCTGTGATTTATGTCATAGAGTGTCCTGCCTATGTTTTCCTCTAAGAGTTTGACAGTGTCTGGCCTTACATTTAGGTCTTTAATCCATTTTGAGATTACTTTTTGTATGGCGTTAGGGAGTGTTCTAATTTCACACTTTTACATGTACCTGTCCAGTTATCCCAGCGCCACTTATTGAAGAGGATGTCTTTTCTCCACTGTATATTCTTGCCTCCTTTATCAAAGATAAGGTGACCATATGTTGGTGGCTTTATCACTGGGCTTTCTATCCTGTTCCATTGATCTATATTTCTGTTTTTCTGCCAGTACCATACTGCCTTGATTACTGTAGCTTGTCAGGGAGCCTGATTCCTCCAGCTCCATTTTACTTTCTCAAGACTAATTTGGCTATTCGGGCTCTTTTGTGTTTCCATATAAATTGTGAAATTTTCTCTCCTAGTTTTGTGAAAAAATGCCAGTGGTACTTTGATAGCGATTGCATTGAATCTGTAGATTGCTTTGGGTAGTAGAGTCATTTTCACAATATTGATTCTTCCAATCCAAGAACATGGTATATCTCTCCATCTATTTGTATCATCTTTAATTTCTTTCATCAGTGTTTTATAATTTTCTGCATACAGGTCTTTTGTCTCCTTAGGTAGGTTTATTCCTAGATATTTTATTCCTTTTGTTGCAATGGTAAATGGGAGTGTTTCCTTAATTTCACTTTCAGATTTTTTTATCATTAGTGTATAGGAATGCTAGAGACTTCTGTGCATTAATTTTGTACCATGCTACTTTACCAAATTAATTGATTAGCTCTTGTAGTTTTCTGGTAGCATCCTTAGGATTCTCTATGTATACTATAATGTCATCTGCAAACAATGACAGCTTTACTACTTCCTTTTCGATTTGGATTCCTTTTATTTCCTTTTCTTCTCTGATTGTTGTGGCTAAAACTTCAAAAACTATGTTTATTAATAGTGGTGAGAGTGGACAACCTTGTCTTGTTCCTGATTTTAGTTAAAATTGTTTCCGTTTTTCACCATTGAGGATGATGTTGGCTGTGGGTTTGTCATATATGGCCTTTATTATGTTGAGGAAAGTTCCCTCTATGCCTACTTTCTGGAGGGTTTTAATCATAAATCAGTGTTGAATTTTGTTGAAAGCTTTCTCTGCATCTATTGACAAGATCATATGGTTTTTGTTCTTCAATTTGTTAATATGGTGTATCACATTGATTGATTTGTGTATATTGAAGAATCCTTGCATTCCTGAGGTAAACCCCACTTGATCATGGTGTATGATCCTTTTATTGTGCTGTTTGATTCTGTTTGCTAGTATTTTGTTGAGGACTTTTTACATCTATGTTCATCAGTGATATTGGCCTGTAGTTTTCTTTCTTTGTGACATCTTTGTCTGGTTTTTGTATCAGGGTGATGATGGCCTCGTAGAATGAGTTTGGGAGTGTTCCTCCCTCTGCTATATTTTGGAAGAGTTTGAGAAGGATAGATATTAGCTGTTCCCTAAATGTTTGCTAGAAGTCGCCTGTGAAGTCACCTGGTACTGGGCTTTTGTTTGTTGGAAGATTTTTAATCACAATTTCAATTTCAGTGGTTGTGATTGGTCTGTTTATATTTTCTATTTCTTCCTGGTTCAGTTTTAGCAGGTTGTGCATTTCTAAGCATTTGTTCATTTCTTCCAGGTTGTCCATTTTATTGGCGTAGAGTTGCTTGTAGTAATCTCTCATGATCCTTTGTACTTCTTCAGTGTCAGTTGTTACTTCTCCTTTTTCATTTCTAATTCTATTGACTTGAGTCTTCTCCCTTTTTTTCTTGATGAGTCTGGCTAATGGTTTATCAATTTTGTTTACCTTCTCAAAGAACCAGCTTTTAGTTTTATTGTTCTTTGCTATCGTTTCCTTCATTTCTTTTTCATTTATTCCTGATCTGATCTTTATGACATCTTTCCTAACTTTGGGTATTTTATGTTCTTATTTCTCTAATTGCTTTAGGTGTAAGGTTAGGTTGTTTATTTGAGGTGTTTCTTGTTTCTTAAGTTAGGACTGTATTGCTATAAACTTCCCTCTAAGAAATGATTTTGCTGCATCCCATAGGTTTTGGGTCATCATGTTTACATTGTCATTTGTTTCCAAGTACTTTTTGATTTCCTCTTTCATTTCTTCAGTGATCTCTTGGTTATTAAGTAGTATATTGTTTAGCCTCCATGTTTTTGTATTCTTTACAGATATTTTTCCTGTAATTGATATCTAGTCCCATAGCATTGTGGTCGGAAAGATACTTGATAAGATTTCAATTTTCTTAAATTTACCAAGGCTTGATTTATGACCCAAGATATGATATATCCTGGAGAATGTCCCATGAGCACTTGAGAAGAATGTGTATTCTGTTAATTTTGGATGGAATGTCCGATAAATATCAATTATCTCCATCTTGTTTAATGTATCATTTAAAGCTTGTGTTTCCTTATTTATTTTCATTTTGGATGATCTGTCCATTGGTGAAAGTGCGGTGTTAACGTCCCTTAATATGATCATGTTACTGTCGATTTCCCCTTTTATGGCTGTTCACATTTGCCTTATGTATTTTGGTGCTCCTATGTTGGGTGCATAAATATTTACAATTGTTATATCTTCTACTTGAATCGATCCATTGATCATTATGTAGTGTCCTTCTTTGTCTCTTCTAACAGTCCTTATTTTTAAGTCTGTTTTGTCTGACATGAGAAGTGCTACTCCAGCTTTCTTTTGGTTTCCATTTGCATGGAATATCTTTTTCCATCTCCTCACTTTCAGTCTGTATGTGTCCCTAGGTCTGAAGTGGGTCTGCTCTAGACAGAGTATATACAGGTCTTGTTTTTGTATCCATTCAGCCAGTCTATGTCTTTTGTTAGGAGCAATTAATCCTTTTACATTTATGGTAATTATCAATATGTATGTTCCTATTACCATTTTCTTAATTGTTTTGGGTTTGTTATCGTAGGTCTTTTCCTTCTCTTGTGTTTCCTGCCTAGAGAAATTCCTTTACCATTTGTTGTAAAGCTGGTTTGGTGGTGCTGAATTCTCTTAGCTTTTGCTTGTCTGTAAAGGTTTTAAATTCTCCATCAAATCTGAATGAGGTCCTTGCTGGGTAGAGTAATCTTGGTTGTACGTTTTTCTCCTTCATCACTTTAAATATGTCTTGCTACTCCCTTCTGGCCTGCAGAGTTTCTGCTGAAAGTTCAGCTGTTACACTTATGGGGATTCCCTTGTGTGTTAATTGTTGCTTTTCCCTTGCTGCTTTTAATATTTTTTCTTTGTGTTTAACTTTTTATAGTTTGAATAATATGTGTCTTGCCATGTTTCTCCTTGGATTTATCCTTTATGGGACTCTCTGTGCTTCCTGGACCTGATTAATTATTTCCTTTCCCATATTAGGCAAGTTTTCAACTATAATATCTTCAAATATTTTCTCAGTCCCTTTCTTTTTCTCTTTTTCTTCTGGGACCCCTGTAATTCGAGTGTTGGTTCATTAATCTTTTCCCAGAATTCTCTGAGACTGTCCTCCATTCTTTTCATTTTTTTTCTTTATTCTGCTCTGCAGTAGTTATTTCCACTATTTTATCTTCTAGGTCACATATTCAGTCTTCTGCCTCAGTTATTTTTCTATTGATCTCTTCTAGAGAATTTTTAATTTCATTTATTGTGTTGTTTATCACTGTTTGTTTGCTCTTTAGTTCTTCTAGGTCCTTGTTGAACATTTCTTGTATTTTCTCTATTCTATTTCCAAGATTTTGGAGCATCTTTACTATCATTATTCTGAATTCTTTCTCAGGTAGACTGTGTATTTCCTCTTCATTTGTTAGGTCTGGTGGGTTTTTCCCTTGCTCCTTCATCTGCTGTGTGTTTTTCTGTCTTCTCATTTTGCTTAACTTACTGTGTTTGTCGTTTCCTTTTCACAGGCTGCAGGTTTGTATCTCCCATTCTTTTTGGTGTCTGTCCCCAGTGGCAAAGTTGGTTCAGTGGGTTGTGTAGGCTTCCTGGTGGAGCAGAGTAGTGCCTGTATTCTGGTGGATGTGGCTGGATGTTGCCTTTCTGGTGGACAGGTCCACGTCTGGTGGTGTGTTTTGGGGTGTCTTTGACCTTATTATGGTTTTAGGCAGTCTCTCTGCTAATTGATGGGTTTGTGTTCTTGTCTTGCTAGTTGTTTGGCATAGGTTGTCCAGCACTGTAGCTTGCTGGTCGTTGAATGAAGCTGGGTCTTGGCATTGAGATGGAGATCTCTGGGATATTTTCACCATTTTATATTACTTTGCACTGGGAGGTCTGTTCTGGACCAGTGTCCTGAACTTGGGTCTCCCACCTTAGGGGCACAGCTCTGACACCTGGCTGGAGCACCAAGAGCCTTTTGTCCACATGGCTCAGAATAAAAGGGAGGAAAAAAAAGAAATAAAGAAGATAATATAAAATAAAATAAAGTAAAATAATTAAAATAAAAAATATTACGATTTTTAAAAATTAAAAACAAAACAAACAAAAATGGACAGGCAGAAACCTAGGACAAGTGGTAAATGCAATGCTATAAAGACAAAATCACACACAGAAGCATACACATACATACTCACAAAAAGAGAAGGGAAAAAATATATGTATCTTTGCTCCCAAAGTCTACCTCCTCAATTAAGGATGATTCATTCTCTATTCAGGTATTCCACAGATGCAGGGTACATCAAGTTGATTGCGGAAAGTTAATCCTGTGAGCCTGCGGTTGCTGGGAACAATTTCCATTTCTCTTCTTTGTTCTCACAGCTCCCAGGGTTCAGCTTTGGATTTGGACCCACCTCTGCTTGTAGGTCACCTGAGGGCATCTGTTCTTTGCTCAGACAGAATTGGGGTAAAGGAGTAGCTGATTCGGGGGCACTGGCTCACTCAGGCCGGGAGAAGGGAGGGGTACAGAGTGTGGGGCTAGCCTGCGGTGGCAGAGGCCAGTGTGACATTGCAACAGCCTGAGGCACGCTGTGTTTTCTTCAGTGGAAGTTGTCCCAGGATCACGGGACCCTGGCAGTGGTGGCCTGCCACAGGTGTTCTGTAGGAGTTGTTCCACATGTAGATGTGTTTCTGATGGATTTGTGGATATGAAGGTGATCTCCACATCTTACTCTTCTGCCATCTTGAAGCTCCTCCCCCAAGAGACTCACTTTTGATTCAAAGTGAAAAACTTGACTGAACAGAAAAAAGATATTCCATGCAAAGAGTAAACAAAAGAGAGCTGGTGCAGCTGTACTAATAAAGACAAAATAGGCATTAAGTCAAAAATTGTTACAAGAGACAATGAAGGACATTATGTATTCCTAAAAGAATAAATTCATCTAGAATATATAAATTATAATCATATAAGCACCTAACAATGAAGCCCAAAGTATATGTAGCAAAAATTGATGGAATTGAAGGGAGAAATAGACAATTTCACAGTTAGAGTCAAGACTTCACTATCCTACTTTCTATAATGGAGAGAACAATGAGATGGAAGATAAATAAGAAAACAGAAGACCTGAAAAACATCATATACCAAGTAACACTAACAGACGCATAGAACATTATGTCTAAAACAGTAGAATCAACATTCTTCTCAAATGATTCATATCATTCACAAAATAGATATTCTCCAGGACAGAACACATGTTAGCCATAAAACAAGTCATTAAAATTTAAAAAGATTGAAATAATACAAAGTATGTTCTCTGATAAGAACTGAATAAAGTTAGAAATCAATTACAGTTAAAGAAGGACAACCAGAGAATTCACAAATAAGTGGGGATTAAACAACACACTCTTAAAGTATCAGTGGATTAAAGAAGGAATATAAAACATATTTTGGGATTGCTGATGTCAGCATCGTGGTAATGTGAGACAATCTCTTTGTCTATCCCCTTCAATCTATAACCAGTAAAACACCCATAACTAAACAAAGGTTCCTTTGCTCAACACACCAGGACACTGAACAGTTCCATATATCTGTTCATCTAAAGGTGTGTGGACTGGAACAAATACAGGAGGTGAAACCAGAGGAACAGTGGAGGAGGTGCCTGTGATCACAGTGCCCCATCTGCAGTGGCTAAGCGTGCAGCCTCAGAGAACCTGGTAGCAGCAGGGGAGGTGATGCACATGACACTGGTTTCCCAGCTTCAGTGTTGTCTGTGGCCACAGCAAACCAGGTATCAGCAGCAGTGAGGCCTGCAATCCCACCACTCCAGCCATGGAGGCACCTGTGGTACTAGACCCCCACTCTCAGTGGCAGAGCCCAAGAACTCAACAACCCTTAGACATAGCAGAGGTGCCTGTAACCCCAGGTCCATGACCCCAACATGCTCTCCTGAGGAAGTGGTGCTTGTTACTGAGAGGAACCCAGATGTTTTGGAGGCACCTCTCATCTTGGCAGCCCATGAAGCAATGCTGAAGACAGCAGTGACACTGGCAGCAATAATGTACCAGTAAACCCAGAGGCACAAGGGCCTGGAAAGAAAGCACTGGGTGAAATCTCTGGCAGAGATGGTGGATGGTTGAAAGTGCCATTCTGAAATATAGCAAGAGGCAGCTTAGAATCAAGTTATAAAAACTTTACTAGACATCATGGGTTTGCTCTATCCTTGGGCCAAATTGAATTTGTTGACCATTCTGAATGTTGTTTCCCTGAGGCCTATAACAGATTCCAAACAAGATGGTAGAGTAGAAGGACTTGAGCTCACCTCCTATCATGAAAACACCAAAATCACAACTAGCTGCTGAACAACTATTGACAAAACAGGATGGAACCTACTGCAAAAGATATTTTACATACAAAGACAAAGAAGAAGTCACAATGAGATGGTATAAGGGGCACTTTTGTGATATAATCAAAACCATAACTGCCAAGGGGGCAACCCACGAACAGAAAATAATTATATTGCAGAGGTTCTCCCACAGGAGTGAGAGTTCTGAGACCCACAACAGGATCCCCAGCCTGAGGGTCCAGCATTGGGAAGAGGAACACCCAGAGCATTTGGTTTTGAAAGCCAGTGGGCTTGAGTGCAGGAGCTCCACAGGACTGGGAGAAACAGAGACTCCACTCTTGGAGGGCACACACAAGGTTTCATGTGCACTGGGGCTCAGGACAAAGCAGTGACTCCATAGAAGACTGGGCTAGACTTACCAGCAGGTCTTGGAGGGTCTCCTGGGGAGATGGGGGTTGGCTGTAGCTCACTGTGAGGACAAGGACACTGGTGGCAGAAGGCCCAGGGAATACTGATTGGAGTGAGCTCTACCAGAGGTCACCATTTAGGCACCAAGATCTGGCCTGACCTAAGAACCAGCAGGCTCCAGTTCTGGAATGCCTCACACCAAACAACCAGCAGGGTGAGAACACAGCCCCACCCAACAGTAGACAGGCTACCTAAAGTAATACTAAGATCACAGCCACCTCTAAACACACCCCTTGACATGGCCCTGCCCAACAGAAGGACAAGACCCAGCTCTACCCAACAGTGGGCAGACACAAGTCCCTCTCACCAGGAAGCCTGCACAAGCCCCTGGACCAAATTCACCCACCAGGGGGTAGGCAACAGAAGCAAGAGGAACTATGAACCTGCAGGTTGCAGAAAGGAGACCACAAACACAGAAATTTAGACAAAATGAGATGGCAGAGAAATATGGTCCAGAAGAAGGAAGAAGATAAAAACCCAGAACAACTAAGTGAAGTGGAGACAGGCAACCTACCTGAAAAATAATTCAGAGTAATAGTAGTAAAGATGATTCAAGATCTAGGAAAAAGAAAGGAGGCACAGATTGAGAAGATACAAGAAATGTTTAACAAACCGCTAGAAGATTTAAAGAACAAACAAACAGATGAAAAATACAATAACTGAAATGAAAAATAAACTGGAAGGAATCAGCAGCAGAATAACTGAAGCAGAAAAAAAAAATGAGCTGGAAGACAGAGTGATGGAAATCAATACCACGAAACAGAATAAAGAAAAAAGAATGAAAAGAAATGAGGACAGTCTCGGAGACATCTGGGACAATATTAAACACACCAACATTCACATCATAGGGGTCCCAGAAGAAGAGAGAGAGAAAGGGCCTGAGAAAATATTTAAACAGAGTGTAGCTTAAAACTTTCCTAACAGGGGAAAGGAAACACTCACTCAAGTCCAGGAAGCACAGAGAGCCCCATACAGAATAAACCCAAGGAAGAGCACATATTAATTAATTATTAATTAATTAATTATTAATACACATATTAATCAAACTGACAAAGACTAAAGACAGAGAAAATATTAAAAGCAACAAGGGGAAAGCAACAAGTAACATACAAGGGAATCCCCATAAGGTTATCAGCAGATTTTTCAGCAGAAATTCTGCAAGCCAGAAGAGAGTATAATGAAGTACTTAAAGTGATGAAAGGGAAAAACCTACAACCAAGAATACTCTATCCAGCAAGGTTCTCATTCAGATTTGATGGAGAAATCAGAAGCTTCACAGACAAGCAAAAGCTAAGAGACTTCACCACCACCAAACCAGCTTCACAACTAATGCTAAAGGAACTTCTCTAGGTGTAAAAGAAAAGGCCACAACAAGACACAAGAAAATTACAAATAAGAAAGCTCAACAGTAAAGGCAAACATACAATAAAGGTAGGACATCATCCATACTTAAATATGATATCTAAACCAGGAATCATGAGAAGAGAAGAGTATAAATGCAGGATATTGAAAATGCATCTGAAATTTAGAGACCAGCAACATAAAACAATCTTGTAGATATATGATATGCTCTATCAAAACTTTATGTGGAATGCAAATAAAAATCTACAATGGATACACACACACACACAAAGAAAAAGAAATCCAAACACAACACTAAAAAATAATAATCAAAACACAAGAGAAAAGAATGAAAGAGGATGAAAAGAAAAAGACCTACTAAAAATCCAAAATAATTAACAAAATGACAATAAGTACATACAGATTGATAATTACCTTAAATGTAAATGGATTAAAGGCTCCAACTGAAAATCATAGACTGGCTAAATGGATACAAAAACAATATCCATATATATGCTTTCTACAAGAGACCAACTTCAGATCTAGGGAAACAAACAGACTGAAAGTGAGGGGATAGGAAAAGTTATTTCATGCAAATGGAAATCAAAAGAAAGCTGGAGTAGCAAATTTCATATCAGACAAAATAGATTTTAAAATAAAGACTGTTACAGGAGACAAAGAAGGACACTACATAATGATCAAGGGATCAATCCAAGAAGAAGATATAACAATTGTAGATATATATGCTCTAACATAGTAACACCTCAATATATAAGGGGAATGCTAAGAGCCATAAAAGGAGAAATTGACAGTAACACAATAATAGTGGGGGAATTTAACACCTCACTTACATCAGTGGATAGATCATCCAGATGAGAAATCAATAAGGGAAAGCAAGCCTTAAATGACACATTAGACCAGATGGCCTTAATTGATATTTATAGAGCACTGCATTCAAAAGCAACAGAATACACATTCTTCTCAAGTGCCCATCGAACATTCTCCAGGATAGATCACATGCTGGGCCACAAAGCACACCTTGGTACATTTAAGAAAATTGAAATCATATCAAGCATCTTTTCTGACTACAACGCTATGGGCTTACAAGTCAATTAGAAGAAAATAAAGTGTAAAAAACACAAACACGTGGTGGCTAAACAATATGTTACTAAACAACCAATGCATAAGTGAAGAAATCAAACAGGAAATCAAAAAATACCTAGAGACAAATGACAATGAAAACACGACAATTCAAAAACCTATGGAACACAGCAAAAGCAGCTCCAAGGGGGAAGTTTATAGCAATACAATGTTACCTCAGGAAACAAGAAAAATCTCAAATAAACAACCTAACCTTACACCTCGAGCAACTAGAGAAGGAAGAACAAAGAAAACCCAAAGTTAGTAGAAGGAAAGAAATCATAAAAATCAGAGTATAAATAAATGAATTGCAGATGAAGAAAACAGTAGAAAAGAACATTGAAACTAAAAGCCAATTAGTTGAAAAAATAAACAAAATAAATAAACCTTTAGTCAGACTCATCAAGAACAAAAAGTAGGGGCCTCAAATCAATAAAATTAGAAATGAAAAAGAAGTTACAATTGACATCACAGAAATAAAAAGGATCATAAGAGACTACTACAAGCAACTATATGCCAAAAAAAGGACAACTTGCAAGAAATGGACAAATTCTTAGAAAGGTACAATCTTCCAAGGCTGAACCAGGAAGAAATAGAAAACATGAAAGGACCAATCACAAATACTGTAACTGAAAGTACTATTAAAATAATTTCAACAAACACAAGTCCAGGACCAGATGGCTTCACAGGTGAACTCTATCAAACATTTAGAGAAGAGGTAACACCCATCCTTCTGAAATTCTTTTTAAAAATTGCAGACAGGGCTTCCCTGGTGGCACAGTGGTTGAGAGTCCGCCTGCCAATGCAGGGGACACGGGTTCGTGACCTGGTCTGGGAACATCCCTCATGCTGCGGAGTGGCTAAGCCCGTGAGCCATGGCTGCTGAGCCTGTGTGTCCAGAGCCTGTGTTCCACAACGGGAGAGGCCAAAACAGTGAGAGGCCCATGTACCACACAAAAAAAATTGCAGACAAAGGAACACTTCCAATCTCATTCTATGAGTCCATCATCAGCCTGACACTAAAACCAGAAAAAGATACCACAAGAAAAGATAATTACAGGCAAATATTACTGATGAACATCAACACAAAAACCCTCAACAAAATGGTTGGAAACCGAATCCAACAATACATTAAAAGGATCATACACCATGATCAAGGGAGATTTATTCCAGGGATGCAAGGATTCTTCAGTATCCACAGGTCAATCAGTGTGATGCACCACATCCAAAAATTGAAGAATAAAAAACATATGATCATATCAATACATATAGAAAAAGCTTTTGACAAAATTTAACACCCATTTATGATAAAAATTCTCGAGAAAGAGGGCATAGAGGGAACATAACGCAATTTAAAAAAGGCCATAGATGACAAACACATAGCAAACATTATTCTCAATGGTAAAAAACTGAAAGCATTTCCACTAAGATCAGGAACAAAGCAAGGATGTGCACTCTCACCACTTTTATTCAAAATTAGTTTTGGAAGTCCTAGCCATGGTAATAAGAGAAGAAAAAGAAATAAAAGGAATTCAAATTGGAAAGAAGTATAACTGTCACTGCTTGTAGATGACATGATACTATACATAGAAAATCCTAAAGCTGCTACCAGAAAACAAGTAGAGCTCATCAATGAATTCAGTAAAGTTTCAGGATACAAAATTAATACACAGAAATCACTTGCATTCCTATACACTAACAATGAAAGAGAAATTAAGGAAACAATACCATTTACCATCCGATCCAAAATAATAAAATACCTAGGAATAAATTGACCTAAGGAGGTAAAAGCCCTGTACTCAGAAAACTATAAGACACTGATGAAAGAAATTGAAGATGACTCACATGAAAAAATATACCATGTTCTTGGATTGAAAGAATCAATACTGCCAAGATGACTATACTACCCAAAGCAGTCTACACATTAATTAATCTTAAAAGCTTTTGTACAGCAAAGGAAACCATAAACAAAATGAAAAGTCAACCCACAGAATGGGAGAAAATATTTGCAAATGAAGCAACCAACAAGGGATTAATCTCCAAAATATACAAACAGCTCATGCAGCTCAGTATCAAAAAAACTAACAACCCTATAAAAAATGGGCAGAAGTTGTAAATAGACAACTGTACAAAGAAGACATACCAATAGCCAAAAAGCACATGAAAAGTTGCTCAACACTGCTAATTATTACAGAAATGCAAATCATTACTACAATCAGGTATCACCTCACACCGGTCAGAATGGCCATCATCAAAAAGACTACAAAAAATAAATACTGGAGAGGGTGTGGAGAAAAGGGGAACCCTCCTACACTATTGGTGGGAATGTATATTGGTGCGGCCACTGTGGAGAACAGTATGGAGGTTCTTAAAAAACTAAAAATAGAGCTCCAATATGATCCAGCATCCCTCTCCTCGACATATATTCAGAGAAAACCATAATTCGAAAAAATACATGCATGACAATGTTCACTGCAGCACTATGTACAATAGGCAAGATGTGAAAGCAACCTAAATGTCCATTGACAGATGAGTGAATAAAGAAGATGTTGTACATATATTCAATGGAATATTACTTAGCCATAAAAAGAATGAAACAATGCCATTTGCATCAACAAGGATGGACGTAGAGATTATCATACTAAGTGAAGTAAGTCAGAGAAAGACAAATATCATATAATATCACTTATTTGTGTAATCTAAAAAATGATACAAATGAACTTATTTATAAAACACAAACAGACTCACAGACTTAGTAAACAAACTTATGGTTACCAAAGGGAAAAGGTGTGGGGGAGGGATAAATTAGGAGGCTGGGATTAACATATACACACTACTATATATAAAAGATAATGAAGAAGGTCCTACTGTATAGCACAGGGAACTATACTCAACACTCTGTAATAATGTATACGGGAAAATAATCTGAAAAGAATAGATATATGAATATGTATAACTAAATCACATTGCTGTATATCTGAAACTAACACAATATTTTAAATCAACTATATTCCAATATAAAATAAAAAATTAAAAAAAATAAAAGCTTTACCTGAAGAAGAAATGCTTTTCTGACTTCACATACACTGGTAGATAAACGACTCATCAAGCACCATGAAAAAACACAGTAATACTGTTACACAAAAAGAAAATGACAATTCACCAGAAATCAAACTTAAAGTCATGGAATAGGTTAAGACTGTGGCAGAGAAAGCAGAGTAGAAAGACCCTGAGTTGATCTCCTCTTAGAGGCACACCAAAATCACAACTATTTGCAAAAACAATTGATGAAAAAACCTAGAACGTAACAGAAAAGATTTTCTACAACTAAAGAAATAAAGATGGAATCACAACAATTTGGGCAAGAATGACTGTTCTCAATATAGTCAAGTCTCAATATAGCCAAATACCCCTGGGCTGGCGACCCACAAACAGGAGAATCATTACAATTGTAGAGGTTCTCCTAAATTAGTGTGAGGTCTGAGCACAATATTGGGCTCTCAAGCCCTTGGGTCCTGCACTAATAAGACAAGGGCCCAAGAGCATTTGACTTTGAAGGCCAGTGGGACTTACTGTCAGAGGGCTGTGAAACAGAGACTTCACTTTTAAAGGGTGCACACAAAAATCTCACACACTCTGGGACACAGGAAGAAGCAGTAATCTGATAGGAGCCTGGGCCAGACCTATTTTCTGATCTTGCAGAGTCTGCCAGACAGGCGTGAGAAAACTGCAGCTCACCCTGGGGAAATAGGCACTGGAAGCAGCCATTATAGGGATCTTGTTATACCATGTGGACACTGGTGCTGGCAAGTGCCAATGTCGAATTCTCCCTGTATCCAATTAGCCCCAGGGTCCAACCCCACCCCAGGCCAATGGACTATAGATGGCAGTACTGGGATGCCTCAAGTCAAGCAACTAACCAGGTAGGGACACAGACCCACCCACCAGCAGACAAGCAACCTTAAGACCCCTCGAGCCCACAACTGCCTTTGGACACGGTCATTCCCACCAGATGGCCCAGGACCCAGCTCCACTCACCAGTTGGCCGGAACTAGCCCCAGAATCCCCAAGTCTTCCAGAATTCCATGGAGGGAATTGTCCTTGTCCTCCAGGGGGCCTACCATAGCATCTGGACCAGCTGCACCCATCAGGGGGCAGACACTACAAACAAGAAAACCACAGTCCTGCAATTTGTGCACCTGATCTGCTCACCAGAAGGCCAGCCCCATTCTGGGACGAGCTGGGCCCTGACAATGCCACACTAGCAAACCTGCTCTAGCCTTGGGCTCAGCCTAACCCACCAGAGGGCAGACAGAAGCCATAAGGAAACAGCAGCTACGTATCCACTGGACCCAGCCTACCCACTAGCAGGCCAGATTCTGCACTGGAACCATCTGGGCCCTGGCCCCAACTACAAGTGGGTCAACAGAAGATTTAGGAGACCCCAGACTGTATAATGAACTGTGCATGGAACATGCCCCAAGCACCAGCAATCCAATAACAGCCCTTGGACCCCCGGGCCTTGTAGCCAGACTCTAGGACATGGCACTGCCTGCAAGTAGGCCAGCACTAGACCCAGGACCTGGCTTCACCCACCAGCAAACAGGCAAAATACCTGGAGTCTCCTAACCTTGACTCTTCCCACTAGTGACCCAGCACTTGCACCAGAGCCCCCCAGGGTTCCACAAAGACACCCTGTGTCCCACTCCCACCAACCAGCAGCCAGCAGCCTCCATGTAAGGTAAGACATGGCAACCAACCAGACTGGCGGCCAACCAAATTTACCAGACTGCCCACATAATCAGCATAACACAAAAGAAAGACCCACAAATCCTACATAGCAGGAGCCCCTAGAGCATATATCTAGGGTTATGAGAGAGGAATTTGCTGCTGGGATGCATTAGGACGTCTTCTACAAAAGGCCACTTCTCTATGGCTGGGAACATAATCAACCTACAAGATACATAAAAATAAATACAGCAACTTAGGAAAAATGAGGTGACAGAGAAACATGTTCCAAACGAAGGAACAAAATAAAACACCAGAAGAAGAACTAAGTGAAGTGGAAACAGGCAATCTACCTGACAGAGTTCAAGATAGTGATCAAAAATATGATCAAAGTACTCGGGAAAAAAATGGAGGCATAGAGTGAGAAGTTAAAAGTTTCAACAAAGAGAATGAAAATATAAAGAACAACCAGGAATGAAAAATACAATAACTGAAAGGAAAATAGAAAAGAAGGAATCAATAGTGGACTAAATGATACAGAGGAACATGTCAGCGAGCTGGACGACAGAGTAGTGGAAATTAATGATGCTGAACAGAAAAAGAAAGAAAAGAATGAAATGAAATAAGGACAGTTTTAGAGACCTCTGGGACTATATCAAACAGGCAATATTTGCATTCTAGGGGGTCCCAGATGGAGAAGAGAGAGAGAAAGTGTCTGAAAGTTTCCTTAACCTGAAAATGGAAAGAGACATCCAATTCAAGGAAGCACAGAGCCCCATATAAGATTAACCCAAAGATGAACATACCAAGATACATTGTAATTAAAATGGCAAAAATTAAAGATAAAGAGAGGATATTAGAAGGAGCAAGGAAAAAGTAACAAATAGCATACAAGGGAACACCCAAAAAGCTCTCAGTTGACTTTTCAGCAGAAACTCTGTAGGCCTGAAGGGAATAGCACCATATATTTAAAGTGATGAAGGGTAAAAACCTATGACCAAGAATTCTGTACCTGGGAAGGTTCTCATTCAGATTTGATGGAGAGATCAAAAGCTTTACAGACAAGCAAAAGCTAAAGGAGTTCAGCTTTACATTAAATGGTAAAGAATCTTCTCTAAGAGAAAAAGAAAAGGTTACAACTAGAAACATGAAAATTATGAAAGAAAAGCTCATGGGAAAGACAAACATACAGTAAAGGTAGAAAATCATCCACACACAAAACTAGTAGGAAGGTTAAAAGATAAAAGTAGTAAAATCATCTACATCCACAATAAGCAGTTAAGGAATATACGAAAATATTAGATATAAAATATGATATCAAAAACCGTAATCATGAGGAGAGGAGAATACAAATGCAGGGTTGTAAAAATGCATTTGAAATGAAGATATCAGCAACTTAAAACAATCGTGTATATAGATCAATTGCTATATGGTAACCACAAACTATAAAAAATACACACACACAAAAGAAAAAGGAATCCAAACATAACACTGAAAACAGCTATCAAGTCACAAGAGAAGAGAATAAAAGAAGAAAGGAAGACAAAAAACCTACAAAGACAATGCCAAAACAATTAACAGAATGGCAATAGAAACATGCATATCAATAATTACTTTAAATGTAAATAGATTTAAAGCTCAAATTAAAAGACATAGACTGGCTGAATGGATACAAAAACAAGACCTGTATATACAGGAGACTCAATTCAGATCTAAAAACAAAACATAGACTGAAAGTGATGGGATGGAAAAAGATATTTCATGCAAATGGAAATCAAAAGAACACTGGGGTAGTAATACATATATCAGACAAACAGACTTAAAAATAAAGGCTGTTATAAAGACAAAGAAGGACATTACATAATGATCAAGAGATTGATCAAAGAAGATGTAACAATTGTAAATATATACATACCCAACACAGGAGCACCTAGATACATAAAGCAAATATTAACAGACATACAGGGAGAAATTAACAGTAACGCAATAATAGTAGGGAACTTTAATACCCCACTAACATCAGTGGACAGATCATTCAGACAGAAAATCAATTAGGAAATACTGGCCTTAAATGACATATTAGACCAAATGGACTTGATATATATATTATATAAAACAGTCCACACAAAAGCAGCACAATACACAATTTTTTAAGGTCACATGGAACATTCTCAGGGGTAGATCACATATTAGGTTGCAAAACAAGCATCAGTAAATTGACGAAATTTAAAACTTATCAAGCATCTTTTCCAACCACAAAGCTGTGAGACTAGAAATCAACTACCAAAAAAACCTGCAAAACAACAAACATCAAAAAATCTAGAAACAATAAATGCTGGAGAGGGTGTGAAGAAAAGGGAACACTCTTGCACTGCTGGTGGGAATGTGAATTGGTACAGCCACTATGGAGAACAGTATTGAAGTTCCTTAAAAAACTGCAAATAGATCTACCATATGACCCAGCAATCCCACTACTGGGCATATACTCTGAGCAAACCATAATTCAAAAAGAGTCATGTACCAAAATGTTCATTGCAGCTCTATTTACAGTAGCCTGGAGATGGAAACAACCTAAGTGTCCATCATCAGATGAATGGATAAAGAAGATGTGGCACATATATACAATGGAATATTACTCAGCCACAGAAGAAAGGAAACTGAGCTATTTGTAATGAGGTGGATACACTTAGAGTCTGTCATACAGAGTGAAGTAAGTGAGAAAGACAAATACCGTATGCTAACATATATATATGGAATTTAAGAAAAAAAATGTCATGAAGAACCTAGGGGTAAGACAGGAATAAAGACATAGACCTACTAGAGAATGGACTTGAGGATATGGGGAGGGGGAAGGGTAAGCTTTGACAAAGCAAGAGAGAAGCATGGACATATATACACTACCAAACCTAAGGTAGATAGCTAGTGGGAAGGAGCCACATAGCACAGGGATATCAGCTCGGTGCTTTGTGACAGCTTGGAGGGGTGGGGTAGGGAGGGTGGGAAGGAGGGAAATGCAAGAGGGAAGAGATATGGGAACATATGTATATGTATAACTGATTCTCTTTGTTATAAAGTAGAAACTAACCCATCATTGTAAAGCAATTATACTCCAATAAAGCTAAATAAATAAATAAATCTAAAAATAGAACTATTATACCATATAACCCAGCATTTCCCTTGCTGGGTGTATATCTGAAGAAAATGAAAACACTAATTCGAAATGCTGATTGTGCTCCAATGTTCACAGCAGCATTACTTACAATTGCCAAGATACGGAAGCAACCTAAGTGTCCATCAACACACTAACGAACAACCAACACGGAGGGAATCCAGCCCTACACATTAACAGTCAAGCAGATTAAAGTTTAACTCAGCTCTGCCCACCAGAGCAACAGTCAGCTCTACCCAATACCAGGCCCTCCCATCAAGAAACATACACAAGCCTCTTAGATAGACTCATCCACCAGAGGGAAGACAGCAGAAGGAAGAAGAACTACAATCCGCAGCCTGTGGAACAAAAACCACATTCACAGAAAGATAGACAAGAAAAGATAGAGAGCTATGTACCAGATGAAGGAACAATATAAAATCCCAGAAAAACAATGAAATGATGTGGAGATAGGCGACCTTACAGAAAAACAATTCAGAATAATGATAGTGAAGATGATCCAGGACCTTGGAAAAAGGATGGAGGCAAAGATCGAGAAGATGCAAGAAATGCTTAAAAAAGAACTACAAGAATTAAAGAACAAACAAACCGAAATGAACAATACAATAACTGAAATGAAAACTACACTAGAAGGAATCAATAGCAGAATAACTGAGGGAGAAGAACGGATAAGTGACCTGGAAGACAGAATGGTGGAATTCACTGCTGTGGAACAGAATAAAGAAAAAAGAATGAAAAGAAATGAAGACAATCTAAGAGACCTCTGGGACAACATTAAATGCAACAACATTCACATTATACAGGTGCCAGAAGAAGAGAGAGAGAAAGGACCCAAGAAAATATTTGGAAGAGATTATAGTCAAAAAGTTCCCTAACTTGGGAAAGGAAATAGCCACCCAAGTCTAGGAAGCACAGTGAGTCCCATACAGGAAAAACCCAAGAAGAAACATGCCAAGACACATAGTAATCAAATTGGCAAAAATTAAAAACAAAGAAAAATTATTGAAAGCAGCAGGGGAAAAATTAGAAATAACATACAAGGGAACTCAGCTCCCAGCTGACTTCTCAGTGGAAGCTATACAAGCCAGAAGGGAGTGGCATGATATACTTAAACGTGATGAAAGGGAAGAACCTACAACAAAGGTTACTCTACCCAGCAAGGATCTCATTCAGATTCGGCAAGGATCTCATTCAGATTTGATGGAGAAATCAAAAGCTTTACAGACAAGCAAAAGCTAAGAGAATTCAGCACCACCAAACCAACTCTACAACAAATGCTAAAGGAACTTCTCTAAGTGGGAAACACAAGAGAAGAAAAGGATCTACAAAAACAAACCTAAAGGGCTCCCCTGGTGGCACAGTGGTTGAGAATCAGCCTGCCAATGCAGGGGACACGGGTTCGAGCCCTGGTCTGGGAAGATCCCACATGCCGCAGAGCAACTAGGCCCGTGAGCCACAACTACTGAGCCGGCGCGTCTGGAGCTTGTGCTCCGCAACAAGAGAGGCCGTGATAGTGAGAGACCCATGCACCACTATGAAGAGTGTCCCCCACCTGCCACAATTAGAGAAAGCCCACGCACAGAAATGAAGACCCAACACAGCAAAAATAAATTAATTAATTAATAAACTCCTACCCCCAACATCTTCTTTAAAAAAAAACAAACCTAAAACAATTAAGAAAATGGTCATAGGAACATACATATTGATAATTACCTTAAACGTGAATGGATTAAACACTCCAACCAAAAGATACAGGCTTGCTGAATGGATACAAAAACAAGACTCCTATATGTGCTATCTGAAAGAGACCCAGTTCAGACTTAGGGACACAAACAGACTGAAAGTGAGGGGATGGAAAAAGATATTCCATGCAAATGAAATCAAAAGAAAGCTGGAGTAGCTATACTCATATCATATAAAATAGACTTTAAAATAAAGAATGTTACAAGAGACAAGGAAAGACACTACATAATGATCAAGGGATCAATCCAAGAAGACATAACAATTATAAATATATATCCACCCAACATAGAAGCACCTCAATACATAAGGCAACTGCTAACAGCTATAAAAGAGGAAATCGACAGTAACACAATAATAGTGGGGGACTTTAGCACCTCACTTACACCAATGTACAAATCATCCAAAATGAAAATAAATAAGGAAACAGAAGCTTTAAATGACACAATAGACCAGATAGATTTAATTGATATTTATAGGACATTCCATTCAAAGACAGCAGATTACACTTTCTTCTCAAGTGCGCTTGGAACATTCTCCAGGATAGATCACAGCTTGGGTCACAAATCAAGCCTCAGCAAATTTAAGAAAATTGAAGTCATATCAAGCAATTTTTCTGACCACAACGCTATGAGATTAGAAATGAATTACAGGAGAAAAACGTAAAAAACACAAATGCATGGAGGCTAAACAATAGGTTACTAAATAATCAATAGATCAATGAAGAAATCAAAGAGGTAATCAAAAAATGCCTAGAGAGAAATGACAATGAAAACACGATGAGGCAAAACCTACAGGATGTAGCAAAAGCAGTTCTAAGAGGGAAGTTTATAGCTATACAAGCCTACCTCAGGAAACAAGAAAAATCTCAAGTAAACAATGTAACTTTACAAGTAAACGAACTAGAGAAAGAAGAACAAACAAAACCCAAAGTTAGCAGAAGGAAAGACGTCATAAAGATCAGAGCAGAAATAAATGAAATAGAAACAAAGAAAACAATAGCAAAGATCAATAAAACTAAAAGCTGGTTCTTTGAGAAGATAAAAAAAATGATAAAACATTAGCCAGACTTATCAAGAAAAAAAGGGAGAAGGCTCAAATCAATAGAATTAGAAAGGAAAAAGGAGAATAACAACTGACACTGCAGAAATACAAAGGATCATGAGAGCTTACTACAAACAACCATATATCAATAAAATGGACAACCTGGAAGAAATGGACAAATTCTTAGAAATACACAAACTTCCGAGACTAAACCAGGAAGAAAGAGAAAATATGAACAGACCAATCACAAGCACTGAAATCGAAACTCTGATTAAATATCTTCCAACAAAAAATAGCCCAGGACCACATGGCTTCACAGGCGAATTCTATCAAACATTTAGGGAAGAGCTAACACCCCTTCTCAAACTCTTCCAAAAAACTGCAGAGAAAGGAATACTCCCAGACTCATTCTATGAGGCCACCTTCACCCTGATGCCAAAACCAGACAAAGATACTACAAAAAAAGAAAATTACAGACCAATATCTCTGATGAATATAGATGCAAAAATCCTCAGCAACATACTACCAAACAGAATCCAACAACACATTGAAAGGATAATACACCTTGATCAAGTGGGGTTTATCCCAGGGATGCAAGGATTCCTCAATATAAACAATTCAGTCAATGTGATATACCATATTAACAAATTGAAGAATAAAAACAATATGATCTTCTCAATAGATTCAGAAAAGGCTTTTGACAAAATTCAATACCGATTTATGATAAAAAGTCTGCAGAATGTGGGCATAGAGGGAACCTACCTCAACATAATAAAGGCCATATATGACAAACCCACAGCAAACATCATTCTCAATGGTGAAAAACAAAGCATTTCTTCTAAGATCAGGAACAAGACAAGTATATCCACTCTCACCACTATTGTTTAACATAGTTTTGGAAGTCCTAGCCACAGCAATCAGATAAGGAAAAGAAATAAAAGGAATACAAATTGAAAAAAAGAAGTAAAACTGTCAATCTTTGCAGATAACATGATACTACACATAGAGAATCCTAAAGATGCCACAAGAAAACTAGTAGAGCTAAGCAATGAATTTGATAAAGTTGCAGGATACAAAACTAATGCAGAGAAATCTCTTGCATTCCTATACACTAATGATGAAAAATCTGAAAGAGAAATTATGGAAACACTCCCATTTATCATTGCAACAAAAAGAATAAAATACCTAGGAATAAACCTACCTAGGGAGACAAAAGACCTGTATGCAGAAAGCTATAATACACTGAGGAAAGAAATTAAAGATGATACCAACAGATGGAGAGATATACCATGTTCTTGGATTGGAAGAATAAATATTGTGAAAATGACTCTACTACACAAAGCAATCTACAGATTCAATGTAATCCCTATCAAATTACAAATGGCATTTTTTATGGAACTAGAACAAATCATCTTAAAATTTGTATGGAGACACAAAAGACCCCGACTAGCCAAAGCAGTCTTGAGGGAAAAAAACAGAGCTGGAGGAATCAGACTCCCTGACTTCAGACTATACTATAAAGCTACAGTAATCAAGACAATATGGTACTGGCACAAAAACAGAAACATAGATCATAACCCAGAGATAAACCCACACACCTATGGTCAACTAATCTATGACAAAGGAGGCAAAGATATAGAATGGAGAAAATACAGTCTCTTCAATAAGTGTTGCTGGGAAAACTGGACAGCTACATGAAAAAGAATGAAATTAGAACACTCCTTAATGCCATACACAAAACTAAACTCAAAATGGATTCGAGATCTAAATGTAAGACCAGACACTATAAAGCACTTAGAGGAAAACATAGGAAGAACATTCTTTGACATAAATCACAGCAAGACCTTTTTTGATCCACCTCCTAGAGTAATGGAAATAAAAACAAAAATAAACAAATGGGACCTAATGAAACTTCAAAGCTTTTGCACAGCAAAGGAAACCATAAACAAGATGAAAAGACAACACTCAGAATGGGAGAAAATATTTGCAAACGAAGCAACGGACAAAGGATTAACCTCCACAATATATAAACAGCTCATGCAGCTCAATATTAAAGAAACAAACAACCCAATCCAAAAATGGGCAGAAGACCTAAATAAACATTTCTCCAAAGAAGACATACAGATGAGCAAGAAACACATGAAAAGCTGCTCAACATCACTAATTATTACAGAAATGCAAATCAAAACATTGAGATATCACCTCACACCAGTTAGAATGGGCATCATAAGAAAATCTACAAAGAAGAAATGCTGGAGAGGGTGTGGAGAAATGGAACCCTCTTGCACTGTTGGTGGGAATGTAAATTGATAGAGCCAATATGGAGAACAGTATGGAGGTTCCTTAAAAAACTAAAAATGGAACTACCATATGATCCAGCAATCCCACTACTGGGCATATACCCACAGAAAAGCATAATTCAAAAAGACACATGCACCCCAATGTTCCTTGCGGCACTATTTACAATAGTCAGGTCATGGAAACAACCTAAATGACCATCGACAGACAAATGGATAAAGAAGTTCTGGTACATATATACAGTGGAATATTACTCAGCCATAAAAAGGAATGAAATTGAGTCATTTGTTGTGATGTGGATGGACCTAGAGACTGTCATACAGAGTGAAGTAAGTCAGAAAGAAAAAAACAAATATCGTATATTAACGCATGTATGTGGAATCTAGAAAAATGGTACAGATGAACCGGTTTGCAGGGCAGAAGTTGAGACACAGATGTAGAGAACAAATGTATGGACACCAAGGGGGGAAAACCACGGTGGGGTGGGGATGGTGGTGTGCTGAATTGGACGATTGAGATTGACATGTATACACTGATGTGTATAAAATTGATGACTAATAAGAAGCTGCAGTATAAAAGAACAAACAAACAAAAAAACAACTAATACTAAATTTTTTGGGTTATTTTTATGGAAATATGTTAATATAAATATTTCAGACATCACATGAAATTTCTAAACATCTTATATGTTCTTGTATAATGTTATGTCATACTTCTAGTTATTACTTTAAAATGTATATGTCAGAAATAACTAAACTTCCTTGTCAATTGCATTATCATGAACTTTCATCAAATCTTTAACCATGGTCATTTTTAAGTCTTTTGTCATTTACAGACAGTTCTGGGTGTACTCTGATGCTTTTGCAAAAATGCTCCTATAAAAGGGTTTCATTTTCAATGAATTCATGGAAAAGACTCTGACAATTACAGGTTTCTGGTAACTGAGTATACTGCTAAACTGAATGAATAAGCATTTTCAGAATTCTAATGGAAAATGGATAAATTTATAAAAGTGCTAACAAAAGATCAATATTAAAAAATATTAATTACATGTGACTGAGTGAAATGATGAGGATGCTTATAATTTTTGTGAGTTTCTGTTTGAATTAAAAATATCCCACAAGGACTCAGAGGCAAAAAATATACAAATCAATTTTCACTGCAAAGTAAAGGAGCTGTTACAGTGGAAGATTACTGGATTGAGTGTCAATATTATGACATAGTATGAGTGTGTTACGTGTTTGGTAATTGCAATCATTGTTGCTTTTGTTGTGGTCATCCATTTACAATGCTTGGTGTCAGTTTATTTATCTCTTGTAAAAATAAAATACAGTGTGTGTGTGTGAAAAAATAAGAATGAAATGTTGCCATCTGCAATTTCATGGATGGACTTGGAGGATATTAGGCTATGTGAAATAAGTTATACAGAGAAAGACAAATACTTTATGCTATCACTTACATGAGGAATCTAAAAAATAAAACAGACTAGTGAACATAACCAAAAGAAACTGACTCACAGTTATAGAGAAGAAACTAGTGGTTACAGGTGTTGAGAGGGAAGATGGGTGTGGCAAATTAGGGGTAGGGAATAAAGAGATATCAACTACTATGTATAAAATGTGTAAGCTACAAGAATATATCATACAGCATATGGCCATTATTTTAAAATAACTATAAATGGAATATAACCTTAAACAATTGTATCACCATGTTGTATACCTGAAACATATAATATTGTGCATTAACTATACCTCAGTGAAAAAAATGTCATGGATTATGGTGATCTGATTGAAAATTCAAAATATCTCTCATGAAGAAACTCAATACACTATAAGAAAACTAAGAAAGGCAGTTCAATGAGCTCAGGAATAAAATTAAGTAACAGAAGGAATAATTTACCAAACAGATTAAAACTCCAATAAAGAACCAAACAGTAATTCTAGAACTAAAAACCACAATAAACGAGATGAAGAATGCAACAGAAACCATTGGAAAACAGAGTTGACCATATGGAAGAGAAAAGTATTGAGCTTGAAGATAGGAATCTAGAAATGACACAAGTAGAAGAGGAAAGACAAATGAGATATTAAACAATGAAGAAATTGCATGAGAGCTATCCACCTCTTTTAGGCAGGTCATCATTAGGGTAATGTGTATCCCAGAAGGATAAGAGAAGGAAAGGGAGTATAGAGTTCATTTGAAGAAGTAATAGCTGAGGACTTTCCCAACCTGGGTAAGGAACTAGATATATATGTCCATGAAGCCAAGAGAACACCTAATTATCTTGGTGAAAAAAGACCTTCTCCAAGAAATATTATATTAAAACTGTCAAAAGTTAATGACAAAGAAAAAAATTCTAAGGCACCCAAGGAAAAATAGACAGTAACCTACAAAGGAACCTACATTAGGCTATCAGCATATTTCTAAGCAGAAACTCTACAGGCCAGGAGGGAATGGGATGTGATTCTAAAAATACTGAAATATTAAAAACTGTAACCCAAGAATACTCTCTCCAGTAAAGTTATCATTCACTTATGAAAGAGAAATGAAGGTTTTCCCCAGAGAACAAAAGCTGTGGAAGTTCATCAGCACTAGACTTGCCTTACAAGAAATGTTAAAAGGAGCTCTTCTACCAGAAAGAAAAAGGCAAAAGTACAGAAAATGTTGAATAAGGTGGTAAATAGACAGAATCAGAAAATTACAACTGTATATTAGAATAGATTGTTTAAAACTTAATTATAACATAAAAGTTAAATTGAAAAAGAAGCAAAACTGACTATAGCTACTTCAACTTAGTAACAAACTCACAACTTAAAAAGGGATAATTTGAGACAACAGAAATATAAAAAGGGAAGAGGAAAAGGATGGAATCTGTATAGAAAAATGAAGATAAGATGTTATCAGAAGAAAAAAACTACTTTATTTAAGAGACACTTTGTGTAAACCTTATAGTAACCACAAAACACAAATCTAGAGCAGAGCACAAAACATGAAAGAAGTAACTGAGAAAAACATCATAGGAAACCACCAAACTAAAATAGCAGACAGAAGCACAAAGGAAAAGAAACAATAGAGATATATATCAACCATAAACAAAAGTGTATATGGCATTACTAAGTCCTTGATAGCAATAATCACCCTAAATGAAAATCGGTTGAATTTAGCAATCAAAAGACACAGAGTGGCTGGACAAATTAAAAAACAAGACCCTACTACATGCTGCTTCCAGGAGACTCACCTCAGCTCTAAAGACAAACATAGGCTCAAAATGAATGAAATGACAGCCAAAAAATAAAGCAGGTGTAGCCATACCATTTCAGACAAACATACTATGCCAAAAAAAAAAAAATGTAACAAGAGACAAAGATGGACATTATAAAATGAAAAAGGTACAATTCATCATAAAGATATAAAATTATTAATATATATGTATCATATTAAGGAGCACCAAAATATATAAAGGAATTATTAACAGAATTAAAGAGGTACATTGAAAGCAACATAATAATTATAGCAGACATTAACACCACACTTACATCAATGGACAGATCATCCAGGCAGAAAGTCTTCAAGGAAACAGCAGCCTTGAAGGAAACATTAGACCAGGTAGATCTGATAGATTTGTATTGAACATTCCTGAAAAATACAGCATAATACACATTCTTCTCAAGTGCACATGGAACATTCTCAATGATAGATCATATACTAGGACACAAAAAAAGTCTCAATAAATTTCAGAAGCCTGAAATCATATCAATCCTCTTTTCTGATCACAGTGGCATATATAATTAGAAATCAACTACAAAAAAATAAGCTGGAAAAAAATCACAAATACGTAGAAACTGAAAAACATGCTACTAAACAACTCTTTGGTCAATGAAGAAATTAAAGGAAAAGTCAAAATATACCTGAAGACAATGAAAATATGACATACCAGCAGAAGGAAAGAAATAATAAAGATCAGAGTGGAAATAAGATAAATAGAGATTAAACAGACAATAGAAAAGGTAAATGAAACTAGGAGATGGTTCTTTGAAAAGATAAACAAAATTGATCAACATTTACCTTAACTTATAAAGAAGAAGAGAAGGCTCAGCTAACTAAAATCAGAAATAAAAGAAAAGAAATTACAATGGATACCACAGAAATGCAAATGATTATAAGAGAATACTATGAACAGCTATATGGCAATAAATTAGACAACCTAAAATATGGACCTTCCAAGACTGAATCATGAAGAAATGGAAAATCTGAATAGACCGATCACTAGTAAAGAGACTGAAGCAGTAATCAAAAACTCCCCCCAAGAAAAAAAATCGAGAACCAGATGCCTTCACAGGTAAATTCTACCAAACATTTAAAATTGATTTAATGCCTACCCTTCTCAAACTCTTCCAAAATATTGAAGAGGAGGGAATGCTTGCTAACTCATTTTATGAGCTCAATACTACCTGATACCAAAACCAGACAAGGGCAATGCAAAAAAAGAATTGTATACATCAGTATTTCTAATGAACATAGATGCAAAAATTGTCAACAAAATATTAACAATGCATATACAACAATACATTAAAAGGATACAAAATGATCAAGTGGGATTTATTCCAGGCATGCAAGGATGGTTCAACATTCACAAATCAGTCAATGTGATATACCACATCAACAAAATGAAGGGTAAAAATCATATGATCATCTCAATAGATGCAGAAAAATAATTTGACAAGAATCAACACTAGTTTATGATAAAAACTCAATAAAATGGGTATAAAATAAAGTACCTCAACATAATAAAAGCCATACATAACAAGCCCATAGCTAACAACATACTCAACAATGAAAAACTGAAAGCTATACCTCTAAGATCAGGAAAAAGACAAGGATACCCACTCTTGGCAGTCTTATTCAAAATAAGAAGTCCTAGCCAGAGCAATTACAAAAGAAAAATAAATAAAAGGCATCAAAATTGGAAAAGAAGAAGTAAAACTGTAACTATTTGTGGATGACATAATTTTATATATAGAAAAACCCTAACAACTCCACCAAAAATCTATTAGAAATAGTAAATGAATAAAGTTGCAGCATACAAAATCCATATGCAAAATCTGTTGAGTTTCTACACACTAAAAACAAGCTAGCAGAAAGAGAAATTAAAAAGAAAATAATCCCACTTACAGTCACAACAAAAAGAATACCTAGGAATAAATTTAACCAAGGAGGTGAATGACCAGTACACTAAAATCTGTAAGATACTGTTGAAATAAACTGAACAAGACACAAAGAAATGGAAAGATATTCCGTGGTTGTGGCTTAGAAGAATTAACATTGTTAAAATGTCCATATTACCTAAAGCAATCTACTGATTCAATACAATCCCTATCAAAACCCTGATGACATTTTTCACAGAAATAGAACAAATCATCTGAAAATTTATGTGGATCCTTAAAAAACCCTGAATAGCAAAATAAATCCTGAGGAAAAAGAACAAAGTGGAGGTATCATCCTCCCTGATTTCAAAGTATACCACTAAGCTGCAGTATCAAAACAGCATAGCATTGGCAGAAAAAAGACACATAGACCAATGAAACAGAAATGATAGCAAAGAAATAAACTCATGCATATATGGACAATTAATTTATGACAAAAGAACAAAGAATGTACAATGGAGAAAGGTATCTTTTCAATAAATGGTGTTAGGAAAACTGGACAATCCACATACAAAGAAAAATGAAACTAGACCACTATCTCATACCAGACACAAAAATCAAATCAAAATGGATTAAATCCTTGAATACAGACCTGAAACCATAAACCCCCTAGAAGAAAACATAAGCAGTACACTCTTTGACACTGGTCTTAGCAACATCTTTATGGATATTTTCCTCAGGCAAGAAAGACAAAAGCAAAAAACAAACAAATGGGACTACATCAAACTAAAAACTTCTGTACAGTAAAGGAAACCATCAGCAAAATGAAAGGACAACCTACCAAATGGGAAAAGTTATTTGCAAATCATATATCTGATATGGGGTTAATATCCAAAATATATAAAGAACTCATACAACTCAACAACAAAATAAACAATATGATTAAAAAATGGGCAGAGGATCTGAAGAGACATTTTTCCAAAGAAGACATACAGATGGCCAACAGGCACATGAAAAGATGTTCAACATCACTAATTATTAGGGAAATGCAAATCAAAACCACAACATATCACCTCATGCCCATCAGAATGGCTAGTATCAAAAAGGCAAGAAACAACAGGTGTTGGAAAGGATGTGGAGAAAAGGGAGTCCTTGTGAACTGCTAATTGGAATGTAACTTGATGCAGCCACTATGGAAAGAAGTATGGAGATGCCTCAAAAAGTTAAGAACAGAAATATCATACTATCCAGCTAATCCACTTCTGGGTATTCATCTGAAGAATGCAAAAATAATAATTTGAAAAGACACATACAACCCCTATATTTGTTGCAGTTTTATTTACAATGGCACACAACCACTATATTTGTTGCAGCTTTATTTACAATAGCCTAGGTATGTATGGAAACAACCCAAGTGCTCACTGATGGATGAATTGATAAAGAAGATGTCACATATGTGTACACACAACACACACACACACACAAAATACACAATGGAATACTACTCAGCCATAAAAAAGCCAAAATCTTGCCATTAGTGACAACATGGATGGATAATAAGGGTTTTACGTTAAGTGAAATAAGTCAGATGGAGAAAGACAAATACTGTATGATTTCACTTATATGTGGAATAAAAAGAAAAATGAACAAACAAAACGAAACAAGACAAACACATAGATACAGAGAACAGGGTAGTGGGAGAGGGGAGGCACGGATACAGGCCCGTTGCAATAGGCTTCAATATAGCTCATCACAGCACTGGTCAGAACCCTAAATTGTTGATGAAACGGGTCAGGGGAAAAGGGCAGGGGCTGTCTCCTGAAAGAAGTAGGTAGAGGGGCTGGTCTGGGAAGTCAAGCTCTGCCTGCTGAGAGAGAGAGGAGCAGATGACCCCAACAAGAGGGTCAGGCTCAAGAAGAAACAACTAAGGCTAATCTGGCATCACCTACTAACAAATTAAACACACACATTCCCTTCAATCCACATATTCCCTTCCTTCGAATGTATTCCATAGACCTTTAAGGAATAAAGTGATTTAACTGACTGCTTCCTGGAACTTCCATGGGAAAAGGGATGTCCAGGGGGTCTCACCTGGGTGAAGATGACACCAAGGGAGATGAGAAAAGTTGTGCCTTGAACGCCCCAATTCACCATTTCTTACTCTTTTTTTTTTAACATCTTTATTGGAGTATAATTGCTTTACAATGGTGTGTTAGTTTCTGCTTTATAACAGTGAATCAGTTATACATATACACATGTTCCCATATCTCTTCCCTCCTGGGTCTCCCTCCCTCCCACCCTCCCTATTCCACCCCTCTAGGCGGTCACAAACTACCTAGCTGATCTCCCTGTGCTATGTGGCTGCTTCCCACTAGCTATCCACTTTACGCTTGGTAGTGTATATATGTCCATGCCACCCTGTCACCTCGTCACAGCCTACCCCTCCTCCTCGCCATATCCTCAAGTCCATGCTCTAGTAGATCTGTGTCTTTATTCCCGTCTTACCCCTAGGTTCTTCATGATCTTTTTTTTTTTTTTCTCCTCAGCTTCCATATATATGTGTTAGCATATGGTGTTTGTTTTTCTCTTTCTGGCTTACTTCGCTCTGTATGACAGACTCTAGGTCCATCCACCTCACCTTAATTTTTAACTGTAACTTTCAATTCCATTTCTTTATACATTTTAGAACTGTCTTTAAATGCATTAAAGGGACATATCATCCAAGCTTTTTAAGCAAATTATTTTTTGTTTATCTGAAATTCAAATTTAAAAATACTTTGGGATGGGTATAAACAAAAACACAATATACCAAAACTTATGGGATACAGAGAAAGAACTGCTAAGAAGGAAATTTATGGCTGTAAATGCATTCACTAAAAAAGAAGAAAGATCTCAAGTAAATCACTTTATACCTTATGAAATGAAAAAAGAAGAGCAAATTAAAACCAAAGTCAGCATAAGGAAAGAAATAATAAGGATTAGAACAGAGACAAAAGAAATAAAGATTATAAAAAAATAGAGAAAATCAACAAAACTAAAATTGGTTCTTTGAAACGATCAATAAATTCAACAAAACTTTAAGCTAAACTGATTAAAAACAATGAGAGTGCTCACTTTAGCAGCACATATAATATAATTGGAATGATACAGGGATTAGCATGGCACGTGTGAAAGACTAACATGCAAATTTGTGAATTATTCCATATTTTTGCTATGAGTGCAGAGCTTTAATATTCTCACCATAACAACAGCAACAGCAAAATGGTAATTGTATGAGGTAGAGGATGTGCTAACTTATCTTATTGTGGTAAGCATTTCACAATATTTACAAGTATCGATCACCACATTGTACACCTTAAACTTACACCATGTTATATGTCAATTATATCTCAATAAAGTGGGAAAAATGCCCCCCAAATCCCTAAATGTCATAGAAATGTATAATTTAATATGTATTATCCAGTTTACGTACAGGATGCTTTGGATATTAAAGTATTTCGGCCTCAAAAAATAAAAGAAAAAAGAGAAAAGTCTCAAATTACTAAAATCATAAATTAAATTAGGGATGTTACTACTGAACTTACAGAAATAAAGAAAAATATGAGAGAATATCCTGAACAATTGCATGCCAACAAATTAGACAGATGAAATGGACGAATTTCTAGAAACATAAAAACTACCAAAAATGACTCAAGAAGGAATAAAACATTTGAACAGGTCTATAACAAGTAAAGACACTGATTCAGTAATCAAAAACTTCCCAACAAAGAAAAATCCAGGACCAGATGGCTTCACTGGTGAATTCTACTAAACATTTAAAGAATTAACAACAATCCTTCTCAAAGTATTCCAAATATTGAAGAGAATGGAACACTCCCAGCTCATTCTATGTGGTCACCATTACCCTGATACCAAAGCCAGACCAGGACATCACAAAAAATGTAGATTAATATGCTTTATGAATATAGATGCAAAAATCCTCAACAATATAGTAGCCAACTGAATGCAGCAGCATATTAAGAGGATTATACACCATGGCCAAGTGGGATTTACCCTAGGAAAGCACGGGTGGTTCAACATCTGAAAATCAATCAAATTTATACACCATATTAATAAAATTAAGGAGAGGGAGCTCCCTGGTGGCCTAGTGGTTAAGATTCTGGGCTTTCACTACTGTGGCCTGGATTCAATCCCTGGTCAGGGAACTGAGATCCTGTAAGCTGTGCGGCATGGCCAAACAAAAAAGAAACAAAAAAGTAAATAAAATTAAGGAGAAAATAACACATAGTCATCTCATCTGCATCTCAACATGATTCAGGAAAACATCTGATATAATCTAACATCCTTTCATCACAAAAGCACTCAACAAACTAGGAACAGAAGGAATGTCCTAAACGTGATAAAGGTCATTTGTAAAACAAAACAAAACAAAAATATAACATACTCAAAGGAGAAAGACCAAAAGGTTTCCCCCTAAGATCAGGAACAGTACAAGGATGTCTGCTTTCACTACTTCTATTCAACACTGTAAGTTCTAAACAGGGCATTAGGCAAGAACATAAAAGGCATCCAAATTGGAAAGGAATAAGTAAAACAATCTCTATTCAGAAATGACATGATCTTACATATATAAAATCCTAATGAATATACAAAATAAACCGCTAGACTTAATAAATGCATTCAGTTCTGTCTTGTACTCATTGAGTTGTGGTCAGTGAACACGGCACCCTATACTTTACACTTTTTGGGGAAAGTAGAGCAAACAATACCAGCACATTCTCTTTCTCTGTTTTTCCTTCTCTTTGTTAGGGAAAAGGATGGGAAAGAAGAGGAATATACAAGGAAAGACTCAAAGGAATGAAACAACCTACATCTTTACTGGTTGTATTACTACAAATCAACTATTGTTTCTTGTTTATTTCCCTCAGCAAGTAACAACAACCAAAGGGAGTGTGGTCTTGTTTTCAGAGGCAGCAAGGAATGGGTGATCTGGGGAGAGAGTGTCCTACTCCATAGCCAGGCTTATGGAGATGATGTCAGCTATAAAAGGAGAGGCAAAGCAGCTGAGGCCCTGGGCTTGCTGTAAGAAAGGATGGGACAGCTTAGGAACTTACTGAATGTTGTAGGGCACAGTACTAGGATTGAGTACCCCATACACAGTGAAGACTATATAGAGAGGGTTCCTGAAGTCTGGTTTCCTCTGAACCAAGAAAGGCCACACGGAATGGGTTTTCTCATAGATTCTGTCAGAAATAAAAAGCAAGCCAAAAAATTAAAAGCAGCAAGCAAGTAAAATCAACAGTCCTGTTGAACTTGATAATCATCCAAATTTTATTAACAATTAACCTAATTCAAGACAGAGGGATAGGATATGATAGAAGGAAAGTGAAAATAAGTGGTAATGAACACTGATAGAGTAACAAATTATCTGGGCTTCAACTTACCCATTTTTAAATGAATTAGAGGTTAGAAAGAGTTCCACATTGAAGAGCAACAGATGCTGAGTATAGTCTCTGCCATGGAGTAGCTATGTAATCTGAGGAATGTCTCTAGCTCTTTCTGGGACTATTTCCTCATTTGTAAAATATGACCTTTAAGGTCTCTTCCAAATCTCAGATTCTATGAACTAATGACCTTCCCAGTTATAAAAAATCTAGAATTGCTTTAAAAAATCTGGTAAGTTAATAGAAAGACCAGAGGGTGAATTTCTGGCTTTTCTATATTTTATTTTATTTCAAGCTAGCTTCTCCTCCTCTCAGAAGGTGTAAGACAGTGAAAGACAATTAGCAATTTATATTAGCAAATATATGTGAGTTATCTAGGTGAGCAGCACAGACTGTGATATTTATATTGCAAGACTGATTCTTCTTATACCTTAGTTAAGTCCTTCAGGAGCCACTTAGTTAACACTGCAAAAAACATGGGATCCATTGTCCCAATGAGAGCTGCTGTGTAACCATGCATGGATAGTTCATTTACTCACACAGTGTCAAAGAAAGTTCAAGGAGGACAACAAAGAGAAGCGGTATGGGTTGTAGGACCTAAACATTGTAGTCTTGTAACTTTTAGAATCCTCAGACCATTTCAATGAGGTCAAAGGACTTGTATATCCATCTTTCTCATTTGTTTTTGGTTGAAAAAAAATCTTGCAGAGGTAAGGTAACTAGTATTTGTTGAGTATGTACTATGTGTGAAACACTGTTCCAGACTCTACCTATAATACTTCATTAAATTTTCATAATAAAACCCTGTGAAATATTTTATCCCCAAAATAATAATGAGAAAATGAGACAAAAAATAATTTGAAAAAAGTTACATAGCTAGTAGGTGACAGAGCCAAAATCTGAACCCCAGTCTCTCTGATTCTAGAGTCCATGCCTTTTCTTTTATGGATGAATGATATTTCTGTTTATTTTATGCAATCACTATTTTAACATGTTAAAATTTTCAACTTTTTTACTTTTACATGGAGATTCAGATTTGTGTGGGGAATGGGTCTAGGATATATTAGCCTCACTTTAAGAGGGTGGAAAAAAGAATATGGAAAAGATCTTAGATTTTAATGCTAGAAAAGCAGGTCAGAGACAGAATGAATGTGTCTGAAAGCGTCTGCGAAGAGGGTAAGAAAGGTCTAGTTGCAAAATGAAATAGAAATGTGCGTAGAAGCTACCAAGTAAGCACAAATGTTAAAGCAGCAAGATCCATCTCTGTGTTGACAAGAAAACAGAATTAGAGATGTCATCCAATTCATCCAGGATACATCATAGAGGGGTCTGAGAACTTGAGCTAACTGCCACTCAACCAACAGCTATGAAACAAGAGTGGGCTGTGCGACAGCTACTTCCCTCTCTATTTCATTTTCTCTGACTCTAAAACAAGGAGAATACTATTCACAGAAACTCTATCTTGTCAACTTCAAAAATTATTTACGTTTTATATATTGTGAGGATGTTAGAGTTTTAAGTCTGGTGCAAATCTAACTGCCTATAGGAGCTGGGAAGATAACATTAGAAGTGCGCTGAGAATAAACTATAGAGAGTGGTGAGAACTGTGACAAACGAGAGTGTGTGCTTCATTCAAGTGGAGCAGCTGTTATTCAGCTTTAGCTGATTACTGCCATTAGAAAATGCAGGTCCAGTACTGCCAGAGCTCCTGATTTTGCAGAATATCTAGGCACAACAGCTTTTTGATTTGGGAAAAAATCCTAAAATAACTGGATTTTTATGTGAAATATCGTGATATTTAAATGTTGACAACTTATTCACAGTTTAAAGAATACTCCACAGACTAAACAAAATATACCTGTTAAGCTAGATTTGGCCTATGAACTGCCATTTAGTGATCTCTGACACAAATGATAAAGGACTGTAGCTATTGACTACTCATACCTGCACAGTAGTTCATTCCTTACAAAGTCCTTGCACATCCATTGTTTTACTGGTTCCTCAGGATTGCTCTGAAAAGTAGGTATTATCCCTATTTCACAGATAAAGAATCTGAGGTTTTGAGGAATCTCCATGCAAACACTGAGTGATTTATGCTTCAAAAGTTATTTTTATAGTTGTCATCTCCTCCCCTTTCGTGAACTGCTGTCCCAAATTCAAGGTGATGGGTAACTTTCTTTTACACTGATCCCCTCTCCCTATTCAGTGTTTTTTCACAAGCTGAATTCACCTCAGATCTTCTCGATCCTTCTGGCAGTTTCCAAGGAAGTTCCGAAACTGGCAGGAGAAAACATGGTCATGAATTTCCAGCAAGAAATTTTCATTAAACTCAAAGGCACAAGGAAATTGTTCCATTAACTGCCAGATACAGTCTAGGAACTGTGTGAAGATAGGGGATACTTCTTTAGCGTCCCCATCCAGGTGGCCACACCTGAGAGATGCAAATAAAGGTAAAGAAAGACAATGATTAACATCAGGGATTACACTGTTTGGAATAGGCTATAGCAAGTTCACCTTTTGTCTCTGTTGGCATTGGTAAGGAAATGCTTAATGCCAAAATGTCACCCAGAATCTCAAAGTTCATTAATCCCAATGGACCTCTTAGCCACCAGCATCCTTCACTATTATCAAGATTGTAAGCCCTTGGTAATCTATTCTATTTCCTTTTACATCCTCTACAATAGAACTTTCTGCAATGATCAAAATGTTCCATATTTGTGCTGTCCAATATGGTAGTCACTAACTATTAAGCCCTTGAAATGCAGCTAGTGTGACTAAGGAACTGAATTTTCAATTGTATTTAATTTTAATTAATTTAAACAGCTACCTTTAGCTTCATGTGAGCAAGGACCATATCTATCTTGTTTACTGGACAGTGCCTGGTATGAAAAGGGTATTTAATAAGTTTATTAAATGAATGAAAAAACCTCATCCCAGAATTGTTTAATGTTTCCTCTCTCATGATGTCCTCTTTCCCAACTCTACCATCCATTAGAAACACTATTCCACTAGAAATAAACATGGCATCCTTAGCTTTTACATTGAATGTTCTACCTTTTGATTTAATTGAAATCCATCTCACCAAGGACACTACTTCTTCTTGGGGCCCAATCAAATGGAGAATGCTCATCATTCCACTCTCCATGTATAATAATCCTAAAGCACAGCAGAAGTGGGATCGGCTTTCTCCTTTCTACTACTCCTTTCACTCTCTTAAAAACACTTCCACTATGGGTCATGCTGTTGTTCACTTTCCTCAATGTTGTGTTCCACAATCTTTGGGTCACTTCTCCACATTTTCTGAAGAATCTGACTCCAGTCATAAGTACTTATCTTTGGAGTCGATGCAGATGACATACACTTGGCTTAGCAGGTTCCTTAACTAACTCGAATCTAATTATCTTCACCGATCTTTACCTCTACTTCACATCAGCCTCTCGTATCCATGGCTGTTTCTTGATGTTAGCTAAAGGTCCTTCCTCCACTTTGAAACCTTAATCTCAATATCCTACTCTGATCACCGTATATTATATTTCCAAAGGCTGCTCATCTTATCTCCTCCAGCACAATCTCTGGACCTATCACCTTTCCAGATTCCTACTAGCTTCCCTTTCTTCCTTACCCAGACTATATTCTGCCCCGTCAACTATTCTGTCCCCATTTTCTTCAATTTTCTGGTCATTTTTTTGTCATTATTCTCCTTCAATATCCAACCATTGATGAGCCGAAGAAGCTATGTTCTCTACTCCCAAATCTTGACTGATAAATGCTGCTTGAGAAAATTATAAAACCATGCAAATTGATACCATAAGTCTCCATACTCAGCTGGAACTTAATTGCTCCCAAATAACCTTTATGTATATCCTTAACACAGTTTTCCCATTAAACCTTACAGCTCTTGCAAATTTTAACCTATCTTCTTAAACCCTAACCCATTTCACATTGATGTATACAGTGTTAATGAAAAAGATCAAGGCTATCAAGTAAAAATATCTAACTTCTGCCTTGGACACTCAAAAACTTAGTTCCTTCTCCTCCTGTCCTTCCATGGAGTTTCCATGTAGAGAAAAGGGAACCATCCTACACTGCTGGTGGGTATGTAAATTGGTGCAGCCACTGTGGAAAACATTATGGAGATTTCTCAAAAACTAAAAATAGAATCAGCCTCATCTTCTTAATGTTCTAAAATGCCATCAGTTCTAGAAAGCTTTCTTTGCCCAGAATAGGTAAGGTTCCCTTGTATATGTTTACCTTTGACTTAGCACTTATCATACTATACTATCATCATTGATTTTATTTTCTATAAAAGAAGGGACAGAGACCATATCTGATCTAATACAGTCTCCTTAAAACCTGGCATATTGCCTGGTCCAATGTTTGTTGACAAAGGAAGAATGAATGGATGGATCCAAATAGCTAGAGAGCGACAATCAAATGAAATTAAATGGATATACACCAATGCAGGAGAATAAGACCTGAATAATAACCTCCTTGAGGGTAAAACTCACATTGCATATGCCTTTGGCACCAGCTCAGTGTCTGATATAGTATACAGCATATTGTTAGGTGTTCAGTAAACATTTGTTATTGTTCTCATAACACACATAAAGTCTCAGTGAGGCTGTTTGGCTTATAGCAGCATTAGGTCACTAAATAAATGTAAGTCCTTGCATCCACCTCTTACCAAAGAACAGAAATGCGCACATGCCTTTTCTTCTTATACAAGGTTAAAAGGTACATTGTGGGCTTCCCTGGTGGCGCAGTGGTTGAGAGTCCGCCTGCTGATGCAGGGGACATGGGTTTGTGCCCTGGTCCGGGAAGATCCCACATGCCGCAGAGTGGCTAGGCCTGTGAGCCATGGCCACTGAGCCTGCACATCTGGACCCTGTGTTCCGCAACGGGAGAGGCCACAACAGTGAGAGGCCCGCGTATTACAAAAAAAAAAAAAAGGTACATTGCCTTAGATATTATTCCCTCTGCCTGAATGCCCACTGTTCTCTCTAGCAAACACCTATTCATTCCCTAAAATTCACTTTTAAATACTGCTTATTCCTGGAAGGCTATCCTGTCTTCTTCAGAAACAGTTAAGTACTTTTTCCTCTGTGGCCCATGATGTTTGTTCTTCCCTGAAATATTTAACAATTTGATATAATCATTTGCTCACTTTGAAGGCAGATATGATATTCTAGTCACCCTTGTAGCCCTAGTCCCTTAGCATAGTGTCTGGAATATGTGTTTCTTGATGAAAAGAGATTTATGCCATGTTCAACCTACTCTTCCTTCTTTCACAAGAACATATTGGGGTTTTTGATAAATCTCACTCTAATAAATTCTCCTTAGCCTCTACCTTTAAAGTAATATTTTTACCTTTGGGAGAACTTGTGGCCCATGGATATCCATTCCTTCTCTATCAGGATCTTCATTTTTATACAAAAAGAAAATTTTGCATTAGAAAAATCATAAAATTAATTAACCATACCTATAAAATATCAAAACACTTTGCTGAAGTAGACTTTGTACAAATTTGCATTGAACTGATCATAAAGTAAATTTCCCAAATGATAAATAAGTTACTTGGATTTCATTTAAAAGCCTATACAGGCTGCCTTCAAATTTCAAAGCTCTCAGGAGAAATTATTCTGGATTTGTATCCATTGTCACATTTCTTTTGGCTTTTACATAATGTGTGACAAGCCATTTGAGCCATCACTAAGTGCAATCTTGATAAACATATTACATTCAACCTATGAAAAAACAGGGATCCAAAGGCAGTACTTGAGTTTATACCAAGAACAAATCTTGATATAAACACATTTTCAAGCATTAAAAAAAATAAAGCATTTCCAAAAGAAAAATGAGGATAAACCCCTACTGTGAGTTCTGTTTCATAGAAAGACAAACTAAGAAACCTTGGATTCAGCACCAGAAAAAAATCATGAGTCTGACATCCAGACAGCTGATGCTGAAGATGATGAGCCCATCAGTCTGCTTATTTAACAGTCATCCATTAAATTTTGCAAACTTTTGGAGTCTTTCCTACCCCTTACATCAGCCTATTACATCCAACTTATCTTCTGATGGATAAGAAACTATGTTGAGTGTGAAATGTAAAGTATATAGACTGTAAATGCCTGGTTTAGTAGAAAGAAGTAAAATTGAAAAACAGAGCTGTTTTCGTAGACCTCTTTCTTGTAGAAAACAAGTTGGCTTAGAGTTATTTTTGATATATTCACAATCTCCCACTTGTGCAAAGTAAAATCCAATCACTTGTTCTCTTACCATGAGTCCCTTGAATGTCCTACAAAATAGATCTAGGAAGATGCTGGCCACAGAGCAGACCTGTGCTGTGTGGTCCCACCCATCAAAACAATGGACTAAGACATTGGTCTTTTCTACCTTCACTGCCTGTGAAGACAAGAGGCAAAAAGTAGCATAGACAATTTTTCATAGCATGCCGGGTTAATAAATAGGGTTACCACCCCTACAGCAGAGAACTTGGTCTTACTGGGCTACATGAATTTCTTCTCAAAATATTAACACCCTGTATGGGAATGACAAAGAAAATAAAGGGGAGCCGTGAAGGAGAGCGCAGCCACAGGGGTGCGGAGGGCAAAGTGGTGAGATTCCCGCACAGAGGATCAGGGCCGACTGGCACTCACCAGTCCGAGAGGCTAGTCTGCTCACCCACCGGGGTGGGCGGGGCTGGGAGTTGAGCTCCGGTTTCAGTCAGAGCTCCTGGAGAGGTCTGGGGTTGGTGGCCTTGAACACAGCCTGCAGGGGGTTAGTGCGCCACAGCAAGCTGGGAGGGAGTCCGGGAAAAAGTCTGGACCTGCCAAAGAGGCAAGAGACTTTTTCTTCACTCTTTGTTTCCTGGTGCACGAGGAGAGGGGATTAAGACGATTGCTTAAAGGACCTCCAGAGATGGGCACGAGCCGCGGCTAAAAGCGAGGACAACAGAGACGGGCATGAGACGCTAAGGCAGCTGCTGCTGCCACCAAGAAGCCTGTGTGCAAGCACAGGTCACTATCCACACCACCCTTCCGGGGACCCTGTGCAGCCCACCACTGTCAGGGTCTCCGGATCCAGGGACAACTACACCGGGAGAATGCACGGCGTGCCACAAGCTGGTGAAACGTCATGCCAGCCTCTGCCACCGCAGGCCCGCCCCACACTCTGTGCCCCTCCCTCCTCCCGGCCTGAGTGAGCCAGAGCCCCTGAATCAGCGGCTCCTTTAACCTCGTCCTGTCTGAGCGAAGAACAGACGCCTTCCGGCGACCTACACGCGGGGCCAAATCCAAAGCTGAGCCCCTGGGAGCTGTGAGAATAAAGAAGAGAAAGGGAAATCTCTCCCAGCAGCCTCAGAAGCAGTGGATTAAAGCTCCACAGTCAACTTGATGTACCCTGCATCACTGGAACATATGAATAGACAATGAATCATCCCAAATTAAGGAGGTAGACTTTGAGAGCAAGATTTATGATTTTTTCCCCCTTATCCTCTTTTTGTAAGTGTGTATGTGTATGCTTCTGTGTGAGATGTTGTCTGTATAGCTTTGCTTCCACCATTTGTGCTAGGGTTCTATCCATCCGTTGTTTTTTTTTTTAATTTCATTTTCTTTTCTTTTTATTTCTCTTAATAATTATATTTTTTATTTTAATAACTTTATTATATTTTATCTTTATTTATTTTACTTTATCTTCTTTCTTTCATTTTTCCTTCCTTCCTTCCTTACTCCCTCCCTTCTTTCTTTCTTTCTTTTCTTTCTTTCTTTCTTTCTTTCTACTTCTACTAATTCTTTCTTTCTACATTTTCTCCCTTTTATTCTGAGCTGTGTGGATGAAAGGCTCTTGGTGCTGCAGCCAGGAGTCAGTGCTGTGCCTCTGAGGTGGGAGAGCCAACTTCAGGACCCTGGTCCACAAGAGACATCCCAGCTCCACATAATATCAAATGGCAAAAACACCAGCACCCAGCTTCACTCAACAACCAGCAAGCTACAGTGCTGGACATCCTATGCCAAACAACTAGGAAGACAGGAACACAAACCCACCCATTAGCAGAGAGGCTGCCGAAAATCATAATAAGTCCACAGTCACCCCAAAACACACCACCAGATGTCGACCGGCCCACCAGAAAGACAAGATCCAAACTCATCCACCAGAGCATAGGCACTAGTCCCTTCCACCAGGAAGCCTAAACAACCCACTGAACCAAACTTAGCCACTGGGGACAGACATCAACAACAACGGACACTACAAACATGCAGCCTGCAAAAAGGAGACCCCAAACACAGTAAGATAAGCAAAATGAGAAGACAGAAAAACACACAGCAGATAAAGGAGCAAGATAAAAATGCACCAGACCTAACAAATGAAGAGGAAATAGGCAGTCTACCTGAAAGAGAATTCAGAATAATGATAGTAAGGTTGATCCGAAATCTTGGAGATAGAATGGACAATAGATTGGACAAAATGCAAGAATCAGTTAACAAGGACCTAGAAGAACTAAAGATGAAACAAGCAACGATGAACAACACAATAAATGAAATTAAAAGTACTCTAGATGGGATCAATAGCAGAATAACTGAGGCAGAAGAACGGATAAGTGACCTGGAAGATAAAATAGTGGAAATAACTACTGCAGAGCAGAATAAAGAAAAAAGAATGAAAAGAACTGAGGACAGTCTCAGAGACCTCTGGGACAACATTAAACGCACCAACATTCGAATTATAGGGGTTCCAGAAGAAGAAGAGAAAAAGAAAGGGACTGAGAAGATATTTGAAGAGATTATAGTTGAAAACTTCCCTAATATGGGAAAGGAAATAGTTAATCAAGTCCAGGAAGCACAGAGAGTCCCATACAAGATAAATACAAGGAGAAATACGCCAAGACACATATTAATCAAACTGTCAAAAATTAAATACAAAGAAAGCATATTAAAAGCAGCAAGGGAAAAACAACAAATAACACATAAGGGAATCCCCATAAGGTTAACAGCTGATCTCTCAGCAGAAACCCTACAAGCCAGAAGGGAGTGGCAGGACATACTGAAAGTGATGAAGGAGAAAAACATGCAGCCAAGACTACTCTACCCAGCAAGGATCTCATTCAGATTTGATGGAGAAATTAAAGCCTTTACAGACAAGCAAAAGCTGAGAGAGTTCAGCACCACCAAACCAGCTTTACAACAAATGCTAAAGGATCTTCTCTAGGCAAGAAACACAAGAGAAGGAAAAGACCTATAATAACGAACCCAAAACAATTTAGAAAATGGGAATAGGAACAAACATATCGATAATTACCTTAAATGTAAATGGACTAAATGCTCCCACCAAAAGACACAGATTAGCTGAATGGATACAAAAACAAAACCCTTATATATGCTGTCTACAAGAGACCCACTTCAGACCTAGAGACACATACAGACTGAAAGTAAGGGGATGGAAAAAGATATTCCATGCAAATGGAAGCCAAAAGAAAGCTGGAGTAGCAATTCTCATATCAGACAAAATAGACTTTAAAATAAGGACTATTAAAAGAGACAAAGAAGGACACTACATAATGATCAAGGGATCGATCCAAGAAGAAGATATAACAATTGTAAATATTTATGCACCCAACATAGGAGCACCTCAATACATAAGGCAAATACTAACAGCCATAAAAGGGGAAATCGACAGTAACACATTCATAGTAGGGGACTTAAACACCCCACTTTCACCCATGGACAGATCATCCAAAATGAAAATAAATAAGGAAACACAAGCTTTAAATGATACATTAAACAAGATGGACTTAATTGATATTTATAGGACACTCCATCCAAAAACAACAGAATACACATTTTTCTCAAGTGCTCATGGAACATTCTCCAGGATAGATCATATCTTAGGTCACAAATCAAGCCTTGGTAAATTTAAGAAAATTGAAATTGTATCAAGTATCTTTTCTGACCACAACGCCATGAGACTAGATATCAATTACAGGAAAAGATCTGTAAAAAATACAAACACATGGAGGCTAAACAATACACTACTTAATAATGAAGAGATCACTGAAGAAATCAAAGAGGAAATCAAAAAATACCTAGAAACAAATGACAATGGAGACACAACGACCCAAAACCTGTGGGATGCAGCAAAAGCAGTTCTAAGGGGGAAGTTTATAGCAATACAAGCCCACCTTAAGAAGCAGGAAACATCTCGAATAAACAACCTAACCTTGCACCTCAAGCAATTAGAGAAAGAAGAACAAAAAAACCCCAAAGCTAGCAGAAGGAAAGAAATCATAAAAATCAGATCAGAAATAAATGAAAAAGAAATGAAGGAAACAATAGCAAAGATCAATAAAACTAAAAGCTGGTTCTTTGAGAAGATAAACAAAATAGATAAACCACTAGCCAGACTCATCAAGAAAAAAAGGGAGAAGACTCAAATCAATAGAATTAGAAATGAAAAAGGAGAGGTAACAACTGACACTGCAGAGATAAAAGAGATCATGAGAGATTACTACAAGCAACTCTATGCCAATAAAATGGACAATCTGGAAGAAATGGACAAATTCTTAGAAATGCACAACCTGCCAAGACTGAATCAGGAAGAAATAGAAAATATGAACAGACCAATCACAAGCACTGAAATTGAAACTGTGATTAAAAATCTTCCAACAAAGAAAAGCCCAGGACCAGATGGCTTCACAGGCGAATTCTATCAAACATTTAGAGAAGAGCTAACACCTATCCTTCTCAAACTCTTCCAAAATATAGCAGAGGGAGGACCACTCCCTAACTCCTTCTACGAGGCCACCATCACCTTGATACCAAAACCAGACAAGGATGTCACAAAGAAAGAAAACTACAGGCCAATATCACTGATGAACATAGATGCAAAAATCCTCAACAAAATACTAGCAAACAGAATCCAACAGCACATTAAAAGGATCATACACCATGATCAAGTGGGGTTTATTCCAGGAATGCAAGGATTCTTCAATATACGCAAATCTATCAATGTGATAAACCATATTAACAAATTGAAGGAGAAAAACCATATGATCATCTCAATAGATGCAGAGAAAGCTTTTGACAAAATTCAACACCCATTTATGATAAAAACCCTGCAGAAAGTAGGCATAGAGGGAACTTTCCTCAACATAATAAAGGCCATATATGACAAGCCCACAGCAAACATCATCCTCAATGGTGAAAAACTGAAAGCATTTCCACTAAGATCAGGAACAAGACAAGGTTGCCCACTCTCACCACTATTATTCAACATTGTTTTGGAAGTTTTAGCCACAGCAATCAGAGAAGAAAAGGAAATAAAAGGAATCCAAATTGGAAAAGAAGAAGTAAAGCTGTCACTGTTTGCAGATGACATGATCCTATACATAGAGAACCCTAAAGATGCTACCAGAAAACTACTAGAGCTAATCAATGAATTTGGTAAAGTGGCAGGATACAAAATTAATGCACAGAAATCTCTGGCATTCCTATATACTAATGATGAAAAATCTGAAAGTGAAATCAAGAAAACACTCCCATTTACCATTGCAACAAAAAGAATAAAATATCTAGGAATAAACCTACCTAAGGAGACAAAAGACCTGTATGCAGAAAATTATAAGACACTGATGAAAGAAATTAAAGATGATATAAATAGATGGAGAGATATACCATGTTCTTGGATTGGAAGAATCAACATTGTGAAAATGACTCTACTACCCAAAGCAATCTATAGATTCAATGCAATCCCTATCAAACTACCACTGGCATTTTTCACAGAACTAGAACAAAAACTTTCACAATTTGTATGGAAACACAAAAGACCCCGAATAGCCAAAGCAATCTTGAGAACGAAAGAAGGAACTGGAGGCATCAGGCTCCCTGACTTCAGACTATACTACAAAGCTACAGTCATCAAGACGGTATGGTACTGGCACAAAAACAGAAAGATAGATCAATGGAACAGGATAGAAAGCCCAGAGATAAACCCATGCACATATGGACACCTTATCTTTGATAAAGGTGGCAGTAATGTACAATGGAGAAAGGACACCCTCTTCAATAAGTGGTGCTGGGAAAACTGGACAGGTACATGTAAAAGTATGAGATTAGATCACTCCCTAACACCATACACAAAAATAAGCTCAAAATGGATTAAAGACCTAAATGTAAGGGCAGAAACTATCGAACTCTTAGAGGAAAACATAGGCAGAACACTCTATGACATAAATCAAAGCAAGATCCTTTCTGACCCACCTCCTAGAGTAATGGAAATAAAAACAAAAATAAACAAATGGGACCTAATGAAACTTCAAAGCTTTTGCACAGCAAAGGAAACCGTAAACAAGACCAAAAGACAACCCTCAGAATGGGAGAAAATATTTGCAAATGAAGCAACCGACAAAGGATTAATCTCCAAAATTTACAAGCAGCTTATGCAGCTCAATAACAAGAAAACAAACAACCCAATCCAAAAATGGGCAGAAGACCTAAATAGACATTTCTCCAAAGAAGATATACAGACTGCCAACAAACACATGAAAGAATGCTCAACATCATTAATCATTAGAGAAATGCAAATCAAAACTACAATGAGATATCATCTCACACCAGTCAGAATGGCCATCATCAAAAAATCTAGAAACAATAAATGCTGGAGAGGGTGTGGACAAAAGGGAACACTCTTGCACTGCTGGTGGGAATGTGAATTGGTTCAGCCACTATGGAGAACAGTATGGAGGTTCCTTAAAAAACTACAAATAGAACTACCATATGACCCAGCAATCCCACTACTGGGCATATACCCTGAGAAAACCAAAATTCAAAAAGAGTCATGTACCAAAATGTTCATTGCAGCTCTATTTACAATAGCCCGGAGATGGAAACAACCTAAGTGCCCGTCATCAGATGAATGGATAAAGAAGATGTGGCACATATATACAATGGAATATTACTCAGCCATAAAAAGAAACGAAATTGAGCTATTTGTAATGAGGTGGATAGACCTAGAGTCTGTCATACAGAGTGAAGTAAGTCAGAAAGAAAAAGACAAATACCGTATGCTAACACATATATATGGAATTTAAGAAAAAAATGTCATGAAGAACCTAGGGGTAAAGCAGGAATAAAGACACAGACCTCTTAGAGAACGGACTTGAGGTTATGGGGAAGGGGAAGGGTGAGCTGTGACAGGGCGAGAGAGAGTCATGGGCATATACACACTAACAAACGCAGTAAGGTAGATAGCTAGTGGGAAGCAGCCGCATGGCACAGGGATATTGGCTCGGTGCTTTGTGACAGCCTGGAGGGGTGGGATGGGGAGGGTGGGAGGGAGGGAGACGCAACAGGGAAGACATATGGGAACATATGTTTATGTATGACTGATTCACTTTGTTATAAAGCAGAAACTAACACACCATTGTAAAGCAATTATACCCCAATAAAGATGTTAAAAAAAAAAAAAAAAAAAAAAAAAAAAAAAAAAAAAAAAAGAAATGCACAACCTGCCAAGACTGAATCAGGAAGAAATAGAAAATACGAACAGAGCAATCACAAGCACTGAAATTGAAATTGTGATTAAAAATCTTCCAACAAACAAAAGCCCAAAACCTGACGGCTTCACAGGAAAATTCTATCAAATATTTAGAGAAGAGCTAACACCTAATCCTTCTCTAACTTTCCAAAATATAGCAGAAGGAGGAGCACTCCCAAACTCATTCTATGAGGCCACCATAACCCTGATACCAAAACCAGACAAGGATGTCACAAAGAAAGAAACCTACAGGCCAGTAACACTGATGAACATACATGCAAAAATCCTCAACAAAATACTAGCAAACAGGATCCAACAGCACATTAAAAGGATCATACACCATGATCAGGTCGGGTTGATTCCAGGAATACAAGGATTCTTCAATATACGCAAATCTATCAATGTGATAAACCATATTAACAAATTGAAGGAGAAAAACCATATGATCATCTCAATAGATGCAGAGAAAGCTTTTGACAAAATTCAACACCCATTTATGATAAAAACCCTGCAGAAAGTAGGCATAGAGGGAACTTTCCTCAACATAATAAAGACCATATATGACAACCCCACAGCCAACATCATCCTCAATGGTGAAAAACTGAAAGCATTTCCACTAAGATCATGAACAAGACAAGGTTGCCCATTCTCACCACTCTTATTCAACATAGTTTTGGAAATTTTAGCCACAGCAATCAGAGAAGAAAAGGAAATAAAATGAATCCAAATTGGAAAAGAAGAAGTAAAGCTGTCACTGTTTTCAGATGACATGATACTATACATAGAGAATCCTAAAGATGCTACCAGAAAAATACTAGAGCTAATCAATGAATCTGGTAATGTTGCAGGATACAAAATTAATACACAGAAATCTCTGGCATTCCTATACACTCATGATGAAAAATCTGAAAGTGAAATCAAGAAAACACTCCCATTTACCATTGCAACAAAAAGAATAAAATATCTAGGAATAAACCTACCTAAGGAGACAAAAGACCTGTATGCAGAAAATTATAAGACACTGATGAAAGAAATTAAAGATGATACAAATAGATGGAGAGATATACCATGTTTTTGGATTGGAAGAATCAACATTGTGAAAATGACTCTACTACCCATAGCAATCTATAGATTCAATGCAATCGCTATCAAACTACCACTGGCATTTTTCACAGCACTAGAACAAAAAATTTCACAATTTGCATGGAAACACAAAAGATCCTGAATAGCCAAAGCAATCTTGAGAACGAAAAACGGAGCTGGAGGAATCAGGCTCCGTGACTTCAGACTATACTACCAAGCTACATTAATCAAAACAGTATTGTACTGGCACAAAAACAGAAAGATAGATCAATGGAACGGGATAGAAAGACAAGAGACAAAGCCACACACATATGGTCACCTTATCTTTGATAAAGGAGGCAGGAATGTACAGTGGAGAAAGGAAAGCCTCTTTAGTAAGTGGTGCTGGGAAAACTGGACAGCTATATGTAAAAGTATGGGATGAGATCACTCCCTAACACCATACACAAAAATAACCTCAAAGTGGATTAAAGACCTAAATGTAAGTCCAGAAACTATCAAACTCTTAGAGGAAAACACAGGCAGAACACTCTATGACATAAATCACAAGAAGATCCTTTCTGACCCACCTCCTAGAGTAATGGAAATAAAAACAAAAATAAACAAATGTGACCTAATGAAACTTCAAAGCTTTTGCACAGCAAAGGAAACCATAAACAAGACCAAAAGACAACCCTCAGAATGGGAGAAAATATTTGCCAATGAAGCAACTGACAAAGGATTAATCTCCAAAATTTACAAGCAGCTCATGCAGCTCAATAACAAAAAAACAAACAACCCAATCCAAAAATGGGCAGAAGACCTAAATAGACATTTCTCCAAAGAAGATATACAGACTGCCAACAAACACATGAAAGAATGCTCAACATCGTTAATCATTAGAGAAATGCAAATCAAAACTACAATGAGATATCATCTCACACCAGTCAGAATGGCCATCATCAAAAAATCTAGAAACAATAAATGCTGGAGAGGGTGTGGAGAAAAGGGAACACTCTTCCACTGCTGGTGGGAATGTGAATTGGTTCAGCCACTATGGAGAACAGTATGGAGGTTCCTTAAAAAACTACAAATAGAACTACCATATGACCCAGCAATCCCACTACTGGGCATATACCCTGAGAAAACCAAAATTCAAAAAGAGTCATGTACCAAAATGTTCATTGCAGCTCTATTTACAATAGCCCAGACATGGAAACAACCTAAGAGCCCATCATCGGATGAATGGATAAGGAAGATGTGGCACATATATACAGTGGAATATTACTCCGCCACAAAAAGAAACGAAATTGAGCTATTTGTAATGAGATGGATAGACCTAGAGTCTGTCATACAGAGTGAAGTAAGTCAGAAAGAGAAAGACAAATACCGTATGCTAACACATATATATGGAATTTAAGAAAAAAATGTCATGAAGAACCTAGGGGTAAGACAGGAGTAAAGACACAGACCTATTGGAGAACGGACTTGAGGATATGGGGAGGGGGAAGGGTGAGCTGTGACAAAACGAGAGAGAGGCATGGACATATATACACTACCAAACCTAAGGTAGATAGCTAGTGGGAAGCAGCCGCATAGCACAGGGATATCAGCTCGGTGCTTTGTGACCACCTGGAGGGGTGGGATATGGAGGGTGGGAGGGAGGGAGACGTGTAGTGGAATAACTGAGGACATGGAAAGGAGACGTTGCCCATGAGCACCCCCCCCCCCCCAGCAAACTGGGGGCTGGCGAATAAGCCAGAACTGGAAACAGTCCTGATTGCTTTGAGCCCCCGCCCCCCCGGCAAAACGGGGGCATGCAAATAAGCCAGAACTGCAAACAGTCCTGGATGCTTTGAGTCGCCCCCCCCTCCCCGGCAAACCGGGGGCTTGCGAATAAGCATTGAGTGCTTTGGGCACTGATCCATGAGATGTCCTCAGTATAATCAGAAGGGTGGGAACACAAGGAAATGTCCTTGTGCTACTTAAGTATAATCAGAATAATGGAAACACAAGGCAATATCCTTGTGCTGCTTTTGCGCTCAAGGACGAAGCACGGCATGTTTTCAAGAAAGCCCATTGTTGCTTGTATAATCAATAAAAGCATATGTTGCTGCTTTGGCATTTCTGGAATGTTAAGAAAACAAGTCTTAAAATGTAAACATAGATAATGCTTAAATAAAAGCTACCACAGCAGGACAGACAGCGCTGTTTTGCCTGAGCGAGAGGCAGCCCTCTACTGCTGTGTTTCGGCACAGTTCATCTCGTGTGATGAGCTTGCTTTCGGAAACCCTGTCATAAGAAAAACTGCAACATTTGGCGCCCGAACAGGGACCTGAAAGTAAGTAATCGCGTGATCGCAGGACCGAAGGGGAATTTGGTACGCTCAAGAGTAAGTGAAACCTTCGGGAGCAGTAGAGTAACTGTAATGGGGAATTCCCATTCAGTAGAATTTCAATACATTAGACTCCTGAAACAGTTATTACGGAGTTCAGGAATGAAAGTGAAACCAGAATCTTTTGATGAATTGTTTGCGCTGGTTCGTAAACATTGTTACTGGTTTCAACCTACTGGTCATAACCAGTTGAATTTAAAAGTTTGGAAACAGGAGGCGGAAGATGGCGGAAGAGTAAGACGCGGAGATCACCTTCCTCCCCACAGATACACCAGAAATACATCTACACGTGGAACAACTCCTACAGAACACCTACTGAAGGCTGGCAGAAGACCTCAGACCTCCCAAAAGGCAAGAAACTCCCCACGTACCTGGGTAGGGCAAAAGAAAAAACAGAGACAAAAGAATAGGGACGGCACCTGCACCAGTGGGAGGGAGCTGTGAAGGAGGAAAAGTTTCCACACTCTAGGAAGCCCCTTCGAGGGCGGAGACTGCGGGAGGCGGAGGGGGGAGCTTCGAAGCTGCGGAGTGCACAGCAACGGGTGCGGAGGGCAAAGCGGGGAGATTCCCGCACAGAGGATCGGTGCCGACCGGCACTCACCAGCCCGAGAGGCTTGTCTGCTCACCCGCCGGGGCGGGCGGGGCTGAGAGCTGAGGCCGGAGCGCAGGGAGAGGACTGGGGTTGGCGGCTTGAACATAGCCTGAAGGGGTTAGTGCACCACAGCTAGCCGGGAGGGAGTCCGGGGAAAAGCCTGCACCTGCAGAAGAGGCAGGAGACTTTTTCTTCCCTCTTTGTTTCCTGGGGCGTGAGGAGAGGGGTTTAAGAACGCTGCTTAAAGGAACTCCAGAGACGGGCGCGAGCCGCGGCTAAAAGCGCGAACCCCAGAGACGGGCGCGAGCCGCGGCTGAAAGCGCGGACCCCAGAGACGGGCGCGAGCCGCGGCTGAAAGCGCGGAATCCAGAGACGGGCGCAAGCCGCGGCTAAAAGCGCGGACCCCAGAGGCGGGCGGGAGACGTTAAGGCTGCTGCTGCCGCCACCGAGGGGCCTGTGTGCGAGCACAGGTCACTCTCCACACCCCTCTTCCGCGGAGGCTGTGCAGCCCGCCACTGCCGGGTTCCCGGGATCCAGGGACAACTTCCCCGGGAGAGCGCACAGCGCGCCTCAGGCTGGTGCAAAGTCACGCCGGCCTTTGCCACCGCAGGCCCGCCCCGCACTCTGTGCCCCTCCGTCCCCGCCGGCCTGAGTGCGCCAGAGCCCCCAATCAGCGGCTCTTTTAACCCCATCCTGTCTGAGCAAAAAACAGACGCCCTCCAGCGATCTACACGCAGTGGCAGGGCCAAATCCAAAGCTGAGCCCTGGGAGCTGTGAGAACAAAGAAGAGAAAGGGAAATCCCTCCCAGCAGCCTCAGAAGCAGCGGATTAAAGCTCCACAATCAACTTGATGTACCCTGCATCTGTGGAATACCTGAATAGACAACCAATCATCCCAAATTAAGGAAGTGGACTTTAGGAGCAAGATCTATGATTTTTTCCCCTTCCCTCTTTTTGCGAACGTGTATGTGTATGCTTCTGTGTGAGATCTTGTCTGTATAGTCTTGCTTCCACTATTTGTCCTAGGGTTCTATCCGTCCATGTTTTTTTTTTTAATTTTTTTCTTAATAATTAATTTTAATAACCTTATTATACTTTACCTTCGTTCTTTCTTTCTTTCTTTCCGTCCTTCCTTCCCTCCTTTAGACAACGAATCATCCCAAATTGAGGAGGTGGTCTCTGACAGCAAGATTTAGGATTTTTCCCCATTTACCTCTTTTAGTGAGGGTGTATGTGTATGCTTCTGTGTAAGATTTTGTCTGTATAGCTTTGCTGCCAACATTTGTCCTAGGTTCTTTCCGTCCTTTTTTTTTTTTTCTAAATAAGAAGTTTTTAATTCAATAACTTTATTATACTGTATTTTATTTTTACTGTATCTTCTTTCTTTCTGTCTTTTTTCCTTCTTTCCCTCCTTCCTTCCCTCCTCCCTCCCTCCCTCCCTTCTTTCCTTCTTGCCTTCTTTCCTTCTTTGCTTCTTTCTTTCTTTCTTCCTTCCTTCCTACCCTCCTTTCCTTCTTTCTTTCCTCATACTTCTACTAATTCCCTCTACTTTTTCTCCCTTTTATCCTGAGCCTGTGGATGAAAAGCTTTTGGTGCTCCAGCCAGGAGGCAGGGCTCTGCCTCTGAGGTAGGAGAGCCAACTTCAGGACACTGATCAACAAGAGACCTCCCAGCTCCACATAATATCAAACAGCGAAAATCTCCCAGAGACCTCCATCTTAACACCAGCACCCAGCTTCACTCAACGACCAGCAAGCCACAGTGCTGGAAAACCTATGCCAAACAACTAGCAAAACAGGAACACAACCCCACCCATTAGCAGAGAGGCTGCCTAAAATCATAATAAGGCCACAGACACCCCCAAACACACCACCAGACGTGAACCTGACCACTAGAGAGACAAGATCCAGCCTCATCCACCACAACACAGGCACTAGCCCCCTCCACCAGGAAGCCTACACAACCCACTGAACCAACCTTAGCCACTAGAGACAGACATCAAAAACAGGAGGAACCACAAACCTGCAGCCTGCAAAAAGGAGACCCCAAACACAGTAAGATAAGCAAAATGAGAAGACAGAAAAACACACAGCAGATAAAGGAGCAAGATAAAAATGCACCAGACCTAACAAATGAAGAGGAAATAGGCAGTCTACCTGAAAGAGAATTCAGAATAATGATAGTAAGGTTGATCCGAAATCTTGGAGATAGAATGGACAATAGATTGGACAAAATGCAAGAATCAGTTAACAAGGACCTAGAAGAACTAAAGATGAAACAAGCAACGATGAACAACACAATAAATGAAATTAAAAGTACTCTAGATGGGATCAATAGCAGAATAACTGAGGCAGAAGAACGGATAAGTGACCTGGAAGATAAAATAGTGGAAATAACTACTGCAGAGCAGAATAAAGAAAAAAGAATGAAAAGAACTGAGGACAGTCTCAGAGACCTCTGGGACAACATTAAACGCACCAACATTCGAATTATAGGGGTTCCAGAAGAAGAAGAGAAAAAGAAAGGGACTGAGAAGATATTTGAAGAGATTATAGTTGAAAACTTCCCTAATATGGGAAAGGAAATAGTTAATCAAGTCCAGGAAGCACAGAGAGTCCCATACAAGATAAATACAAGGAGAAATACGCCAAGACACATATTAATCAAACTGTCAAAAATTAAATACAAAGAAAGCATATTAAAAGCAGCAAGGGAAAAACAACAAATAACACATAAGGGAATCCCCATAAGGTTAACAGCTGATCTCTCAGCAGAAACCCTACAAGCCAGAAGGGAGTGGCAGGACATACTGAAAGTGATGAAGGAGAAAAACCTGCAGCCAAGACTACTCTACCCAGCAAGGATCTCATTCAGATTTGATGGAGAAATTAAAACCTTTACAGACAAGCAAAAGCTGAGAGAGTTCAGCACCACCAAACCAGCTTTACAACAAATGCTAAAGGATCTTCTCTAGGCAAGAAACACAAGAGAAGGAAAAGACCTATAATAACGAACCCAAAACAATTTAGAAAATGGGAATAGGAACATACATATCGATAATTACCTTAAATGTAAATGGACTAAATGCTCCCACCAAAAGACACAGATTAGCTGAATGGATACAAAAACAAGACCCTTATATATGCTGTCTACAAGAGACCCACTTCAGACCTAGAGACACATACAGACTGAAAGTAAGGGGATGGAAAAAGATATTCCATGCAAATGGAAGCCAAAAGAAAGCTGGAGTAGCAATTCTCATATCAGACAAAATAGACTTTAAAATAAGGACTATTAAAAGAGACAAAGAAGGACACTACATAATGATCAAAGGATCGATCCAAGAAGAAGATATAACAATTGTAAATATTTATGCACCCAACATAGGAGCACCTCAGTACATAAGGCAAATACTAACAGCCATAAAAGGGGAAATCGACAGTAACACATTCATAGTAGGGGACTTAAACACCCCACTTTCACCCATGGACAGATCATCCAAAATGAAAATAAATAAGGAAACACAAGCTTTAAATGATACATTAAACAAGATGGACTTAATTGATATTTATAGGACACTCCATCCAAAAACAACAGAATACACATTTTTCTCAAGTGCTCATGGAACATTCTCCAGGATAGATCATATCTTAGGTCACAAATCAAGCCTTGGTAAATTTAAGAAAATTAAAATTGTATCAAGTATCTTTTCTGACCACAACGTCATGAGACTAGATATCAATTACAGGAAAAGATCTGTAAAAAATACAAACACATGGAGGCTAAACAATACACTACTTAATAATGAAGAGATCACTGAAGAAATCAAAGAGGAAATCAAAAAATACCTAGAAACAAATGACAATGGAGACACAACGACCCAAAACCTGTGGGATGCAGCAAAAGCAGTTCTAAGGGGGAAGTTTATAGCAATACAAGCCCACCTTAAGAAGCAGGAAACATCTCGAATAAACAACCTAACCTTGCACCTCAAGCAATTAGAGAAAGAAGAACAAAAAAACCCCAAAGCTAGCAGAAGGAAAGAAATCATAAAAATCAGATCAGAAATAAATGAAAAAGAAATGAAGGAAACAATAGCAAAGATCAATAAAACTAAAAGCTGGTTCTTTGAGAAGATAAACAAAATAGATAAACCACTAGCCAGACTCATCAAGAAAAAAAGGGAGAAGACTCAAATCAATAGAATTAGAAATGAAAAAGGAGAGGTAACAACTGACACTGCAGAGATAAAAGAGATCATGAGAGATTACTACAAGCAACTCTATGCCAATAAAATGGACAATCTGGAAGAAATGGACAAATTCTTAGAAATGCACAACCTGCCAAGACTGAATCAGGAAGAAATAGAAAATATGAACAGACCAATCACAAGCACTGAAATTGAAACTGTGATTAAAAATCTTCCAACAAAAAAAAGCCCAGGACCAGATGGCTTCACAGGCGAATTCTATCAAACATTTAGAGAAGAGTTAACACCTATCCTTCTCAAACTCTTCCAAAATATAGCAGAGGGAGGACCACTCCCTAACTCCTTCTACGAGGCCACCATCACCTTGATACCAAAACCAGACAAGGATGTCACAAAGAAAGAAAACTACAGGCCAATATCACTGATGAACATAGATGCAAAAATCCTCAACAAAATACTAGCAAACAGAATCCAACAGCACATTAAAAGGATCATACACCATGATCAAGTGGGGTTTATTCCAGGAATGCAAGGATTCTTCAATATACGCAAATCTATCAATGTGATAAACCATATTAACAAATTGAAGGAGAAAAACCATATGATCATCTCAATAGATGCAGAGAAAGCTTTTGACAAAATTCAACACCCATTTATGATAAAAACCCTGCAGAAAGTAGGCATAGAGGGAACTTTCCTCAACATAATAAAGGCCATATATGACAAGCCCACAGCAAACATCATCCTCAATGGTGAAAAACTGAAAGCATTTCCACTAAGATCAGGAACAAGACAAGGTTGCCCACTCTCACCACTATTATTCAACATTGTTTTGGAAGTTTTAGCCACAGCAATCAGAGAAGAAAAGGAAATAAAAGGAATCCAAATTGGAAAAGAAGAAGTAAAGCTGTCACTGTTTTCAGATGACATGATACTATACATAGAGAACCCTAAAGATGCTACCAGAAAACTACTAGAGCTAATCAATGAATTTGGTAAAGTGGCAGGATACAAAATTAATGCACAGAAATCTCTGGCATTCCTATATACTAATGATGAAAAATCTGAAAGTGAAATCAAGAAAACACTCCCATTTACCATTGCAACAAAAAGAATAAAATATCTAGGAATAAACCTACCTAAGGAGACAAAAGACCTGTATGCAGAAAATTATAAGACACTGATGAAAGAAATTAAAGATGATATAAATAGATGGAGAGATATACCATGTTCTTGGATTGGAAGAATCAACATTGTGAAAATGACTCTACTACCCAAAGCAATCTACAGATTCAATGCAATCCCTATCAAACTACCACTGGCATTTTTCGCAGAACTAGAACAAAAACTTTCACAATTTGTATGGAAACACAAAAGACCCCGAATAGCCAAAGCAATCTTGAGAACGAAAGAAGGAACTGGAGGAATCAGGCTCCCTGACTTCAGACTATACTACAAAGCTACAGTCATCAAGACGGTATGGTACTGGCACAAAAACAGAAATATCGATCAATGGAACAGGATAGAAAGCCCAGAGATAAACCCATGCACATATGGACACCTTATCTTTGATAAAGGTGGCAGTAATGTACAATGGAGAAAGGACAGCCTCTTCAATAAGTGGTGCTGGGAAAACTGGACAGGTACATGTAAAAGTATGAGATTAGATCACTCCCTAACACCATACACAAAAATAAGCTCAAAATGGATTAAAGACCTAAATGTAAGGCCAGAAACTATCAAACTCTTAGAGGAAAACATAGGCAGAACACTCTATGACATAAATCAAAGCAAGATCCTTTCTGACCCACCTCCTAGAGTAATGGAAATAAAAACAAAAATAAACAAATGGGACCTAATGAAACTTCAAAGCTTTTGCACAGCAAAGGAAACCGTAAACAAGACCAAAAGACAACCCTCAGAATGGGAGAAAATATTTGCAAATGAAGCAACCGACAAAGGATTTATCTCCAAAATTTACAAGCAGCTCATGCAGCTCAATAACAAGAAAACAAACAACCCAATCCAAAAATGGGCAGAAGACCTAAATAGACATTTCTCCAAAGAAGATATACAGACTGCCAACAAACACATGAAAGAATGCTCAACATCATTAATCATTAGAGAAATGCAAATCAAAACTACAATGAGATATCATCTCACACCAGTCAGAATGGCCATCATCAAAAAATCTAGAAACAATAAATGCTGGAGAGGGTGTGGAGAAAAGGGAACACTCTTGCACTGCTGGTGGGAATGTGAATTGGTTCAGCCACTATGGAGAACAGTATGGAGGTTCCTTAAAAAACTACAAATAGAACTACCATATGACCCAGCAATCCCACTACTGGGCATATACCCTGAGAAAACCAAAATTCAAAAAGAGTCATGTACCAAAATGTTCATTGCAGCTCTATTTACAATAGCCCGGAGATGGAAACAACCTAAGTGCCCATCATCGGATGAATGGATAAAGAAGATGTGGCACATATATACAATGGAATATTACTCAGCCATAAAAAGAAACGAAATTGAGCTATTTGTAATGAGGTGGATAGACCTAGAGTCTGTCATACAGAGTGAAGTAAGTCAGAAAGAAAAAGACAAATACCGTATGCTAACACATATATATGGAATTTAAGAAAAAAATGTCATGAAGAACCTAGGGGTAAAGCAGGAATAAAGACGCAGACCTCTTAGAGAACGGACTTGAGGTTATGGGGAGGGGGAAGGGTGAGCTGTGACAGGGCGAGAGAGAGTCATGGGCATATACACACTAACAAACGCAGTAAGGTAGATAGCTAGTGGGAAGCAGCCGCATGGCACAGGGATATTGGCTCGGTGCTTTGTGACAGCCTGGAGGGGTGGGATGGGGAGGGTGGGAGGGAGGGAGACGCAACAGGGAAGACATATGGGAACATAGGTTTATGTATGACTGATTCACTTTGTTATAAAGCAGAAACTAACACACCATTGTAAAGCAATTATACCCCAATAAAGATGTTAAAAAAAAAAAAAAAGATAAATAAGTACTGAGGATGTAGGTACAGCATGGTGGCTATAGTTAACAGTAATGTACTATATATTTGAAAGTTGCTAAGAGAGTAGACCTTAAAAGTTTTCATCACAAAGAAAAAAAAATTTGTAACTATGTGTGATGATGGATGTTAACTAGACTTATTGATCATTTCACAATGTATACATATATCGAATCATTATAGTGTACACCTGAAACTAATATAATGTATGTGTCAATTATATCAATAAAAATTTTAAGTCAAAAAAAAAAAAAAAAGTTTGGAAACAGGTTATGCGAGCCTTAAGAAGAGCTCATCAGCGTGGAGACCCTATATCTGTCCGTGTTTGGTCTCTTTGTAAATTAATTTCCCTTGCCCTGGAACCATTACAATCTGAAACTGAAAGTGAAAATGGGGTGCGCCCTCAGCGTCCGAATTCTTCTCCCGATCATTCTGCTGCTTTTTGTACTCTGTTTCGTGAATCTCCTATAGAAGACCTTCCTCCGCCTCCTCCTCCCCTTGTGTCTGAGACATGAGAGGATTTTTCAGGTTTCAGTGATGAAGGGGCTTTTTCTGATGATGATAAAGATCGGGAGCAGGCTAGAAAACAAAATGAGATGCCACTTTCTCAACAGAATGAGATTTCTGATATACTTTCAAAGTTAAAAAATTTGATGGTTAAATTGGAAGAAAATAAAAACAATGTTACCACTCCTTTATATCAAGAGCCATGTCCTACTATTCCTTCGGCTCCTCCTTTAGAATTAGCAGCTTATCCTGTTGGAGCCTCTCGTCAGTTTCGCTTTCCTCTAAAACCTGAATCTAATAGACTATTGTTGGAAGAAGAGATGAATAAGGAAGAAAAGCAATATTCTGAATCATTTTTTGCTTTCCCTATTGTTAGACAAGCTATGCCTGCTAATGATCAATTTCCGAATGGATATGTAAATGTTGTGTATAACCATCATGATATAAAAATTTTAAAAATGCTAAAAGAAGCCATTAATGCATATGGGATGCATTCTAATTATGTTCAAGGTCTTTTGTCTAGGTATGCTTCCGAAAACATATTAATTCTTTAGGATTGGGAGGCACTTGCCAAGACTGTTCTTGAACCTGGACAATATATGCAGTTTAAGACTTGATGCAAAGAAGAAGGCGCCTCCATTGACCTGGTGGCAAGTGAAAAAGTTTACAGACACTACCAAAAATCTTATCATTTCACAGGGTAAACCCCTCAATAGCACCAGTCTTTTTGAGGCCATGCTGGCAGTGTTGTCTGCACAGGTAATAAGCATATCAGCCAATGAGAAAAATTGTACTAACCATACTTATTGGACATATATTCCTAACCCTCCTCTTAATATGGGGGTTACCTGGTGGGATGCCCCAATTCTTGTATATGTAAATGAGTCTGGATGGTTGCCTGGTCCTTTTGATGATAGAGGCCCTTTGAAGCCGGAAGAAGAAGGAAGGATAATAGAGAATTACACGGTGGGTGTTAGTGGACCTCCTATTTGTACGGGAAAGGGAGATCATTGCCTTAAAATGAATTATCAGGCATGGTTAAGTGTTGTCAAAAATGAAAGCAGATATCATGGGTTATATCTTTTGAGTGCTTATAGTTTTAAAAGTTCTAATTCCACTCTTAATGAGAATGTTTCCGCACCTTACTTGCCTCCATGCCAGGTGCCTCTTCTGGATCAATTATCGGATTGGGTCCATTGGACTCGATGCCGAGGGGAAATGGCTCGGGTTCTTGTTAATACTTCTTGGGGAAGTGTCACTGATTGGAGCCCTTTTGGCTCCACCTGAGGAAAAAGGGGTCTGAAGAATTTACACTGGCATAGAGAGGATAACACTATTTATAGCAATACTATTAATGATACCATAGTATGGCATGCAGGAGGGTTTTCTCCTCCTGGTCCTCATTTAAATGGATATCCCATCAAAAAGGACTTGTGGAAGCTTACGGCAGCTTTGGAAAAGATTAATGCTTGGGTAGGACATATGGTTAACAAATCTGGAAATCATAGTTTGACTTTTCATAAAAATGTTACTCGGTATACTCGTAGTTGTGTAAAATTACCTTATATATTGTTAAAGGGACCAGCTGAATGGAATAAGACTCTAGGTATTATAATATGTAAAAATTGCTCTCTGTATACCTGTATTAACTCTAGTATATCTTTTAACATATCTACTAAAAGTTTGTATATCTTACAAGTTCGGACAGGTTTTTGGCTTCCTGTCAATCTTGGAAGGGAATGGCAAGAATCTCTTCCTATGGCTGTTTTGCAATATTTAACTGATGCATTAAAAACAAGTAAAAGATTTGTAGGAATGTTGATTACAGCTGTCATGGGTATTATAGCCATAACAGCTACTGCTGCAGTAGCTGGAGTTGCTTTAGAACAATCTATTCAGACCATTGATTATATAACTGATTGGCATAAAAATTCTGAAATGCTTTGGTCCTCTCAACAACAAATTGATTCGGAAATACATTCGGAAATAGCAGACTTACAACAAGCTGTGGTTATGTTGGGGGACCAACTTGTAAATTTACAAAGACAAATGAAGCTACGTTGTGACTGGAATCAAAGTGCCTTTTGTGTCACTTCGGTTCTATATAATCAGTCTGCATTCCCCTGGGCAAAAATAAAAAAGCATTTATTACATCACAAAAATTTGACAGAAGAAATTGTGAATTTACAAGGGAAAATTCAACAAACTTTTCAGAAGAAATTACGACTTAATTCACAAGAAATATGGTCTGGAATTATTCAAGGATTTAATAATTTAAATCCCATGTCTAAATTACATGCTTTATTTGGTTCTACTGCAGGATTGCTAATGCTCATTATAATAATAATCATATGTTTAATTGTAGTCCGACGACGAGTGAAAGCTACCCGCCATGCAACCCCGCAACAAGCTGCCGTGTTCTCCTTGATGCTGCACAAGCTGGAAAACAAAAAGGGAGAAATGTAGTGGAATAACTGAGGACATGGAAAGGAGACGTGACCCATGAGCCCCACCCACCCAGCAAACTGGGGGCTGGCGAATAAGCCAGAACTGGAAACAGTCCTGATTGCTTTGAGCCCCCTCGGCAAACTGGGGGCATTCAAATAAGCCAGAACTGCAAACAGTCCTGGATGCTTTGAGCCTCCCCCCCCCCGGCAAACCGGGGGCCTGCGAATAAGCATTGAGTGTTTTGGGCACTGATCCATGAGATGTCCTCAGTATAATCAGAATGGTGGGAACACAAGGAAATGTCCTTGTGCTACTTCAGTATAATCAGAATAATGGAAACACAAGGCAATGTCCTTGTGCTGCTTTTGCGCTCAAGGACGAAGCATGGCATGTTTTCAAGAAAGCCCATTGTTGCTTGTATAATCAATAAAAGCATATGTTGCTGCTTTGGCATTTCTGGAATGTTAAGAAAACAAGTCTTAAAATGTAAACATAGATAATGCTTAAATAAAAGCTACCACAGCAGGACAGACTGTGCTGTATTGTCTGAGCGAGCAGCAGCCATCTACTGCTGTGTTTCGGCATAATTCATCTCGTGTGATGAGCTTGCTTTCGGAAACCCTGTCATAAGAAAAACTACAATACACGCAAGAGGGAATTGATATGGGAACATATGTATATGTATAACTGATTCACTTTGTTATAAAGCAGAAACTAACACACCATTGTAAAGCAATTATACCCCAATAAAGATGTTAAAAAAATCCTCAACAAAATACTATCAAACAGAATCCAACAGCACATCAACTGGATCATACACCATGATCAAGTGGGGTTTATTTCAGGAATGCAAGGATTCTTCAATAGAAGCAAATCACTCAACGTGATACACCATATTAAAAAATTGAAGGAAGAAAAACTTATGATCATCTTAATAGATGCAGAGAAAGCTTTCAACAAAATTCAACACCCATTTGTGATAAAAACCCTGCAGAGCGAGCCGCGGCTAAAAGCACGGACCCCAGGGACGGGCGGGAGACGCTAAGGCTGCTGCTGCCGCCAAGAAGGGGCCTATGTGCGAGCACAGGTCACTATCCACACCCCTCTTCCACGGAGCCTGTGCAGCCCGCCACTGCAAGGTTCCCAGGATCCAGAGACAAATTCCCCAGGAGAACACACGGCGGGCCTCAGGCTGGTGCAACGTCACGCTGGCCTCTGCTACCGCAGGCCCGCCCCGCACGCAGTGCCCCTCTCTCCTCCCCCGCCCCCGCCACCTGAGTGCGCCACAGTCTCCGAATCAGCGGCTCCTTTAACCCCGTCCTGTCTGAGCAAAAAACAGACGCCCTCCAGCGACCTACACGCAGAGGCAGGGCCAAATCCAAAGCTGAGCCCCTGTGAGCTGTGAGAACAAAGAAGAGAAAGGGAAATCTCTCCCAGCAGCCTCAGAAACAGCGGATTAAAGCTCCACAATCAACTTGATGTACCCTGCATATGTGGAATACATGAATAGACAACGAGTCATCCCAAATTGAGGAGCCGTGAGGATAAAAGGTTCTTGGTGCTGCAGCCAGGAGTCAGGGCTCTGCCTCTGAGGTAGGAGAGACAACTTCAGGACACTGGCCAACAAGAGACCTCCCAGCTACACATAATATCAAATGGCGAAAATCTCCCAGAGACCTCCATCATAACACCAGCACCCAGCTTCACTCAACGACCAGCAAGCTACAGTGCTGGACAACCTATGCCAAACAACTAGCAAAACAGGAACACAACCCCACCCATTAGCAGAGAGGCTGCCGAAAATCATATTAAGGCCACAAACACCCCAAAACACACAGCCAGACGTGAACCTGCCCACTAGAGAGACAAGATCCAGCCTCATCCACCACAACACAGGCACTAGTCCCCTCCACCAGGAAGCCTACACAACCCACTGAACCAACCGTAGCCACTGGAGACAGACATCAAAAACAGCGGGAACTACGAACCTGCAGGCTGCAAAAAGGAGACCCCAAACACAGTAAGATAAGCAAAATGAGAAGACACAAAAACACACAGCAGATAAAGGAGCAGATAAAAATGCACCAGACCTAACAAATGAAGAGGAAATAGGCAGTCTACCTGCAAAAGAATTCAGAATAATGATAGTAAGGATGATCCGAAATCTTGGAAATAGAATGGACAAAATGCAAGAAACAGTTAACAAGGACCTAGAAGAAATAAAGATGAAACAAGCAACGACGAACAACACAATAAATTAAATTAAAAGTACTCTAGATGGGATCAATAGCAGAATAACTGAGGCAGAAGAACGGATAAGTGACCTGGAAGATAAAATAGTGGAAATAACTACTGCAGAGCAGAATAAAGAAAAAAGAATGAAAAGAACTGAGGACAGTCTCAGAGACCTCAGGGACAACATTAAACGCACCAACATTCGAATTATAGGGGTTCCAGAAGAAGAAGAGAAAAAGAAAGGGACTGAGAAAATATTTGAAGAGATTATAGTTGAAAACTTCCCTAATATGGGAAAGGAAATAGTTAATCAAATCCAGGAAGCACAGAGGGTCCCATACAGGATAAATCCAAGGAGAAATACGCCAAGACACATATTAAACAAACTGTCAAAAATTAAATACAAAGAAAGCATATTAAAAGCAGCAAGGGAAAAGCAACAATTAACACACAAGGGAATCCCCATAAGGTTAACAGCTGATCTCCCAGCAGAAACCCTACAAGCCAGAAGGGAGTGGCAGGACATACTGAAAGTGATGAAGGAGAAAAACCTGCAACCAAGACTACTCTACCCAGCAAGGATCTTATTCAGATTTGATGGAGAAATTAAAACCTTTACAGAAAAGCAAAAGCTGAAAGAGTTCAGCACCACCAAACCAGCTTTACAACAAATGCTAAAGGAACTTCTCTAGACAAGAAACACAAGAGAAGGAAAAGACCTATAATAACGAACACAAAACAATTTAGAAAATGGGAATAGGAACATACATATCGATAATTATCTTAAATGTAAATGGACTAAATGCTCCCAACAAAAGACACAGATTGGCTGAATGTATACAAAAACAAGACCCTTATATATGCTGTCTACAAGAGACCCACTTCAGACCTAGAGACACATACAGACTGAAAGTAAGGGGATGGAAAAAGATATTCCATGCAAACGGAAACCAAAAGAAAGCTGGAGTAGCAATTCTCATATCAGACAAAATAGACTTTAAAATAAGGACTATCAGAAGAGACAAAGAAGGACACTACATAATGATCAAGGGATCGATCCAAGAAGAAGATATAACAATTGTAAATATTTATGCACCCAACATAGGAGCACCTTAATACATATGGCAAATACTAACAGCCATAAAAGGGGAAATCGACAGTAACACACTCAGAGTGGAGGACTTTAACACCCCACTTTCACCCATGGACAGAGCAACCAAAATGAAAATAAAAAAGGAAACACAAGCTTTAAATGATACATTAAACAAGATGGACTTAATTGATATTTATAGGACATTCCATCCAAAAACAACAGAATACACATTTTTCTCAAGTGCATGGAACATTCTCCAGGATAGATCATATTTGGGTCACAAATCAAGCCTCGGTAAATTGAAGAAAATTGAAATTGTTATCAAGTATCTTTTCAGACCACAACGCCATGAGACTAGATATCAATTACAGGAAAAGATCTGTAAAAAACATAAACACTTGTAGGCTAAACAATACACTACTTAATAATGAAGTGATCACTGAAGAAATCAAAGACGAAATAAAAAAATACCTAGAAACAAAGGACAATGGAGACACAATGACCCAAAACCTATGGGATGCAGCAAAAGCAGTTCTAAGGGGGAAGTTTATAGCAATGCAAGCCCACCTTAAGAAGCAGGAAACATCTCGAAAAAACAACCTAAACTTGCACCTCAAGCAATTAGAGAAAGAAGAACAAAAAAACCCAAAGCTAGCAGAAGGAAAGAAATCATAAAAGTCAGATCAGAAATAAATGAAAAAGAAATGAAGGAAACAATAGCAAAGGTCAATAAAACTAAAAGCTAGTTCTTTAAGAAGATAAACAAAATAGATAAACCACTAGCCAGACTCATCAAGAAAAAAAGGGAGAAGACTCAAATCAATAGAATTAGAAATGAAAAAGGAGAAGTAACAACTGACACTGCAGAAATACAAAAGATCATGAGAGATTACTACAAGCAACTCTATGCCAATAAAATGGACAATCTGGAAGAAATGGACAAATTCTTAGAAATGCACAATCTGCCAAGACTGAATCAGGAAGAAATAGAAAATATGAGTAGGCCACTCACAAGCACTGAAATTGAAACTGTGATTAAAAATCTTCCAACAAACAAAAGCCCAGGACCAGATGGCTTCACAGGCGAATTCTATCAAACATTTAGAGAAGAGCTAACACCTATCCTTCTCAAACTCTTCCAAAATATAGCAGAGGGAGGAACACTCCCAAATTCCTTCTACGAGGCCACCATCACCTTGATACCAAAACCAGACAAGGATGTCACAAAGAAAGAAAACTACAGGCCAATATTACTGATGAACATAGATGCAAAAATCCTCAACAAAATACAAGCAAACAGAATCCAACAGCACATTAAAAGGATCATACAACATGATCAAGTGGGGTTTATTCCAGGAATGCAAGGATTCTTCAATATACGCAAATCTATCAATATGATAAACCATATTAACAAACTGAAGGAGAAAAACCATATGATCATCTCAATAGATGCAGAGAAAGCTTTTGACAAAATTCAACACCAAATTTATGATAAAAACCATGCAGAAAGTAGGTATAGAGTGAACTTTCCTTAACATAATAAAGGCCATATATGACAACCCCACAGCCAACATCATCCTCAATGGTGAAAAACTGAAAGCATTTCCACTAAGAACAGGAATAAGACAAGGTTGCCCACTCTCACCACTGTAATTCAACATAGTTTTGGAAGTTTTAGCCACAGCAATCAGAGACGAAAAGGAAATAAAAGTAATCCAAGTCGGAAAAGAAGAAGTAAAGCTGTCACTGTTTTCAGATGACATGATACTATACATAGAGAATCCTAAAGATGCTACCAGAAAACTACTAGAGCTAATCAATGATTTTGGTAAAGTAGCAGGATACAAAATTAATGCACAGATATCTCTGGCATTCCTATATACTAATGATGAAAAATCTGAAAGTGAAATCAAGAAAACACTCCCATTTACCATTGCAACAAAAATAATAATATATCTAGGAATAAAAGTACCTAAGGAGACAAAACACCGGTATGCAGAAAATTATAAGACACTGATGAAAGAAATTAAAGATGATCCAAGTAGATGGAGAGATATACCATGTTTTTGGATTGGATGAATCAACATTGTGAAAATGACTCTACTACCCAAAGCAATCTATAGATTCAATGCAATCTCTATCAAACTACCACTGGCATTTTTCACAGCACTAGAACAAAAAATTTCGCAATTTGTATGGAAACACAAAAGACCCCGAATAGCCAAAGCAATCTTGAGAACGAAAAACGGAGCTGGAGGAATCAGGCTCCGTGACTTCAGTCTATACTACAAAGCTATAGTAATCAAGATAGTATGGTACTGGCACAAAAACAGAAGATAGATCAATGGAACGGGATAGAAAGCCCAGAGATAAACCCACGCACATATGGACACCTTATCTTTGATAAAGGAGGCAGGAATGTACAGTGGAGAAAGGAAAGCCTCTTCAATAAGTGGTGCTGGGAAAAATGGACAGATACATGTAAAAGTATGAGATTAGATCACTCCCTCACATCATACACAAAAATAAGCTCAAAATGGATTAAAGACCTAAATGTAAGACTAGAAACTGTCAAACTCTTAGAGGAAAACATAGGCAGAACACTCTATGACATAAATCACAGCAAGATCCTTTCTGACCCACCTCCTAGAGTAATGGAAATAAAAACAAAAATAAACAAATGGGACCTAATGAAACTTCAAAGCTTTTGCACAGCAAAGGGGACCATAAACAAGACCAGAAGACAGCGCTTAGAATGGGAGAAAATATTTGCCAATGAAGCAACTGACAAAGGATTAATCTCCAAAATTTACAAGCAGCTCATGCAGCTCAATAACAAAAAAACAAACAACCCAATCCAAAAATGGGCAGAAGACCTAAATAGACATTTCTCCAAAGAAGATATACAGACTGCCAACAAACACATGAAAGAATGCTCAACATCGTTAATCATTACAGAAATGCAACTCAAAACTACAATGAGATATCATCTCACACCAGTCAGAATGGCCATCATCAAAAAATCTAGAAACAATAAATGCTGGAGAGGGTGTGGAGAAAAGGGAACACTCTTCCACTGCTGGTGGGAATGTGAATTGGTTCAGCCACTATGGAGAACAGTATGGAGGTTCCTTAAAAAACTACAAATAGAACTACCATATGACCCAGCAATCCCACTACTGGGCATATACCCTGAGAAAACCAAAATTCAAAAAGAGTCATGTACCAAAATGTTCATTGCAGCTCTATTTACAATAGCCCAGACATGGAAACAACCTAAGTGTCCATCATCGGATGAATGGATAAAGAAGATGTGGCACATATATACAATGGAATATTACTCAGCCATAAAAAGAGACAAAAATGAGCTATTTGTAATGAGGTGGATAGACCTAGAGTCTGTCATACAGAGTGAAGTAAGTCAGAAAGAGAGAGACAAATACCGTATGCTAACACATATATATGGAATTTAAGAAAAAAAATGTCATGAAAAACCTAGGGGTGAAACAGGAATAAAGACACAGACTTACTAGAGAATGGACTTGAGGCTATGGGGAGGGGGAAGGGTAAACGGTGACAAAGCGATAAAGAGGCATGGACATATATACACTACCAAACGTAAGGTAGATAGCTAGTGGGAAGCAGCCGCATAGCACAGGGAGATCAGCTCGGTGCTTTGTGACTGCCTGGAGGGGTGGGATAGGGAGGGTGGGAGGGAGGGAGACGCAAGCGGGAAGAGATATGGGAACATATGTGTATATATAACTGATTCATTTTGTTGTGAAGCTGAAACTAACATACCATTGTAAAGCAATTATACTCCAATAAAGATGTTTAAAAAATAAAAATAAATAAAAAAATAAATAAAAATAAAAAAAAGAAGCAAAATTGAGCTATTTGTATTGAGGTGGATAGACCTAGAGTCTGTCATACAGAGTGAAGTAAGTCAGAGAGAGAAAGACAAATACCGTATGCTAACACATATATATAGAATTTAAGAAAAAAATATCATGAAGAACCTAGGGGTAAGACAGGAATAAAGACACAGACCTACTAGAGAATAAACTTGAGGATATGGGGAGGGGGAAGTGTAAGCTGTGACAAAGCGAGAGAGGCATGGACACATATACACTACCAAACGTAGGGTAGATAGCTAGTGGGAAGCAGCCTCATAGCAGAGGGAGATCAGCTCGGTGCTTTGTGACAGCTTGGAGGGGTGGGATAGGGAGGGTGGGAGGGAGGGAGAGAGACGCTAGAGTTAAGAGATATGGGAACATATATATGTGTGTAACTGATTCACTTTGTTATAAAGCAGAAACTAACACACCATTGTAAAGCAATTATACTCCAATAAAGATATAAGAAGAATAATAATAAGAATCTGCCTTCTAATGCAGGGGACGTGGGTTTGATCCATCGTCGGGGAACGAAGATACCACATGGCATGCGGCACCTAAGCCTGTGTACCACAGCTACTGATCCCGCCCACTCTGGAGCCCGTGCACCACAACTAGAGAGTAGCCCACACGCTGCAACTACAGAAGCCCGTGTGCCTCAACAAGAGACCACATGCAGCAATGAAAGATCCTGCATGCAGCACCAAAGATCCTGCGTGCCAAAACTAAGACCCGACATGGCCAAATAAATAAAATATTTAAAAAAAAAAGAAAAGAAAGGAGTGTAACAGAAGGTGAGCTTACCTAATAAGGAAAAGAAAATCAAAGTCAACACATGATACAGGGTAAAAAGAAAAACTGAAGGAGGTCTACATTCATAAAACTTCTGAAAAAGACATGGATCAATTCTCAGAGAGAGAAGTGGGCAAGAGGAAGAATTCATGCTCAAAAACAGACAGGACTGTTCTGCATTCCAGTCCCAGACCTGACAATAATTTCCTCTGGAAGCTTTATCCATTTAGCCTTACTAATATAAATCCTTCCAACTTAAGATGGAGAGGTTTTCCTGTCTTAGGTCAGTTTCTGTACAATCAGAACTATGTAAAAATATGGGCATTTACTCAACCTGTGCAATTTTGGCAATGGTAGATATTGAGCATTCACTTATTCATTCTAACACTTCATTATGTATACCTCTGTGCCAGGTATGTGCTAAGTATTAGAGATACAAAGATGAGACTCAGTTTCTGACTTCAAAGAGCAAACTAGTCAGGGTGACCAAAGGTAAATAAATAAATACAATGCAGTGCAAAAACTGCTGTTATAGGGTAATGTGTAGTAACTATATCCTTTTGCAGGAGCCAGGGAAGCTTGAGCCTTGAAGAAAATGTAGGATTTTCTCAGGTGAGGAAGGAGAAGGAAATTTATTCACTCATTCATTCATCTACTCACCTAGCCAATAATTACTGAGTGACTATACAAGATGCACTGTTGTGTGCACTAGGTACACAAAAAAGAGAAACATTTAAATGAATGACTACAAACCAATGATAACCAAAACAATAAAAGTTTATACCAGGTACAACAAAGGCACACAATATCTAAAGAAGAGGAGACAACTAAAGTGGGTCTTGTCAGATGAGTAGGCATTTGTCAGATGGACCAGGAGGAAAGGACATTCCAGGCAAGGGGCATAATATAACAACATGTACAAAGGCAAGGATGTGAGGCATAGGTGAGGAATTCTTAACTAGCTTGGTGGTTGAGGCTAGGCTGGGAGTGAGGGAGTGAGGAGAGACAGGTCTGGCCAGGAGGGCAAGGGTCAGACTGACAAGTGTGCATTTTATCTGGTGGCAGCAGAGAGTCACTGGAGTGTTAAAAGCAGAGGAGTGCCATGATCAGATGTACTCACTGTGGTGACAGTAGGAGAATAGAGGACATAAATTTGGATTTAGGAAGACTAGTCAAAGAGTTACTAAAATTGTGAAATGCAACAAGGACCTGAATTAATGCAGTAGCAGTCGGGCTGAAAAGGAGAAGAGGGATGTTAAGAATGAAGATTCAACAGGACATAGTAAGAGAATGGATGTGGAATGAAGGAGAAAGAAAAGTCAAAGATGACTCTTAAATGTGTCACTTAGTAACTAGGTGGATTACAGTACCATTATCCTAAACAGTGAACATAGAAGAAGAAACAAGTTTTAGTTGGTGTTGGGAGTAGATAAGATTTCATTTGGGGCCATGGAGATTCTGAGGTAGTTGAGGGACATCTAATGGAGCATCCAGTGGACAGCTGCATATGTGGGTCTGGAGTTCAGGAGAAGGAGGAATCTGAGCCAGAGTATAGATTTGACCACTATATGAATACAGATGATAGTGGAAACTGTGCATGGCTGGTGCTGTCCAGGCAGAGACCAAAGTGAGAAAAGGAAAGACCTTAAAAAGTAGTAACGTTTAAAGGGAAAGTAGAGGAAGGGGGGGGGGGGGGCTATTACAGGAGTCAGCTTGTGAAAAAGAAGGCTGAAAGGTAGAAAGAGAACCAGGAAGTAGCAGTGGGATTAAGGCCAGAACTACAAAAATGGTTCAAAGAGAAAGGGGATAACAATGTCAAATGCAGCAGAGTGGTCAAAATAGAATAAAGATTAAAGAGTGACCCTGAGATCGACAAGTTAGGGGTCATTAGTGACCTCAGCAAGAACAGTAGTAATGGTATGTAAACTGGATCACAGTGACCTGAAGAGTGAAGGGAGGTGAGGAAGTGCGTATAGGGAAGGCCAATTACTTTCAAGAAAGCTCTAAGCAAGAGGAAAGAGAACAGTAACTAGAAGAGAATAAGAAAAGTTCTTTTTCTTAGGAATAAGAAAGTTTTGAGCGTATTTCTGAGGGATGAAGCCAGTGAAAGGAAAAGTTTGAAAATGTAGGGGAAAGAGGTTCCTTGAAGGAGGGGATGGGATTAAGAATACAGGTAAAGGGATTAGTCTTACACAGAAGATGAGGCACCGTTTCCTCTGAGATAGCAAGAAAGGAGCAAAAAAAAGTTGGTAAGAATAGTAGTGGGAAGATGAGAGATTACCTTTATTTTTCTATGAAGAAGGAGACATGTCTGAATATGTGTTTACTGAGAGGGGAGTAACAGTGGTGTAGACAGCTTGAAAGTAAAATACAAATTAGGAATATCTGCTTGGTGGAACAGGGCTGGGAACCAACCAGGGACACATAAAATGACTGTTAAGTGGTCCTAAGGCTATAGGACTACAGTCAATATTATAGATCATAAACCTGTAATTATACCAAGTAACATGGCTATGGGATTTATTTCTTTGTGGCAATGTTTAGTTGTCAGGGCATAAGAGCAGAGAAAGTAGAGAATGAATGGGATTAACAGGGCGGGTAGAGTGGAAGGATAAAGAGGCAAGGTGGAATAGATGAGGTGCTACACCACTAGGTTTTGGCTTGATACGAAAGAAGGTAGAAAAAGGTGGAAAAAGTGGAGTTAAAAGTGTAGAGGTCTCCATGGGATAGAAGAACCAGGTTAGCTGGAGTAAGAGTGTAAGAACTGGAGTACAAAAGCTCAAAGAACTATCAGTGCAGAGTGTTTTATAGGTTGTACATGGACATTCAAATCTCCTGGGATTGAGAGGAAGAATCAGGATGGAGAGGAAACCACCTACCTAAAGTGGTTTCCAAAGTCCTTAATGGAGAAAGAAGAGTCATTAGGAGAGGTACAGAGTGGTATAGCTAAATGCAATAGACCTAAAAGGAGGAAGGAGTTTTGTAAGGAGCAAGGGGAGTATTGAACCTGTCATGGACCGTGCAGTTCATGGGGTGTGGGAAAATGAGTAACGTTTGTAGTAGAAGGTAAAAGAGAAATGATATTCCTAGAAGGATATATAGGTTGCGAGTAAGACAAGAGTCAGAGAGATCTGGAAAAAAGTTTCTCAACCTTTTAAACCCCTCAGTTAACCAGATACCTCAGATAATATCAGAGGTCTAATAGTAGCGACTATACTCTTTCCTTAGGACTCCAAATGGAGTGAAAAGTCACTGGTGGACAGGAAAAGATGCTCAATTTCACTAATGATTAAAGAAATGCAAATTAAAACATGACATAAAATGGATAACCTATCAAATTGGCAAAGATTAAAAAGATTGATGATAACCATTGCTGGCTATGTGGAGAAAGAGGCATTGTTGGTGGGAATGGAAACTGGTGTATCCTATTTGAAGGGCAATTTGGCCACATCTAGTAAAGTCTGAAATATTCATACTCTTCAACTGAAAATCCACTTTTAAGAATGCCCACACATATAAAGATATATGTTCAAGGATATTTGATGCAACAATGTCTGCATTTGTGAAAAATGTGAATAACTGAATTGCCCATGAACAGGGACCATGATAAATTCACTTAATGGAATATTATACAGTCACTGAAAAGAATGAGGTCACACTGACTGAACTGACCTGGAAAATGTTCACCATACATTAAGTATAAAAAGTTAGTTGCAGAAAAATATGCACAATACAATCTCATTTTTACAAATTAGTAATAATATATGTAGTTATATATATGTTGAAAAATTCTAGACCTGTACTGTCCAATATGGTAGTCACTAGCCACAAGTGGCTATTTAAATTTAAATTGATCAAAACTAAATAAAATTAAAAATTCAGTTCCTCACTCTCACTAGCCACATTTCAAATGCACAACTGCCACATGTGGCTAGTGGCTATTGTATTAGTACAGATCCAGAACCTTTCCATCATCACAGAAAGTTCAAATAGTGCTGATCTAGCAGCATACATTAAACTATTAATAGTGTGTGTTGTGGGGCAAACTACAGGGAATATTTACATTTTACATTATATATTTCTGAAATGTATACTTCTTAGATAACGTACATGTATAACTTTTGTAATGAGAAAAAATAAATTAAATAAAGATAATGAGAGACAAAACGAGAGAGGGAGGGATACTATAGTGTTTTTGGGAGAAACAAGAATCTCACTAATTACCAGGGTCTTATGGGCAATGGGGAACCATTGGAGTATTTTGAGTTTAAAGTGACATTATCATATGTGCTCAAGAAAGATGGCTTTAGAAGCAATCTGGTGGCCATACTGGGGGGAGCAACTACTAAAGACAAGTAAACCAGTCAGGAAGTTATTATAGTACTTAAGGCAGAGGTGGGGAAGAACGGATAATTGAGAAACACTTTTGAGGAAAACTGACAGGATGAGGCAATTGCCAGATGGAGGGGAAGAGAAAGAATTCAAGGCTTACTTGAGTTTTCAAGCTTGGGATACTGGATAGGTACTGATGGAGATGGGAAGCACAGGATAATCGTGCAATCACAAGTCTATCTTTTTCATCCACTCATTTTAATTCAACCAATATTTATGAGGTTGTATGGTCTATCAAATCTATCCCTCTTCTCCATTCTCACTCTCTTTGGTCTAATAAAGTCAGTTTCAGAAAGGAAATAGAAATTTATGGGTATAGGGCATGCGAAAAAGGAACAGTATAAAGAATGGCTAGAACAGTGGGCTTGAAATGACCAAGGGGGTCACATAGTAAGCACTAATAATAAATTACAGTGAAAAATGTAGGCAACAGGACTAGGAAATTGTAAAACAATAGGGCTGGATATTTAAGACAGTTAATTACACACACTCTCTAAAAACCTTTTAAGCCAGAAGCTATAAATCTCATTATCTTCAACTGAAAAACTGACAGCAGAGAGGTGAAGAGTGATTCTCTCCTTTTCTTTACTTCTACCAAATAATAGGGGTGTGGTGAAAAGAGCAAGTTCTCATGTAAGAATGTATAAACAAAACTTCAAAATGAGAAAATGTACACTCCAAATTTCTTCTTCTTTTTTTTTTAAATATCACCTAACAAATGATACAGAAGCCAGGGTTCTGAAGGTCAGAAAATAAGTGAGTCAGCATAAATGAGTGATGAAGCCTATTTAGACTGCATTCAGAGGCATACCTAGACAAAGAAGTCAGAAAAGTCTGCTTTATACTCAGAGCTCTGAAAACCCATAGAAACACAAGCTCTGCATTTATTTTACAACCAGTCTTACTTCCACTTGATACCTTAGAATCAACACAAAAATACATCAGAGTATTTGAGCTGGAAAGACTATGAGAATATTTGAGCTGAAAGGACCATGAGAGATTATCTAAGAGTTTTTAACTTGAGATCTGGGGTCTGTGTACCCCCTGAAATTAAGGTCTATTTTCTGTATGTATAGCCATATGTACATTTTTCTAGGGGCAGAAAGTCAATCATATTCTCAAAGAGTTCAGTGGGCCCCCCAAAACTTATACCATTAGATTCTAGTAGAACCACCTTGTTTTACAGACAGAGAAACTGAGGCCCACAGAAGGGAAGAGATTTTCCAAGGGCACGCAGTAAATTAGTGGCTGACCTGAATCTAGAAACCAGGTTGTTTTTCAATATTCTTTCCACCATGAATACACTGCCACCTCAAGAGATCCCATAATAAAGTCAGTGCAAGTTCTTAAAAGTCCTGATTATTACCTTTGCAATGAAAATTCCAGCATCCATAATAGCTTTAATGTGTCTCAACCACCCTGAGCTCTCCAGGCTGCTAAGAAATTCACTCATTGTTGGAGTTTTCAATTCACAAACTAAGGTAGAAAAGGAAGCAGAGATTGAAATTCACAATTACCTCAGTTTATTCACCAAGAAAGGGGACAAAATGGTTCACCATTTTGTAAATGAGGAAGCTGAGGCACAGAAAGGTTAAATGATTAGTTGGAAACCGCAAAGTGAATCAGGGACAGGACTAGGGCTAGAGCCTACCATATCTCCTAGCTCGGGTCTCTGCTTTCTTGACTTGTAGAACCCACCCCAAGCCCACAGAGATCTCTGAAGAACAGAGCCAGAAGACTGAGTCAGCATCCACAGGAAAATACTCACATCTCCTCTGATTAGAAAACACATTTGATTCCCATCTTAACTCCTCCTACTGAGCCTAACTTTGTAGACCCTTAACATCTGTCTCTGCTTCCACATCCCCACTTACTCCCTTGCAGCCCTGTGCTGTCTCAACAGGTTGAAAAAACCATCAGTTAATTTTCATGCATTTTGCACTGGTTATCCAGCAGACGGCAATCTTTTGCCTCAAAAAATCTGCAAAATGTCCTCTTACACTCCTACTATAGAATATTCTGGGACAAAAAAGAAAGGAGGAAGAGACCCAAGGAAGAGGAACATTAATATCCAAAAAGGGCTGCAGACTGAGAAGACAGGATCTGATAAGGGTTGTGTAAGGGAGAGGTCCTGGCAGACAGCATAAGTGAACAATTGAAGAAAAGAGAGGAAGAACGGGGAGTTCACTTAATGAGGGCAGGTTTTCCCTATGTGTGACTGAGATGACATACCACATCATGGAATCCTGGGTAGTGGCTTTGGGAGAAATGTTCTAGACTCAAGAGTCCTGTAAAGCCCTGATCTCACCTTGCCCACATTCTGATCCCAATTACATTGCTGTGATGACAGATGACCCAAATTGTCTGATAGCAGCTTTATTCCTTTGAAGTCTAAATTCGCCCCCTTCATCAGCACAGTGATGAAATTGGACTGACCCCTTACAGCAGATTAAATGAGGAAGATGAAATAAATCCCAGTTCATTTATATTTATGTTGACCTACCCACCCCTATACAGCAGTCTCTGTAATTCTATAGAGAGAAATTATTTCCATAGCCACTAAACCCAGATGAACTCCACAGAGTTATGAAAACTAAACATTGTAGTTCCTCTGTCAGACCAACACTGCTATAATTCAGTACTACCTATGCAAACTGGATTTATACTATAGTCAAAAATCTTATCACCTGTTAATTCTGCTCACCTGGTTGCTTTTATGTTTCACCACAAAATCAGGCATACTTTTTGCTTACGTAATTATGCAAGCTATATAGCCTCTGGTCTAGCCCAGGTGAAATCCCTGTACCTTCCAAGAGTTTCTGCAGGCTGCTCCACATCACATGGATGTTCTCAATGCCTATGAACCTGAAGCGAATGTTGGCATAGTTGCCTTCATTTTCATAACCCTTCCCAGCTGCTCGGTTGGCCATGGCATTTAACTGTAATATAGAGGACATAACAGAACAGATGGGGCAGATGATAAAAGAACATGGTTCATCAATCTCAATGCTTCATTCTAAACAGTTTTAAATCTTACCCATTTAAAAAGAAGTTAGATCACATAGGGCACATTCTGGGATGAAGAGAATCTCACTGGCATTTAGATCAGGTATCTTAAGTAACAGTAGTATAGGGAAAGAGAAGGAGATTTAGTGTTTTTATTTTATTATTAAAACTCTGCTTAAGAGATTGATTGAAGGATATGGGAGCTATGAGGATATCTGATCCGAAGAACTAAAATTATAATTTTGAGCTTCCTATCACAAACAAATGGGCTTTATACTGAGAAACATGTGAAAATTCAAAAATCCTTATTACTGAGAAGCTCTAGAAAGAAGTCTAAGAACTTCAGGGCCAATTAATTATAAACAGCTACTCTAGAAAAATGTCTAGAACATGACTGCATAAGATAAAGGACTTTCATTCACTGATAAAATTGAAATGGAGATACCAAGAGTTGTTTTAACACTATATTCAGCTTGTGGTAATCAGAATACTTCTAGGTCATATGAAGAATGTTGGATGGGGTAGTGAGTAAATGAGACTTGCAGAGAGGAGATATTAATCCAAAAACTAGAAAGGGGCTTCCCTGGTGGCACAGTGGGTTGAGAATCCACCTGCCAATACAGGGGACACGGGTTCAATCCCTGGTCTGGGAAGATCCCACATGCCACGGAGCAACTAAGCCCGTGCGCCACAACTACTGAGCTGGCATGCTGCAACTACTGAAGCCTGCGTGCCTAGTGCCCGTGTTCCACAACAAGAGAAGCCACCGCAATGAGAAGCCCGCGCACCGCAGTGAAGAGTAGCTCCCACTCGCTGCAACTAGAGAAAGCCCGTGCACAGCGATGAAGACCCAACACAGCAAAAAATAAATAAAATAAATAAATTTATATATAAAAAAAACTAGAAAGCAGCCAAGATATCTTATATGATTATAACCATCTTAATAATTAAATGATTTTCTGTTGTCTGGGCCTATTTCCTAATCTCCCATTATTGTGCATTTCAGAAGGTAGGAGGAGAATGTATATGGATAGGGTGTCATTTTTGCATTAATAAAAAAAGAATGCCATTAAAAACCTCAAAAGCACAAACTATTCACATTAACACATGCAGGGAAGAAAAATCTACATGTCAACATATTGTATTTAGCATGCAGGATATTTGTTAAAGGGAGAAACATGATGGTAATTTTGATCTCTTATCACACAAAGAATGTCACTGAGCTTTCATTAAATTAATGACAAATCAATGGGACACCTGAGGAGGTGTAAGCAACAGCAACCTAGTAACAAAAAAGTCTGTTATGACTGATGGATGCTTCAGCAAATGAAACAATAATTACGGCAGTCCCTACCCAGGTCTGGGCAGCAGTAGAAAGGCCAGCTACTACAGATAGCTAGCTACATCATACCAGTATACACTCTTCGGGAATAGGACTGGCATATCTGAGAAACTGCTACATATTAGTAGCCTAATGTTCAAGTAGGAAAGAACATATAATATTTACTGAGCCCCTAGTATGTATGTGCCAGACACTGTGCTAGATCCTTCACTTATATTATCTCATTTAATCCTCATGACAGCTCCTAAAGATAGGTACTATTATTATTCCCATAAGGAAACAAGTTCAGAGAGGTAAACCAATTTCAACCAGGATCATATGGATAAAAGCTGAAGGCAGGATCTGACCCCAGATTTGACTGACTCCTAAGAATGTAACTTTGTCACTACAATACAGTTTCTACTAAAAGTATATATCTAGCCATCCAGAAGAGGAGTGTTGCTAGATATTTCTAGGCTCTCTGAGAGAGGAAAAAGGGACCTATTAAAAAGGACTTTTTGGTCTTTCATTTGGCCCAAGGGCATCAATCCTTTAGTTTTTCAAAAGCTTGGTACTTCTCTTTATCATTTTAAGACTAATACGATGGAAGACACAGATTTGATTAAACTCTTTCTAATCCCAGAATGTCAAACGCAGTTATAGTTGAAGCAAGACAGCAAAGTTCTGAGAAACTGAAGGATGGTACCTGAGCAGAAAGGGAAATTATTTTTTCTATTGAGCCCAGTCAGTTATAGGTAGCCCTGCAGAACAGTCAGTGAGAGATCCCCAAAATGGGCAGACATCTGTCTAAGACCACTATCTGGTTTCAAGCACAACCAATTGCTTAACTCTGAAGTCACAACCACCTGGCTTAGGCTTAGAATATAAATCACTTACTTAGCAATCCCTAGTTAGCAATGAAACCTCCTAATCATCCACAGTCAACATATCAAAGTATAAGCAAAATTATTTCTTTCTGGGGCTGTTTGTGAAAAGAACAGCCTTTAAAAAAAGGAAATCTGCCCTTTACTTGCCTTGTGGGGCACAATTAATTCCTCTACGATTCCTTATTAAAGCTAGACAAAATGTTGAGGGTCAAGGAATTAATGCAGAGAGTTTAGGTTGATCTGAGGACCCTCCTCTCTGTGACATTCACAGGCAGTGGCAAGACTAAGTTGTTCAAAGTACCTTCTCATAGTCTTGCTTGACAGTGACAGCTATGATAAAAGGAGTTCCAAATGGCTTACTCAAATGATTTTACACAGTTATGACATAATAAGCCCATATACACAAACCTAACTTTCCCATTAACACTGCAAAACTCAACATGTGGGGAAGGGAATTATAACATGAGTAAAGTAGGGGTATTAGAGAGGTCATTGATACATAGATACTTTTGGTCTTGTGTCTACAACATACATAAACTGGCTCTCTGGGTTCGTCTGGCTAATAACCTCTAGCAGGAGCTCATCATCTATGCAATGAGTATAAAATCCAGACAGAGGCTGGCTACAGTGGTAAATGGCAGGCTGTAAGGAAAAAATATATCAGTTGAGTGGTCCAATGTACAGGTGGTCAAAAATCCTCCTTGATCCCATATTCAGTGAGTAGAAGAAGAGGATGAGACAACTCAGGATAGTGAAGTAAAAAGAAATGTAGCTCTGAAGCCCAGGCATTCCACTGACATTAGGCTCAGCCTCCTACCTCCATCCCCACTCTAGCATGTGGGCTGTATTACCACAAACTGTTGCTCAGATAGTCTTTTTTTCTTCTACATGGCTATGATTCCCAACCCAGTCTCGGCAAATCCAGACTTCAAGAAAATCACACCCTGAGTGTTTCCTTAATAGAATTCTATGTATTTTCAATATGTATTAGGCTAGTATTTACCGGAACCTTTCTTGCTTTTTATAGTCCCAGTAATATCATCCATATAAACCAGAGGCTCACAGTGACAGCAGAATTCAAAGACCTAGTGTCTCTTAAGAGAACAGGGTTCACTCGTTTCAGGAGTTAATGCCAAATCAGAGGGCTGGTTTGTTTCAAGCCATTTCAATAGGAAAACAACATAGCTATTTAGCAGATACATCTGGTAATAATTAGTTAGTGAACTGCATTACACTTTGGTGTGTTTTTTATAGAGTCTGCTTACTTTGATAGTTTGACACAAAGACACCCACTTGTATTACTGTACTTTTTAGCACTTGATAGTTGCCTACCTGAGAACTTGACTGTCTAATTCCAGATCTCAGAGAGACCACAAGAGGCAAGAACTATTATCACTTCCTATGGAAGGGGACTCAAATAGAGGAGTCAAGCGAAATATTCCCCTACTAGCTTAAATTGTATGAAAATAGTGAGAAAGAATCAAGGACATGTGTGTTCTAATGGGAAGCCACAGTGCCCAAATATCCTTTCATACAGCTGTTCCCTTTTATTCAACAACTTGCCATCAAGCAGGAGCCCATAGAGAAGAAAAGAAATAAATGAACGCACTACAAATGACACTTAACATCTGCACAACACTTTAAAATTTACAAAGTACACATATATTTTTCTCTCATATTACACACTTAAAAACTCTCAGAACTACCAAAGTTCAGAGAAGTAACTTGCTTGAGGTCACATAGCTAGTAAGTGGCAGTGGTGTGACTTAAACTCAGGTCTTCTAGCACCAAGTAAAGTTCTCATGAGAGAACTTTGCTCAACTCACATTGTTCTCTTTGTAGAGGTAGGAAAGCATAGGCACACATTCTTTACTTCTGAACTTCGAACTTCCAACCACCGTTCCCAATGTAACAGATTTAGGAACCACTATTTCAGGAGGGTAGGTACTGCATATCTAAAACAAAATAAACTCAATTTTTTAAACTCAATTTTTTTTACATATTTTTACCTGCTAGCAACAGGTTAGAATAGCAATCACTCAAGAATTAGCTGTCTGTTATTTATCATCTAGAATCATCCATTCCTCAGAAATAAGAACAAACTTATCCTTGATGGGAGGACATTCAAGACGGCGAAGGAGTAAGACATGGTGATCACCATCCTCCCTAAAAATACATGAAAAATACATCTACATGTGGAACAACTCCTACAGAACATCTACTGAATGCTAGCAGAAGACCTCAGACTTCCCAAAAGGCAAGAAACTCCCCACTTACCAGGGTAGGGCAAAAGAAAAAAGAAAAAAACAGAGACAAAAGAAAAGGGATGGGACCTGCACCTCTGCGAGGGAGCTGTGAAGGAGGAAAGTTTCCACACACTGGGAAGCCCCTTCACTGGCAGAGACGAGGGTGGTCGGGGGGAAGCTTTGGAGCCACAGAGGAGAATGCAGCAATAGGGGTGTAGAGAGCAAAGCAGAGAGATTCTCGCACAGAGGATCAGTGCCGACCAGCACTCACCAGCCTGAGAGGCTTGTCTGCTCATGTATTGGGGCAGGTGGGGACTGGGAGCTGAGGCTTGGGCTTCGGAGTTAAGATCCCAGGGAAAGGACAGGGGTTGGCTGCGTGAACACAGCCTGAAGGGGGCTAGTGCAACACAGCTAGCTGGCAGGGAGTCTGGGAGAGAGTATGGACCTGCCTAACAGGCAAGATACCATTGACTCAGTGTGCACAAGGAGAGGGGATTTGGAGCATCGCATAAATGAGCTCCAGAGATGGGCACGACTACGGCCATCAGCATGGACAACAGAGACGGGCATGAAACACTAAGGCTGCTGCTGCAGCCAACAAGAATCCTGTGTGCAAGCACAGGTCACTATCCACACCTCAACTCCCGGAAGCCTGGGCAGCATGCCACTGCCAGGGTCCCGTGATCCAGGGACAACTTCCCCGGGAGAACACATGGCATGCCTCAGGCTGTTGCAATGTCACCTTGGCCTCTGCCGCTGCAGGCTCACCCCACATTCCATACCCCTCCCTCCCCACAGACTGAGTGACCCAAGGCAACCTAATCAACCACTCTTTGAATGCCCTCCTGTCTGGGCAAGGACCAGATGCCAGACGGGGACCTACAGGCAGAGATGGGACCAAATCCAAAGCTGAACCCCAGGAGATTTGCGAACAAAGAAGAGAAAGGGAAATTTCTCTGGGCAGCTTCAGGAGCAGTGGATTAAATAGCAACAATCAACTTGATGTACCCTGCATATCTGGAATACCTGAATAGACAATGAATCATCCCAAAATTGAGGTACTGGACTTTGGGAGCAACTGTAGACTTGGGGTTTTTGCTGTATGTAACTGACTAATTTCTGATTTTAGGTTTATCTTAGTATAGCTTTCAGCACTTGTTATAAGTGGTGACTTTGTTTATTGGTTTCGTTGCACTCTTTTCTTATTTAATTACATTTAAAAATTTTTAAATTTTAATATTTTTTATTTTAATAACTTTTTATTTTATTTTGTTTTATTTATCTTTTCTTTCTTTTTTTTTTCTCCCTTTTCTTCTGAGACGTGTGGTTGACTGGGTCTTGGTGCTCCGGCCGGGTGTCAGGCCTGAGTCTCTGAAGTGGGAGAGCCGAGTTCAGGACGTTGGACCACCAGAGACCACCCGGCCCAATGGAGCATCAATAGGCGAGAGCTCTCCCAGAGACTTCTAACTCAATGCTAAGACCCAGCTCCATTCAACAACCAGCAAGGTCCAGTGATGGACACCCCATGACAAACAACAGCAAGACAGGAACACAACACGATCCATTAGCAGAGAGGCTGCATAAAATCATAATAAGGTCACAGACACCCAAAACACACCACCAGATGTGGTCCTGCCCACAAGAAAGACAAGATACAGCCTCATCCATCAGAACACAGGCACCAGTACACTCCACCAGGAAGCCTACACAATGCACTGAAGCAACCTTACTGACTGGGGGAAGACACCAAAAACAACAGGAACTACAAACCTGCAGCCGGCGAAAAGGAGACCCTAAACACAGTAAGTTAAACAAAATGAGAAGACAGAGAAATATGCAGCAGATGAACGAGCAAGGTAAAAACCTACTAGACTAAACAAATGAAGAGGAAATAGGCAGTCTACCTGAAAAAGTATTCAGAGTAATGATAGTAAAAATGATCCAAAATCTTCAAAATAGAATGGAGAAAATAAAAGAAACATTTAACCTAGAAGAACTAAAGAGCAAACAATGAGGAACCACACAATAAATGAAATAAAAAATTCTATACAAGGAATCAACAGCAAATTAACTGAAGCAGAAGAACGGATAACTGACCTGGAAGATGAAATAGTGGAAATAACTACTGCAGAGAAGAATAAAGAAAAAATAATGAAAAGAATTCATGACAGTCTCAGAGACTTCTGGGACAACATTAAACACACCAACATTTGAATTATAGGGGTTCCAGAAGAAGAAGAGAAAAAGAAACAAACTGACAAAATATTTGAAGTGATTATTGTTGAAAATTTCCCTAATATGGGAATGGAAATAGTCAATCAAGTCCAGGAAGCACAGAGTCCCATACAGGATAAATCCAAGGAGAAACACGCCAGGACACATATTAATCAAACTATCAAAATTTAAATACAAAGAAAAAATATTAAAAGCAGCAAGGGAAAAGCAACAAATAACATAAAAGGGAATCCCCATAAGGTTAACTGCTGATATTTAGCAGAAACTCTGTAAGCAAGATGGGAGCGGCAGGACACATTTAAAGTGATAAAACGGAAAAATCTACAACCAAGATTACTCTTAATGAGCAACGATCTCATTCAGATTCAACAGAGAAATTAGAATCTTTACACACAAGCAAATGCAAAGAGAATTCAGCACCACCCAACCAGCTTCACAACAAATGCTAAAGGAACTTCTCTACACAGGAGACACAAGGGAAGGAAAAGACCTACAATAACAAATACAAAGCAATTAAGAAAATGGTAATAGGAACATACACATTGATCATTACTTTAAATGTAAATGGATTCAATACTCCAACCAAATACACAGATTGGCTAAATGGATACAAAAACAGGACCTGAATATATACTGTCCAGAAGAGACCCACCTCAGACCTAGGGATACATACAGATTGAAAGTGAAGAGATGGAAAAAGATATTCCATGCAAATGGAAATAAAAGAAAGCTAGAGCAGTAATTCTCATATCCAACAAAATAGACTTTAAAATAAACACTATTACAACAGACAAGAAGGACACCACATAATGATCAAGGAATCAATCCAAGAAGAAGATATAACAATTGTAAATATTTATGCAGCCAATGTAGGAGTACATCAATACACAGGGTAAATGCTAACAGGCATAAAAGGGGAAATCAATAGTTACACAATAATAACAGGGCACTTTAACACCCTAGTTTCACCAATGGACAGATCGTCCAAAATGAAAATAAATAAGAAAACACAAGCTTGAAATGACACATTAAAAAAAGATGAACTTAATTGAAACTTATAGGACATTCCATACAAAAACAAGAGAATACACTTTCTTCTCAAGTGCTCATGGAACATTGTCCAGGATAGATGATATCATGGGTCACAAATCAAGCCTTGGTAAATTTAAGAAAATTGAAATTGTATCAAGTATCTTTCCTGACCACAATGCTATGAAACTAGATATCAATTACAGGAAAAAAAACCATAAAAAACACAAACACATGGAGGATAAACAGTACGCTACTAACTAACAAAGAGATCACTAAAGAAATCACAGAGGAAATCAAAAAATACCTAGAAACAAATGACAATGAAAACACAACGAACCAAAACCTATGGGATGCAGCAAAAGCAGTTCCAAGAGGGAATATTATAGCAATAGAATCTTACCTCAAGAAACAAGAAATATCTCAAATGAACAGCCTAAACATACACCTAAAGCAGTTAGAAAAAGAAGAACCAAAAAAACCCAAGGTTACCAGAAGGAAAGAAAACATAAAAATCAGATCAGAAATAAATGAAAGAAATGAAGGAAACAATAGCAAAGATCAATAAAACTAAAAGCTGGTTCTTTGAGAAGATAAACAAAATTGATAGCCATTAGCCAACCTCATCAAGAAAAAAAGAGAGAAGACTCAAATCAACAGAATTACAAATGAAGAAGGAGAAGTAAAAACTGACACTGCAGAAATACAAAGGATCAGGAGAGATTACTATAAGAAACTCTATGTCAATAAAATGGACAACCTGGAAGAAATGGACAGATTCTTAGAAAAGCACAACCTTCTGAGACTGAACCAGGAAGAAATAGAAAATATAAATAAGCCAGACACAAGCACTGAAATTGAAACTGTGATTAAGAATCTTCCAAGAAACAAAAGCCAAGGACCAGATGGCTTCACAGGTGAATTCTAGCAAACATTCAGAGAAGAGCTAACATGTATCTTTCTCAAACTCTTCCAAAATATAGTAGAGGGAGGAATACTCCCAAACTCATTCCACGAGGCCACCATCACCCTGATAAAAAAACCAGACAAAGATGGCACAAAAACAGAAAACTACAGGTCAATATCACTGATGAATATAGATGCAAAAATCCTCAACAAAATACTAGCAAACAGAATCCAACAGCACATTAAAGGGATCATACACTGTGATCAAGTGGAGTTTATCCAAGGGATGCAAGGATTCTTCAATATATGCAAATCAATCAATGTGATACACCATATTAACAAACTGAAGGATAAGAACCATGTGATAATCTCAATAGATGCAGAAAAAGCTTTTGACAAAATTCAACACCCATTCATGATAAAAACCGTCCAGAAAGTAGGCATACATGGAATGTATCTCAATATAATAGAGGCCATATATGAAAAACCCACAGCCAACATTGTTCTCAATGGTGAAAAAATGAAACCATTTCCTCTAAGATGAGGAAGAAGACAAGGTTGCCCACACGCAACACTATTATTCAACATAGTTTCAGAAGTTTTAGTGACAGAAACAAGAGAAGAAAAGAAATAAAAGGAATCCAAATCAGAAAAGAAGTAAAACTTTCACTGTTAGCAGATGACATGACACTATATATAGAGAATCCTAAATATGCTACAAAAAACTACTAGAGCTAATCAATGAATTTGGTGAAGTAGCAGGATACAAAATTAATGCACAGAAATCTCTTGCATTCCTATACACTAATGATGAAAAATCTGAAAGAGAAATTAAGGAAACACTCCCATTTATCATTGCAACAAAACAAATAAAATACCTGAGAATAAAGCTACTTAAGGAGACAAAAGACTTATATGCAGAAAACTATAAGACAGTGATAAAAGAAACTAAAGATGATACAAATAGATGGAGAGATACACCATGTCCTTGGATTGGAAGAATCAACATGCTGAAAATGACTCTACTACCCAAAGCAATCTACAGATTCAATGCAATTGCTATCAAACTACCAGTGGCATTTTTCACAAAACAAAAACAAAAAAACTGCACAATTTGCATGGAAACACAAAAGACTCCAAATAGCTAAAGCAATCTTGAGAAAGGAACACAGAGCTGGAGGATTCAGGCTCCCTGACTTCAGACTATACTACAAAGCTAGAGTAATCAAGACACTATGGGACTGTCACAAAAAACAGAAATATAGGTCAAAGGACCAGGATAGAAAGCACAGAGATAAACCCACCTACATATGGTCACCTTATCTTTGATAAAGGAGGCAAGAATATAAAATGGAAAAAAGACAGCCTCTTCAATAAGTGGTGCTGGGAAAACTAGACAGCTACATGTAAAAGAATGAAATTAGAACACTTCCTAACATCATACACAAAAATAAAGTCGAAATGGATTAAAGCCCTAAATGTAAGACCAGACACTATAAAACTCTTAGAGGAAAACATAGGCAGAACACTCTATGACATAAATCACAGCAAGATCCTTTTTGACTCACCTCCTAGAGAAATGGAAATAAAAATAAACAAATGGGACCTAATGAAACATAAAAGCTTTTGCACAGCAAAGGAAACCATAAAGAGGCCAAAAGACAACCCTCAGAATGGGAGAAAATATTTGCAAAGGAAGAAAATGACAAAGGATTAATCTCCAAAGTTTACAAGCAGCTCATGCAATTGAATATCAGTAAAACAAAGAACTCAATCCAAAAATGGGCAGAAGACCTAAACAGACATTTATCCAAGGAAGATGTACAGATTACCAACAAACACATGAAAGAATGCTCAACATCACTAATCATTAGAGAAATGCAAATCAAAACTACAATGAGGGGGCTTCCCTGGTGGCACAGGGTTTGAGAGTCCACCTGCCGATACAGGGGACACGGGTTCGTGCCCCAGTCTGGGAAGATCCCACATGCTGTGGAGCAGCTAGGCCCGTGAGCCATGGCCGCTGAGCCTGCACGTCCGGAGCCTGTGCTCTGCAATGGGAAAGGCCACAACAGTGAGAGGCCCGCGTACCGCAAAAAAAAAAAAAAAACTACAATGAGGTATCACCTCACACCAATCAGAATGGCCACACCAATCAGAATGGCCAGCATCAAAAAAATCTACAAACAATAAATGCTGGAGAGGGTGTGGAGTAAAGGCAACCCTCTTGCACTGTTGGTGAGAATGTAAATTGACAGAGCCACTATGGAGAACAATATGGAGGTTCCTTAAAAATCTAAAAATAGAACTACCCTACAACCAAGAAATCCCACTACTGGTCATATACCCTGAGAAAACCGTAATTCAGAAAGAGCCATGTACCACAATGTTCACTGCAGCTCTATTTACAATAGCCAGGACATGGAAGCAACCTAAATGTCCATCAACATATGAACGGATAAAGAAGATGTGGCACATATATACAATAGAATAATATTCAGCCATAAAAAGAAACGAAATTGAGTTATTTGTAATGAGGTGGATGGACCTATAGTCTGTCATACAGAGGGAAGTAAGTCAGAAAGAGAAAAACAAATATGCTAACAGATATTTATGGAATTTGAAAGAAAAAAAGGTTCTGAAGAACCTAAGGGTAGAACAGGAATAAACACACAGACATAGAGAATTGACGTGAGGACATGGAGAGGGGTAAGGGTAAGCTGGGACGAAGTGAGAGTGGCATGGACATATATACTCTACAAAATATAGCCAGTGGGAAGCACATGCATAGCAGAGGGAGATCAGCTCGGTGCTTTGTGACCACCTAGAAGGGTGGGATAGGGAGGGTGGGAGGGAGACACAAGAGAGAGGGGATATAGGGATATATGTATACATATAGCTGATTCACTCTGTTACTCAGCAGAAAGTAACACAACGTTGTAAAGCATTTATACTCCAATAAAGATGTTAAAAAAATATCCTTGATGTAAAAAGCTCTTCCAAGTATGCTATTATTTTCTAGAAAGGAAGATGTTGAGATATATAAGAACAAAATGTACCTTTACAATAACTTTATAGGTAGAAATGAATGTATAATCTACCCTGAAATTCCTACACTTGCCTAACTGAGAAAACAATGTATATTATAAGCAAGTAAATTAAAACAAATAGACTCAAATGCAAGCCAGACAGGTAAAGAAGGGGGAAACATGATTAATCTTTTCTTAAAATGCCTACTAGGTTCGTAATATGCACATCTTGAGGACCTTTAAAATCCTAGTCAGGGTAGAAGTGTCGACATTTTAGGTAGGACTTACTCTATAAGACTGATAAACTATCTCTAATTTATCACCTTTTAGTGGTATCCAAAATATATCGTTCCTAAGAGACAGTGACAAAATATTATAATGGCACAGACCTGATATTAGCATATTAATTCTAATCACTCCTCTAAGAATGGATCAAACAAATTAAAAAATGAATATGCAAAAGAAGTCCAAGATGGAATAGATCAGGAATGGCTCTACGTAAATTCCTAAAGCCAGTGTCTCAGAATGCAGAACATTTGAAAGAGAAAAAGTTCTCTACCCATCCCCTTACCTAGATGTAGGCTTTGGATAAGCTGGTCATAAAAAGAGAAATAAATGCAGTTTCCCTTTCAACTCAGAAGGCTACACGTGTGAAAGGTGCCAAAGGAGCTATTTCAGCCCTCATTTGGGGGACTTACACACATATTTGAACTGGAAAGAATCCACATCATCTCTTCTCATTCCTGTTAATTATGACTCTAAGGAGCCACCTCACCCTGCTGAGTGACAGCTCATCAATCCAGTATCTAGTGGATATTCAAAATGTAATTACTGGAGAAGGACCTTCAAGATGACAAGGAGTATGACATGGAGATCACCTTCCTCCCCACAAGTACATCAAAAATACATCTACATGTGGAAAAACTCCTACAGTACACCTACTGAAGGCTGGTAAAAGACCTCAGACTTCCCAAAAGGGAAGAAACTCCCCATGCACCTGGTTATGTGGCTGACAGGATCTTGGTGCTCCGGCCAGGTGCCAGGCTTGAGTGTCTGAGGTGGGAGAGCCGAGTTCAGGACACTGGACCACCAGAGTCATCCTGGCCCCACATAATATCAATCGGCGAGAGCTCTCCCAGAGACCTGCATCTCAATGCTAAGACCCAAACCCACTCAACGACCAGCAAGCTCCAATGCTGGACACCCCATGCCAAACAACTAGCAAGACAGGAACACAACCCCACCCATTAGCAGAGAGGCTGCCTAAAATCATAATAAGGTCACAGACACCCCAAAGCACACAACTGGATGCTGTCCTGCCCACCAGAAAGACAGGATCCAGCCTCATACATCAGAACACAGGCACCAGCCCCTCTACCAGGCAGCCTACAAAAACCACTGAACCAACATTACCCAATGGGGGCAGACACCAAAAACAACACGAACTACAAACCAGCAGCCTGCAAAAAGAGGATGCCAAAAACAGTTAGTTCAGCAAAATGAGAAGACAGAGAAATACGCAGTAGATGAAGGAACAAGGCAAAGATCCACCAGACCAAACAAATGAAGAGGAAATAGGCAGTCTACCTGAAAACCTATTCAGAGTAATGATAGTAAAGATGATACAAAACCTTGGAAACAGAATGGAGAAAATAAAAGAAACGTTTAACATAGAATAACTCAAGAGCAAACAATGATGACCAACATGATAAATGAAATAAAAAATTCTCTAGAAGGAATCAATAGGAGAACAACTGAGGCAGAAGAGTGGATAAGTGACCTGGAAGATAAAAACGTGGAAATAACTACTACAGAGCAGAATACAGAAAAAGGAATGAAGAGAATTGATGGCAGTCTCAGAGACTTCTGGGAAAACATTAAGCACACCAACATTCAAATTATAGGGTTTTCAGAAGAAAAAGAGAAAAAGAAAGAGACTGAGAAAATATTTGAAGAGATTTTAGTTGAAAACTTCCCTAATACGGGAAAGGAAATAGTCAATCAAGTGTAGGAAATGCAGAGTCCTATACAGGATAAATCCAAGGAGAAACATGCCAAGACACATATTAATCAAACTATCAAGAATGAAATACAAACAAAAAGTGTTAAAAGCAGTAAGGGAAAAGCAGCAAATTATATACAAGGGAATTCCCATAAGGTTAACAGCTGATCTTTCAGCAGAAACTCTGCAAGCCAGAAGGAAGTGGCAGGACATATTTAAAAGGATGAAAGGGAAAAACCTACAAACAAGATTACTCTACCCAGCAAGGATCTCATTCACATTCGATGGAGAAATTAAAATCTTTACACACATGCAAAAGCTAAGAGAATTCAGCACCACCAAACCAACTTCACAGCAAACGTTAAAGGAACTTCTCTACGCAGAAAAGACAAGAGAAGGAAAACACCTACAATAACAAATTCAAAGCAATTAAGAAATGGTAAGAGGAACATAAATATCAATCAATACTTTAAGCAAAAATGGATTAAATGCTCCAACCAAAAGACACAGATTGGCTGAATGGATACAAAAACAGGACGCGTATATATCCTGTCAACAAGAGACCCACTTCAGACCTAGGGACACATACAGACTGAAAGTGAGAGGATGGAAAAAAATATTCCATGCAAATGGAAATCAAAAGAAAGCTGGAATAGAAATTCTCATATCATACAAAATAGATTTTAAAATAAACACTATTACAACAAAGAAGGATACTACATAATGATCAAAGAATCAATCCTACAAAAAGATATAACAATTGCAAATATTTATTAGGCCAACATAGGAGTACATCAATGTATAAGGCAAATGCTTACAGCCTTAAAAGGGAAAATCGATAGTTACACAATAATAATAGAGGACTTTAACACCCCACTCTCACCAATGGAGACATTATCCAAAATGAAAATAAATAAGGAAACACAAGCTTTTAATGGCACATTAAGCAAGATGCATTTAATTCATATTTATAGGACATTCCATCCAAAAACAAGAGAATACACTTTCTTCTCAAGTGCTCAACGAACATTCTCCAGGATGAATCCTATCTTGAGTCACAATTCAAGCCTTGGTAAATTTAAGAAAACTGAAATCGTATCAACTATCTTTTCTGACCACAACTATGATATCTCTAGCTATGAGGCTAGATATCAATTACAGGAAAAAAAAACTGTAAAAAACACAAACACATGGAGGATAAACAATGTGCTACTAAATAACCAAGAGATCACTGAAGATATCAAAGAGGAGATCGAAAAATATCTAGATACTAATGACAATGAAAACACGATGATCCAAAACCTATGGGATGCAGCAAAAGCTGTTATAAGAGGGAAGTTTATACCTATACAATCCTACTTCAAGAAACAAGAAAAATCTCAAATAAACAATCTAACATTCCACCTAAAGCAATTAGAGAAAGAAAAACAAAAGAAACCCAAAGTTAGCAGAAAGAAAGAAACCATAAAAATAAGGTCAGAATAACTGAAAAAGAAAAGAAGAATATGATAGCAAAGATCAATAAAACTAAAAGCTGGTTCTTTGAGAAGATAAACAAAATTGATAAACCATTAGCCACACTCACCAAGAAAAAGAGTGAGAAGGCTCAAATCAACAGAATTACAAATGAAAAAAAGTAACAACTGACACTGCAGAATTACAAAGGATCATGAGAAATTACTACAAGCAACTATATGCCAATAAAATGCACAACCTGGAAGAAATGGACAAATTCTTAGAAAACACAAACTTCTGATACTGAACCAGGAAGAAACAGAAAATATAAATAGATGAATCAGAAGCACTGAAATTGAGACTGTGATTAAAAATCTTTCAGCAAAAAAAAGCCCACAACCGGATGGCTTCACAGGCGAATTATATCAAGCATTTAGAGAAGAGGTGACACCTATCCTTCTCAAACTCTTCCAAAATATAGCAGAGGGGGGAACATTCCCAAACTCATTCTACGAGGCCACCATCACCCTGATACCAAAACAAGACAAAGATGTCACAAAGAAAGAAAACTACAGGCAAATATAACTGATGAACATAGATGCAAAAATCCTCAACAAAATACCAGCAAACAGAATCCAACAGCACATTAAAAGGACCATACACCATTATCAAGTGGGGTTTATACAAAGAATGCAAGGATTCTTCAGTATATGCAAATAAATCAATGTGATACACCATATTAACAAGCTGAAGCCTAAAAACCATATGACCATTTCAAAAGATGCAGAAAAAGCTTTTGACAAAATTCAACACCGATTTATGATAAAAGGCCTCCAGAAAGTAGACATAAAGGGAAGTTACCTCAACATAATAAAGGCCATATATGACAAACCCACAGACAACACTGTTCTCAATGGTGAAACTGAAACAATTTCCACAAAGATCAGGAACAAGACAAGTTTGCCCACTCTCACCACTATTATTCAATATAGTTTTGGAAGGTTTAGCCACAGCAATTTAGAGAAGGAAAAGAAGTAAAAGGAATTCAAATTGGAAAAGAATTAAAACTGTCACTGTTTGCAGATGACATGATACTATACATAGAGAATCCTAAAGATGCCACCAGAAAACTACTAGAGCTAATCAATGGATTTGGTAAAGTAGCAGGATAAAAAATTAATGCACAGAAATCTCTTGCACTCCTATACACTAATGATGAAAAATCTGAAGAGAAACTAAGGAAACACTCACCTTTACCATTGCAACAAAAAGAATAAAATACCTAGGAATAAACCTACCTAAGGAGACAAAAGACCTGTATGCAGAAAACTATAAGATACTGATAAAAGAACTAAAATATGATACAGATGGAGAGATATATCATGTTCTTGGATTGGAAGAATCAACATTGTAAAAATGACTATACTACCCAAAGCTATCTACAGATTCAATGCAATCCCCATCAAACTACCAATGGCATTTTTCACAGAAGTAGAACAAAAAATTTCACAATTTGTATGGAAACACAAAAGACCCTGAACAGCCAAAGCAATCTTGGGAAGGAAAAACGGAGCTGAAGGAATCAGGCTCCCTGGCTTCAGGCTATACTACAAAGCTACAGTAATCAAGACAGTATGGTACTAGCAGAGGAACAGAAATAGAGATCAATGGAACAGGATAGAAATCCCAGAGATAAACCCACACACATTTGGTCACCTTATCTTTGATAAAGGAGGCATGAATATACAAAGGAGAAAATACAGGATCTTCAATATGTTGTGCTCGGAAAACTGGACAGCTACATGTAAAAGAATGAAATTAGATCACTCCATGACACCATACACAAGAATAAACTCAAAATGCATTAAATACCTAAGTGTAAGTCCAGACACTATAAAACTCTTACAGTAAAACAGGCAGAATACTCTATGACATAAATCACAGCAACATCCTTTTTGATCCACCTCCTAATGAAATTGAATTAAAAACAAAAATAAACAAATGGGACCTAATGAAATGTAAAAGCTTTTACACAGCAAAGTAAACCATAAACAAGATGAAAAGACAACCCTCAGAATGGAAGAAAATATTTGCAAACGGAGCAACTGACAAAGGATTAATCTCCAAAATATATAAGCAGCTCATGCAACTCAATATCAAACAAACAAACAACCCAATCCAAAAATAGGCAGAAGACCTAAATAGACATTTTCTAAAGAATATATACAGATTGCCAACTAACACTTGAAAGGATGCTCAACATCACTAATTGTTAGAGTAATGCAACTCAAAACTGTAATGAGGTATCCCCTCACACCAGTCAGAATGGCCATCATCAAAAAATCTACAAACAATAAATGCTGGAGGGGGTGTGGAGAAAAGGGAACCCTCTTGCACTGTTGTTGGGACTCCAAATTGATACAGCCACTATGGTGAACAGTATGGAGGTTCCTTAAAAATCTAAAAATAGAACTACCATACGATGCAGCACTACTGAGCATATACCCTGAGAAACCCTTAATTCAAAAAGAGTCATATACCACATTGTTCATTGCAGCTCTATTTACAATAGCCCAGACACGGAAGCAACCTAAGCGTCCATCGACAGAGGAATGGATACAGAAGATGTATATATATACAATGGAATATTACTCAGCCATAAAAAGAAATGAAATTCAGTTTTTTATAGTGAGGTGGATGGACCTAGAGTCTGTCATACAGAGTGAAGTAAGCCAGAAAGAGAGAAACAAATACCGTATGCTAACACATATTTATGGAATCTAAAAAAAAAAAAGGTTCTGAAGAACCTAGAGGCAGGAGAGGAATAAAGACACAGACGTAGAGAATGGACTTGAGGCCACCAGGAGGGTGAAGGTTAAGCTGGGTTGAAATAAGAGAGTGGCATTGACTTACATATACTCCCAAATGTAAAACTGATTACATTTGATTACACTGATTACACATAGCATACCTGTGCTATGTGGGAAGCAGCCGCATAGCACAGGGAGATCAGTTTGTGCTTTGTGACCACCTAGAGGGGTGGTATAGGGAGAATGGAAGGGAGATGCAAGAGGGAGGAGATATGGGGATATATGTATAAGTATAGCTGATTCACTTTGTTATAAAGCAGAAACTAACACACCATTGTAAAGCAATTATACTCCAATAAAGATATTAAAAGAAAACAAAACTGAAATGCCAGAAAGTCATTAAATTTACTGTCTTTTTATGATAGTAAAAAGCTGGAAATGAAGATTCAACAATTCAGAAATACTACTTAAACTCCCTATGCAGAAAAGTTATCATAGCAGGCCTGACTGCTGTCCTTGGAAAGGCCAACTTGCAAGGTTGCCCCTTGGCTGATGCCTGTGAGCTTGAATTTTGGAAAGGTTCCCTCCATTCCATAACTGATAAAAGTGACTCACTGTGCCTAAACTGTACAAACAATGTGGCTTATGCTAAATACTTGCTTTCCTTGTGAGCATCTAGAACTTTGGTATACACCAAGCAGAGTGCTTATGTGACCAGCCCCCAATAAAAATCCTGGCACTGATTCTCCAATGAGCTTCTCTAATAAACAACACTTTTCACATGTTGTCACAAGCTGTTTCTAGAGGAGTTATAGCATGTCCTATGTGACTCCACTGGGAGAGGACTCTGAAGCTTGTGCCTGGTTTTCTCCAGACTTCACCCCTTTTCCCTTTGCTGATTTTGCTTTCTATCCTTTCACTGTAATAAATCACACTCACAGGTATGATTATATGCCAGGTCCTGAGAGTCCTCCTACTGAATCAATGCGCTTGAGGGATGGTCTTGGGGACCCCCCAACACATTCCCAAACTTCTATATTTGGCTCAGAGCTCTTTCTTGAGACCTAGACACAAATGCTTGATATCAAATACCTGATATGTCTTTAATCACCTTGTATTCAATCTAAAACTGAAGACACTGTCTGTCCTTCTTCTTGTGCTCCTTATCTTGCTAACATATCCATAACCACTTGGGTCACCTAAGCCAGAATCCAGGAAACCTGGGATGCATACTAAACTTCTCCCTCTTTCTCCCAACCACATTAATGTGTCACCAGGTTCTTTTAATTCTACCACCTAAATATCTCTTAAAATCATCTCCTCCTCTCCATCCACAGTCATTGCCTTAGTTCAGGTTCTCATCACTTCTCATATCATTCTCCTGCATGCTTAGCTCCAGCAAACCAATTCTCCATACCAAAACCAATGTCATCTTTCTAAAATAAAAATATACTTACAGCCCTTTCCAGCTTAAAATAAATACTCTTGTGGTTGCTTTCTTCAGGATAATGTTCAAATTCTTCAGTCTAGCCATGAAGCCTTTCATGATCTGAGTTCACTTACTGACCTCTTTCCTTCTCTCCCTGCGTAAGTTAGGATAGAATTCCTTCTCCAGGCTATTACCCAATGAATAAGGCTGTTTCTGGCTTCCCAGTCTGAATTCCATATTCTTCATCTATGCTCCCTATGCTTTAGACTATGAGAACTCTGACTCGGTGTTTTGAGTGCACTAGTTATTTAATAAAAGCTTGTTGAATTGCTGAATGTTGAATGAAAAGTAGAGATCATGAGTTGCTTTTTCCCTTTTTTAAAAAAATTGTTTGCTGGTATTCTTCTGTTTTAATTAAATGAACTAAAAGAAAGCAACAATGAAAAAATTACCTCATAGTTTCTGTTGGCGTCTGTTATGGTCCAGTACCTGTTGGGAAGTCCCAAACGTCCAAAGTCTGATATTGGGTCAATCAGCTTCAATCCATTTTCCCTCATCTCTTTTGAGGATTTTGGATTGTAAGAAAAAGCATACAGATCTTCATGTAATTCTAGAGAAGAAAGATAGGCATGAAAACAAAGTAATAATGAGTGAAACTTAATACCAAATAGTGCAAAAAAGCCTAGATTTTCTTCTCTCTAAGGGAATGTTTGTCAACAGCCCCTGAAAAGGACAATAGTTTGTGTACAAGGTTGCTTTTATTTGTATACAAGGCATAAGAATTGAAATATTCCTTCAGAGTCTTCTTTTAAAAATATTTAAATTTATATGATACCAATACAAAGCAGGAACATTCTCCCTGGTTTCCTGTGAATTGTTGGATAATGAACTGAACTCAAGCTTCCAGGTTTCACATGCTAAGAAAGTGGTCCTTACCATAAGTTTTTAACAGAACTTCAATGTTCCAATTGCACTGTTTGTTGTAACATACTGCAAAACATTAACAGTGTTCTTGCATTCTACTCTTCAGGTCAATACATGATTCTGGCTGATAAATGGCCATTTCTTCTCTTCTTCCTGTCAACCCCACTTCCTCCCTTCACAAAGTTCAACATGTAATCAATAACTCATTTGACCAACTTATGTGGCAGTAACTTTTCCAGAGATGGATGGAGTCTTCCAGAGCCTTTTACAAAGTTTTGGGCCAGCTAACAGATAGCCTCTGTCAATAGAGCACCAGCAAATTCTGAGAAATTGTTCTAGGAAAAGGGTAGAAGAAAATGGGGAGGGAAATGTAATTTTAATCCACAGACTAGGACATTAGTCCACAGACTAAAATCAGAGGAAGCTGATGGGTTAGCAATCTGGAGTTGGGGCTGGAAGACGAGAGGGTGAGGCTGGAGGAAGCAGGGCTAACTGCATTAAGGACTCTGATAAACTTCCCTAGTTTGCTAGTTGGAACTAAAAGTAGGGGTAGGAACAATAGGCCAAACATAAAGCTTGCAAGACAACAGTAAACAAATTTTGCTCCAAAGCAGTCTTACTTCCTGAAGTGTTGAAAAATTTACAAGTTGATACTTAAGAGGAAAGAGGGAAAGTGAAGGAAATAACAGCTGTTAAACATCTACTATATACCAAGTACAGAGTAAAAATGCACACATACATTTAAACCTCAAAACAACCACCACAGGGACCTTATACTATCATTATTTTTACAGGTGAGGAAGCTGAGTTCAAAGGTTATGTATATTGTCCAAATACCATGGAACTGTAATAGGCAAAACCCAGATTCAAACTCTGCTCTATTTAACTCCATAACCAATGATCTTTCCATTATGCCATTCTGGGAGAAAAATTACAATGGTTTTAGATAAAAAATACTATCATAACGACCTGGCTGAGAAAGCTTTAACAGTGGAATGTAAACCTCACGGCACACAACGTCAGATTCTAAAACAAAGTGGGCCACCCGGAAGTTCTTACAGCGGAGGATCAGGGGACAACCCAGGCTAGTGATGGACGACTTCTCCACAGTGGCAATATGATGCAGTGCAATCTACAAAACAGAAAAGAACCAAAATAATTCACAGACATGCACTAGATCTATCACTCTCAGTGTGCCTGACTCTCAGTAACGGTAACAGCATGGCCAGAGATGTGATCACATCTACAGCCTACAACCATCCTTTGTAAGGTAAAACTGGGTTTCTTTTAAACAGAAGTAAATAGTGGTAAAGCAATGAAAAGCAAATTATGATATTATAAAACTTACCTCTCCTTAGGGATATAAGGTTAAGAGATTTACGGGGCAATTGTGGTGAACTGGCTCAGAACAAATGGCTTCTAGCACGCTGTGGTGGAGTTTAAAAATCATAGTAGAATGATTGTCAGAGAGGAAAATAGAACTTCCTTTTGTTCTAACAAATTACTAATTAAAATGATTAATAATTGGTATTGTGCTTTACTGCTCATGAGGTAGTCCATAATCATTAACTATTTAATCCCTGTAACAACACTTTTGACGTATAATCATCCCATTTCAGGAATGAAGAAACCAAAGCTCTGAGAAGTGAACTCTTCATCAGAGGCCACACAGCCAAAAAGTGGCACAAACAGGATTTGAACCATGGCAGTCTAACTTTGTTCAGGGTTATTTCTCTAGAAATTCTAAACTCTAGTCCTGGAATTAGGATTTAACTAGAAATATTACAGGGAAAATTTCTCTTCCACATTTTAGACTCTAGTGACAGTAAAGCAAAGAATGAAATGGGGGAAATTTTTACCTAAGTGACTAAGGGAATGAGTGGAGACTGTAAGACTAAGGACTAAAGGAACTATACATAAGCACCGTACTGCAGTTAATAAAGTTGTTTCCCATGGGAGTACAGGTTAATAATTCAGATGTTTTTAAAAAATGAAGGATTATTAAATTTTTAGTCTCATCATTCCTGCTCATGCTGATGCCAGCAAAAAAGAAATGCATGGAAAGGGAACTGGTACAAGAAACTGTATACAAATAATACAAGTCTCTCTTTATAATTTCAAAAAGCCATGGGATCATGGTTTTACATTTTAGTCTTTGATGTTCTCCTCCTATCTGTGTCTCTGATGTTTCCTACAACTAGAGCCTGAATGTACTCTTTTCATTCTCTGGACTCCCTGTCCTGTGCCTGGAATGGCCTTCCGATCATCATTGTCTTTTCTTTTCTTCCATCTCACACAGTCTATGCCCCAGCCCCCATTTATTTGGAAAATAAATCTCTTCCTGGAAATCTTTCAATCATATTCATCATCTAAGAATGGGTTAGATGTAGGGACTATTCACATATTCTGAGAAGGAATTTTCCGTCTTAATTTCTGTCTTAACTATTCTGTCAAACTCAATTCCTGTTATGGCAGTTTTGAAGGGTCATAAAAACTACTGATAATGTAACAGGAATTAATGTATCAAATTTCAAGAAAATCAAAGCCCTGTTGATCAATATGGGAGACCTGTGTTTGGGTAGTAAAACAGTGATCATCAAGATCAGATGCCAGGCAAAAACTGGTGAATTGGAAAGAGGCAGAAAGTGAAGCAGACTAAGGATGGAAGGAGCTTCATTAATAGTACTAATTGGGTAAATATGCCTCCCTTGACATATAGAAATAATTAACATAAGTTCTTCCTTCCTGATCTAGTCCATTAGGTTTGAAATAATATCCAGTAGAAACAAATCTGGAGACATGTGCTGTCTGTAAATGCAGGTAGAAAGGGGAAAGTCTCATGGTACAGTACTAAAGAACTGGTTCCCAAACTGTTAGAAATGGAAGAGTCCTTACTAATTATATAATCTAACAACCTCATTTTACATATGAGGAAACTGAAGCCCAGAGAGCAAGAGTAACTTACCCAAGGTCATATAGCCAGTTAGTGCACGACTGAGTCTAGCTAGAATGAACTCTCCTGATTCCTCTTTTCTCATTCCTTTCATCATACCAAAGTGAATAAGATACAATGTCATATGGGGAAAGCTCATGGTGTTTTTAAAAAGGAAGTTTTAAAATACTTCTTTCAAATGTATATTCTGTTTAATTCATTTTATACTTATATAATCGTATCTATCATGTGCCAAACACTGTTTTAAGCATTTACAACATTAACTTTTTTATTCCATAGCCAGGTATTATTTCCTCTATTTTATAGATGAGGGAAGTGAGCCTCAGATAAGTTAAATAACTTGCCCAAGGTTACAAAGGTAGTAAATGTTGAAGCTGGGATTTCACCTGGAGCAGACTGGCTCTAGAGTCTATGATCTTAATCACTATGTTATGCCATATACCAGAAACATGTTTTACTTGTTACAGAGGACTAAGAATAAGTCTGGCTAATGATTAAGATTAAACGGTCCTACTTTAGGATGAGGTAGGCATAAAGTAACATTAGCGGTGCTAAACTAATTAGACAACATTGTTTAAAGGTATAACAAAACATACACACACACACACACACACACACACACCACCCTGTCTTAGGTCAGAGTGTTGGTCTAAATTATTGATACCCAAAATGTAGTCCATGAGCCACCAGCATCACCTGAGAGCACTTTAGAAATTTAAAATCTGAGGCCTGAGATTCTGTATTTTTAACAAGCTCCCAGGTGATACACATGTTCTTGGTTTTTGGACCACATTTTATGGGTAGCAAGGCTTTAAATTACTTCGGGATGCTTACCAAGTAAACTCAGAAAATGAGCAGAGACTACTTTGCCTAAAAATATTGAGGAAAAGTCCCATGTAGCTTAAGATGACTATAGTCAACAACTTGAGGGACGAGAAATCATATGATTCAATCTCTGAAAAGACCTCCCCCCAGAATAGATTCTTTGAAGAAAAGGTTTTACAGCAATTTAACCGTTAACTGAAATTTAACCATTTTAGAAAGCATGTATACACAACTCTTCCAGACCCTTTGATATTTCTTCTCATGAACATACCCATGTCTCTTTTCGGGCTGCACCAGAAGTCTCCACATAGATCAGGTGGGTTGCAGTAAGATATAGACTCCCATTAGCTGGTTTCTTACTTATATAATGATCCAGTAATTTCACATTTTCTACCTGTTATATGAGGGGGGAGAAAAACACTGATTAAGTTATCAACTCACTACCTGTGATTAAAGTGGTGTAATTCAAAGCAAGATAAATGCTGTTAATTTGCTATAAAACTTCTTTGAGGCTTTCTAGGTCCTGTCAAGGTGGCAAACTGGTATGATCTGTGTTTCCTTTTCCTAAATCAGCCCTGAAGAAACTATAAAAGTGAGAGGGAAACGTGGATTCTAAGAAGGATTAAAATTCTAGATGATGTTACTATGATGGGGTAGAAGTGTGTGGAAGATAAATAGGACATAAGAGCCTGCTGAGGTACTAATCTTGTTAGAGGGAAGTGGCAGTTACTGTATGTGGAAAAATCAATAGGTGTAAATAACGTGAGATTAGATCTTAAGTTAAAGGGCAAGAAAGTAGAGTATATAATTTTCTAAAAAGCAGGAGAAAACTTGATCTATCCAGTGGAAAGTAGGAATGAAAAAAAAAAGAAGCAAACAAACAAACAAACAAAAAACCAAAAAGAGTACCATAAATGGAAAGCATAAAATTAAATGCCAGAAATAAGTCCCAATATAAGAGAAATAAAAAATGTACACAAATTAAACTTACCAGTTAAAAGACAGACTTACAGACTGAATTAAAACAAATACTCAACAATATTCAGTCTAGAAGATTATACCTAAAATAGAGATGTAAATAAGTTGAAAATAAAAAGATAGAAAAGATATACTAGACAAATGTGAACAAAGCTTGAGTAGATTTAATATCTGACAAAATAGAATCAAGAGACAAAGAACAACAGGACAAGAAAATATATTTATCATAAATATATACGCATCTTATAAGAAGTTTCAAAATACATCTGGCTTGATGTACTTGCTTGTAGCAGAACTGCAGAGAGAAAAGAAACACTTGGATACTTTAACACTTTAGTTAGGAATTGATAGATCAAGCATACAAAAATAAAAAACAAAAATGAATAGAGATATAGTATACTTGCACAGTACAACTACAAAGTTCAAGCTATTAGATATACAGAGAACACTATATCCAACAAATGAAGAACATAAAGTCATTCAAGACAACTAATAGAACATTTCTAAAAAGACATCATGATAATGGCTGTAAAGGAAGCCTCAATAAATTCTAAAGATTCAATATCATACAGTCTACATTCTCCAACCATGACACAATGACATTAGAAATTAATAACAAAAAAATAGGCAAAGTTAGCATATGTTTTGAAACAAAATAGCATATTATTAAATTAACCTTGGGTTAAAAGGAAATCATAAATAAAATTAATAAATATTTAGAAGTGAATAATAATAAAAACACAACAAATGAAAATTTGTGGGGCACAGCTAAAGCAGAACTAAGAAGAAATTTATACCTTTAAGTACACTTATCATTAAAGAAGAAACGTTGATAAACTAGTAAAGCATTCAATGCAATGAAGAAAGCAAAAGAACAGAGAAACAAGGAATACAATGGACAGAAATTAAAAAGCAGAGAATTGCCCCCCCCCACATACACACACACACCAAAAAAAAAAAACAACAACAGAAAAGATGAACAAAACTAGAATTTACTTATTTAAAAAGGTTAATAGATCTTTTTAAATTAATTTTTATTGGAATATGGTTGCTTTACAATGTTGTGTTAGCCTCCACTGCACAACAAAATGAATCAGCCATATACATACAGATATCCTCTCCCTTTTGGACTTCCCTCCCATTTAGGTAGAGTTCCCTGTGCTATAGATTATGTTCCCAAGAGTTGTCTATTTTATACATAGTATCAATAATGTATATGTGTCAATCCCAGTCTCCCAATTCCTCCTACTGCACACCTTTCCCCATTGGGATCCATACATTTGTTCTCTACGTCTGTGTCTCTATTTCTGCTTTGCAAATAAGATCATCTATACCATTTTTCTAGATTCCACATATATGCATTATTATATGATATTTGCTTTTCTCTTTCTGACTTAACTCACTCTGTATTACACTCTCTAGGTCCATCCACGTCTCTACAAATGACCCAATTTCATTCCTAAAGGTTAATACATCTTTGATAAGACTGATCAGGAAAAAAAGGGAAAAGAGGCAAATACACAAGCTACAGAATGAAAAAGGGAAGACAATGTAACAAATTTCTTTAAATGAGAGTATTATGAACAATATGCTAATAAATTGAAAAACCTACGTGAAGTGAAAAAATTCCAAGGAAAATACCTCAGTATGACTTATTAGTGAATTCTACCAAATTTCCAAGAAACAAACTACCTTATCCAATTGATTCCAGTTATTAGAAAAAGAATGACAGTCTATTTTATGTATGAGGCTAGCATAATCTTGATTCTAAAACCAAACAGACAGCTATAAGAAATGAAAATTTATACCCATTTCACTTAAGAAATGTAGATGCAAAAAAATCCAAATAAAAATTATTTAGTGAATCAACAGTATATTTTTAAAAATACATTTGATCAAGTAAATTTAACTCAAGCAAGCAAAGATAGTTCAACATTGGAAAACTTCAATGGAAAACATCACATTAACAGATTAAAAGAGAAAAATCAAATGTTTTATCTCAATTAATAGAGAAAAATACTTTTGAGTTCACTTCTATTCACTTCTTAGTGAATTAGGAACTGAAGTAAACATCCTTAACTTGGTAAAGATTATACATCAAGAGCCTACAAAGAATGTCATGTGTAATGGAGAAACTAAATGCATTAATTTAAAATCACAAAAATGACAAACTGGACCCATTTATCACTGCTACTCTTTTAGATATCCTAACCAATACAATAAGAAAAAAGAGGGGGGAAATTAAGACATGAAAGGATTGGAACTGAAGTGCTATATCTGGCACAACTTACTGGGAAGATAATTTTCCCAATAAAAAGATAACAGAAGATCTTCTACCAAGAAAAAAACAAAAGAATCAACAAACTATTAGAACTTAAATCAGAGGAATTCAGCAAGGTTGCAAGATAAAATATCAACCTACAAAAATCAAGTGTTTCTCTAAACCAGCAAAACCATTAAGAAAATACCATTCACAGTGGCAACAAAAACCATGATGAATCCAGGAATTAGCTTAACCAAGCATATATGAGACTTTTACAGAGAAAACTTTAAAACTCTAATAAGAAAACTAAAGACAACTTAAAGAAATGAAGAGACATTCATGCTCTTGGATGGGACAACTTAATTTTGTAAAGTTGGCAATTATCCCACAAATTAATCTATACATTTAATGCAACTACAATTAAATTTCAAAGAGGATTTTCCACAAATGAATTCTAAATTTAAGTAGAAGACTATATCCATAAGTACCTAAATAAATCTTAAAAGAGAACAGTGAAGAAGGGAAGACTTGCTCTGCTAGATACTAAGATATACCCAAAGCCATGGGGTTAAAAAAAAAAAAAAAGCTTGAAGTCCTAGTGCAACAACAGACAAATAGACCACTGATAAAGGACCATAGCTCAAAGGCAGACTCGTGTATGAATGGGTACTTTATACAGGATAAATGTGGTACTACAAATTATGAAAAAAGGGTAAGAGTACTTATTAAATGTGTTGGGGAAACTGTATGAATACATGGAGGAAAATAAAACTACATCCTTGAAACACTATATACAAAAGTGGAATCTAGATATATCTATATGTAAGAAGTAAAACTATAAAATTACTAGAAAAAATGCAAAACACCCTAGGTCTAGAGACAGGAAACTACTTCAAAACTTAATAACAGGGCTTCCCTGGTGGTGCAGTGGTTGAGAGTCCACCTGCCAATGCAGGGGACATGGGTTCATGCCCCGGTCCAGGAAGATCCCACATGCCATGGAGTGGCTAGGCCTGTGAGCCATGGCTGCTAAGCCTGCACGTCCGGAGCCTGTGCTCCACAACAGGAGAGGCCACAACAGTGAGAGGCCCGCATACCGCAAAAAAAAAAAAAAAAAAACCTTAATAATGGAATAGAAGAAAATATATAAAATGTCTGAAATTAACAAGAGATTATTAGGGAGGAACCAAGATGGTGGAGTAGTAGGACGTGCTCGTACTCCCTCTTGTGAGAACATCAGAATCACAACTAGCTACTGGACAATCATCGACAAGAAGACACTGGAACTCACCAAAAAAGATAGCCCACACCCAAAGACAAAGGAGAAGCCACAATGAGACTGTAGGAGGAGCACAATCACAGTAAAGTCAAATCCCATAACTGGTGGGTGGGTGACTCACAGACTGGAGAACACTTATACCACAGAATTCCACCCACTGGAGTGAAGGTTCTGAGCCCCACGTCAGGCTTCCCAACCTGGAGGTCCGGCAACAGAGGAGGAATTCCTAGAGAATCAGACTTTGAAGTCCAGTGGGATTTGAGTTCAGGACTTGGACAGAACTGGGAGAAACAGAGACTCCACCCTTGGAGGACACACAAAAAGTAGTATGTACATCGGGACCCAGGGGAAGGAGCAGTGACCCCAGGGGAGACTGAAACAGACCTACGTGCTAGTGTTGGAGGGTCTCCTGCAGAGGCAGGGCATGGCTGTGTATCACCATGGGAACAAGGACACTGGCAGCAGAAGTTCTGGGAAGTACTCCTTGGTGTGAGCCTTCCCAGAGTCCGCCATTAGCCCCACCAAAGAGCCAGGGTAGGCTCCAGTGTTGGATTGCCTCAGGCCAAAGGACCAAGAGGGAAGGAACCCAGTCTCACACATTAGCAGTCAACCGGATTAAAGTTTTACTGAGCTCTGCCCACCAGAGCAACAGTCAGCTCTACACACCACCAGTCCCTCCCATCTAGAAACTTGCACAAGCTTCTTAGATAGCCTCATCCACCAGAGGGAAGACAGCAGATGAAAGAAGAACTACAATCCTGCAGCCTGTGGAACAAAAACCACACTCACAGAAAGATAGAAAACATGAAAAGACAGATAGCTACGTACCAGATGAAGGGACAAGATAAAACCCCAGAAAAACAACTAAATGAAGTGAAGATAGGAAACCTTCCAGAAAAAGAATTCAGAATAATGACGGTGAAGATGATCAGATGAAAGAAATGTTTAACAAAGACCTAGAAGAATTAAAGAACAAACAAACAGAGATGAACAATACAATAACTAAAATGAAAGCTACACTAGAAGGAATCAATAGCAGAAAAACCGAGGCAGAAAAACGGATAAGTGACCTGGAAGACAGAATGGTGGAATTCACTGCTGTGGAACAGAAAAAAGAAAAAAGAATGTAAAGAAATGAAGACAGCCTAAGAGACCTCTGGGAAAACATTAAATGCAACAACATTCACATTATAGGGGTGCCAGAAGGAGAAGAGAGAGAGAAAGGACCGGAGAAAATATTTGGAAGAGATTATAGTCAAAAAGTTCCCTAACTTGGGAAAGGAAATAGCCACCCAAGTCCAGGAAGTGCAGAGAGTCCCATACAGGACAAACACAAGGAGAAACACAAGGAGACACATACTAATCAAATTGGCAAAAATTAAAGACAAAGAATAATTATTGAAAGCAGCAAAGGAAAAACAACAAATAACATATAAGGGAACTCCCATAAGGTTAACAGCTGATGTCTCAGCAGAAACTCTACAAGTCAGAAGGGAGTTGCATGATGTACTTAAAGTGATGAAAGGGAAGAACCTACAAGCAATATTACTCAACCCAGCAAGGATCTCATTCTGATTTGATGGAGAAATCAAAAGCTTTATTACAGACAGACAAAAGTTAAGAGAATTCAGCACCAGCAAACCAGCTCTGCAACAAATGCTTACAGGAACGTCTCTAAGTAGGAAACACAAGAAAAGAAAAGGACCTACAAAAACAAACACAAAGCAATTAAGAAAATGGTCATAGGAACATACATATTGATAATTACCTTAAATATGAATGGATTAAATGCTCCAACCAAAAGACACAGGCTTGCTGAATGGATACAAAAACAAGACCCATCAATATGCTGTCTAAAATAGACCCACTTCATATCTAGGGACACATACAGACTGTAAGTGAGGGAGTGGAAAAAGATATTCCATGAAAACTGAAACCAAAAGAAAGCTGGAGTAGCAATACTCATATCAGATAAAATAGACTTTAAAATAAAGAATGTTACAAGAGACAAGGAAGGACACTACATAATGATCAAGGGATCAATCCAAGAAGAAGATATAACAATTATAAATATATATGCACACAACATAGGGGCACATCAATACATAAGGCAATTCCTAAAAGCTATAAAAGAGGAAATCGACAATAACACATAAATAGTGGGAGACTATAAAACCTCACTTACACCAGTAGACAGATCATCGAAAATTAAAATAAAGAATGGAAAAGAAGCTTTAAATGACACAATAGACCAGATACATTTAATTGATATTTATAGGACATTACATGCAAAAACAGCAGATTACACTTTCTTCTCAAATGCACAAAGAACTTTCTCCAGGATAGATCATATCATGGGAAATAAATCAAGCCACAGTAAATTTCAGAGTATTGAAATCATATCAAGTATCTTTTCTTTTTTTTTTTTTTCAGTTTAAGAGAACACTTTTTTTTTAACATTTTTATTGGGGTATAATTGCTTTACAATGGTGTGTTAGTTTCTGCTTTATAACAAAGTGAATCAGTTATACACATACATATGTTCCCATATCTCTTCCCTCTTGCGTCCCTACCTCCCACCCTCCCTATCCCACTAATCCAGGCAGTCACAAAGCACCAAGCTGATCTCCCTGTGCTATGCGGCTGCTTCCCACCTTACGATACCTTCCCACCTTAAGATACCTTAAGCTATCTACCTTACGTTTGGTAGTGTATATAAGTCCATGCCTCTCTCGTGCATTGTCACAGCTCACCCTTCCCCCTCCCCATTTCCTCAAGTCCGTTCTCTAGTAGGTCTGTGTCTTTATTCTTGTCTTACCCCTAGGTTCTTCATGACATTTGTTTTTCTTAAATTCCATATATATGTGTTAGCATACGGTATTTGTCTTTCTCTTTCTGACTTACTTCACTCTGTATGACAGACTCTAGGTCTATCCACCTCATTACAAATAGCTCAATTTCGTTTCTTTTTATAGCTGAGCATTATTCTATTGTATATATGTGCCACATCTTCTTTATCCATTCATATGTTGATGGACATTTAGGTTGCTTCCATGTCCTGGCTATTGTAAATGGAGCTGCAGTGAACATTGTGGTACATGGCTCTTTCTGAATTACGGTTTTCTCAGGGTATATGACCAGTAGTGGGATTGCTGGGTCATATGGTAGTTCTATTTGTAGTTTTTTAAGGAACCTCCATACTGTTCTCCATAGTGGCTGTAACAATTCACATTCCCACCAACAGTGCAAGAGTGTTCCCTTTTCTCCACAACCTGTCCAGCATTTATTGTTTCTAGACTTTTTGATGATGGCCATTCTGACTGGTGTGAGATGATATCTCATTGTAGTTTTGATTTGCATTTCTCTAATGATTAATGATGTTGAGCATTCTTTCATGTGTTTGTTGGCAATCTGTATATCGTCTTTGGAGAAATGTCTATTTAGGTCTTCTGCCTATTTTTGGATTGGGTTGTTTGTTTTTTTTGATATTGAGCTGCATGAGCTGCTTGTAAATTTTGGAGATTAATCCTTTGTCAGTTGCTTCATTTGCAAATATTTTCTCCCATAACTGAGGGTTGTCTTTTGCTCTTGTTTATGGTTTCCTTTGCTGTGCAAAAGCTTTTAAGATTCACTAGGTCCCATCTGTTTATTCTTGTTTTTATTTCCATTTCACTAGGAGGCGGGTCAAAAAGGATCTTGCTGTGATTTATGTCATAGAGTGTTCTGCCTATGTTTTCCTCTAAGAGTTTGATAGTTCCTGGCCTTACATTTAGGGTTTTAATCCATTTTGAGTTTATTTTTGTTTATGGTGTTAGGGAGTGATCTAATCTCATCCTTTTACATGTAGCTGTCCAGTTTTCCCAGCACCACTTATTGAAGAGGCTGTCCTTTCTCCACTGTACATTCCTGCCACCTTTATCAAAGATAAGGGGACCATATATGCCTCGGTTTATCTCTGGGCTTTCTATCCTGTTCCATTGATCTATCTTTCTGTTTTTGTGCCAGTACCATACTGTCTTGATTACTGTAGCTTTGTAGTATAGTCTGAAGTCAGGGAGCCTGATTCCTCCAGCTCCATTTTTCGTTCTCAAGATTGCTTTGGCTATTCGGGGTCTTTTGTGTTTCCATACAAGTTGTAAAACTTTTTCTTCTAGTTCTGTGAAAAATGCCAGTGGTAGTTTGATAGGGATTGCATTGAATCTGTAGATTGCTTTGGGTAGTAGAATCATTTTCACAATGTTGATTCTTCCAATCCAAGAACATGGTATATCTCTGCATCTATTTGGATGATCTTTAATTTCTTTCATCAGTGTTATAATGTTCTGCATATAGCTCTTTTGTGTCCATAGGTACGTTTATACCTAGATATTTTATTCCTTTTGTTGCAGTGGTAAATGGGAGTGTTTTCTTGATTTCACTTTCAGATTTTTCATCATTAGTGTATAGGAAAGCCAGAGATTTCTGTGCATTAATTTTGTATCCTGCAACATTACCAGATTCATTGATTAGCTCTAGTACTTTTCTGGTAGCATCTTTAGGATTCTCTATGTATAGCATCATGTCCTCTGCAAACAGTGACAACTTTATTTCTTATTTTCCGATTTGGATTCCTTTTATTTCCTTTTCTTCTCTGATTGCTGTGGCTAAAACTTCCAAAACTATAGTGAATAAGAGTGGAGAGAATGGGCAACCGTGTCTTGTTCCTGATCTTAGTGGAAATGCTTTCAGTTTTTCACCATTGAGGATGATGTTGGCTTTGGGTTTGTCATATATGGTCTTTATTATGTTGAGGCAAGTTCCCTCTATGCCTACTTTCTGCAGGGTTTTTATCACAAAGAGGTGTTGAATTTCGTCAAAAGCTTTCTCTGCATCTATTGAGATGATCATATGGTTTTTCTCCTTCAATTTATTAATATGGTTTATCACATGGACTGATTTGTGTATATTGAAGAAACCTTTTATTCCTGGAATAAACCCCACTTGATCATGGTGTATGATCCTTTTAATGTGCTGTTGGTTTCTGTTTGCTAGTATTTTGTTGAGGATTTTTGTATCTATGTTCACCAGTGATATTGTCCTGTAGTTTTCTTTCTTAGTGACATCCTTGTCTGGTTTATGTATCAAGGTGATGGAGGCCTCGTAGAATTAATCTGGGAGTGTTCCTCCGTCTGCTATATTTTGGAAGAGTTTGAAAGGATAGGTGTTAGCTCTCCTCTAAATATTTGACAGAATTCTCCTGTGAAGCCATCTGGTCCTGGGCTTTTGTGTGTTGGAGGATTTTTAATCACAGTTTCAATTTCAGTGCTTGTCATTGGTCTGTTCATATTTCTATTTCTTCCTGATTCAGTATTAGCAGGTTGTGCATTTGTAAGAAGTTGTCCATTTCTTCCAGGTTGTCCATTTTATTGGCATAGAGTTGCTTGTAGTAATCTCTCACGATCTTCTGTATATCTGCATTGTCAATTGTTACTTCTCCTTTTTCATTCCTAATTCTATTGATTTGAGACTTCTCCCTTTTTTTCCTGATGAGTCTGGCTAATGGTTTATCTATTTTGTTTATCTTCTCAAAGAACCACGTTTTAGTTTTATTGATCTTTGCTATCGTTTCCTTCATTTCTTTTTCATTTTTTATTGATACGATTTTTATGATTTTTTTCCATCTGCTAACTTTGGGGTATTTTTGTTCTTCTCTCTCTAACTGCTTAGCTGCAAGGTTAGGTTGTTTATTCAAGATGTTTCCTGTTTCTTCAGGTGGTCTTGTATTGCTATAAACTACCCTCTTAGAACTGTATTTGCTGCATCCCATAGGTTTTGGGTCATCGTGTCTCCATTGTCATTTGTTTCTAGGTATTTTTTGATTTCCTCTTTGATTTGTTCCATGATCACTTCGTTATTAAGTAGTGTATTGTTTAGGCTCCATGTGTTTGTATTTTGTACAGATCTTTTCCTGTAATTGATATCTAGTCTCATAGCGCTGTGGTCAGAAAAGATACTTGATACAATTTCAATTTTCTTAAATATACCAAGCATTGATTTGTGACCCAAGATATGATCTATCCTGGAGAAAGTTCCATGAGCACTTGAGAAAAACGTGTATTCTGTTGTTTTTGGATGGAGTGTCCTATAAATATCAATTAAGTCCATCTTGTTTAATGTATCATTTAAAGTTTTTGTTTCCTTATTTATTTTCATTTTGGATGATCTGTCCATTGGTGAAAGTGAGGTGTTAAAGTCCCCTACTATGAACGTGTTACTGTCGATTTCCCCTTTTATGGCTGTTAGTATTTGCCTTATGTATTGAGGTGCTCCTATGTTGGGTGCATAAATATTTACAATTGTTATATCTTCTTCTTGGATCGATCCCTTGATCATTATGTAGTGTCCTTCTTTGTCTCTTTTAATAGTCCTTATTTTAAAGTCTACTTTGTCTGATATGAGTATTGCTACTACAGCTTTCTTTTGGTTTCCATTTGCATGGACTATCTTTTTCCATCCCCTTACTTTCAGTCTGTATGTGTCTCTAGGTCTGAAGTGGGTCTCTTGTAGACAACATATACATGGGTCTTGTTTTTGTATCCATTCAGCCAATCTGTGTCTTTTGCAGGGAGCATTTAATCTATTTACATTTAAGGTAATTATCGATACGTATGTCCCTATTCCCATTTTGTACATTGTTTTGGGTTCATTATTGTAGGTCTTTTCCTTCTCTTGTGTTTCTTGCCTAGAGAAGTTCCTTTAGCATTTGTTGTAAAGCTGGTTTGGTGATACTGAACTCTCTCTGCTTTTGCTTGCCTGTAAAGGTTTTAATTTCTCCATCAAATCTGAATGAGATCGTTGCTGGTAGAGTAATCTTGGTTGCAGGTTTTTCTCCTTCATCACTTTAAATATGTTCTGCCACTCCCTTCCGGCTTGCAGAGTTTCTACTGAAAGATCAGCTGTTAACCTTATGTGGATTCCCTTGTGTGTTATTTGTTGTTTTTCCCTTGCTGCTTTTAATATGCTTTATTTGTATTTAATTTTTGACAGGTTGATTTATATGTGTCTTGGTGTATTTCTCCTTGGATTTATCCTGTATGGGATTCTCTGTGCATCCTGGACTTCATTTACTATTTTCTTTCCTATATTAGGGAAGTTTTCAACTATAATATCTTCAAATATTTTCTCAGTCACTTTCTTTTTCTCTTCTTTTTCTGGAACCCCTATACTTTGAATGTTGTTGCGTTTAATGTTGCCCCAGAGGTCTCTGAGACTGTCCTCAGTTCTCTTCATTCCTTTCTCTTTATTCTGCTCTGCAGTAGTTATTTCCACTATTGTATCTTCCAGGACACTTATCCGTTCTTTTCCCTCAGTTATTCTGCTATTGATCCCATCTAGAGTATTTTTCATTTCATTTATTGTGTTGTTCATCGTTGTTTGTTTCATCTTTAGTTCTTCTAGGTCCTTGTTAAATGTTTCTTGCATTTTCTCTATTCTATTTCCAAGATTTTGGATCACTTTTACTATCCTTATTCTGAATTCTTTTTCAGGTAGACTGACTATTACCTCTTCATTTGTTAGGTCTGGTTGGTTTTTATCTTGCTCCTTCATCTGTGGTGTGTTTTTCTGTCTTCTCAGTTTGTTTATCTTACTGTGTTTGGTGTCTCCTTTTTGCAGGCTGCAGGTTCTTAGTTCTCGTTGATTTTGGTGTCTGTCCCCAGTGGCTAAGGTTGGTTCAGTGGATTGTGTCAGCTTTCTGGTGGTGGGGACTAGTGCCTGTGTTATGCTGGATGAGGGTGGATCTTGTCTCTCTGGTGGGCAGGTCCAGGTCTGGTGGTGTGTTTTCGGGTGTCTGTGGACTTATTACTATTTTAGGCAGCCTCTCTGCAAATGGATGGGGTTGTGTTCCTGTTTTGCTAGTTGTTTGGCATAGGGTGTCCAGCACTGTACATTGCTGGTCATTGATTGAAGATGGGTGCTGGCATTGAAATCGAGATCTCTGGGATATTTTTGCCATTTGATATTATGTGGAGCTGGGAGGTCTCTTGTTGACCAGAGTCCTGAAGTTGGCTCTCCCACCTCAGAGGCACAGCACTGACTCTTGGCTGCAGCACCAAGAGCCTTTCATCCACACGGCTCAGACTAGAAGTGAGAAAAAGTAGAGAGAAAGAATTACTAGAAGTAGGAAGAAAGAACGAAAGAAAGAAAGGAGGAAAGGAAGGAAAGAAGGAAGAAGAAAAGAAGGAAAGAATGAAAGAAGGCAGGGATGGAGGGAGGGAAGCTGGGAGGAAGGAAGGATGGAAGGAAGGAGGGAGGGAAGGAAAAAAGAAAGAAAGAAAGAAGATAAAGTAAAATATAATAAAGTTAGTAAATTAAAAATAATTATTAAGAAAATAAATTTTAAAAAAACGGACAAATAGAACCTTAGGACAAATGGTGGAAGCAAAGCTATACAGAAAAAATCTGATACAGAAGAATACACATACACTCTTACAAAAAGAGGAAAAGGGGAAAGAATCATAAATCTTGCTCATGTATTCCACAGATGCAGGGTATATCAAGTTGATTGTGGAGCTTTATTCTGCTTCTGAGGCTGCTGGGAGAGATTTCCCTTTCTCTTCTTTGTTCTCACAGCTTCCAGGTGTTTGGATTTGGTCCTGCCTCTTCGTGTAGGTCACCAGAGGGCGTCTGTTTTTCACTCAAACAGGACGGGGTTAAAGGAGCCGCTGATTCGGGGACTCTGGCTCACTCAGACCTGGGGAAGGGACAGGCATGGAGTGCGTAGAAGGCCTGCGGTGGCAGAGGCCAGTGTGACATTGCACCAGCCTGAGGCTCGCCATGCATTCTCCCAGGGAAGTTGTCCCTGGATACCCGGATCCTGGCAGTGGTGGGCTGCACAGGCTCCCCAGAAGAGGGGTGTGAATAGTGACCTGTGCTCACACGCAGGCTTCTTGGTGGCGGCAGCAGCAGCCTTAGCGTCTCATGCCCATCTCTGGGGTCCGTGCTTTTAGCCTTGGCAAGCGCCCGTCTCTGGAGCTCCTTTAAGTAGCGCTCTTAATCCCCTCTCCTCATGCACCAGGAAACAAATAGGGAAGAAAAAGTCTCTTGCGTCTTCAACAGCTTCAGACCTTTTCCCAGACTCCCTCCCAGCTAGCCGTGGTGCACTAACCCCTTCAGGCTGTGTTCACGCCGCTAACACCAGTCCTCTCCCTGCACTCCGACCGAACCCCAAGCTTCAGCTCGCAGCCTCGCCTGCCCCGGTGGGTGAGCAGACAAGCCTCTGAGGCTGGTGAGTGCCAGTCGGCACTGATCCTCTGTGTGGGAATCTCCCCACTTTGCCTTCCGTACCCCTGTTGTTGCGCTCTGCTCCATGGCTCCGAAGCTCCCCCACTGCACCAACCGCAGTCTCCACATGCAAAGGGGCTTCCTAGTGTGTGGAAACATTTCCTCCTTCACAGCTCCCTCCCACTGGTGCAGGTCCCGTCCCTATTCTTTTGTCTCTGTTTTTTCATTTTTTCTTTTGCCCTACCCAGTTATGTGGGGAGTTTCTTGCCTTTTGTGAGGTCTGAGGTCTTCTACCAGCATTCAGTAGGTGTTCTGTAGGTGTTGTTCCACGTGTAGAGGTATTTCTGGTGTATCCGGCCCGTTGTCCGCATGACTGTCATGGCTTCGGGCACTGGGGACCCTGCAGAGCCGGCAGCCTCAGTGAGGCTGCCCTCCCCTCGGCCTCTGGGGCAGTTCTGTAATGGCAGAGGGAAGAGACCCCGAGCTGCGGTAGTTCCAGCTCTCTCAAGCATCTTTTCTGACCACAACACTATGAGATTAGAAATGAATTACAGAGAAAAAAATGTAAAAAATACAAACACATGGAGGCTAAACAATAAGTTACTAAATAACAAAGAGATCACTGAAGAAATCAAAGAGGAAATCAAAAAATACCTAGAGAAAAATGACAATGAAAACATGATGATCCAAAACCTATGGGATGCAGCAAAAGCAGTTCTATGATGGAGGTTTATACCTATACAAGTCTACCTCATGAAAAAAGAAAAATCTACCCTTACACCTAAAGGAACCAGAAAAAGAAGAACAAAACCCAAAGTTAGCCGAAGGAAAGAAATCATAAAGATGAGAGCAGAAATAAATGAAATGGAAACAAAGAAAACAATAGCAATGATCAATAAAACTAAAAGCTGGTTCTTTGAGAAGATAAAGAAAATTGATAAACCATTAGGCAGACTCATCAAGAAAAAGAGGGAGAGAGCTCAAATCAATAAAATTAGAAATGAAAAAGGAGAAGTTACAACAGACACCTCAGAAATACAAAGCGTCCTAAGTGACTACTACAAGAAACTCTATGCCAATAAAATAGAACACCTGGAAGAAATTGACAAACTCTTAGAAAGATATAACCTTCCAAGACTGAACTAGGAAGAAATAGAAAATATGAACAGAACAATCAAAAAGAATGAAATTGAAACTGTGATTGAAAACCTTCCAACAAACAAAAGTCCAGCAACAGATGGCTACACAGGTGAATTATATCAAACATTTAGAGAAGAGCTAACACCCATCCTTCTCAAACTCTTCCAAAAAATAGCAGAGGCAGGAACACTCCCAAACTCATTCTACGAGGCCACCATCATTCTGATACCAATACCAGACAAAGATACTACATAAAAAGAAAATTACATAACAATATCATTGATGAGTATAGACACAAATATCCTCAACAAAATACTACCAAACAGAATCCCACAATACATTAAAAGGATTATATACCATGATCACATAGGATTTATCCCAGGGATACAAGGATTCTTCAATATACGTAAATCAATCAATGTGATAAACCATATTAACAAATTGAAGAATAAAAACCATATGATCATCTCAATACAAGCAAAAAGCTTTTGACAAAATTCAACACCCATTTATGATAAAAACACTCCAGAAAGTGTGCATAGAGGGAACTTACCTCAATATAATAAAGGCCATATATGACAAACCCACAGCAAACATCATTCTCAATGGTGAAAAACTGAAAGCATTTCCTCTAAGATCAGGAAGACAAGGATGTCCACTCTCAGCACTAATATTGAACATGATTTTGGAAGTCCTAGCCAAGCAATCAGAGAAGAAAAAGAAATAAAAGGAATACAAATTGGAAAAGAAGTAGTAAAACTGTCACTGTTTGCAGATGACATGATATTATACAGAGAGAATCCTAAAGTTGCCACCAGAAAACTACTATTGTTAATCAATGAATTTGGTAAAGTTGCAGGATACAAAATTAATGCACAGAAATCTCTGGCATTGCTATACACTAATGATGACAAATCTGAAAGAGAAATTAAGGAAACACTCCCATTTACCACTGCAACAAAAAGAATAAAATACCTAGGAATAAACCTACCTAGGGAGACAAAGACCAGTATGCAGAAAACTATGACACTTATGAAAGAAATTAAAGATGAAACCAACAGATGGAGAGATATACCATGTTCTTGGATTGGAAGAATCAATACTGTGAAAATGACTATACTACCCAAAGCAATCTACAGAATTAATTCAATCCCTATCAAATTACCAGTGGCATATTTTAAGGAACTAGAACAAAATAATCTTAAAATTTGGATGGAGACAAAAAAGACCCCGAATAGCCAAAGCTGTCTTGAGGGAAAAAAACGGAGCTGGAGGAATCAGACTCAGTGACTTCAGACTATACCACAAAGCTACAGTAATCAAGACAATATGGTACTGGCATAAAACCAGAAACATAGATCAATGGAACAAGACAGAAACCCAGACATAAACCCATGCACCTATGGTCAACTAATCTATGACAAAGGAGGCAAAGATATACAATGGTGAAAAGACAGTCTCTTCAATAAGTGTTGCTGGGAAAACTGGACAGCTACATGTGAAAGAATGAAATTAGAACACTCCCTAACACCATACACAAAAATAAACTCAAAATGCATTTGAGACCTAAATGTAAGACCGGACAATATAAAACTCTTACAGGAAAACATAGGCAGAACACTCTGGCAAAAATCACTGCAGTATCTTTTTTGATCCACCTCCTAGAGTAATGGAAATAAAAACAAAAATAAACAAATGGGACCTAATGAAACTTCAAAGTTTTTGCACAGCAAAGGAAACCAAAAACAAGATTAAAATACAACCCTCAGAATGGGAGAAAATATTTGCAAATGAATCAACAAAGGATTAGTCTCCAAAATATATAAACAGCTCATGCAGCTCGATATTTAGAAAACAAACAACCCAGTCCAAAAATGGGCAGAAGACCTAAATAGACATTTCTCCAAAGAAGACATACAGGTGGCCAAGAAGCACATGGAAAGCTGCTCAACAACACTAATTATTATAGAAATGTAAATCGAAACTACAATGAGGTATCACCTCACAACAGTTAGAATGGGCATTATCAGAAAATCTACAAACAATAAATGCTGGAGAGGGTGTGGAGAAAAGGGAACCCTCTTGCACTGTTGGGGGGAATGTAAATTGATACAGCCACTATGCAGAACAGTATGGAGGTTCCTTAAAAAACTAAAAATAGAATTACCATATGATTGAGCAATCCCACTACTGGGCATATACCCAGATAAAACTATAATTCAAAAAGACACATGCACCCCAATGTTCATTGCAGCACTATTTACAGTAGCCAGATCATGGAAGCAACCTAAATGCCTATCGACAGAGGAATGGATAAAGAAGATGTGGTATGTATATACAATGGAATATTACTCAGCCATATAAAGGAATGAAATTCGGTCATTTGTTGAGACATGGATGGATCTAGTGACTGTCATTCAGAGTGAAGTAAGTCAGAAAGGGAAAAACAAATATCATATATTAACGCATATATGTGGAACCTATAAAACTGGTACAGATGAACCGGTTTGCAGGGCAGAAATTGAGACACAGATGTAGAGAACAAATGTATGGACACCAAGGGGGGAAAGCAGCAGAGGGGTGGGAGTTGTGTTGTGATGAATTGGTCTATTTGGACTGACACGTATACACTGATGTGTATAATATTGATGACTAATAAGGACCTGGTGTATAAAAAAATAAAATAAAATGAAAAACCAAACAAGAGATTATTATCTAGACAATATAAAGGACTACTGTAATTCAAAGAGAAAAAGACAGAGGCTGTAATAGAAAAAGAGGCAAAACATAAAAAGGCAAGTTACAGAATAGGAAATCCAATAAGCATACAACCATGAAGAGACACTCAAAACATTGGAATCATATAAACGAAAATTAAAACCAAAAGATATTGCTTTAAGGCTGTAAGACTGGCAAAAACTGGAAGGCTAGAAAATGCCAAGTGTTGATAGGGATGTGGGGATAAAAGAACCCTCATCTACTACAACTGGCAGGGGGCGAGGGGGTATAGAGAGATTGAGACTATTTAGGAGGGCAATCTGGTACTACATAAGCAAAATACACATAAAAAAGTACACTCTATGACAGAGGAATTCTATTCTTGAAAATGAGCCCAAAGAAATTTTCATACAGGTTCTAAAGAGGATATATACAAGAATGAACCTTTCCATCACTGGCAGAATAGATAGGTCAGATGTGGTGGAGCATTAAGCAAGTATTAGAACCAATGCATTGGAGGTACACATAGCAACATGAATAGATCCAAGAAATGCATAATTTAGTGAAAAAGTAAGAAACAGAATGATATACTGCAGATATCACTAGTTACATAAATTAAAAATTCATGCATATGAAACAGCCATCGTGTTTTAAAGGACATATTCATTGAATCTGTAGATTGCTTTGTGTAGTATAGTCATTTTTACAATGTTGATTCTGCCAATCCAAGAACATGGTGTATCTCTCCATCTATTTGTACCATCTTTAATTTCTTTCATCAGTGTCTCATAATTTTCTGCACACAGATCTTTTGTCTCCTTAGGTAGGTTTATTCCTAGATACGTTATTCTTTTAGTTGCAATGGTAAATGGGAGTGTTTTCTTAATTTCACTTTCAGATTTTTCATCATTAGTGTATAGGAATGCAAGAAATTTCTATGCCTTAATTTTGTATCCTGCTATTATACCAAATTCATTAATTAGCTCTAGTAGATTTCTGGTAGCAACTTTAGGATTCTGTATATATAGTATAATGTCATCTTCAAACAGTGACAGTTTTACTCCTTTCCCAATTTGGATTGCTTTTATTTCTTTTTCTTCTCTCATTGCTGTGCCAAAAACTTCCAAAACTATGTTGAATAAGAGTAGTGACAGTGGGCAACCATTTCTTTTTCCTGATCTTAGTGGAAATGGTTTCAGTTTTTCACCATTGAGGATGATGTTGGCTGTGGGTTTGTCATATATGGCCTTTATTATGTTGAGGAAAGTTCCCTCTATGCCTACTTTCTGGAGGGTATTTTAACATAAATGTTTGTTGAATTTTGTTGAAAGATTTCTCTGCAACTATTGAGATGATCATGTGGTTTTTCTCCTTCAATTTGTTAATATGGTGTATCACATTGATTGATTTGCATATATTGAAGAATGCTTGCATTCCTGGGATAAATCCCACTTGATCATGTTGTATGATCCTTTTAATGTGCTGTTGGATTCTGTTTGCTAGTATCTTGTTGAGGATTTCTGCATCTATGTTCATCAGTGATATTGGCCTGTAGCTTTCTATCAAACTAACACTGGCATTTTTCACAGAACTAGAACAAAAATGTTCACAATTTGTATGGAAAAACAAAATAACCTGAATAGCCAAATCAATCTTGAGAAAGAAACATGGAGCTGGAGGAATCAGGCTCCCTGACTTAAGACTATACTACAAAGCTACAGCAATCAAGCCAGTATGGTTCTGGCACAAAAATAATAATATAGATCAATGGAACAGGATAGAATACCCAGCAATAAACCCACGCATTTACGGTCACCTTATCTTTGATAAAGGAGGCAAGAATATACACTGGAGAAAAGACAGCCTCTTAAATAAGTGGTGCTGGGAAAACAGGACAGCTACATGTAAAAGAATGAAATTAGAACACTCCTTAACAACATACACAAAAATAAACTCAAAATGGATTAAAGGCCTAAATGTAAGGCCAGACAGTGTCAAAGTCTTAGAGGAAAACATAGGCAGAACACTCTATGACATAAATCACAGTAAGATCCTTTTACACCCACCTCCTAGAGAAATGGAAATAAAAACAAAAATAAACAAATGGGACCTAATGAATCTTAAAAGCTTTTGCACAGCAAAGGAAACCATAAACAACACCAAAAGACAACCCTCAGAATGGGAGATAATATTTGCAAATGAAGCAACTGACAAAGGATTAATCTCCAAAATTTACAAGCAGCTCATGAAGCTCAATAACAAAAAAACAAACAACCCAATCCAAAAATGGGCAGAAGACCTAAATAGACATTTCTCCAAAGAAGATATACAGACTGCCAACAAACACATGAAAGAATGATCAACATCATTAATCATTAGAGAAATGCAAATCAAAACTACAATGAGATATCATCTCACACCGGTCAGAATGGCCATCATCAAAAATCTACAAACAATAAACATTGGAGAGGGTGTGGAGAAAAGGGCACCCTCCTGCACTGTTGGTGGGAATGTAAATTGATACGGCCACTATGGAGAACAGTATGGAGGTTCCTTAAAAACTAAAAATAGAACTACTATATGACCGAGCAATCCCACTACTTGGCATATACCCTGAGAAAACCATAATTCAAAAAGAGTCATGTACCAAAATGTTCATTGCAGCTCTATTTACAATAGCCAGGACATGGAAGCAATCTAATTGTCCATCAACAGATAAATGGATGAAGAAAATATGGCACATATATACAATGGAATATTACTCAACTGTAAAAAGAAATGAAATTGAATTATTTGTAGTGAGGTGGATGGAACTAGAGTCTGTCATATAGAGGGAAGTAAGTCAGAAAGAGAAAAATAAATACCGTATGCTAACACACATATATGGAATTAAGAAAAAATAAGGTCATGAAGAACCTAGGGGCAAGACGGGAATAAAGACACAGACCTACTAGAGAATGGACCTGAGGATACAGGGAGGGGGAATGGTAAGCTGGGACAATGTGAGAGAGTGGCATGGACATATATACACTACCAAACGCAAAATAGATAGCTACTGGGAAGCAGCCGGATAGCACAGGGAGATCAGCTCGGTGCTTTGTGACCACCTAGAGGGGTAGCATAGGGAGGGTGGGAAGGAGGGAGATGCAAGAGGTAAAAGATATGGGAACATATGTGTGTGTATAACTCATTCACTTTGTTATAAAGCAGAAACTAACACACCATTTTAAAGCAATTATACTCCGAAAAAGATGTTTTAAAAAAAGACATATTCAAATATAACATTAGTCACATTAGAATGCTTGCATATAATAAGGAAGGGAAATAGAAGAAAAGGGGGATAAATTAATAGGTCCAGGCATACCTTGTTTTAATGTGTTTCATTGCTCTCTGCAGATATTTAGTTTTATACAAATTGAAGGTTTGTGGCAAACCTGTGTCTAACAATTCTATCTGTGCCATTTTCCAAAAGGATTTGCTCATTTCATGTCTCTGTGCCAAATTTTGCTAATTCTCACAATGTTTCAAACCTTTCCTTATTATTATATTTGTTATGGTGATGTGTAATCAGTGATCTTTGATGCTTCTATTATAATTGTTTGGGGATGACATTAACCATGTGCATACAAGACAGGGAACTCAATCAATAAATGTTGTCTGTGTTCTCACTACTCCACCAACAGCCATTCCCCTTCTCTCTCCCTCTCCTTGGGGCCTCTCTATTCCCTGAGACACCACAGTATTGAAAATAGGCCAATTAACAACACTACAATGGCTTCTACTGTTCAAGTAAAAGGAAGAGAAGCATGTCTCTCACTTTAAGTCAAAAACTAGAAATGATTAAGATCAGTAAGGAAGGTAGACCTTCAAGATGGTGAAGGAGTAAGACTTGGAGATCACCTTCCCCCTACAAATACATCAGAAATACATCTACATGCGGAACAACTCCTACAGAATACTTACTGAACGCTGGCAGAAGACCTCAGACTTCCCAAAAGGCAAGAAACTCCCCATGTACCAGGGTAGGGCAAAAGAAAAAACAGAGACAAAAGCATAGGGACAGAACCTGCACCACAGGGATGGAGCTGTGAAGGAGGAAATCTTTCCCCACACTAGGAAGCCCCTTCACTGGCAAAGATGGGGGGGTGGGAAGCTTCGGAGCCATAGAAGAGAATGCAGCAGTAAGGATGCAGAGGGCAAAGCGGAGAGATTCCCGCACAGAGTATCAGTGCCAACCAGCACTCAGCAGCCTGAGAGGCTTGTCTGCTTACCCACTGGAACAGGTGGGAGAAGGGAGCTGAGGCTCCAGCTTTGAAGTTCAGATCCCAGGGAGAGGACTGGGTTTGGCTGTGTGAAGACAGCCTGAAAGGGGCTAGTGCACCACAGCTAACAGGGAGGGAGCCCAGGAAAAGGTCTGGAACTGCCTAAGAGGCAAGAGACGATTGTTTTGGGGTGCAGGAGGAGAGGGGATTCAGAGCACTGCCTAAACGAGCTCCAGAGTTGGACGTGATCCGTGACTATCAGCGCAGACACCAAGACGGGCATGAAATGATAAGGTTGCTGCTGCAGCCACCAAGAAGCCTGTGTGCAAGCAGGAGCATGCTCCTCCCAGGAGCACGCACAGCCTGCCACTGCCAGGGTTCTGTAATCCAAGGAAAACTTCACCGGGAGAACAAACGGCACGCCTCAGGCTGCTGCAACGTCACACCGGCCTCTGCTGCCAAAGGCCTGCCCCACATTATATAACCCCGCATTATATAACCCTTCCTCCCCCCAGCCTGAGTGAGCCAGAGCCACCTAATCAGCTACTACTTTACCCCTGTCCAGTCTGAATGAAGAACAGATGCCCTCAGGTGACCTACACACAGAGGTGGGGTCAAATCAAAAGCTGAACCCCAGGACCTGTGGGAAAAAAGAAGAGAAAGGGAAATTTCTCCCAACAGCCCCAGGAGCAGTAGATTAAATCTCCACAATCAACTTGATGTACACTGCATCTGTGGAATACCTGAATAGACAACTAATCATCCCAAAATTGAGGCAGTGGATTTTGGGAGCAACTGTAGACTTGGGGTTTACTTTCTGCATCTAACTTGTTTATGGTTTATGTTTATCTTAGTTTAGTATTCAGAATATATTATCATTGGTAGATTTGTTTTTCGGTTTGGGTGCTCTCTTCTTTCTTTCTTTCTTTTCTTATTACTTTTTATTTTTTCTTAATTTTTAATAATGTTTATTTTTTATTTTAATAACTTTATTTTATTTATTTTTCTTTCTTTCCTTCTATCTTTCTTCTCCCTTTTCTTCTGAGCTGCGTGGATGAAAGGATCTTGGTGCTCTGACCAGGTTTCAGACCTGTGCCTCTGACATGGGAGAGCTGAGTTCAGAACATTGATTGACAAGAGACCTCCCAGCTCCACATAACATCAAATGGCGAAAACTCTCCCAGATAGCTCCATCTCAACACTAAGACCCAGCTCCATTCAATAACCAGCAAGCTTCAGTGCTTGACACCAGACTCCAACAACTAGCAACATAGGAACACAACCCCACCCATTAGCAGAGAGGCTTCATAAAATCATAATAAGGTAGCAGACACCCAAAAACAAACCACTGAATGCAGTCCTGCCCACCAGAAAGAGAATATCCAGGCTTATGCAACAGAAAACAGGCACCAGTCCCCTTCACCAGAAAGCCTACACAACCCACTGAACCAACCTTAACCACTGGGGTCAGACACCAAAAACTATGGGAACTACGGACCTGCAGCCTGCAAAAAGGAGACACCAAACACAGTAAGTTAAGCAAAATGAGAAGACAGACAAACACACAGAAGATGAAGAAGCAAGGTAAAAACCCACCAGACCAAACAAATGAAGAGGAAATAGGCAGTCTACCTGAAAAAGAATTCAGAATAAGGATAGTAAAGGTGATCCAAAATATTGGAAATAGAATGGAGAAAATACAAGAAACGCTTAACAAGGACCTATAAGAACAAAAGAGCAAAGAAACAATGATGAACAACACAATAAATGACATTAAAAATTCTCTAGAAGGAATCAATACCAGTATAACTGAGGCAGAAGAATGGAAAAGTGACATGGAAGATAATAGTGGAAAAAACTACCTCAGAGCAGAAAAAGGAAAAAAGAATGAAAAGAATTGAGGACAGTCTCAGACCCCTATGGGACAACATTAAATGCACCAACAGTGGAATTATAGGGGTCCCAGAAGAAGAAGAGAAAAAGAAAGGGACTGAGAAAATATTTGAAGAGATTATAGTTGAAAACGTCCCTAATATGGGAAAGGAAATAGTCAATCAAGTCCAGGAGGCACAGAGAGTCCCATACAGGATAAATCCAAGGATAAACATGCCAGGACACATATTAATCAAACTGTCAAAAATTAAACACAAAGAAAGCATATTAAAAGCAGCAAGGGAAAAACAACAAATAACATACAAGGAAATCCCCATAAGGTTAACAGCTGATCTTTCACCAGAAACACTGCAAGCCAGAAGGCAGTGGCAGGACATATTTAAGGTGATAAAAGGGAAAATCCTACAACCAAGATGACTCCACCCAGCAAGGATCCCATTCACATTTGATGGAGAAATTAAAATCTTTACAAACAAGCAAAAGTTAAGATAATTCATCACCACAAAACCACTTTTACAACAAATGCTAAAGGAGCTGCTCTAGGCAGGAAACACAAGAGAAGGAAAAGACCTACAACAACAAAGCCAAAACAATTAAGAAAATGGTAATAGGAACATACATATCGATAACTACCTTAAAAGTGAATGGATTAAAGGCTCCTACTAAAAGGCAGAGACTGGCTGAATGGATACAAAAACAAGACCCATATATACGCTGTCTACAAGAGACCCATTTCAGACCTAGGGACACATACAGACTGGACATGAGGGTATGGAAAAAGATATTCCATGAAAATGGAAATCAAAATAAACCTGGAGTAGCATTTCTCATATCAGACAAAATAGACTTTAAAATAAAGACTCTTCCAAGAGACAAAGAAAGACACTACATAATGATCAAGGGATCAATCCAAGAACAAGATATAACAATTGTAAATATTTATGAACACAGTATAAGAGCACCTCAATACATAATGCAAATGCTAACAGCCATAAAAGGGGAAATCAACAGCAGCACATAAGAGTAGGGGACTTTAACACCCCAGTTTCACCAATGGACAGATCATCCAAAATGAACATAAATAAGGCAACACAAGCTGTAAATTACACATAAAACAAGATGGACTTAATTGATAGTTATAGGGCATTCCATACCCCAAAAAACAGAATACTCTTTCTTCTCAAGTGCTCATGGAACATTCTCCAGAATAGATCATATATTGGGTCACAAATCAAGCCTTGGTAAATTTAAGAAAATCGAAATTTTATCAAGTATCTTTCATGACCACAATGCTATCAGACTAGATATCAATTACAGAAAAAAACCTGAAAGAAATACAAACACACAGAGGCTAAACAATACACTACCAAATAACCAAAGATCACTGAAGAAATCAAAGAGGAAATCAAAAATTACCAAGAAACATATGACAATGAAAACACAATGACCCAAAACCTATTGGATGCAGCAAAAGCAGTTCTAAGACGGAAGTTTATAGCAATACAGTCCTACGTCAAGAAACAAGAAACATCTCAAATAAACAACCTAACCTTGCACCTAAAGCAATTAGAGAAAAAATAACAAAAAAACCCCAAAGTTAGCAGAAGGAAGGAAATCATAAAGATCATATCAGAAATACATGAAAGAAATGAAATAAAAGAAATTAAGGAAACAGTAGCAAAGATCAATAAAACTAAAAGCTGGTTCTTTGAAAAGATAAACAAAACTGATAAACCATTAGCCAGACTCATCAAGAAAAAAAGGCAGAAGACTCAAACGAACAGAATTACAAATGTAAAAGGAAAAGTAACAAGTGACACCGCAGAAATACAAAGGATCATGAGAGATTACTACAAGCAACTATATGCCAATAAAGTGGACCACCTGGAAGAAATGGACAAATTCTGAGGAAAGTACAACGTTCTGTGACTGAACCAGGAAGAAATAGAACATATAAACAGACCAATCACAAGCACTAACATTGAGACGGTGATAAAAAAATCTTCCAACAAAGAAAAGCCCAGGATCAGATGGATTCACAGGAGGATTCTTTCAAACATTTATAGAAGAGCTAACACCTGTCATTCTCAAACTCTTCCAAACTATAGCAGAGGGAGGAGCACTCCCAATCACATTCTATGAAGCCACCATCACCCTGATACCAAAACCAGACAAATATGTCACAAAGAAAGAAAACTACAGTCTAATAACACTGATGAATATTGATGCAGAACTCCTCAACAAAATACTAGCAAACACAATCCAACAGCACATTAAAAGAATCATACACCAAGATCAAGAGGGGTTTATCCCAGGAATGCAAGGATTCTTCAATATACATGAATCAATCAATGCAATACACCATATTAACAAACTGAAGGAGAAAAACCACATGATAATCACAATAGATGCAGAAAAAGCTTTTGACAAAATTCAACACCCATTTATGATAAAAACTCTTCAGAAAGTAGGCATAGAGGGAACCTACCTCAACATAATAAAGGCCCCATAGGACAAACCCACAGCCAACATCATTCTCAATGGTGAAAAACAGAAACTATATCCACTAAGATCAGAAACAAGACAAGGTTGCCCACTCTCACAACTATTATTCAACATCGTTTTGGAAGTTTTCACTACAGCAATCAGAGAAGAAAAAAAAAAGGAATTCAAATTGGAAAAGAAGAAGTAAAGCTGTCACTGTTTGCAGATGACATGATAGTATACATAGAGAATCCTAAAGATGCTACTGGAAAACTACTAGAGCTAATCAATGAATTTGGTAAAGTTGCAGGATACAAAATTAATGCACAGAAATCCCTGGCATTCTTATACACTCATGATGAAAAATCTGAAAGAGAAATTAAAGAAACATTTCCATTTACCACTGCAACAAAAATAATAAAATACCTAGGAATAAACCTACCCTAGGAGACAAAAGACCTGTAGGCAGAAAAGTATAAGTCACTGATGAAAAACTAAAGATGATACAAACAGATGGAGAGATATACCATGTTCTTGGATTGGAAGAATCAACATTGTGAAAATGACTATAGAATCCAAAGCAATCTACAGATTAAATGCAATCCCTATCAAACAACCAATGGCATTTTTCAAAGAATGAGAACAAAAAATTGCACAATTTGTATGGAAACACAAAAGACCCTGAAGAGCCAAAGCATCTTGAGAAAGAAAAACGTAGCAGGAGGATTCAGGCCCCCTGACTTCAGACTATACTACAAAGCTACAGTAATCAAGACAGTACACTACTGGCAGAAAAACAGAAATATAGGTCAATGGAACAAGATAGAAATCCCAGAGATAAAGCCACCCACATATGGTCACCTTATCTTTGATAAAGTAGGCAAGAATATGCAGTGGAATAAAGACAGTCTCTTCAATAAGTGGTGCTGGGAAAACTGGACAGCCTCAAGTAAAAGTATGAAATTAGAACACTCCCTAACACCATACACAAAAATAAACTCAAAATGGATTAAAGACATAAATTTAAGGCCAGACATGATCAAACTCTTAGAGGAAAACATAGGCAGAACACTATTACATAAATCACAGCAAGATCCTTTTTAACCCATCTCCTAGAGAAATGGAAATAAAAACAAAAATAAACAAGTAGGACCTAATGAAACTTAAAAGCTTTTGCACAGCAAAGGAAACCATAAACAAGACGAAAAGACAACACTCAGAATGGGAGAAAATATTTGCAGATGAAGCAATTGACAAAGGATTAATCTCCAAAATTTACTAGCAGCTCATGCAGCTCAGTAACAAAAAAAAAACCAACAACCTAATCCAAAAATGTGCAGAAGACCTAAATAGACATTTCTCCAAAGAAGATATACAGATCGCCAACTAACACATGAAAGGATGCTCAACATCATTAATCATTTGAGAAAGGCATATCAAAACTACAATTAGGTATCACCGCACACCTGTCAGAATAGCCATCATCAAAAAATGTACAAACAATAAATGCTGGAGTGGGTGTGGAGAAAAGGGAACCTTCTTGCACTCTTGATGGGAATGTAAATTGATACAGCCACTATGGAGAACAGTATGGAGGTTCCTTAAAAGTAAAAAATATAACTACCATATGACCCAGCAATCCCACTACTGGGCATATACCCCGAGAAATCCATAATTCAAAGAGTCATATACCACAGTGTTCATTGCAACACTATTTACAGTAGCCAGGACATGGAAGCAACCTAAGTGTCGATTGACAGATGAATGGATAAAGAATATGTGGCACATATATACAGTGGAATATTACTCAGCCATAAAAGGAAATGAAATTGAGTTATTTGAGGTGAGGTGGATGAACGTAGAGTCTGTCATACACAGTGAAGTAAGTCAGAAAGAGAAAAACAAACACCATATGCTAACACATATATATGGAATCAAAAAAAAATAGTTCTGATGAACCTAGGGACAGGACAGGAATAAAGACGTAGATCTAGAGAATGGACTTGAGGACACGGGAGGGGGAAGTGTAAGCTGGAATTAAGTGATAGAGTAGCACTGACATATATACACTACCAAATGTAAATAGATAGCTAGTGGGAAGCAGCCACATAGCACAGGCAGATCAGCTCAGTGCTTTGTGACCACCTAGAGGGGTGTGATAGGGAGGGTGGCAGGGAGATGCAAGAGGGCAGGGATATGGGGATATATGTATACACATAGCTGATTCAATTTGTTATACAACAGAAACTAACACAACATTGTAATGCAATTATACTCTAATAGATGTTAAAAAAAACACATATCTGAAAAATGACTGGTATACATATATATAAAGAACAATTAAAACTCAGCAATAAGACAACAGACAACCCAATAAACAAATCGGCAAAGTTCTGAATAGACATCTCACTAAAGAAGATATGCAGGACTTCCCTGGTGGTGCAGTGGTTAAGAATCGCCTCTCAATGCAGGGTACATGGGTTCGAGCCTTGGTGCAGGAAGATCCAACATGCCATGGAGCAACTAAGCCCATGCACCACAACTCCTGTGCTTGAGCTCTAGAGCCCACGTGTTGCAAATACTGAAGTCCGTGTGCCTAGAACCTGTGCTCCACAATGAGAGAAGCCACTGCAATGAGAAGCTGGCACACCACAACAAAGAGTAGCCCCCTCTCACCACAAGTAGAGTAAGCCTGGGCACAGCAATGAGGACCCAACACAGCCAAAAATAAATTTTAAAAAAAGAAGATATGAAGATGGCACATAAGCATATGAAAAGATGCTCCACATCGTAAGTCATGAAGGAAATGGAAATTAAAACAACAATGAGATACCACTATACACCTATTAGAATAGCCAAAATCCTAAACACTGACAACAGATGCTGGTGAGGATGTAGAGCAAAGGGAACTCTCATTCATTGCTTATAGGAATGCAAAACAGTACAGTCACTTTGGAAGACATTTTGGTGGTTTCATACAAAACTAAACATAATCTTACCATAAAATACAGCAACTGTGCTCCTTGGTATGTGCCCCAATCAGTTGAAAATTTATGCCCACATAAAACGTGCACACATTTATTGCAACTTTATTCATAATTGCCAAAACTTGGAAGCAACCAAGATATGCTTTAATAAGTGAATGGATAACAAAACTGTGTTACATTCAGTCATTAGAATACTATTCAGTGATTTAAAAAATGAGCTATCAAGCCATGAAAAGACATGGAGAAATCTTCAATGTATATTGCTAAATGAAATAAGCAAATATGAAAAGGCTACGTACTGTATGATTCCAACCCCGTGGCATTCTGGAAAAGGCAAAACTCTGGAGGCAAAAAAAAGATCTATGATTCCAGGAGTTGGGGGGTGGGAGGAGATATGAATGGGCAAAGCATGCAGGCATTTTAGGGCTATAAAAATATTCTATATGATACCATACTGATGGATACATTTGTCCAAACCCATAAAACGTACAAAACCAAGAGTGAACCCTAATGTAAATGATGAACTTAATCATAATAATGTTTCAATATTGGGTCATCAATTGTAAGAAATGTATCACACTAATGCAAGATGTCAATAACAGGAGAAACTGAACAGGGCAGGGGGAGGGTGGATGAGGGTGTATATGGGAAAACATCCCAATTTTTCTGTAAATCTAAATTGCTCCAAAAAACTGAAGTTTTCTTTTTTTAAAGAAAGAATGAAAGGAGTGGCCTGAATTCTCAGTAATTATCTCACTTGATCTACAAGCAGACATAGTTAGCAATCCTTCCTCCTTGAAACACATAGAAAGTTAATGGCAAACCTGAGTTGAAACTGAATAGATATAGAAAAAGAGGGTTGGATCAAAAAAGATTCTACTCAAATTGGGTGATTATTTATTCTGGTTAAAAGACTGAAAGAGAGTATGTACTCATACTGGAGGGAAAATATTTTTTTCAAGGTTGTGTGCATGGCATATTATAGAACAACACTGTGCAATAGGAAACCTGGGTACAAATTCAGCTCTGCCAATAGGGTAACCTTAGGGAACCTACTTCAACTCTCTGTACCAGTTGCCTCACCTGTAAAATGGGGAAAATTATGCCTGCCATGTGAATTTATTATAAATATCAAATGTATATAATGGCACTTAATAAACCATAAGAGGTGATTACTACAGGATAGTTTGACCCAGAAAAGCTCACATATTTAGATTCTAACTAAAGAATTAGGTTATATCTATAGCAATTAAAACTCTGCAGTGTCTTAGTCTCACAAGCACAAATTTCCTTTCAGGTAAATTAATGGTCTTCAACATGGGTTATATACCAGAGAAGCTTTAAAACAATGTAAGATAAAAACAAAACAAAAGAAGGACTATGCAGGCCTCAGCCCCCAAACTGATTTTATTGGTCTGGGATGGGGAAGTGGAATTTTTTAAAACCCCACAGGTGATTCTAATGTGTAGCCATCATTGAGAACCAGTGAAGCATTCCAAACAATATATCTAAGTAAAATATACAGTCGAGAAAAACATAGACATGCAAAATTAATGGAAGCCAAAATCATTAAATATATAAATGTAAATATAGATTAATAAATATAAATGTATATATATGTACACACACACACACACACACACACACATATATATATATATAAATGCTTAGCTAAATATTGGAATCAACTGGGCAACTTTAAAAATACTGATGCCTGATTCCCACTCCTAAGGGTTTTGATGTAATTTGTTTGGTCTTGGAAGTTTGAAAAAGTTTCCCCAGGTGATTCCAGTAAGTAGCCAGATTGAGAACCACATCTTTAGGGAGTTACAACTTCATCCTTTTATTTTCCAGGGTTAGGTTCCAAGTTTCACCTCTCAAACACAGGAACAACTGTAATAACAAAATATAGAAGTTACTATGCACCAATTATTGTGCGTTACATGCTATGTTTCATTTTAATCTTTACTATGACCCAAAGTAATTATGATTGAGAAAAAAATCTCTCTTGAACACTGGCCCCTAGGACTCAATCCAGTAAAGTCATTCTTAAAACTGTTCTCCAGTACTGAAGGTCCTAACCAGAGCAATCAGACAAGAAAAAGAAATAAAAGGCATCCAAATTGGAAAAGAAGAAGTAAAATTATCTCTGTTCACAGATGACATGATCTTATATGTAGAAAATTCTAAGGATTCCACCAAAAAACTGTTACAGTAAACAATTTCAGTAATGTTTCAGGATACAAAATCAACATACAAAAATCAGTTGCATTTCTATAAGCTAAAAATGACCAATCCAAAAAGGAAAATAAGACAACAATCCCATTCACTATAGCATCTAGAAGGATAAAATACTCAGGAATAAACTTACAAGGAGGTGAAAGACTTGTACACCGAAAACTAGAAAACATTGTTAAAAGAAGTCAAAGAAGATACAAATAAGTAGAATTGATATTCCATGCTTGTCGATTGGAAGACTTAATATTGTTAAAATGTCCACACTGGGCTTCCCTGGTGACACAGTGGTTGAGAGTCTGCCTGACAATGCAGGGGACACAGGTTCGTGTCCCGGTCTGGGAAGATCCCACACGCCGCGGAGCAGCTGGACCCATGAGTCATGGCCACTGAGCCTGCACGTCCGGAGCCTGTGCTCCACAACGGGAGAGGCCACAACAGTGAGAGGCCTGTGTACAGCAAAAAAAAAAAAAAAAACAAAACTCCACACTACCCAAAGTGATCTACAGATTCAATGCAGTTCCAATCAAAATCCTGAAGTAATATTTTGCAGAAATAATAGAATGATCCTAAAATCTAAAATTCATATGGAATCTCTAAGGATCCCAAATAGCAAAATCGATCTTGAAAAAGAAGAATAAAGTTAGAGGTCTCACACTTCCTATTTTCAAAACATACTACAAAGCAACAGTAATCAAAATGTGTGCCACTGGCATAAAAACAGATATACAGACCAATGCAACAGAATAGAGCCCAGAAATAAACCTATGCATATTTCAGTAAATGATTTTTGATAAGAGTACCAAGACTACACAATGGGGAAAGGACAGTCTCTTACACAAATGGTGTCAGGTAAACTGGCATGATGTTAGACCCTTACGTTATATCATATAAAAAACTTAACTCAAAATGAATTGAAGAGCTAAATGCAAGAAAAAAAACTATAAAACTCCTAGAATAAAACATAGGGGAGAGCTTCCCCAGTGGCATAGTGGTTGAGAGTCCGCCTGCCAATGCAGGGGATGCGGGTTCATGCCCCAGTCCAGGAAGACCCTACATGCCACGGAGCAGCTGGGCATGTGAGCCATGGCCACAGACACTGCACATCCGGAGCCTGTGCTCCACAATGGGAGAGGCCACAGCAGTGAGAGGTCCGCATACCACAAAAAAAAAAAAAAAAAAAAAACATAGGGGAGGGATGAGAAGATGGCGGAAGAGTAATATGTGGAGATCACCTTCCTCCCCACAGAAACACCAGAAATACATCTACACGTGGAACAACTCCTACAGAACACCTACTGAACGCTGGCAGAAGACCTCAGACCTCCCAAAAGGCAAGAAAGTCTGTACGTACATGGGTAGGGCAAAAGAATAAACAGAGACAAAAGGATAGGGACGGGACCTGCACCAGTGGGAGGGAGCTGTGAAAGAGGAAAGGTTTCCACACACTAGGAAGTCCCTTCGTGGGTGGAGACTGTGGGTGGCAGAGGGGGAAGCTTTGGAGCCATGGAGGAGAGCACAGCAACAGGGTTGTGGAGGGCAAAGCGGAGAGACTCCCGCACAGAAGATTGGTGCCGATCAGCACTCACCAGCCCGAGAGGCTTCTCTGCTCACCCAATGGGTGGGGCGAGGCTGGGAGTTGAGGTTCTGGCTTCCCTTGGAGCACAGGGAGAGGACTGGTGTTGGCTGCATGAACACAGACTGCAGGGGGTTAGTGCACTACAGCTAGCCAGGAGAGGGGATTAAGAGTGCTCCTTAAAGGAGCTCCAGAGACGGGCACGAGCAGTGGTTAAAAGCGCAGAGCCCAGAGACGGGTATGAGATGCTAAGGCTGCTGCTGCCACCACCAAGAAGCCTGTGTGTGAGCACAGGTCACTATCCACACCCCCCTTCCGGGGAGCCTGTGCAGCCCGCCACTGCCAGGGTCCCGGGATCCAGGGAAAACTTCCGTGGGAGAATGCACGGCGTGTCTCAGGCTGGTGCAATGTTACACAGGCTCTGCCACTGCAGGATCAGCCCACACTCCGTACCCATCCCTCCCCCAGGCCTGAGTGAGCCAGAGTCCCCGAAGCAGCTTCTCCTTTAACCCCATACTGTCTGAGGGAAGAACAGATGCCCTCTGGTGACCTACACACAGAGGTGGGAACAAATCCAAGGTTGAGACCCGGGGACCTTGAGAATAAAGAAGAGAAAGGGAAAACTCTCCCAGCAACCTCAGAAGCAGTGGATTAAAGCTCGACAATCAGCTTGATGTACCCTGCATCTGTGGAATATATGAATAGACAACAAATCATCCCACATTGAGAAGGTGGACTTTGAGAGCAAGATTTATGACTTTTTCCCCTTTTCCACTTTTTGTGAATGTGTATGTGTATGCTTCTGTGTGAAATGTTGTCTGTATAGCTTTGCTTACACCATTTGTCCTAGGGTTCTATCTGTCCAATTCTTTTTTTATTTTTTTTAAATTTTTTTTTCTTAATAACTATTTTTTGTTTTAATAACTATTTTAATTTATATTAATTTACTTTATCTTCTTTCTTTCTTTCTTGCCTTCCTTCCCTCCTTCCTTCCTTCATTGCTTACTCCCTCCCACCCTCCCTCCCTCCTTTCTTTCTTTCTTTCTTTATGTCTTTCCTTTTTTCTTTCTTTCTTTCTTTCTTTCTCTTTCTTTCTTTCTTTCTTTCTTTCTTTCTTTCTTTCTTTCTTTCTTCCTTTCTTTCTTTCTTTCTTTCTTTCTTTCTTTCTTTCTTTCTTTCTACTTTTTCTCCATTTTATTCTGAGCTGTGTAGATGAAAGGCTCTTGGTGCTCCAGCCAGGAGTCAGGGCTCTGCCTCTGAGGTGGGAGAGCCAACTTCAGGACAATGGTCCATAAGAGACTTCCCAGCTCCACATAATATCAAACGTCGAAAATCTCCCAGAGATCTCCATCTCAACACCAGCACCCAGCTTTACTCACCAACCAGCAAGCTACAGTGCTGGACACCGAATGCCAAGCAACTAGCAAGACAGGAACACAACACAACCCATTAACAGAGAGGCTCCCTAAAATCAAAATAAGTCCACAAACACCCCAAAATACACCACCAGACGTGGACCTGACGACCAGAAAGATAAGATCCAGCCTCATCCACCAGAACATAGGCACTAGTCCCCTCCACCAGGAAGCCTACACAACCCCCTGAACCAACCTTAGCCACTGGGGACAGACACCAATAACAACGGGAACTACGAACCTGCAGCCTGCAAAAAGGAGACAACAAACACAGTAAGATAAGCAAAATGAGAAGACAGAAAAACACACAGCAGATAAAGGAGCAAGATAAAAACCCACCAGACCTAAAAAAGGAAGAGGAAATAGGCAGACTACCTGAAAAAGAATTCAGAATAATGATAGTAAAGATGATCGAAAATCTCAGAAATAGAATAGACAAAATGCAAGAAACATTTAACAAGGACCTAGAAGAACTAAAGATGAAACAAGAAATGATGAACAACACAATAAATTAAATTAAACATTCTCTAGATGGGATCACTAGCAGAATAACTGAGGCAGAAGAATGGAAAAGTGACCTGGAAGATAAAATAGTGGAAATAACTGCTGCAGAGCAGAATAAAGAAAAAAGAATGAAAAGAACTGAGGACGGTCTCAGAGACCTCTGGGACAACATTAAATGCACCATCATTCAAATTATATGGGTTCCAGAAGAAGAAGAGTAAAAGAAAGGGACTGAGAAAATATTTGAAGAGATTATAGTTGAAAACTTCCCTAATATGGGAAAGGAAATAGTTAGTCAAGTCCAGGAAGCACAGAGAGTCCCATACAGGATAAAACCAAGGAGAAATACGCCAAGAAACATATTAATCAAACTGTCAAAAATTTAATACAAAGAAAACATATTAAAAGCAGCAAGGGAAAAACAACAAATAACACACAAGGGAATCCCCATAAGGTTAACAACTGAACTTTCAGCAGAAACTCTGCAAGCCAGAAGGAACTGGCAGGACATATTTAATGTGATGAAGGAGAAAAACCTGCAACCAAGATTACTCTACCAGCAAGGATCTCATTCAGATTTGATGGAGAAATTAAAACCTTTACAGAAAAGCAGAAGTTGAGAGAGTTCAGCACCACCAAACCAGCTTTACAACAAATGCTAAAGGAACTTCTCTAGGCAGGAAACACAAGAGAAGGAAAAGACCTATAATAACGAACCCAAAACAATTAAGAAAATGGGAATAGGAACATACATATGGATAATTACGTTAAATGTAAATGGACAAAATGCTCCCACCAAAAGACACAGACTGGCTGAATGTATACAAAAACAAGACCCATATATATGCTGTCTACAAGACACCCATTTCAAACTTAGAGACATACACAGACTGAAAGTAAGGGTATGGAAAAAGAAATTCCATGCACATGGAAACCAATAGAAAGCTGGAGTAACAATTCTCATATCAGACAAAATAGACTTTAAAATAAAAACTATTAGAAGAGACAAAGAAGGACACTACATAATGATGAAGGGATCGATCAATAAAGAAGATATAAGAATTGTAAATATTTATGCACCCAACATAAGAGCCAATACATAATGCAAATATTAACAGCCATAAAAGGGGAAATCGACAGTAACACATTCATAGTAGGGGACTTTAACACCCAATTTTCACCAATGGACAGATCATACAAAATGAATATAAATAAGGAAACACAAGGTTTAAATGAAACATTGAAGAAGATGGACTTAATAGATATTTATAGGACCTTCCATCCAAAAACAACAGAATACACATTTTTCTCACGTGCTCATGGAACATTCTCCAGGATAGATCAAATCTTGGGTCAAAAATCAAGCCTTGGTAAATTTAAGAAAATTGAAATTATATCAACTATCTTTTCCGACCACAACACTATGAGACTAGATATCAATTACAGGAAAAGACCTGTAAAAAATACAAACACATGGAGGCTAAACAATACATTATTTAATAAAGAAGTGATCACTGAAGAAATCAAAGAGGAAATCAAAAACACCTAGAAACAAATGACACTGGAGACACGACAACCCAAAACCTATGGGATGCAGCAAAAGCACTACTAAGAGGTAAGTTAATAGCAATACGATCCTACCTTAAGAAAGAGGAAACATCTCGAATAAACAACCTAACCTTACACCTAAAGCAATTAGAGAAAGAAGAACATAAAAAATCCCGAAGTTAGCAGAAGGAAAGAAATCATAAAGATCAGATTAGAAATAAATGAAAAAGAAATGAGTGAAATGATAGCAAACATCAATAAAACTAAAAACTGGTTCTTTGAGAAGATAAACAAAATTGATAAACCATTAGCCAGACTCATCAAGAAAACAAGGGAGAAGACTCAAATCAATAGAATTAGAAATGAAAAAGGAGAAGTAACAACTGACACTGCAGAAATACAAAAGATCATGAGAGATTACTACAAGCAACTCTATGCCAATAAAATGGACAACCTGGAAATAATGCATAAATTCTTAGAAATGCACAAACTGCCAAGAAAGAACCAGGAAGAAATAGAAAATATGAACAGACAAATCACAAGCACTGAAAATGAAACAGTGATTTAAAATCTTCCAACAAACAAAAGCCCAGGTCCAGATGGCTTCAGAGGCGAATTGTGTCAAACATTTAGAGAAGAGCTAACATCTATCCTTCTCAAACTCTTCCAAAATATACCAGAGGGAGGAAGACTCCCAAACTCATTCTACGAGGCCACCATCACCCTGATACCAAAACCAGACAAGGATGTCACAAAGAAAGAAAACTACAGGCCAATATCACTGATGAACATAAATGCAAAGATCCTCAACAAAATACTAGCAAACAGAAACCAACAGCACATTAAAAGTATCATACAACATGATCAAGTGGGGTTTATTCCAGGAATGGAAGGATTCTTCAATATACGCAAATCAATCAACGTGATACACCATATTAACAAATTGAAGGAGAAAAAACATATGATTATCTCAATAGATACAGAGAAAGCTTTTGACAAAATTCAACACCAATTTATGATAAAAACCCTGCAGAAAGTAGGAATAGAGGGAAATATTCTCAACATAATAAAGGCCATATATGACAAACCCACAACCAACATCATCCTCAATGGGGAAAAACTGAAAGCATTTCCACTAAGATCAGGAACAAGACAAGTTCGCCCACTCTCACCACTCTTATTCAACATAGTTTTGGAAATTTTAGCCACAGCAATCAGAGAAGAAAAGGAAATAAAAGGAATCCAAATCGGAAAAGAAGAAGTAAAGCTGTCACTGTTTTCAGATGACATGATACTATACATAGAGGATCCTAAAGATGCTACCAGTAAACTCCTAGAGATAAACAATGAATTTGGTAAGGTAGAAGGGTACAAAATAAATGCACAGAAATCTCTGGCATTCCTATACACTAATAATGAAAAATCTGAAGGTGACATCAAGAAAAGACTCCCATTTACCATTGCAACAAAAAGAATAAAATATCTAGGAATAAACCTACCTAAGGAAACAAAAGACCTGTATGCAGAAAATTATAAGACACTGATGAAAGAAATTAAAAATGATACAAATAGATGGAGAGATATACCATGCTCTTGGATTGGAAGGATCAACATTGTGAAAATGACTCTACTATCCAAAGCAATCTACAGATTCAATGCAATCCCTATCAAACTACCACTGGCATTTTTCACAGAACTAGAACAAAAAATTTCACAAGTTGTATGGAAACACATAAGACCTCAAATCACCAACGCAATCTTGAGAACGAAAAACAGAGCTGGAGGAATCTGGTTCCCTGACTTCAGACTATACTACAAAACTACAGTAATCAAGACAGTATGGTACTGGCACAAAAACAGAAAGATAGATCAATGGAACAGGATCGAAAGCCCAGAGATAAACCCACGCACATATGGTCACCTTATCTTTGATAAAGGTGGCAGGAATGTACAGTGGAGAAAGGACAGCCTCTTCAATAAGTGGTGCTGGGAAAACAGAACAGGCAGTTAGGACTCCCAGCCTGGGAACTAAGATTTTGCTTCCAGCTACTGCTCGCTGAAAGCTGTTGCTTACTGATGTATGCATTCAAAATCAGGAAGGCATTTATTTGCAGCACAGAGTCACCTGTGCTAGAGGTACAGTTATAGAAGGTGGCTAAAGGTTGACTGGAGAAAAAGAAGGAAGGGAAAGATAGCAAGAAGTGCCCAATTAGAGAAGGGAAGAAGGGTGGAAGGACAAGGCCAGAGAAGGAGTAGAGTTAAGCAAAAAACCAAACTCAGAAGGCCCAGTATAAGATAAAGAAAAAAGAACTATTAGAACCTAAGAGATACTTTAAGGTCAAAAACCCAAATGGAGAAGGAAGGTGCTTTGGTCTGAATGCTTGTGTCCACACTCCAAATTCATATGTTGAAATCCTAATGCCCAAATGTGATGGTATTCAGAGGTTGGGCCTTTGGGAGGTGATTAAGTCATGAGGGCAGAGCTCTCATAAATAGGAGTAGTGAGATTAGTACCCTTATAAAAGAGGCTTCAGAGAGATTCCTTGCCTGCTTTTGCCATGTAAGAACAGGGTGAGAAGTCATCGGCAGTTTGCAACTCAGAAGAGGGACTTTACCAGGCCCAAACATGCTAGCACCCTAATGTTACACTTCTAGCCTCTATAACTGTGAGAAATAAATTTCTGTTGTTTATAAGCCACCAAACTGTGGTGTTTGTATAAAAGCCCAAATGGACTAAGAAGAGAAAAAAAATAAAAAAAGAAGCCACAGCACTCTTCAGGCAGAGAACAAGTAGAAGAAGGTTAGGAATGAGGTACGGGGTAAAAATGTTTATACGTCCCATTTGTTTATTTTTGTTTTTTATTTCCATTTCTCTAGGAGGTGGGTCAAAAAGGATCTTGCTGTGATTTATGTCATAGAGTGTTCTGCCTATGTTTTCCTCTAAGAGTGGCTTGGACATATATACACTACCAAATGTAAAATAGATAGCTAGTGGGAAGCAGCCGCATAGCACAGGGAGAACAGCTCGGTGCTTTGTGACCACCTAAAGAGGTGGGATAGGGAGGTTGGGAGGGAGGGAGATGCAAGAGGGAAGAGATTTGGGAACATATGTATATGTATAACTGATTCACTTTGTTATAACGCAGAAACTAACACACCATTGTAAAGCAATTATACTCCAATAAAGATGTAACAAAAAAATGCTTATTGGAAATGCTGCAAAGTAATGCTGCAAAAGAAACATGAGTGCATACCATTTCCTTTCCTGATGAGGAAGCTGTATGTAGGCATTTGCTAATCTGAATGCAGGAGGCAATTTAAAATTGATGAGAATAGTTTGGTAAAAGCATGTGATTGCTTCAGCTAATTGAAAGTTAAAAGGAAGTAGTCTTGCTGTTGCTAGAAGGAACTATATTGTGATTAGGTTAACAAAAGACATCAGTGCCAGTTGGAATAAGGGCTCACTCTCTCATACTCAGGAAAATAAGTCACACTTCAGGAAAATAATGGCAATGGGTGACGAGTAGAAATTGAAACTATAAAGCATCTTTAGCGCTCTCCTGCTTGTCCCAGGACAGGCAGCCTTGCGTGGAAGGAAATATGCAACAAAGGGGAAAATCGGCCACTCAAAAGGAGTTGCTGCTAAGGCCCAGGGCACTATCTACCAAAAGGCTACAATGTCCGTGTATGAAGGTTACCAAGTGCCTCAGAGAGAGGGAAATTGTTAATATTGAACCTGTTAATATGGACTTCCTGTGGGGTTCACACTGCAGGGAACCTGTGTGTATTAGCAGGTAGGACCTTTTAGGAAACCTGCGATTACTCAGACCCACCCCTTTCTCTATTCATAGGCACCAGAGATCCCTCTGGTTCTAAGACAGTGTGTAAGAGGGTGTCTCTGCCTGGTGTGCTTTTTTCCCACAGAAATCTGTGTCCCATTGTATGTGTATAGGGGGAAGAGAGAAAGAAAAAGAGAGATGTGGGGAAGAGACTTAAAAGACCTGAGGGTAGGGCTTCCCTGGTGACGCAGTGGTTGAGAGTCCGCCTGCTGATGCAGGGGACACGGGTTCATGCCCCGGTCTGGGAAGATCCCACATGCTGTGGAGCAGCTGGGCCGGTGAGCCATGGCCGCTGAGCCTGCGTGTCCGGAGCCTGTGCTCTGCAACGGGAGAAGCCACAACAGTGAGAGACCCGTGTACCGAGAAAAAAAAAAAAAAAAGACCTGAGGGAGGGTAGGGTGACGGGAGAGAAAGGATAGAGGGGGGAGAAAAGGGAAAAAGGAGAGAGGAAGAGAGAAGGGAGGAGAGGGAGAGTAAAGAGAGAGAGATGGAGCGAGAAAGAAAAGAGGTGAGAAGAAGATGACCACCACTAAGTACTATAGAGACTCTAATTACCAGTAAGGCCACCCAACTGCTTTGTTAGTTTTGCACACCTGGACTGTAAACAGAACATGCCGACATTTACAAGATCTTTGCTCTTAGAGAAGATGTAGACCATAAACCATGTTGGTTTTTTTGTTTTTCATTACCCTTCCAGGAAGGGAGGAAGGGAGGAAATCAGGTGCACTTCATAGTTCTCTGAATTCATTTACCATCCTTATTTGTCACAATTACTGGTAACAACTTGGAAACACTGCAAAAATAATTAAATAAAAGACAGGACATCTGGCTCGAGGACTAACAGCTTGGTGATATCTGACAGCCCGTGTTCCACATAAGTCCTGCTCCATGTGGCGTCACCTCTGACAACAAAGAGTATTCATCATGAAAACAATTGCTTCACCCTGCACATATTAAAAAAGCTTTCTCCTATTTTCATAACAAGCATCTCTGATTTAAGTCTCTTCTTTTAAGTAATAAGTGAGAAAATATGTAACAGTTGAGGAAGGAGGAAAGGAAAAGGTAGAGGGCAAATGAAGTCTTTTGTGTTAAGACGTACAAGGTCATTTGAAGCAAGTGTTAAAAATGCAACCCAGACCAGCCTTGAATTTATACCTCATCACACCGTAATTTGCAGCACCCCTCCAATTAAAGAAAATTTGAGACTCAGAAAGGAATGCTGCATTTTACAGTCCACACAGCTATCATTATTAAGTGCTTCCAGCACTTAAGATAATGAATCTTCCAGATTAACACCAGCATTTCTTAAAGCACATTCTATAAACCCTAGTTCCACAGAATGTTAATAGGTGTGTGTGCATGCACACGCACACACACGCACATGCACACATACACACAGAGTTCTGTGGTCAGGTTAGGGAAACACTGCATTATAAGCAGGTTTCTTACAGGGTTTCTTAGAGACCTTAACAGGTGAAAATTCACTATCAATCTCCACAGTGTTTGTGGTGTCAACATATTTTACCTTAGAATACTTTTTTTCTTTTTTAAACAACTTATCTTGTGGGACTAGTGGTCATCAGGAACAAAGTTTAAGAAGTGCTGGTATAATCCAATCTGCTGATTTTATTGAAGCGGTACAGTGTAGGGGTTAAGAGCACAGGCTTTTGAGTCCAGACTGCTTTCTGACTCTCAGCAAGTTGCTTAAGCTTTCTGGGTCTTGATTTCTTTATCTTTCAAATGAGGATAATGATAGTTATTGTGAGTCTTAAATGAGTATATAAATATGCAATATTTATGTAAAGCACTTACAATAGTGCCTGGCACTTAGTAATTGCTCAATGAATGTTAGATATTATTATTTTATCCACAAGGAAAATAAAACCTAAGGTCATGCAGCATGTAAGTATCAGCCCAGGCCTCCTGACTCCCTGTCCAGTATGCATTTCTCAACCAAGGAAAATGTCTTTGGAGATTATCAAAAACTCTTTCTAAAGCACTTAAATATTGCACCACAAAGCCACAAAATAATTTTTAAAAGACACAACCCTAAAATAAATCCCAATGGTTTCTAGCAGTAACAGCTTCATTGGGGTTTCCCAAGTATAAAGTCATGTCAAAGGAGGAAGTTCTGGTGGTGAGGAGAACAATTCCAATCCCTATAAAATAGTGGCCACAATGTCAGACCACTGCTACCAGGGCTTCCTTGGTAGGCTTTCTCTTTGAACTGTAATACCAAGAGCCTTGGTACTCAGGATGCTCAGGAAAATACTCCTCTTTGAGACGGGCTGATCTTTGAGACTTTCGAGGACTAATATATATACTAAAGCCTCTACCATTGTTGTTTGGCTCTGATGGAAAAAGAAGGGAATACATAGTCATGGAACACTTAATTTATGTCAGTCCATTATCATACAATATTTTAATCTTCATCATAGTCCCAAGATGTAAATATTACCTCCATTTTACAAAGGAGGAAACTGAGACACAGATCTTTTGAGTGATTTGCCCAAGAACTCAGAGTTAAGAAATAATACATCTGGAATTCAAACTTGGCTCTGTCCACGTTTTTTCGCCACTACATGATACTACTTCCGTGACTGAAAGGATCAAAGCGAAGCCAACTGGATTTAGGTTTTTGAGAACTGAAAGAGAAGTACAAACGTTGTCTCAAGAAGTCACATTTCTTTGCTAATGAAAAACACTTTACCCACTTACATCTTGATTGATTTTGACCTTACCTCTTTCCTAAATTAATTTGAGTTGGTTTATAATAAAACATAAATCTACAATTAGGCTATCTGAACAGAAAATCAAAGCCATGAAAAAGGAGGAGGAAGAAATAATGCTAAATACAAGGGCTAATGTAGTTAAAATTATTGAACACTAAATTTATTTCTCAGTTTCCTGGAAGTCAAGCCAAAAATTATCTGCTTTTAGGAAAGCTTCATATAAATTTTTTACCTTAATTGGAGTATAATTGCTTTCCGATGGTGTGTTAGTTTCTGGTTAATAACAAAGGGAATCAGTTACACATATACATATGTTCCCATATCTCTTCCCTCTTGCATCTCCCTCCCTCCCACCCTCCATATCCCACCACTCTAGCTGGTCACAAAGCACCGAGCTGATCTCCCTGTACTATGTGGTTGCTTACCACTAGCTATCTATTTTAGGTTTCGTAGTGTATATATGTCCATGCCACTCTCTCACGTTGTCACAGCTTACCCTTTGCCCTTCCCATATCCTCAAGTCCATTCTCTAGTAGGTCTGTGTCTTTATTCCTGTCTTACCCCTAGGTTCTTCATGACATTTGTTTTTTCTTATATTCCATATATATGTGTTAGCATATGGTATTTGTATTTCTCTTTCTGACTTACTTCACTCTGTATGACAGACTCTAGGTCCATCCACCTCATTACAAATAGCTCAATTTCATTTCTTTCTATGGCTGAGTAATATTCCATTGTGTATATGAGCCATATATTCTTTATCCATTCATCCAATGATGGACACGTATGTTGTTTCGATCTCCTGGCTATTGTAAATAGAGCTGAAATGAATATTTTAGTACATGACTCTTTTTGAGTCATGGTTTTCTCAGGGTATATGCCCAGTAGTGGGATTTCTGGGTCATATGGTAGTTCTATTTGTAGTTTTTTTTTATGAACCTCCATACTGTTCTCCATAGTGGCTGTAGCAATTCACATTCCCACCAGCAGTGCAAGAGTGTTCCCTTTTCTCAACACCATCTCCATCATTTATGGTTTCTATATTTTTTGATGATGCCATTCTGACTGGGGTGAGATGATATCTCATTGTAGTTTTGATTTGCATTTCTCTAAAGATTAATGATTTTGAGCATTCTTTCATGTGTTTGTTGGCAGTCTGTATATCTTCTTTGGAGAAATGTCTATTTAGGTCTTCTGCCCATTTTTGGATTGGGTTGTTTGGTTTTTTTTTGTTATTGAGCTGCATGAGCTGCTTGTAAATTTTGGAGATTAATCGTTTGTCAGTTGCTTCATTTGCAAATCTTTTCTCTCATTCTGAGGGTTGCCTTTTGGTCTTGTTTATGGTTTCCTTTGCTGTGTAAAAGCTTTGAAGTTTCATTAGGTCCCATTTGTTTATTTTTGTTTTTATTTCCATTTCTCTAGGAGGTGGGTCAAAAAGGATCTTGCTGTGATTTATGTCATAGAGTGTTCTGCCTATGTTTTCCTCTAAGATTTTGATAGTTTGTGGCCTTACATTTAGGTCTTTAATCCATATTGACCTTATTTTTGTGTATGGTGTTAGGGAGTGACCTAATCTCATACTTTTACGTGTACCTGTACAGTTTGCCCGGCACCACTTATTGAAGAGGCTTTCCTTTCTCCACTGTACATTCCTACCTCCATTATCAAAGGTAAGGTGACCATATGTTTGTGGGTTTATCTCTGGGCTTTCTATCCTATTCTACTGATCTATATTTCTGTTTTTGTGCAAGTACCATACTGTCTTGATTAATGTAGCTTGGTAGTATAGTCTTAAGTCAGTGAGCCTGATTCCTCCAGCTCCATTTTTCATTCTCAAGATTGCTTTGGCTATTCGTGGTCTTTTGTGTTTCAATACAGATTGTGAATATTTTTGTTCTAGTTCTGTGAAAAATTCCAATGGCAACTTCATAGAGATTGCATTGAATCTGTAGATTGCTTTGGGTAATAGAGTCATTTTCACAATGCTGATTCTTCCAATTCAAGAACATGGTATATCTCTCCATCTTTGTATCATATTTAATTTCTTTCATCAGGGTCGTATAATTTTCTGCTTGCGGGTCTTTTGTCTCCTTAGGTAGATTTATTCCTAGATATTTTATTCTTTTTGTTGCAAGGGTAAATGGGAGTGTTTTCTTGATTTCACCTTCAAATTTTTCTTTTTGTTTTTCTATGTGTTTACGGGAGTATAATTGCTTTACAATGGTATGTTAGTTTCTACTTTATAACAAAGTGAATCAGTTATACACATACATATGTTCCCATATCTCTTCCCTCTTGCGTCTCCTTCCCTCGCAACCTCCCTATCCCACTCCTCCAGGTGGTCACAAAGCACCAAGCTGATCTCCCTGTGCTATGCAGCTGCTTCCCACTAGCTATCTACCTTACGTTTCGTAGTGTATATATGTCCATGCCTCTCTCTCGCCTCATCACATCTTATCCTTCACCCTCCCCATATCTTTACGTCCATTCTCTAGCAGGTCTGTGTCTTTATTCCTGTCTTACCCCTAGGCTCTTCATGATATTTTTTTCCCTTAAATTCCATATATATGTGTTAGCATACGGCATTTGTCTCTCTCTTTCTGACTTACTTCACTCTGTATGACAGACTATAGGTCTATCCACCTCATTACAAATAGCTCAATTTCGTTTCTTTATATGGCTGAGTAATATTCCATTCTATATATGTGCCTCATCTTCTTTAACCATTCATCTGATGATGGACACTTAGGTTGTTTGCATCTCCTGGCTATTGTAAATAGAGCTGCAATGAACATTTTGGTACATGACTCTTTTTGAATTATGGGTTTGCCAGGGTATATTCCAAGTACTGGGAATGCTGGGTCATTTGGTAGTTCTATTTGTACTTTTTTAAGGAACCTCCATACTGTTCTCCATAGTGGCTGTACCAATTCACATTCCCACCAGCAGTGCAAGAGTATTCTCATTTCTCCACACCCTCGCCAGCATTTACTGTTTCTACATATTTTGATTATGGCCATTCTGACTGGTGTGAGATGATATCTCATTGTAGTTTTGATTTGCATTTCTCTAATGATTAATGATGTTGAGCATTCTTTCATATTTTTGTTAGCAGTCTGTATATCATCCTTGGAGAAATGTCTATTTAGGTCGTCTGCCCACTTTTGAATTGGGTTGTTTGTTTTTTTGTTATTGAGCTGCATGAGCTGCTTATAAATTTTGGAGATTAATCCTTTGTCAGTTGCTTCATTTGCAAATATTTTCTCCCATTCTGAGGGTTGTCTTTTCGTGTTGTTTATGGTTTCCTTTGCTTTCCAAAAGCTTTGAAGTTTCATTAGGACCCATTTGTTCAATTTTGTTTTTATTTCCATTTCTCTAGGAGGTGGGTCAAATAGAATTTTGCTGTGATTTATGTCATAGTGTCTTCTCCCTATGTTTTCCTCTAATAGTTTGATAGTTTCTGGACTTACATTTAGGTCTTTAATCCATTTTGTGCTTATTTTTATGTATGGTGTTACGGAGTGATCTGATCTCACACTTTTAAATGTACCTGTCCAGTTTTCCCAGCAGCACTTATAGAAGAGGCTGTCCTTTCTCCACTGTATGTTCCTGCCTCCTTTATCGAAGATAAGGTGACCATATGTGCGTGTGTTTATCTCTGGACTTTCTATCCTGTTCCATTGATCTATCTTTATGTTTTTGTGCCAGTACCATACTGTCTTGATTTCTATAGATTTGTAGTACAGTCTGAACTCAGGGGGCCTGATTTCTCCAGCTCCGTTTTTCGTTCTCAAGATTGCTTTGGCTATTCGTGGTCTTTTGTGTTTCCATACAAATTGTGAAATTTTTTGTTCTAGTGCTGTGAATAATGCCACTGGTAGTTTGATAGGGACTGCATAATATCTGTAGATTGCTTTGGGTATTAGAGTCATTTTCACAAGGCTGATTCTTCCAATCCAAGAACACGGTATATTTCTTCATCTATTTGTATCATCTTTAATTTTTTTCATAAGTGTCTTATAATTTTCTGCATACAGGTCTTTTGTCTCCTTAGGTAGGTTTATTCCTAGATATTTTATTATTTTTGTTGCAGTGGTAAACGGGAGTGTTTTCTTAATTTAATTTTCAGATTTTTCATCATTAGTGTATAGGAATGCCAGAGATTTCTGTGCATTAATTTTGTATCTTGCTACTTTACCAAATTCATTGATTCACTCTACTAGTTTTCTGTTAGACTCTTTAGGATTCTCTGTGTATAGTATCATGTCATCTGCAAGCAGTGAGAGCTTTACTTCTTCTTTTCTGATTTAGATTCTTTTATTTACTTTTCTTCTCTGATTGCTCTGGGTAAAACTTCCAAATCGTGTTGAATAAGAGTGCTGAGAGTGGGCTACCTTGCCTTGGTCCTGATCTTAGTGGGATGGCTTTCAGTTTTTCACCATTGAGGATAATGCTGGCTGGGGGTTTCTCATATATGGCCTTTATTATGTTGAGGAAAGTTCCCTCTATGCCTACTTTCTGCAGGGTTTTTATCATAAATGGGTGTTGAATTTTGTCAAAAGCTTTCTCTGCATCTATTGAGATGATCATATGGTTTTTCTCCTTCAATTGGTTAATATGGTGTATCACATTGATATATTTGCGTATATTGAAGAATCCTTGCATTCCTGGAATAAACCCCAGTTGATCATGGTGTATGATCCTTTTAACGTGCTGTTGGATTCTGTTTGCTAGTATTTTGTTGAGGATTTTCGGATCTGTGTTCATCAGTGATATTGGCCTGTAGATTTCTTTCTTTGTGACATCCTTGTCTGGTTTTAGTATCAAGGTCATTGTGGCCTTGTAGAATGAGTTTGGGAGTGTACCTCCCTCTGCTATATTTTGGAAGATTTGGGGAAGGACAGTTGTTAACTCTTCTCTAAATGTTTGATAGAATTGGCCTGTGAAGCCATCTGGTCCTGGGCTTTTGTTTGTTTGAAGATTTTTAATCACAGTTTCAATTCCAGTGCTTGTGATTGGTCTGTTCATATTTTCTATTTCTTCCTCTTTCAGTCTTGCCACGTTGTGCATTTCTAAGAATTTGTCCATTTCTTCCACGTTGTCCATTTTATTGGCATAGAGTTGCTTGTTTTTATCTCTTATGATCTTTTGTATTTCTGCAGTGTCGGTTGTTACTTCTCATTTTTCATTTCTGTTTCTATTGATTTGATCTTCTCCTTTTTTTTCTTGATAAGTCTGGCTAATGGTTTATCAATTTTGTTTATCATCTAAAAGAACCCGCTTTTAGTTTTATTGATCTTTGCTATCATTTCCTTCATTTGTTTTTCCTTTATTTCTGATCCGATTTTTGTGATTACTTTCCTTCTGCTAACTTTGTGGTTTTTTTGTTCTTCTTTCTCTAATTGCTTTAGGTGCAAGGCTGGGTTCTTTTTCGAGATGTTTCCTGTTTCTTAAAGTAGGATTTTATTGCCATAAACTTCCCTCTTAAAACTGCTTTTGCTGCATCCCAGAGGTATTTGGACGTCGTGTCTCCATTGTCATTTGTTTATAGGTATTTTTTGATTTCCTCTTTGATTTCTTCAGTAATCACTTCGTTATTGAGTACTGTATTGTTTAGGCTCCATTTGTTTGTATTTTTTACAGATCTTTTCCTGTAATTGATATCTAGTCTCATAGCATTGTGGTCACAAAAGATACTCGATACAATTTCAATTTTATTATATTTACCAAGGCTTGATTTGTGACCCAAGATATGATCTATCCTGGAAAATGTTCAATGAGCACTTGAGAAAAATTTCTATTCTGTTGTTTTGGATGGAATGTCCTATAAATATCAGTTAAGTCCATCTTGTTTAATGTATCATTTAAAGCTTGTGTTTCCTTATTTATTTTCATTTTGGATGATCTGTCCATTGATGAAAGTGGGGTATTATAATCCTGTATTATGATGTGTTACTGTCAATTTCCCCTTTTATGGCTGGTAGTATTTGCCTTACATATTGAGGTGCTCCTATGTTGGGTGCATAAATATTTACAATTGTTATATCTTCTTCTTGGATCGATCCCTTGATCATTATGCACTGTCCTTCTTTGTCTGTTGTAATACTCTTTACTGTAAAGTCTATTTTCTCTGATATGAGAATTGTTACTACAACTTTCTTTTGGTTTCCATTTCCATGGAATATATTTTTCCATCCCCTAACTTTTAGTCTGTATGTGTCTCTAGGTCTGAAGTGGTCTCTTATAGACAGCATATATATGTGTCTTGTTTTTGTATCCATTCAGCCAATCTGTGTCTTTTGGTGGGAGCATTAATCCATTACATTTAAGGTAATTATCGATATGTATGTTCCCTTTCTGATTTTCTTAATTGTTTTGTGTTCGTTATTGTAGGTCTTTTCCTTCTCTTGTTTTTCTTGCCTAGAGACATTCCCTTAGCATTTCTTGTAAAGTTGGTTTGGTGGTGCTGAACTCTCTCAACTTTTGCTTGTCTGGAAAGATTTTAATTTCTCCATTAAATCTAAATGAGATCCTTGCTGGGTAGAGTAATCTTGGTTGCAGGATTTTCTCCTTTATCACTTTAAATATGTCCTGCCACTCCCTTCCAGCTTGCAGAGTTTCTGCTGAAAGATCAGCTGTTAACCTTATAGGGATTCCCTTGTGCGATATTTGTTTTTTCTTCCCCTTGCTGCTTTTAATATGTTTTCTTTGTATTTAATTTTTGACAGTTTGATTAATATGTGTCAGCATATTTCTCCTTGGATTTATCCTGTCTGGGACTCTCTGTGCTTCCTAGACTTGAATAACTATTTCCTTTCCCATATTAGGGAAGTTTTCAACTAAAATCTCTTGAAATATTTTCTCAGTCCCTTTCTTTTTCTCTTCTTCTTCTGGAACCCCTATAATTCGAATGTTGGTGCGTTTAATGTTGCCCCAGAGGTCTCTGAGACTGTCCTCAGTTCTTTTCATTCTTTTTTCTTTATTTTGCTCTGCAGTAGTTATTTCCACTCTTTTATCTTCCAGGTAACTTATCCGTTCCTCTGCCTCAGTTATTCTGCTAGTGATCCCATCTAGAGAATGTTTAATTTCATTTATTGTGTTGTTCATCATTCTTTGTTTCATCTTTAGTTCTTCCTAGTCCTTGTTAAATGTTTCTTGCATTTTGTCTATTCTATTTCCAAGACTTTGGATCATCTTTACTATCATTATTCTGAATTATTTTTCAGGTAGAATGCTTATTTCCTCTTATTTGTTAGGTCTGGTGGGTTGTTATCTTGCTCCTTCATCTGCTGTGTGTTTTTCTGTCTTTCCATTTTGCTTATCTTAGTGTATTTGGGGTCACCTTTTTGCCGCCTGCAGGTTCATAGTTCCCATTGTTTTTGGTGTCTGTCCCCAGTGGCTAAGGGTGGTTCAGTGGGTTGTGTAGGCTTCCTGGTGGAGGGGACTAGTGCCTGTGTTCTGGTGGATGAGTCTTGATCCTGTCTTTCTGCTGGGCCAGTCCTCATCTGCTGGTGTGTTTTGGGGTGTCTGTGGACTTATTATGATTTTAGGCAGCCTCTCTGCTAATGGGTGGGGTTGTGTTCCTGCCTTGGTAGTTGTTTGGAAAAGGGTGCCCAGCACGGTAGCTTGCTGGTCGTTGAGTGAAGCTGGGTGCTGGTATTGAGATGGAACTCTCTCGGAGATTTTCACCGTTTGATATTATGTGTAGCTGGGAGGTCTCTTGTGGACCAGTGTCCTGAGGTTGGCTCTCCCAACTCAGAGGCACATCACTGACTCATGGCTGCAGCACCAAGAGACTTTCATCCTCACGGTCAGAATTAAGGGTAGAAAAATTAAAAGAAAGAATTATAGAAGAAGAAAGAAAGAAAGAAAGACAGAAAGAAGAAGGGAGGGAGGGAGGGAGGGAGGGAGGGGGGAGGAAGGAAGCAAGGAAGGAGGGAAAGAAGGAAAAAAGAAAGAAAGAAGATAAAGTAAAATAAAATAAAGATAAAATATATAAAGTTTTTAAAATAAAAGATAACTATAAAGAAAAAACATTAAAAAAACAAAAACATGGATGGATAGAACCCTAGGACAAATGGTGGAAGCAAAGCTATACAGACAAAATCTAATTCAGAACCATACACATACACACTCACAAAAAGAGGAAATGGGGAAAAAATAATAAATCTAGCTCTCAAATTCCACCTCCTCAATTTGGGATGATTCGTTGTCTTAAGGAGGGAAGGAAGGAAAGAAAGGAAGAAAGAATATAAAGTAAAATAAAGTTATTAAAATAAAAAATAATTATTAAGAAAAAACACGGACAGATAGAACCCTAGGACAAATGTTGGAAGCAAAGCTATACAGACAAAATCTCACAAAGAAGCAAACACATTCAAACTCACAAAAAGAGGAAAAGGAGAAAAAATCATAAATCTTGCTCCCAAAGTCCACCTGCTCAATTTGGGATGATTCATTGTCTATTCATGTATTCTACAGATGCAGCGTACATCAAGTTGATTGTGGAGCTTTAATCTGCTGCTTCTGAGGCTGATGGGAGAGATTTCTCTTTCTCTTCTTTGTTCTCACAGCTCCCAGGGGCTCAGCTTTGGATTTGGCCCCATCTCTGCGTGTAGGTCTCCGGAGAGCGTCTGTTCTTCACTCAGACAGGACGGCGTTAAAGGAGCAGCTGCTTCGGGTACTGTGGCTCACTCAGGCCAGAGGGAGGGTGGGGCATGGAGTGCGGGGCGTTGTGACGTTGCAGTAGCCTGAGGCACGCAGTGCAATCCCCCGTGGAAATTGTCCCTGGATCCTGGGACCCTGTCAGTGGCGGGCTGCACAGGCTCCCTGGAAGGGGGGTGTGGATAGTGACCTGTGTTCGCACACAGGCTTCCTGATGGCAGCAGCAGTAGCCTTAGTATCTCATGCACGTCTCTGGGGTCCGCGCTTTTAGCCGCGACTCACGCCCGTCTCTGGAGCTCTTTTAAACAGCGCTATTAATCCCCTCTCCTTGCGCACCAGGAAACAAAGAGGGAAGAAAAAGTCTTTTGCATCTTCAGCAGGTACAGACTTTTACCCGTACTCCCTCCCGGCTAGCTGTGGTGCACTAACACCCTGCAGGCTGTGTTCACGCCACCAACCCCAGTCCTCTCCCTGTGCTCTCACCGAAGCCTGAGCCTCAGCTCCCAGCTCTGCCCACCCCGGTGGGTGAGCAGACAAGCCTGTCGGGCTTGTGAGTGCCAGTCGGCACTGATCCGCTGTGTGGGAATCTCTCCACTTTGCCCTCCGCACCCCTGTTGCTGTGCTGTCCTCCTCGGCTCCGAACCTTTCCACCTCCATGACCCACAGTCTCCGCCCATGGAGGGGCTTCCTACTTTGTGGAAATCTTTCCTCCTTCACAGCTCCCTCCCACTGGTGCAGGTCCCGTCCCTATCCTTTTGTCTCTGTTTATTCTATTTTCTATTGCCCTACCCAGGTATGTGGGGACTTTCTTGCATTTTGGGAGGTCTGAGGTCTTCTGCCAGCGTTCAGTAGGTGTTCTGTAGTTGTTCCACTTGTAGAAGTATTTCTGGTGTATCTGTGGGGAGGAAGGTGATCTCTGCATCTTACTCTTAGCCATCTTCCCCTCGTTCCCCCCTCACCTTCTGATTTTTCATTAGTGTATAGGAATGCCAGAGATTGCTGTGCATTATTTGCTATCCTGATACCTTACCAAATTCATTGATTAGGTCTAGTAGTTTTCTGGTAGCATCTTTAGGATTCCCTATGTATAGTATCACGTCTTCTGTAAAAAGTGACAGCTTTACTTCTTCTTTTCTGATGTGGATTCCATTTATTTCCTTTTCTTATCTGATTGCTGTGGCTAAAACTACCAGAACCATGTTGAATAAGAGTGGTGACAGTGGGCAAACATGTCTTGTTCCTGATCTTAGTGGAAATGCTTTCAGTTTTTCATCATTGAGGATGATGTTGGCTGTGGGTTTGTCACATATGGCCTTTATTATGTTGAGGAAAGTTCCCTCTATGCCTACTTTCTGGAGGGGTTTTATCATAAATGGGTGTTTAATTTTGTTGAAAGCTTTCTCTGCATCTATTGAGATGATCATATGGTTCTTCTCCTTCAAATTGTTAATATGGTATATCACATTGATTGATTTGTGTATATTGAAGAATCCTTGCATTCCTGGAATAAACCCCGCTTGATCATAGTGTATGATGATTTTATATGTTGTTGGACTCCGTTTGCTAGTATTTTCTTGAGGATTTTTGCATCTATGTTCATCAGTGATATTGGCCTGTAGTTTTCTTTCCTTGTGACATCCTTGTCTGGTTTTAGTATCAGGATGATGGTGGCTACGTAGAATGAGTTTGGGAGTGTTCTTCCCTCTGCTATATTTTGGAAGAGTTTGAGAAGGATAGGTGTTAGCTCTTTTCTAAATGTTTCAAAGAAATCGCCTGTGAAGCCATCTGGTCCTGGGCTTTTGTTTGTTGGAAGATTTTAAATCACTGTTTCAATTTCAGTGCTTGTGATTGGTCTGTTCATATTTTCTCTTTCTTCCCGATTCAGTCTTGGCAGGTTGTGCATTTCTAAGAATTTGTCCATTTCTTCCAGGTTGTCCAATTTATTGGCATAGAGTTTCTTGTAGTAATCTCACATGATCTTTTGTAATTCTGCAGTGTCACTTGTTACTTCTTTTTCATTTCTAATTCTACTGACTTGAGTCTTCTCCCTTTTTTTCTTGATGAGTCTGGCTAATGGTTTATCAATTTTGTTTATCTTCTCAAAGAACCAGGTTTTAGTTTTATTGATCTTTGCTACTGTTTCCTTCATTTCTTTTTCATTTATTTCTGATCTGATCATTACGATTTCTTTCCTTCTGCTAACTTTGGGGGTTTTTTTGCTCCACATTCGCTAATTGCTTTAGGTGCAATGGAAGGTTGTTTATTCGAGATGTTTCCTGTTTCTTAAGATATGATTTTATTGCTATAAACTTCCCTCTTAGAACTGCTTTTGCTGCATCCCATACGTCTCCGGACGTCGTGTTTCCATTGTCATTTGTTTCTAGGTATTTTTTGATTTCCACTTTGATTTCTTCAGTGATCACTTTGTCCTTAAGTAGTGTATTGTTTAGCCTCCATGTATTTTTTACAGATCTTTCCTGTAATTGATATCTAGTCTCATAGCGTTATGTTCAGAAAAGATACTTGATACAATTTCAATTTTCTTAAATATACCAAGGCTTGATTTGTGACCCTAGATATGATCTATCCTGGAGAATGTTCCATGAGCACTTGAGAAAAATGTGTATTCTGTTGTTTTTGGATAGAATGTCCTATAACTATCAATTAAGTCCATCTTGTTTAATGTATTATTTAAAGCTTGTGTTTCCTTATTTATTTTCATTTTGGATGATCTGTCCATTGGTGAAAGCGGGATGTTAAAGTCCCCTACTATGAATGTGTTACTGTCGATTTCTCCTTTTATGGCAGTTAGTATTTGCCTTATGTATTTAGGTGCTATGTTGGGTTCATAAATATTTACAATTGTTATATCTTCTTCTTGGTTCGATCCCTTGAGTATTATGTAGTGTCCTTCTTTGTCTCTTCTAAGAGTTGTTATTTTAAAGTCTATTTTGTCTGATATGAGAATTGCTACTCTAGCTTCCTTTTAGTTTCCGTTTGCATGGAATATCTTTTTCCATCCCCTCAATTTCAGTCCGTATGTTTCTCTAGGTCTAAAGTGGGTCTCTTGTAAACAGTATATATAAGGGTCTTGTTTTTGTATTCATTCAGCCAGTCTGTGTCTTTTGGTGGGAGCATTTAATCCATTTACATTTAAGGTAATTATCGATATGTATGTTCCTATTCCCATTTTCTTAATTATTTTGGGTTTGTTATTGTAGGTGTTTTCATTCTCTTGTGTTTCTTGCCTAGAGAAGATCCTTTAGCATTTGTTGTAAAGCTGGTTTGGTGGTGCTGAACTCTCTCAGCTTTTGCTTGTCTGTAAAGGTTTTAATTTCTCCATCAAATCTGAATGAGATCCTTTCTGGGTAGAGTCATCTTGGTTGTACATTTTTCTCCTTCATCGCTTTAAATATGTCCTGCCATTCCCTTCTGGCTTGCAGAGTTTCTGCTGAAAGATCAGCTGTTAACCTTATGGGGATTCCCTTGTGTGTTATTTGTTGTTTTTCCATTGCTGCTTTTAATGTTTTCTTTGTATTTAATTTTTAACAGTTTGATTAATATCTCTCCTGGTGTGTTTCTCCTTGGATTTATCCTGTATGGGACTCTATGTGCTTACTGTACTTGATTAACTATTTCCTTTCCCATAATAGGGAAGTTTTCAACTATAATCTCTTCAAATATTTTCTCAGTCCCTTTCGTTTTCTCTTCTTCTCCTGGAACCCCTATAATTCGAATGTGCATTTAATGTTGTCCCAGAGGTCTCTGAGACTGTCCTCAGTTCTTTTCATTCTTTTTTCTTTATTCTGCTCTGCAATAGTTTTTTCCACTATTTTATCTTCCAGGTCACTTATCTGTTCTTCTGCCTTATTTATTCTGCTATTGGTCCCACCTAGAGAATTTTTAGTTTCATTTATTGTGTTGTTCATCGTTGTTTGTTTCATCTTTAGTTCTTCTAGGTCCTTGTTAAATGTTTCTTGCATTTTGCTTATTCTATTTCCAAGATTTTGGATCATCTTTACTATCATTATTCTGAATTCTTTTTAAGGTAGACTGCCTATTTCCCCTTCATTTGTTAGGTCTGGTGGGTTTTTATCTTGCTCCTTCATCTGCTGTGTTTTTCTGTCTCCTCATTTTGCTTATGTTACTGTGTTTGGAGCCTCCTTTTCACAGGCTGCAGGTTCGTAGTTCCCGTGGTTTTTGGTGTCTGTCCCCAGTGGCTAAATTTGGTTCAGTGGGTTGTGTAGGTTTCCTGGTGGAAGGGCCTAGTGCCTGTTTTCTGGTGGATCAGGCTTGATCTTGTATTTCTGGGGGGCAGGTTCACTTCTGCTCGTGTGTTTTGGGGTGTCTGTGAACTTATTATGATTTAGGCAGCCTCTCTGCTAATGGGTGGGGTTGTGTTCCTGTCTTGCTAGTTATTTGGCATAGGGTATCCAGCACTGTAACTTGCTGGTCGTTGAGCGAAGGTGGGTGTTGGTGTTGACATGGAGATCTCTCGGAAATTTTCGCCATTTGATATTACGTGGAGCTGGGAGGTCTCTTGTGGTCCAGTGCCCTAAGTTGGCTCTCCCACCTCAGAGGCACAGCACTGACTCCTGGCTGCAGCACCATGAGCCTTTCATCCACACGGCTAAGAATAAAAGGGAGAAAACATAAAACAAAAGAAGGAAAGAAAGAGGATAAAATAAAATAAAGTTATTAAAATAAAAAATAATTATTAAGAAAAAAATTTTTAATGTAAAAAAAAAAATAGGATGGATAGGACCCTAGGACAAACTGTGAAAGCAAAGCTATACAGACAAAATCTCATCCTGAAGCATTCACATACACACTCACAAAAAGAGGAAAAGGGGGAAAATAATAAATCTTGCTCTCAAAGTCCACCTCCTCAAATTGGGATGATTCATTGTCTATTCAGGTATTCCACAAATGCAGAGTACATCAAGTTGATTGTGGAGATATAATCCACTGCTCCTGAGGCCGCTGGGAGAGATTTCCCTTTCTCTTCTTTGTTCGCACAGCTTCCAGGTTTCAGCTTTGGATATGGCCCCGCCTCTGCGTGTTCCTCATAGGAGGATGTCTTTTCTTCGCTCAGACAGGACGGGGATAAAGAAGCTGCTGATTCAGGGTCTGTGGCTCACTCAGGCTGGGGTAAGGGAGGGGTACAGAGTGTGGGGCGAGCCTGCAGTGCCAGAGGCCAGCGTGCCATTGCACCAGCCTGAGACATGCCGTGCGTTCTCTCAGGGAAGTTGTCCCTGGATCCCGGGACCCTGGCAGTGGCGGACTGCACAGGCTCCCTGGAAGGGAGGTGTGGAGAGTGATCTGTGCTCACACACAGGCTTCTTGGTGGTGCCAGCATTAGCCTTAGCATCTCATGCCCATCTGGGGTCTGCGCTGTTAGCCACAGCTTGCGCCCATCTCTGGAGCTCCTTTAAGCAACGCTCTTAATCCCCTCTCCTCACACACCAGGAAACAAAGATTGAAGAAAAAGTCTCTTGCCTCTTTGTCAGGTCCAGACTTTATCTCGGGCTCCCTCCTGGCTAGCCCCTTCAGGCTGTGTTCACGCCGCCAGTCCTCTCCCTGCACTCTGACTGAAGCCCGAGCCTCAGCTCCCAGCCCTGTCCACCCCGGCAGGTGAGCATACAAGCGTCTTGGGCTGGTGAGTGCTGGTCAGCACTGATCCTCTTTGCAGACATCTCTCCTCTTTGCCCTCTGCACCCCTGTTGCTGCAGTCTCCTCCGCGGCTCTGAAGCTCCCCCCTCCACCACCTGCATTCTCTGCCCACAAAGGGGCTTCTAGTGTGTGGAAACCTTTCCTCCTTCACAGCTCCCTCCCACTGGTGCAGGTCCTATCCCTATTCTTTTGTCTCTGTTTATTCTTTTTTCTTTTGCCCTACCCATGTACATGGGGAGTTTCTTGCCTTTTGGGAGGTCTGAGGTCTTCTGCCAGTGTTCAGTAGGTGTTCTGTAGGAGTTGTTCCATGTGTTGATGTAATTCTGATGTATCTGTGGGGAGGAAGGTGATCTCTGCATCTTACTCTTCTGCCATATTTCAATATCTTCATATAAATTTTTACATTGAGAGCAGGTAGGGTGGCTTGAAAAGCACTTTGTAAACAGTAAGGTAGTATAAAGTGTTATTACTTACTACTATTATCCAGAATAGCATTGCATACCCATCCAGCATTCTCAATTATTTTGGCTCTTGTTTCAATGATAATTCCATACAATTTATCATAGTCTGAACCAGTCATGCATACTAAACAACAAAAAGAGAATGCTGGCTCTGACACTTGCTAGATGTTTGACCTTGGACAAGAAACTTCAGCAATCTGTGCCACAGCTTTCGCATTTGTGAAATAAGAGGCTTGGACTATCATGAGATGATCTTACTCATTCATTCGTTCATTCATTCATAACTTTAGTGAACTTACATACCATAAAATTCACTTATTTTGCATGTACAATTCATTGATTTTTTAGTGAATTTACAGAATTGTAAAACCATCACCACAGCATAATTTTAGAACATTCCCATCATGCAAAAAAGAAACTGCATTCCCATTCCTCATTTAGATAATATTTTTAAAGGTCCTTTCTAACTTTTGCATTTTATGTTCTAGACTTACAAAGCTTAAGCAGGTTGTTGCTACCTGTAGAACCAAGTTCAAGTTCCTCATTGTAACATTCAAGGCATTCTACAATCTACAAAACCTATTTCTCCAACTTAATTCCTTTCTTCATTCCTCTCAATCCTGCCTCTGAGCTTAAGCCTCTGAGCTTATGCTCTTGCAGTTCCCTTGGTAGGGAGTCCCTCTCACCTTCCCAATCTCTGAAGAGTAAAATCCTATTATTCAGACTCAGCTTACAAGCCACTCCTTCTATAAAGCTTTCTTCATTTCATACTCTTCACACTCATCTAGAACTGGATCCTATTTGTCTTTAAACTCCAATAGTATTTCATTTGTCCCTCTCTTGAATGTTCTCACTTTCATTCTTGAATCTTATGCTTAACATCTCATCACCTTACTTAAGAGATCCTAGAGGATAGTTCCTATATCTAAGATAGCTATGTATCATTAACAACTCCCAATGTGGGGTTCTGTAAATAATAACAATTAATAATGATGATGATGATAGTAATCAGTAGCTAAATTAAGCATTCACAATGTGCCAAGCACTGTTCTAAGCACTTTTACAAATATTAACTCATTTAATCCTTATAACAACCCTGCGAGATAGGTACTATTGTTATCATTACCATTTGACAGATGAAGAAACTGAGGCACAGAGAAGTTACATACTTGTCAAGATCAAAATGTTAGTTAAGTAGCAGAGTTGAGATTGAATTCAGACAGTCTGGATCCAAAGCACACACTCTTAATCACTACAGTAAATTTCTAAGCCAGTTGAAACTCAATAAATGTTAACTGAAAAAAATCCTAATTAATAAAGTTCCATTCCAGGAATGTAAGGTAATTAAGAACTCTATGTGCTAAATAACACAGAAGTGATGGGGGTAGGATAATTTCTGATTTAGACAGGAGAGTCACTAAACTTTTGGGTAGTCCTGAGGTGCTACAAAATTCATAATTAAACTCTAAGGCTATAACTTTACAGGACAAAGCCTCTCTTATACATAGGTGTTGGGAGTGCAAAACTGGTAGTATCTACTCTCTCTGAATGAATGCATATCCTACTATCCAGAAATTCACTTCTATGTATATATCCCAACAAAAATGCATGTGTATAGCTGTCAAAAGAATGCTCTACTTGTAACAGTCAGAACAGGAAATTTCCCATCAACAGAAAAGTGGATACATCACATGTGGCATCCTATTCTGTTGTAAGTCAGGGTAGTGGTTACCCTTGGGAGGGGTATTGACTAGAAGAGGAATGAGGGGATTCCTAGTAATGTTCTGTATCTTGGACCACGGTGCTGGTTACATGGGTATGCGCAGCTTGTGAATATTCATGGAGTACAAACTTATAATCTATGAACTTTATGTATGTTATACTTTAATAGTTTTTTTTAAAGTCTTCCCAAGAAGAGAAAAAGACTCAAAAAAGAGCCAAAAATAAAAGTCACTTTTGCACTTGACATGCAGAACTAATGACTGACAAGCTCATGGTTATCTCTTTGTCCTGAAATGAACAAGACAGATGCATTTCCCTTTTGTGGAAATGGTGAATAAATAAGAGAGAGGCAATTCTAAGTCCTTGTCATTAGTTCAACCCTAATTCTTCCCAGAACTTATAATAAAGTAAAAATAGTAGACTTCTGGCAAGATATCACCTATTGGCACTCACAGCCCTGCCAGGCACCAAAGGAAATGCCAATGTTATTTAAAGAACTAAGTCTTCATTTGGAATTTTTATTTATTTTCAAGACTTACAATCCCATCCATGAAGTACAAAAGGAGTCTGAACATGATGCCAGTTAAAGTTTTCTTGAGCACTAACCCCATCTCCACATCAGTCTAAAACTTAACACTCCTATCTTTATTAGACAAGTCACTTCACCTCTAATGGTCCCAGTTTCCTCATTTGTGACATGGGAGTATTAATACTACCTCCCTTATGGGTTGTTTAGCACAGTGCCTGCCATATAGTTAAATACTCAATGTATTAGCTGCTTCTATTATTTTGATGTGGGTGGGATAATGGTATCTTCTCCCTTACCATACAACTAGCCCAGTTTTATAGCTTGAATCCCCCAATATGGGGGTTTTAATTTTTTAAATATTTTAACACTCAAGTACAAGGGCGGTTCTGCCTCCCCTTCTCCCCCAGGTGAAAAGGTCAAAAAAGGAAGAATTCAGATAAACTCATTATTAACTGGACAAGTACAGTGGCCCAGGGTTAGGTGGGTTGGGAGAAGAGGCTGTATGAATAGCAGAAGCCCCTTTTCTTTGTGAGGTCACCTTCCTCTACCATGCCAGGGAACCTGGTGCAAATGATAATGACCTGGAAAGGAAGGGACCCAGAAAAAAGCAAGGCTGGATCCTACCAGGGATCTTGCTTGGAGTTCCTGCTTTGCCCATCAAGCATCATCATAATCTTAAGTTAACAAATAGGGAGAAGACTTTTCTAGTACGAAAATAACTGTCAGGAATGACTGAGACATGACCTGAGCACCTCCATGTTTGCTGCCCATGCTGGACTTTTGCTTAACACTCCAAATTGAAACTGCTATATAGTTGCTGAGTTGCTAAAAGGAAAGAATAATGTTGAGAACTGGACTTTATTTGGCCTAAGAAAACATACCTTTCTTTAGTAACAAATGAGATGCATTCCATAACCCAAACATATTATATAGAATAATTTTGACCTTCAATCCAAATTCTTGGTAAACAACTTGTGTAAACCTACATTAACTTCCCTCTTTTCCTATAAAAATCCCTGCTATTCTCCTCTAGTGAGACACTATTCTGGTATCCTCCAGAATCTATGATTCCTGAATTGCAGTTCTAAGACCCCAAATAAACTGCTTTTTGCCTTTTTACAGACCGTGGTCATTTCAGCTGACATTATTAGTGTCAGAAGTGGGATCTGAAGTGATATGCCCAGCTCCGAAGCTGCCATGTGTTTGAGCAAGGTACCTGCATGAGTCTCTCATGCTTTACTGCCTCCCTTGTGGCCCCAGGCCTGGGCAGTAAGTCCTTTTGGTCCAGAACCTCCTTCTTTGGTTGAGGTTGAGGCCTTTATTCTGGCTGTCTTTTGTTTAATCAACTGATCGCTTAAGGACTTACTTCCTTTTGGTGAGTGCATAATAATGGGATGGTCACAGTCTCAGACTGCTATGGGGGAAGATTCTCACCCATCTGGGACTCCTGCTGGGTACATATACAAAAAGTATGGGGCTGCCTCCTGTGCTTACCTAGGTAAATGGCAATGGTATACCAGAGACGACATAAAAGAATCTTGCTGGCACATGTTATCTGGTAGACTATAGGGTCTGGTCACCTGCAGAATTACAGGCCATAGCTCAGGAATTTCCCAAGGTCACTGAGGACCACCTCCCTGGTTTGTGGAAGAATTTAACTTTGCGATACGAACCTATGATCCAGGCTTCTCTGACTTGTATCAACTAACCCACATCTTAATTGGAGAAAGCCAAGCCAGACATTGGCAAACTACTGCCAACTGGCTTCATAGGAAGATATCCATAGAAACGACATTGATGCAGTGGCACCAGCTTCTCAGGTAGCTCGAGCCTTTCATGAAGCAACTCCTCAGGCTTTTCCCTGTACCACTGCCCAGGGAAAAATTCACTCTACTACACAACGACCTGATGAAACTGTTCACGATTATTACTCATGCCTATAGACAGTATTCTGGGAAAAACTGCAGAATACCTGCTGGGGCAAACAATACTCAAACCCTCTTTAATTCAATCTTTGTTGGGGGATTTGATGAGGAACTCAGACTGCTGGTGAAACAGGTACAATTAAATTGGGAAATAATGGCCACTCCTGATGTGGTCAATTTGGCTAATTAGCTATCTAAAATAATCAAACATATAGAAAAACACAAGACCATTAAAATCATGAATTTGCAGCTGCAGCAACTGGCCACTGCTGCTCAGCGGCCACCTCAACAGAAAGACCACAATTCCTCTTATGGACCCTACCAAGATCAAGGCCCCAGCCTGACCAGTGGAAGAAGCACCCAAAGTTAAAAAGAGGGCCCTATCAGCATCCCAAACCCCCTCACCCTGGCCCCTTTCATGAACTCTCTGAGAAATTTGAGAAGCACCTCCTTTTTTTAGACAATCACAAATAGGGATGCTCTGGAAGAAAGTGTTGGGGTCTTCCCACTATTCCCACTAACACCGTTGGGAGAACTGGACCATTTTATAGGAGCTGAAGCTATTACTGCTCTTCTGAACACAGGAGCAACTTTGTCTTGAACCTCACCAACCTCAAGCCTCCCCGTTCCTCGAAGTACAGAAAAGGTACAAATGGTGGGAGTTTCCAACACAGTTATGAAGGTAAGCAAATTGTCCCCATTTTTTTTTTCAGGGGAGAGCACGCACACAGTCCCACCCCACCACAAATTATGCAGTCGAGTTTCCCCCATTTGGGGAAATCGCAGGGGTCATCACACTTGCAGTGCAATGAGTGAGCCTCACCCTTGGAAAACCACCTTCATGAGCATGGTATCTCCCCTGTCAGGTAAGTATCCCATTGTCTTTTGAGATAGGCTCTTTTCAGGGAATCCACCCCAGTTCCTTCTTGTTCCTTCTGCTCCTGTACACCTTTTGGGCCAAGACCTACTGGAAAAATTACAAGCTAATATTTCCTTTTACCCAAAAGAGGAAATACATTTACAAATTCTTGACCCCTTGAGATTTACTTCTGAATCTAGTACTAATATTGAAATTCCCCTCCTTGCTCATACCTTGTCAATTCTCAGTCATAAGGATTTGATAGATTCTGTTCCTCCTACCTTAAGGCCCACCTCTTCAAATGACACAGAATACATTCATTCAGTCCCACCAATTAAGATACAGATAGACCCTAATAAACCTTCACCTCACCTCAGACAATACCCTCTCAGACCTGAGGCTCTGGAAAGAATTCATCCCACTGCCAAGGTACACCTCCAGAAGGGTCTCATAATCCCATGCACCAGTCCTTGTAACACAACAATCCTTGCGATATTCAAGCCTCATGGTCGAGTTTGTCATATTATTCAATATCTCCGAGCCATAAACAATATACTCATACCACGTTACCCTGTAGTCACCAACTCTCATACCATTCTCAATTTAATCTCTTTAAACACACAATTTTTTTACAATCATAGATTTATATAGTACTTTCTTCACCATTCCTGTCCATCCAGATTGCCAATACCTGTGTGCCTTCAGGTGTGAGGGATGTCAATTTACTTGGACCATTATGCCTCAGGGCTACATGGAAAGCCCTACTTATTTTTCACAAATATCGAGACAAGACCTGGCCAATGTGAATTTAACCCATGGCTCTACTTTACTCCAATATGTTGATGAACTTTTGTTATGCTCCCCCACTGAGGAAGCAAACCTCAAGGACAGGCTACATCTCCTCACTCAGCTAGCACACAAGGGGCATAAGGCTTCAAGGGCTAAGCTCCAATTTGTTCCAACTCAGGTACGATACTTGGGTTATTTGCTTATGCCCCACCCCAAGGACTACTGCTTCATCCTACACACATCCAGGTCATATCTCAGTTACCACTTCCTGGAACCAAATGTAAATTGAGAGGCTTTCTCAAGCTAGGAAGCTATTGCAGAAGTTGGGTTCCCAATTTCTCCTTGTATGCACAACCCCTTTATTCCCTTTTAAAGGACAACAGAGACCTTCAAGATGTCAGAGGAGTAAGACTTAGAGATCAACTTCCTCCCCACAAATACATCAGAAATACATCTACATGTGGAACAAATCCTACAGAACACCTACTGAAAGCTGGCAGAAGACCTCAGACCTCCCAAAAGGCAAGAAACTCACCACATACCTGGGTAGGGCAAAAGAAAAAAAGAAAAAAACAGAGGCAAAAGAATAGGGACAGAACCTACACCTCTGGAAGGGAGTTGTGAAGGAGGAAAAGTTTCCACACACTAGGAAGCCCCTTCACTGGTGGAGACAGTGGTTTGGCGGGAGGGAAGCTATGGAGCCATGGAAGAAAGTGCAGCAATAAAGGTGCAGAGGGCAAAGCGGAGGGACTCTCGCACAGAGGATCGGTGCTGACCAGCACTCACCAGCCTGAGACGATTGTCTGCTAACCTGCTGGGGCATGTGGGGGCTGGGAGCTGAGGCTCCGGCTTCGGAGGTTACATCCCAGGGAGAGGACAGGGGTTTGCTGCATGAACACAGCCTGAAGGAGGCTAGTGCACCACAGCTAGCCAGGAGGAAGTCTGGGAAAATGTCTGGAACTGCGTAAGAGGCAAGAGAACATTGTTTCAGGGTGCACGAGGAGAGGGGATTCAGAGCACTGCCCAAAAGAGCTCCAGAGATGGGCACGAGCTGAGGCTATCAGTGCAGACACCAGAGACAGGCATGAAATGCTAAAGTTTGTGCTGCAGCCACCAAGAAGCCTGTGTGCAAGCACAGGTCACAATACACACCTCCCCTCCTGGGAGCCTGTGCAGCCCACCACTGCCAGGGTCCCGTGATCCAAGGACAACTTCCCCGGGAGAACACATGGCATGCCACAGGCTGTTGCAACGTGACGCCAGCCTCTGCCACCTCAGGCTGGCCGCACATACCAAGGCCTGAGTGAGCCAGAGACCCCTAATCAGTTGCTACTTTAACACTGTCCCGTCTGAGTGAAGAACAGATGCACTCAGGAGACCTACATGAAGAGGTGGGGCCAAATCCAAAGCAGAACCCTAGGAGCTGTGCGAACAAGGAAGAGAAAGGGAAATCTCTCCCAGCAGCCTCAGGAGCAGCTGATTAAATCTCCACAATCAACTTGATGTATCTTGCATCTCTGGAATACCTGAAGAGACAATGAATCAACCCAAAATTAAGGTGGTGGACTTTGGGAGCAACTGTAGACTTGGGATTTGCTTTCTGTATCAAATTTGTTTCTGTTTTTTTTTTAATTTATTTATTTTTGCTGTGTTGGGTCTTCATTTCTGTGTGAGGGCTTTCTCTAGTTGCGGCAAGCAGGGGCCACTCTTCATCGTGGTGCACGGGCCTCTCACTACTGCAGCCTCTCCTGTTGCAGAGCATAGGCTCCAGACGCACAGGCTCAGTAGTTGTGGCTCATGGGCCTAGTTGCTCCATGGCATGTGGGAACTTCCCAGACCAGGGCTCAAACCCATGTCCCCTGCATTAGCAGGCAGACTCTCAAACACTGCACCACCAGGGAAGCCCCTGTTTCTGGTTTTATGTTTATCTTATTTTAGTACTTAAAGTTTATTACCATTGGTAGATTTGTTTAATAATTTGGTTGCTCTCTTCCTTTTCTTTTATATATAGATATATACATGGTTTTCCTTTTTCTCTTTCTGTAGCTGTGTATGTATATGCTTCTTTGAGTGATTTTCTCTCTATAGCTTTGCTTTTACCATTTGTCCTAGAGTTCTCTCTGTCCTTTTCTAATGGTTTTTTCTTAGTATAGCTTTTAGTGCTTGCTGTCATTGGTGGATTTGTTTCTTGGTATGGTCGCTCTCTTCATTCTTTCTTTCTTTCTTTCTTTTTCTTTTTTTATTACTTTTTCATTTTTTATTTTTAATAGCTTTTTAAATTTTTTTACCATAATAACTTTATGTTATTTGTTTTTTCTTCTTTCTTTTCTTCTCCCTTTTCTTCTGAGCTGTGTGGCTGACAGGGTCTTGGTGCTCCAGCCAGCTGTCAAACATGTGCCTCTGAGGTGGGAGAGCCGACTTTAGGACATTGGTCAAACACAGACCTCCAGGCTCAAAATAATATCAAATGGCAAAAGCTCACCCAGAAATCTCCATCTCAACATAAGACCCAGCTCCGCTCAATGACTAGCAAGCTACAGTGCTGGACACCCTATGCCAAATAACTAGCAAGACAGGAACACAACCCCACCCATTAGCAGAGAGGCTGCCTAAAATCATAATAAGGTAACAGATAACTCAAAACACACCACCAGAAAGACAATACCCAGCCTAATCCACCAGAACACAAGGACCAGTCCCCTCCACTGGGAGACCTACACGACCCACTGAACCAAAATTCGTCACTGGGGGCAGACATCAAAAACAACAGGAACTACGAACCTGCAGCATGTGGAAAGGAGATGCCTAGCACAGTAAGTTAAGCAAAATGAGAAGACAGACAAACACACAGCAGATGAAGGAGCATAGCAAAAACTTACCAGACCAAAAAGATGGAGAGGAAATAGGCAGTCTACCTGAAAAAGAATTCAGAATAATGATACTAAAGCTGATCCAAAATCTTGGAAGTGGAATGGAGAAAATATAAGTACTGTTTAACAAGAACCCTGAATAACTAAAGAGCAAAAACACAAGAATGAACAACAGAATAAATGAAGCTAAAAATCCTCTAGAAGAAATCAATAGCACTATAACTAAGGCAGAAGAATGGATAAGTGACCTGGAAGATAAAGTAGTGGAAATAACTACCACAGAGCAAAATAAACAAAAAAGAATGAAAAGAATTGACCACAGTCTCAGAGACCTCTAGGACAACATTAAATGAATCAACAGTGGAATTATAGGACAACATTAAATGCACCAACAGTGGAATTATAGGGGTCCCAGAAGAAGAAGAGAAAAATAAACGGACTGAGAAAATATTTGAAGAGATTATAGCTGAAAACTTGCCTAATATAGGAAAGGAAATAGTCAATCAAGTCCAGGAAGTGCAGAGAGTCACATACAGGATAAATCCAATGAGAAACACGCAAAGTCACATATCAATCAAACTACCAAAAATTAAATACAAAGAAAAAATATTAAAAGCAGTAAGGGAACAACAACAAATAAAAAAGAAAGGAATCCCCATAAGTTTCACAGCTGACCTTTCAGCAGAAATTCTGCAAGCCAGAAGGGAGTGGCACGACATATTTAAAGTGGTAAAAGGGAAAAACCTACAACCAAGATTACTTTACACAGCAAGGATCTCATTCAGATTCAATGGAGAAATTAAAATGCTTACAGACAAACAAAAGCTAAGAGAATTCAGAACCACAAAACCACCATTACAACAAATGATAAAGGAACTTCTCTAGGCAGGAAACACAAGAGAAGAAAAAGACCCACAATACCAAACCCAAAACAATTAAGAAAATGGTTATCAGAACATACATATCAACAACAACCGTAAACATAAATGGAATAAATGTTCCCACCAAAAGGCATAGACTGCTGAATGGATAAAAAAAACAAGACCCGTATATATGCTGTCTATAAGAGACCCAATTCAGACCTAGGGACATATACAGACTGAAAGTGAACAGATGGAAAAAGATATTCCATGCAAATGGAAATCAAAAGAAAGCTGGAGTAGCAATTCTCATAACAGACAAAATAGACTTGCAAATACAGACTATTACAAGAGACAAAGAAGGACACTACATAATGACCCAGGGATCAATCGAAGAAGAAGATACAACAGTTGTAAAAATTTATGCATCCAACATAAGAGCACATCAATACATAAAGCTATAAAAGGGGAAATCAACAGCAACACAGTCATAGAAGGGGACTTTAACTCCCCATTTTCACCAATGGACAGATCATCCAAAATGAAACTAAATAAGGAAACACAAGCTTTAAATGATACATTAAACAAGATGAACTTCATTGATAATTATAAGACATTCCAACCAAAAACAACAGAATACACTTTCTTCTCAAGTGCTCATGGAACATTCTCCAGGATAGATCATATCTTGGGTCACAAGTCAAGCCTTGGTAAATATAAGGAAACTGAAATCATATCAAGTATCTTTCCCGACCACAAGGCTATGAGACTAGATATCAATTACAGGAAATAATCTGTAAAAAATACAAACACATGGAGGCTAAACAATACACTATTAAATAACCAAGAGATAACTGAAGAAATCAAAGAGGAAAACAAAAGATATCAAGAAACAAATGACAATGAAAACAAGATGACCCGAAAACTATGGGATACAGAAAAAGCAGTTCTAAGAGGGAAGTCTATAGCAATACAAACCTACCTCACAAAACAATAAACATCTCAAATAAACAACCTAACCTTACACCTAGAGCAACTGGAGAAAGAAGAACAAAAAAACGCAAAAGTTAGCAGAAGGAAAGAAATCATAAAGATAAGATCAGAATAACTGAAAAAAATATGAAGGAAACAATAGCAAAGATCAATAAAACTGAAAGCTAGTTCTTTGAGAAGATAAACAAAATTGATAAACCATTAGCCAGACTCATCAACAAAAAAAGGGAGAAGACTCAAATCAATAGAATTAGAAATGAAAAAGGAGAAGTAACAACTGACACTGCAGAAATACAAAAGATCATGAGAGATTACTACAAGCCAAAAAAACGGACAACCTGAAAGAAATGGACAAATTCCTAGAAAACCACAACCTCCTGATACTGAACAAGGAAGAAACAGAATATATAAACAAACCAACCAGAAGAACTGAAATTGAGACTGTGATTAAGTCTTGCAAAAAAAAAAAAGCCCATGACCAGATGGCTTCACAGACGAATTCCATCAAACATTTAGAGAAGAGTTAACACCTATCCTTCTCAAACTCTTCCAAAATATAGCAGAGGGAGGAATACTTCCAAACTCATTCTACAAGGCCATGATCACCCTGATACCAAAACCAGACAAAGATATCACAAAGAAAACTACAGGCCAATATCACTGATGAACATAGATGCAAAACTCCTCAACAAAATACTAGCAAACAGAATCCAATAGCACATTAAAAGGATCATACACCATGATCAAGTGGAGGTTATCCCAGGAATGCAGATTCTTCAATATATACAAATCAAGCAATGTGATAAATCATATTAACAAATTGAAAGAGAAAAATGATAAAATCATCTCAATAGATGCAGAAAAAGCATTCAACACCGATTTATGATAAAAACCCTCCAGAATGTAGGCATAGAGGGAACTTACCTCAACACAATAAAGACCATATATGACAAACACAGAGCCAACATTGTTCTCAATGGTGAAAAACTGAAACCATTTCCACTAAGGTCAGGAACAAGACAAGGTTGCCCACTCTCACTGCTATTATTTAACATAGTTTTGGAAGTTTTAGCCACAGCAATCAGAGAAGAAAAAGAAATAAAAGGAATCCAAATTGGTAAAGAAGAAGTAAAGCTGTCACTGTTTGCAGATGACATGATACTATACATAGAGAATCCTAAAGACGCTACCAGAAAACTACTAGAGCTAATCACTGAATTTGGTAAAGTAGCAGGATACAAAATTAAAGAACAGAAATCTCTTGCATTCTTATACACTTATGATTAAGAATCTGAAAGAGAAATTAAGGAAACACTGCCATTAACACTGCAACAAAAAGAATAAAATACCTGGGAATAAACCTACCTAAGGAGACAAAAGACCTATATGCAGAAAACTATAAGACACTGATGGAAGAAATTAAAGATGATACAATCAGATGGAGAGATATACCATGTTCTTGGATTGGAAGAATCAACATTGTGAAAATGACTATACGACCCAAAGCAATCTACAGATTCAATGCAATCAATATCAAACTACCAATATCATTTTTCACAGAACTAGAAATAATTTCACAATTTGTATTGAAACACAAAAGACCCCAAATAAAAAAAGCAATCTTTTGTTATTTGAGGAATCAGGCTCTCAGACTTCAGACTATACTACAAAGCCAGAGTGATAAAGACAGTACGGTACTGCCACAAAAACAGAAATATAGATCAATTGAAGAGGACAGAAAGCGCAAAGATAGAAGATGGCAGAAGAGTAAGATACGGAGATCACCTTCCTCCCCACAGATACATTGTAGTGGAATAACTGAGGACATGGAAAGGAGACGTGACCCATGAGCCCCCCCTTGGCAAACCGAGGACTAGCAAATAAGCCAGAACCCCTTGGCAAACCGAGGGCTGGCACCTCTCGGCAAACCGAGGGCTGGCACCCCTCAGAAAACCGAGGCCTAGAAAATAGGCCAGAACCCCTCGGCATATCGAGGGCTGGTGAATAAGCCAGGACTGCAGGCAGTCCTGGATACTTTGGGCACTGATCCATGAAATGACCTCAGTATAATCAGAACACAAGGAAATGTCCTTGTGCTACTTTAGTATAATCAGAATGATGGGAACACAAGGAGATGTCCTTGTGCTGCTTATGAGCTCAAGGAAGAAGCACGGCATGTCTTCAGGAAAGCGTATTGTTGCTTGTATAATCAATAAAAGCATATGTTGCTGCTTTGGCATTTGTGGAATGTTAAGAAAACAAGTCTTAAGATGTAAACACAGATAATGCCTAAATAAAAGTCACCACAGCAGGACAGACGGCGCTGTATTGCCTGAGCGAGCAGCAGCCCTCTACTGCTGTGCTTCTGCACAATTCATCTCATGTGATGAGCTTGCTTTTGGCCCTGTCATAAGAAAACTACAACATTTGGCGCCCAAACAGGGACCTGAAGTTAAGTAATCGCGTGATCGCAGGACTGAAGGGGAATCTGGTACGCTCAAGAGTAAGCGAAACCTGCAGGAACAGTAGAGTAATGGGGAATTCCCCATCAGTAGAATGTAATTACATTAGACTCCTGAAACAATTATTACGGAGTTCAGGAGTGAAAGTGAAACCAGAATCTTTTGATGAACTGTTTGCGGAGATTCGTAAACATTGTTACTGGTTTCAACCTACTAGTCATAACCAGTTGAGTTTAAAAGTTTGGAAACAGGTTATGTGAGCGTTAAGAAGAGTTCATCAGCATGGAGACCTTATATCTGTCCGTGTTTGGTCTCTTTGTAATTTAATTTCCCTTGCCCTGGAACCATTACAATCTGAAACTGAAAGTGAAAATGGGGCGCGTCCCCAGCGTCCGAATTCTGCTCCCGATCGCTCTGCTGCTTTTCGTACTCCGTTCTGTGAGTCTCCTATAGAGGACCTTCCTCTGCCTCCTCCTCCTCTTATGTCTGAAAAAGGAGAGGATTTTTCGGGTTCCAGTGATGAAGGAGCTTTTTCTGATGATGATAAAGATCGGGAGCAAGTTAGCAAACCAAATGAGATGCCACCTTCTCAACAGAATGAGATCTCTGATATACTTTCAAAGTTAAAAAATTTGATAGTTAAATTGGAAGAAAATAAAAACAATGCTACCACTCCTTCATATCAGGAGCCATGTCCTACTATTCCTTCAGCTCCTCCTTTAGAATTAGCAGCTTATCCTGTTGGAGCCTCTCATCAGTTTCGCTTTCCTCTAAAACCTGAATCTAATAAACTTTCATTGGAAGAAGAGATGAATAAGGAAGAAAAGCAATATTCTGAATCATTCTTTGCTTTCCCTATTGTTAGACAAGCTATGCCTGCTAATGATCAATTTCCAAATGGATATGTGAACGTTGAGTATAACTCTCATGATATAAAAATTTTAAAAATGCTAAAAGAAGCCATTAATGCATATGGGATGCATTCTAATTATGTTCAAGGTCTTTTGTCTAGGTATGCTTCTGAAAACACATTAATTCCTCAGGATTGGGAGGCGCCTGCCAAGACTGTTCTTGAACCTGGACAATATATGCAGTTTAAGACTTGGTGGAAAGAAGAAGGCGCCTCCATTGACCTGGGGGCAAATGAAAAAGTTTACAGGCACTGCTGAAAATCTTGCTATTTCACAGGGTAAACACCTCACTAGCACCAATCTTTTTGTGGCTATGTTGGCAGTGCTGTCTGCACAGGTAATAAGCATATCAGCCAATGAGGTAAATTGTACTAACCATACATATTGGACATATATTCCTAACCCTCCTCTTAATTTGGGGGTTACCTGGTGGGATGCCCCAATTCTTGTATATGTAAATGAGTCTGGATGGTTGCCTGGTCCTTTTGATGATAGAGGCCCTTTGAAGCCGGAAGAAGAAGGAAGGATAATAGAGAATTACACGGTGGATGTTAGTGGACCTCCTATTTGTATGGGAAAGGGAGATCATTGCCTTAAAATGAATTATCAGGCATGGTTAAGTGTTGTCAAAAATGAAAGCAGATATCATGGGTTATATCTTTTGAGTGCTTATAGTTTTGAGAATTCTAATTCCACTCTTTATGAGAATGTTTTCACACCCTATTTGCCTCCATGCCATGTGCCTCTTGTACATCGATTATCAGTTTGGGTCCACTGGACTCGATGCCAAGGAGAAATGGCTCGGGTACTTTTTAATACTTCTGGGGGAAGCATCATTGATTGGAGCCCTTTTGACTCTGCCCGAGGAAGAAGGGGTCTGAAGAATTTACACTGGCATAGAGAGAATAACACCATTTATAGCAATACTATTAATGATACCATAGTATGGCATGCTGGAGGGTTTTCTCCTCCTGGTCCTCATTTAAATGGATATCCTATACAAAAGGATTTGTGGAAGCTTATGGCAGCTTTGGAAAAGATTAACGCTTGGCTAGGACATATGGATAACAAATCTGGAAATCATAGTTTGACTTTTCATAAAAATGTTACTCGGTATACTCGTAGTTGTGTGAAATTACCTTATATATTATTAAAGGGACCAGCTGAATGGAATAAGACTCTAGGTATTATAATGTGTAAAAATTGCTCTCTGTATACCTGCATTAATTCTAGTATATCTTTTAACATATCTACTGAAAGTTTATACATTTTACGAGCTCGGACAGGTCTTTGGTTTCCTGTGAATCTTGGAAGGGAATGGCAAGTATCTCTTCCTATGGCTGTTTTGCAATATTTAGCTGATGCATTAAAAAGAAGTAAAAGATTCATAGGAATGTTGATTGCAGCTGTCATGGGTATTATAGCCATGACAGCTACTGCTACAGTAGCTGGAGTTGCTTTAGAACAATCTATTCAGACCGTTGATTATATAACTGATTGGCATAAAAATTCTGAAATGCTTTGGTCCTCTCAACGACAAATTGATTTGGAAATACATTCGGAAATAGCAGACTTACAACAAGCTGTGGTTATGTTGGGGGACCAACTTGTGAATTTGCAAAGACAAATGAAGCTACGTTGTGATTGGAATCAAAGTGCCTTTTGTGTCACTTTGGTTCCATATAATCAGTTTGCATTCCCCTGGGCAAAAATAAATAAACATTTATTACATCACAAAAATTTGACAGAAGAAATTGTGAATTTACAAGGGGAAATTCAACAAACTTTTCAAAAGAAATTACAACGACTTAATTTGCAAGAAGTATGGACTGGAATTATTCAAGGATTTAATAATTTAAATCCTATGTCTAAATTACATGCTTTATTTGGTTCTACCGCAGGATTGTTAATGATCATTATAATAATCATATGTTTAATTGTAGTCTGACAATGAGTGAATGCCACCCACCAGGCAACACCGCAACAAGCTGCCGTGTTCTCCTTGATGCTGCACAAGCTGCAAAACAAAAAGGGGGAAATGTAGTGGAATAACTGAGGACATGGAAAGGAGACGTGACCCATGAGCCCCCCCTCGGCAAACCGAGGGCTAGCGAAGAAGCCAGAACCCCTCGGCAAACCGAGGGCTGGCACCACTCGGCAAACCAAGGGCTAGCGAATAGGCCAGAACCCCTCGGCAAACCGAGGGCTGGTGAATAAGCCAGGACTGCAGGCAGTCCGGGATACTTTGGGCACTGATCCATGAAATGACCTCAGTATAATCAGAACACAAGGAAATGTCCTTGTGCTACTTTAGTATAATCAGAATGATGGGAACACAAGGAGATGTCCTTGTGCTGCTTATGAGCTCAAGGACAAAGCATGGCATGTCTTCAAGAAAGCCCATTGTTGTTGTATAATCAATAAAAGCATATGTTGCTGCTTTGGCACTTCTGGAATGTTAAGAAAACAAGTCTTAAGATGTAAACATAGATAATGCTTAAATAAAAGTCACCACAGCAGGACAGAGGGTGCTGTATTGCCTGAGTGAGCAGCAGCCCTGTACTGCTGTGCTTCTGCACAATTCATCTCGTGTGATGAGCTTGCTTTCCGCCCTGTCATAAGAAAACTACAATATACATCAGAAATACATCTACAGGTGGAATAACTCCTACACAACATCCACTGAATGCTGGCAGAAGACATCAGACCTCCCAAAAGGCAAGAAACTCCCCACGTACCTGGGTATGGCAAAAGAAAAAAGAATAAACACAGACAAAAGAATAGGGATGGGACCTGCACCAGTGGGAGGGAGCTGTGAAGGAGGAAAGGTTTCCACACACTAGAAGCCCCTTTGCGGGCAGCGACAGCAGGTGGTGAAGGGGGAAGCTTTGGAGCTGTGGAGGAGAGCACAGCAACAGGGGTGCGGAGGGCAAAGTGGAGAGATTCCCGCACAGAGGATCAGTGCCGACCAGCACTCACCAGCCGGAGAGGCTGGTCTGCTCACCTGCTGGTGTGGGTGGGGCCTGCGAGCTGAGGCTCGGGCTTCGGTCAGAGTGCAGGAAGAGGACTGGTGGCGTGAACACAGCCAAAAGAGGTTAGTGCATCACGGTTAGCCAGGAAGAAGGCCAGGAAAAAGTCTCGACCCGCCTAAGAAACAAGAGAGTTTCTCTTCCCTCTTTGTTTCCTGGTGCACGAGGAGAGGGGATTAAGAGGGCTGTTTAAAGGGGCTCCAGAGACGGGCACAAGCTGCGGCTATTAGCGTGGATCCCAGAGACAGGCATGAGACACAAAGGATGCTGCTGCCGCTACCAAGAAGCCTGTGTGCGAGAACAGGTCACTATCCACACCTGCCCTACCGGGAGGCTGTGCAACCCACCACTTCCAGGGTCCCGTGATCCAGGGACAACTTCCCAGGAGAATGCACTGTGCACCACAAGCTGCTGCAGTGAAACACCAGCCTCTGCCGCCACAGGCTCACCCTGCACTCCGTGCCCCTCCCTCCCCCCGGCCTGTGTGAGCAGGGCCCCCGAAACAGCGGCTTCATTAACCACTTCCTGTCTAAGTGAAGAACAGATGCCCTCCGGCAACATACACACAGAGGCAGGGCCAAATCCAAAGCTGAACCCCGGGAGCAGTGTGAACAAAGAAGAGAAAGGGAAATTTCTCCCAGCAGACTAAGGAGCAGCAGATTAAATCTCCAAAATCAAGCTGATGTACCCTGTATCGGTGGAATACCCAAATAGACAACTAATCATCCCAAACTGAGGCAGTGGACTTTGAGAGCAAGATATATTATTCTTTCCACTTTTCATGTTTTTGTAAGTGTGTATGTGTATGCTTTTGTGTGAGATTTTGTCTGTATAGCTTTGCTTTCACCATTAGTCCTAGGGATTGGTCTGTCCGGTTTTTTTGTTTGTTTGCTTGTTTGTTTTTTTGTAACTTTAAAAAGAAAATTTTGTCTTAATAACTACTTTTTATTTTAATAAATTTATTTTATATCATCTTTATTTTATTTTATCCTGTTTCTTTCTTTCTTTCATTCTTTCTACTTTTTCTCCCTTTTATTCTGAGCCATGTGGATGAAACGCTCTTGTTGCTGCAGCCAGGAGTCAGTGCTGTGCCTCTGAGGTGGGAGAGCCAAATTCAGGACACTGGTCCACAAGAGACCTCCCAGATCCACCTAATATCAAATGGCAAAAATCTCCCAGAGATCTCCGTGTCAACAGCAACACCCAGCTTCACTCAATGACCAGCAAGCTACAGTGCTGGACACCCTATGCCAAACAAGTAGCCAGACAGGAACACAACCCCATCCATTAGCACAGAGGCTGCCTGAAATTGTAATAAGGTCACAGACACCCCAAAACACATCACCAGACGTGGACTTGCTACCAGAAAGACAAAATGCAATCTCATCCACCAGAACACAGGCAATAGTCCCCTCCACCGGGAAGCCTACACAACCCACTGAACCAACTTTAGCCACTGGGGAAAGACAAAAAAAAAAAAAAAACGGGAAATACAAATCTGCAGCCTGCAAAAAGTAGACCCCAAACACAGTAAGATAAGCAAAACGAGAAGGCAGCAAAATACACAGCAAATGAAGGAGCAACATAAAAACCCACCACATCTAACAAATGAAGAGGAACTAGTCAGTCTACCTGAAAAAGAATTCAGAATAAGGATAGTAAAGGTGATCCAAAATCTTAGAAACAGAATAGAGAAAATGCAAGAAATATTTAACAAGGACCTAGAAGAACTAAAGAGGAAACAAGCAATGATGAACAACACAATAAATGGAATTAAAAATACTCTAGAAAGGATCAATAACAGAATAACTGAGGCAGAAGAATGGATAAGTGACCTGGAAGATAAAATAGAGGAAATAACTAATGCAGAGCAGAATAAAGAAAACAGAATGAAAAGAACTGAGGACAGTCACAGAGACCACTGAGACAACATTAAACATACCAACATTCGAATTATAGGGGTCCCAGAATAAGAAAAGAGAAAGAAATGGATGGAGAAAATATTTGAAGAGATTATAGATAAAAACTTCCGAAATATGGGAAAGGAAATAGATAATAAAGTCCAGGAAACACACAGAGTCCCAAACAGGATAAATAAAAGGAGAAACACGACAAGACACATATTAATCAAACTGTCAAAAATTTAAAAAAAAAGAAAACGTATTAAAAGCAGCAAGGGGATGGAAAATGATATTCCATGCAACTGGAAACCAAAAAAAAGCTGGAATAGCAATTCTCATATCAGACAAAACAGACTTTAAAGAAAAGACAAGAAACAAAGAAGGACACTACATAATGATCAAGATATCGACCCAAGAAGAAGATATAGCAATTGTAAATATTTATGCATCCAACATAGGAGCACCTCAATACATAAGGCAAATACTAACAGCCATAAAACGGGAAATCAACAGTAACATATTCATAAAAGGGGACTTTAACACCCCACTTTCACCAATGGCCAGATCATCCAAAATGAAAATAAATAAGGAAACACAAGCTTTAAAAAATACATTAAACAAGATGGACTTAATTGATATTTATAGGACATTCCATCCAAAAACAACAGAATACACATTTTTCTCAAATGCTCATGGAACATTCTCCAGGTTGGATCATATCTTGGGTCACAAATAAAGTCTTGCTAAATTTAAGAAAATTGAAATTGTATCAAGTATCTTTTCTGAAAACAACGCTATAAGAGTGGATATCAATTACAGGAGAAGATCTGTAAAAAATACAAACACATGGAGGCTAAACAATACACTACTTAATAACGAAGTGATCACTGAAGAAATCAAAGAGGAAATCAAAAAATACCTAGAAACAAATGACAATGGACACAACGACCCAAAACCTATGGGGTGCAGGAAAAGCAGTTCTAAGAGGGAAGTTTATAGCAATGCAATCCTACCTTAAGAAACAGGAAATATCTCAAATAAAAAAACTAACCTTGCACGTAAAGCAATTAGACAAAGAAGAACAAAAATACCCTAAAATTAGAAGAATGAAAGAAATCATAAAAATCAGATCAGAAGTAAATGTAAAAAATGAGGGAAACAGTAGCAAAGATCAATAAAACTAAAAGCTGGTTCTTTGAGAAGATAAACAAAATTGATAAACCATTAGCCAGACTCATCAAGAAAAAAAGGGAGAAGACTCAATTCAATAGAATTAGAAATGAAACAGGAGAAGTAACAACTGACACTGCAGAAATACAAAAGATCATGAGAGATTACTACAAGCAACTCTATGCCAATAAAATGGACAACCTGAAAGAAATGAACAAATTCTTAGAAAGGCACAACCTGTTAAGACTGAATCAGGAAGAAATAGAAAATATGAACAAACCAATCACAAGCACTGAAATTGAGACTGTGATTAAAAATCTTCCAGCAAACAAAAGTCCACAACCTGATGGCATCACAGGCAAATTCTATTCAAACATTTAGAGAAGAGCTAACACCTATACTTCACAAACTCTTCCAAAATATAGCAGAGGGAGGAACACTCCCAAACTCATTCTACGAGGCCACCATCACCCGGATACCAAAGCCAGACAAACATGTCACAAGGAAAACTACTGCCCAATATCACTGACAAACAGAGATGCAAAAATCCTCAACAGAATACAAGCAAACAATTCACCAGCACATTAAAAGGATCACACACCATGATCAGGTGGGGTTTATTCCAGGAATGCAAGGATTCTTCAATATAAGCAAATCAATCAACGTGATATACCATATTAACAAACTGAAGGAGAAAAACCATATGATCATCTCAATAGATGCAGAGAAAGCTTTCTACAAAATTCAACACCCATTTATGATAAAAACTCTGCAGAAAGTAGGCATAGAGGGAACTTTCCTCAACATAATAAATGGCATATATGACAAACTCACAGCCAACATCATCCTCAGTGATGAAAAGCTGAAAGCATTTCCACTAAGATCAGGAACAAGACAAGGTTGCCCAGCCTCAACACTCTGACTCAACATTGTTTCGGAAGTTTTAGCAACAGAAATCAGAGAAGAAAAAGAAATGAAAGGAATCCAAATTGGAAAAGAAGAAGTAAAGCTGTCACTGTTTGCAGATGACATGATACTATACATAGAGGATCCCAAATATGCTACCAGAAAACTACTAGAGCTAATCAATGTATTTGGTAAAGTAGCAGGATACAAAATTAATGCACAGAAATCTCTGGCATTCCTATACACTGATGATGAAAAATCTGAAAATGAAATTAAGAAAACACTCCCATTTACCACTGCAACAAAAAGAATAAAATATCTAGGAAGAAACCTACCTAAGGAGACAAAACACCTTTATGCAGAAAATTATAAGACACTGATGAAAGAAATTAAAGATGATACAAATAGATGGAGAGATATACCATGTTCTTGGATTGGAAGAATCAATATTGTGAAAATGACTCTAGTACCCAAAGCAATCTACAGATTGAATGCAATCCCTATCAAACTACCACTGGCATTTTTCAAGAACAAGAACAAAAAATTTCACAATTTGTGTGGAAACACAAAATACCCTGAATAGCTCAAGCAATCCTGTGAATGAAAAATGGAGCTGGAGGAATCAGGCTCCCTGACTTCAAACTATACTACAAAGCTACAGTAATCAAGACAGTATGGTACTGGCACATAAACAGAAATATAGATGAATGGAACAGGAAAGAAAGCCCAGATATACGTAATGCACATATGGTCACTTTAGCTTTGATAAAGGATGCAAGAATATACAGTGGAGAAAAGACAGCCTCTTCAATAAGTGGTGATGTGAAAACTGGACAGGTCCATGAAAAAGTATGAGATTAGAACACTCCCTAACACCATATACAAAAATAAGCTCAAAATCGATTAAAGATCTAAATGTAAGGCCCAAAACTATCAAACTCTAGAGGAAAACATAGGCAGAACACTCTATGACATAAATCACAGCAAGATTCTTTTTGACCCACCTCCTAGAGAAAAGGAAATAAAAACAAAAATAAACAAATGGTTCCCATGAAACCTCAAAGCTTTTGCACAGCAAAGGAAACCATAAACAAGACCAAAAGACAACTTCAGAATGGGAAAAAATATTTGCAAATGAAGCAACTGACAAAGGATTAATCTCCAAAATTTACAAGCAGCTCATGCAGCTCAATAACAAAAAAACAAACAACCCAATCCAAATATGTGCAGAAGACCTAAATAGACATTTCTCCAAAGAAGATATACAGATTGCCAACAAACACATGAAAGGATGCTCAACATCACAAATCATTAGAGAAATGCAAATCAGAAGTAAAAGGTATCACCTCACACCATTCAGAATGGCCATCATCAAAAAATCTAGAAACAATAAATGCTGGAGAGGGTGTGGAGAAAAGGGAACCCTCTTGCACTGCTGGTGGTAATGAAAATTGATACAGCCACTATGGAAACAGTATGGAGGTTCCTTCAAAAACTACAAATAGAGGACAAGTGGAAGATGGTGGAAGAATAAGACGCAGAGATCACCTTCCTCCCCACAGATATACCACAAATACATCTACACGTGGAACAACTCCTACAGAACACTTACTGAACACTGGCAGAAGACCTCAGACCTCCCAAAACGCAAGAAACTCCCCAGGTCCTGGGTAGGGCAAAAGAAAAAACAGAGACAAAAGAATAGGGACTGGACCTGCACAAGTGGGAGGGAGCTGTGAAGGAGGAAAGAGTTCCACACACTAGGAAGCCCGTTCACAGGCAGGACTGCAAGCTGAGGCTCTAGCTTTGCTCAGAGCGCAGGGAGAGGACTGGGTTTGACACAGCCTGAATGGCTTAGTGCACCATGGATAGCCGGGAGGGAGTACGGGAAAAAGTCTGGACCTGCCAAAGAGGCAAAAGACTTTTTCTTCCCTCTGTGATTCCTGGTGCACTAGGAGAGGGGATTAAGAGCGCTGCTTAAAGGAGCTGCACAGACGGGTGGGAGCCCGCCTAAAAGTGCGGACCCCAGAGATGGGCATGAGATGCTAAGGCTGCTGCTGCCACCAACAAGAAACCTGTGTGCGAGCACAGGTCACTCTTCACACCACCCTTCCGGGGAGACTGTGCAGCCCGCCACTGCCAGGTTCCCAGGATCCAGGGACAACTTCCCCAGGAGAACACATGGCGAGCCTCAGGCTGGTGCAACGTCATGCTGGCCTCTGCTGCCGCAGACTTGCCCCGCACTCCGTGCCCCTCGCTCCCCCAGGCCGGAATGAGCCAAAGCCCGCGAATCAGTGGCTCCTTTAACCCTGTCCTGTCTGAGTGAAAAACAGATGCCCTCCGGTGACCTACACACAGAGGCGGTGCCAAATCCAAAGCTGAGCCCCTGGGAGCTGTGCGAACAAACAAGAGAAAGGGAAATCTCTCCCAGCAGCCTTAGAAGCAGCGGACTAAAGCTCCACAATCATCTTGATGTACCCTGCATCTGTGGAATACATGAATAGACAACGAATCATCCCAAATTGAGGAGGTGGACTTTGAGAGCAAGATTTATGACTTTTTCCCCTTTTCCTCTTTTTGTGAGTGTGAATGTTTATGCTTCTGTGTGAGATTTTGTCTGTGTAGCTTTGCTTCCACCATTTGTCCTAGGGTTCTATCTGTCCGTAGTTTTGGGGTTTTTTTGTGTTTCTTTTCTTAATAATTATTTTGTATTTTAATTATTTTATTTTACTTTATCTACTTTCTTTCTTTCCTTCCTTCCCTCCTTTAGAAAATGAATCATCCCAAATTAAGGAGGTGGACTTTCAGAGCAATTTTATGATTTTTTCCCCTTTTCCTCTTTTTGTGATTGTGTATGTGTATGCTTCTGTGTGAGATTTTGTCTGTACAGCTTTGCTTCCACCATTTGTCCTAAGGTTCTATCCGTTCGTTTTTTTTTAATTTTTTTCTTAATAATTATTTTTTATTTTAATAACTATTATATTTTACTTTAAATTCTATCTTTATTTCTTTTCTCCTTCCTTCCCTCCTTCCTTCCTTCTTCCCTCGTGCCCTCCCTCCCTCCTTTCTTTCTGTCTTTCCTTCCTTCCTTCTTTCCTTCTTTCCTTCTTTTCTTCTTTCTTTCTTTCTTTCTTTCTTTCTTTCCTTCTTTCTACTTCTACTAATGCTTTCTCTCTACGATTTCTCCCTTGTATTCTGAGCCGTGTGGATGAAAGGCTCTTGGTACTGCAACCAGGAGTCACTGCTGTGCCTTTGACAGGGGAGAGCCAACTGCAGGACACTGGTCAACAAGAGACCTCCCAGCTCCACATAACATCAAATGGTGAACATCTACCAGAGATGTCCATCTCAATGCCAGCACCCAGCTTCAATAAACGACCATCAAGCTACAGTGCTGGACACCCTATGCCAAACAACTAGCAAAACAGGAGCACAAGCCCACCCATTAGCAGAGATGCTGCCTAAAATCATAATAAGTCCACAGACACCCCAAAAAACACCACCAGACGTGGACCTGCCCACCAGAAAGACAAGATCCAGCCTCATACACCAGGACACAGGCACTAGTCCCTTTCACCAGGAAGCCTAGAAAACCCACTGAACCAAACTTAGCCACAGGGGACAGACACCAAAAACAACGGGAACTACGAACATGCAGCCTGCAAAAAGGAGACCCCAAACACAGTAAGATAAGCAAAATGAGAAGACAGAAAAACACACAGCAGATGAAGGAGCAAGAAAAAACCCACCAGACCTAACAAATGAAGGGGAAATAGGCAGTCTACCTGAAAAAGAATTCAGAATAATGATAGTAAAGATGATCCAAAATCTTGGAAATAGAATAGACAAAATGCAAGAAACATTTAACAAGGACCTAGAAGAATTAAAGATGAAACAAATGACGATGAACAACACAATAAATGAAATTAAAAACACTCTAGATGGGATCAGTAGCAGAATAACTGAGGCAGAAGAACGGATAAGTGACCTGGAAGATAAAATAGTGGAAATAACTAGTACAGAGCAGAATAAAGAAAAAAGAATGAAAAGAACTGAGGACATTCTCAGAGACCTCTGGGACAACATTAAATGCACCAACATTCGAATTATAGGGGTTCCAGAAGAAGAGAAAACGAAAGGGACTGAGAAATTATTTGAAGAGATTACAGTAGGAAACTTCCCTAATATGGGAAAGGAAAGAGTTAATCAAGTCCAGTAAGCACTGAGAGTCCCATACAGGATAAATCCAAGGAGAAATATGCTAAGACACATATTAATCACGCTGTCAAAAATTAAATACAAAGAAAGCATATTAAAAGCAGCAAGGAAACAGCAACAAATAACACGCAAGGGAATCCCATAAGGTTAACACCTGATCTTTCAGCAGAAACTCTGCAAGCCAGAAGGGAGTGGCAGGACATATTTAAAGTGATGAACGAGAAAAACCTGAAACCAAGATTACTATACCCAGCAAGGATATCATTCAGATTTGATGGAGAAATTAAAACCTTTACAGACAAGCAAAAGCAGAGAGAGTTCAGCACCACCAAACCAGCTTTACAACAAATGCTAAAGGAACTTCTTTAGGCAAGAGAAGGAAAAGACCTACAATAACGAACGCAAAACAATTTAGAAAATGGGAATAGGAATATACATATCGATAATTACTTTAAATGTAAATGGACTAAATGCTCCCACCAAAAGACACTGATTGGCTGAATGGATACAAAAACAAGACCCATATATATGCTGCCTACAAGGGACCAACTTCAAACCCAGAAACACACACAGACTGAAAATAAAGGGATGGTAAAATATATTCCATGCAAATAGAAACTGAAAGAAAGCTGGAGTAGCAATTCTCATATCAGACAAAATAGACTTTAAAATAAAGACTATTAGAAGAGACAAAGAAGGACACTACATAATGATCAAGGGAGCGATCCAAGAAGAAGATATAACAATTGTAAATATTTATGCACCCAACATAGGAGCACCTCAATACATAAGGCAAATGCTAACAGCCATAAAAGGAGAAATCGACAGTAACACATTCATAGTAGGGGACTTTAACACCCCACTTTCACCAATGGACAGATCATCCAAAATGAAAATAAATAAGGAAACACAAGTTTTAAATGATACATTAAACAAGGTGGACTTAATTGATATTTATAGGACATTCCATCCAAAAACAACAGAATACACATTTTTCTCGAGTGCTCATGGAACATTCTCCAGGATAGATCATATCTTGTGTCACAAATCAAGCCTTGGTAAATTTAAGAAAATTGAAATCATATCAAGTATCTTTTCCGACCACAACGCTATGGGACTAGATATCAATTACAGGAAAAGATCTGTAAAAAACACCAACACACGGAGCCTAAACAATACACTACTTAATGACAAAGTGATCACTGAAGAAATCAAAGAGGAAATAAAAAATACCTAGAAACAAATGACAATGGAGACACAACAAACCGAACCAATGGGATGCAGCAAAAGCATTTCTAAGAGGGAAGTTTATAGCAATATAAGCCCATATTAAGAAACAGGAAACATCTCAAAAAAACAACCTAACCTTGAACGTAAAGCAATTAGAGAAAGAAGAACAACAACAAAAAGCCCCGAAAGTTAGCTGAAGGAAAGAAATCATAAAAATCAGATCAGAAATAAATGAAAAAGAAATGAAGGAAACGATACCAAAGATCAATAAAACTAAAAGCTGTTTCTTTGAGAAGATAAACAAAATAGATAAATCATTAGCCAGACTCATCAAGAAAAAAGGGAGAAGACTCAAATCATTAAAATTAGAAATGAAAAAGGAGAAGTAACAACTGACACTGCAGAAATACAAAAGATCATGAGAGATTACTACAAGCAACTCTATGTCAATAAAATGTACAACCTGGAAGTAATGGACAAATTCTTAGAAATGCACAACCTGCCAAGACTGAATGACGAAGAAATAGAAAATAAGAATAGACCAATCACAAGCACTGGAATTGAAACTGTGATTAAAAATCTTCCAACAAACAAAAGCCCACGACCTGATGGCTTCACAGGTGAATTCTATCAAACATTTAGAAAAGAGCTAAGACCTATCCTTCTCAAACTCTTCCAAAATAGACCAGAGGGAGGAACTCTCCCAAACTCATTCTACGAAGGACCACCACCCTGATACCAAAACCAGACAAGGATGTCACAAAGAAAGAAAACTACAGGCCAATATCACTGATGAACATAGATGCAAAAATCCTCAACAAAATACTAGCAAACAGAATCCAACAGCCCATTAAATGTATCATACACCATGATCAAGTGGGGTTTATTCCAGAAATGCAAGGATTCTTCAATATACGCAAATCAATCAATATCATAATCCATATTAATAAATGGAAGGAGAAAAACAATATGATCATCTCAATAGATGCAGAGAAAGCTTTCTACAAAATTCAACACCCATTTATGATAAAAACTCTGCAGAAAATAGGCATAGAGGGAACTTTCCTCAACATAATAAAGGCCATATATGACAAACCCACAGCCAGCATCATCCTCATTGGTGAAAAACTGAAAGCATTTCCACTAAGATCAGGAACAAGACAAGGTTGCTCACTCTCACCACTCTTATTCAAAATGGCTTCGGAAGTTTTAGCCACAGCAATCAGAGAAGAAAAGGAAACAAAAGGAATCCAAACTGGAAAAGAAGAAGTAAAGCTGTCACTGTTTGCAGATGACATGATACTATATATAGAGAATCCTAAAGATGCTACCAGAAAACTACTAGAGCTTATCAATGAATTTGGTAAAGTAGCAGGATACAGAATTAATGCACAGAAATATTTGGCATTCCTATACACTAATGATGAAAAATCTGAATCTGAAATCAAGAAAACACTCCCATTTACCATTGCAACAAAAAGAATAAAATATCTAGGAATAAACCTACCTAAGGAGACAAAAGACCTGTATGCAGAAAATTATAAGACACTGATGAAAGAAATTAAAGATGATACAAATAGATGGAGAGATACACCGTGTTCTTGGATTGGAAGAATCTATGTTGTGAGAATGACTCTACTACCCAAAGCAATCTACAGATTCAATACAATCCCTATCAAACTACCACTGCCATTTTTCACAGAACTAGAACAAAAAATTTCACAAAATGTATGGATACACAAAAGACGCTGAGTACCGAAAGCAATCTTGAGAACGAAAAACGGAGCTGGAGGAATCAGGCTCCCTGACTTCACGTTACAGTACAAAGCTACAGTAATCAAGACAGTATGTTACTGGCACAGAAACAGAAAGATAGATCAATGGAACAGGATAGAAAGCCCAGAGATAAACACACGCACATATGGTCACCTTATCTTTGATAAAGGAGGCAGGAATGTACGGTGGAGAAAGGACAGCCTCTTCAATAAGTGGTGCTGGGAAAACTGGACAGCTACATGTAAAAGCATGAGATTAGATCACTCCCTAACACCACACACAAAAATAAGGTCAAAATGGATTCAAGACCTAAACGTAAGGCCAGGAACTCTCAAACTCTTAGAGGAAAACATAGGCAGAACACTCTATTACATAAATCACACAGCAAGATCCTTCTTGACCCACCTCCTAGAGAAATGGAAATAAAGACAAAAATAAACAAATGGGACCTAATGAAACTTCAAAGCTTTTGCACAGTAAAGGAAACCATAAACAAGACCAAAAGACAACCCTCAGAATGGGAGAAAATATTTGCAAATGAAGCAACTGACAAAGGATCAATCTCCAAAATTTAAAAGCCGCTCATGCAGCTCAATATCAAAAAAAACCAAACAACCCAATACAAAAATGGGCAGAAGACCTAAATAGACATTTCTCCAAAGAAGATATACAGACTGCCAACAAACACATGAAAGAATGCTCAACATCATTAATCATTAGAGAAATGCAAATCAAAACTACAATGAGATATCATCTCACACCAGTCAGAATGGCCATCATCAAAAAACCTAGAAACAATAAATGCTGGAGAGAGTGTGGAGAAAAGGGAACACTCTTGCACTGCTGGTGGGAATTTGAATTGGTTCAGCCACTATGGAGAACAGTATGGAGGTTCCTTAAAAAACTACAAATAGAACTACCATATGACCCAGCAATCCCACTACTGGGCATATACACTGAGAAAGCCATAATTCAAAAAGAGTCATGTACCAAAATGTTTATTGCAGCTCTATTTACAATAGCCCGGAGATGGAAACAACCTAAGTGTCCATCATCGGATGAATGGATAAGGAAGATGTGGCACCTATATACAATGGAATATTACTCAGCCATAAAAAGAAACGAAATTGAGCTATTTGTAATGAGGTGGATAGACCTAGAATCTGTCATACAGAGTGAAGTAAGTCAGAAAGAGAAAGACAAATACCGTACGCTAACACATATATATGGAATTAAAAGAAATGTCATGAAGAACCTAGGGGTAAGACAGGAATAAAGACACAGACCTACTGGAGAACGGACTTGAGGATATGGGGAGGGGGAAGGGTGAGCTGTGACAAAGCGACAGAGAGGCATGGACATATATACACTACCTAACGTAAGGTAGATAGCTAGTGGGAAGCAGCCACATAGCACAGGGAGATCAGGTCGGTGCTTTGTGACCGCCTGGAGGGGTGGGATAGGGAGGGTGGGAGGGAGGGATAGGCAAGAGGGAAGAGATATGGGAAAATATGTATATGTATAAGTGATTCACTTTGTTATAAAGCAGAAACTAACACACCATTGTAAAGCAATTATACCCCAATAAAGATGTTAAAAAAAAACTACAAATAGAACTACCATACGACTTAGCAGTCTGACTACTGGGCATATACCCTGAGAAAATCATAATTCAAAAAGAGTCATGTACCAAAATGTTCATTGCAGCCCTATTTACAATAGCCAGGAGATGGAAGCAACCTACGTGTCCATCATTGGATGAATGGATAAAGAAGATGTGGCACATATATACAATGGAATATTTCTCAGCCATAAAAAGAAACGAAATTGAGTTATTTGTAGTGAGGTGGATGGACCTAGAGTCTGTCATACAGAGTGAAGTAAGTCAGAAAGAGAAAAAAAAAATACCTTATGCTAACACAGATATATGGAGTCTAAGGAAAAAAACAAAAGGTCACGAAAAACCTAGGTGTAAGACGGGAATAAAGACACAGACCTACTAGAGAATGGACTTGAGGATATGAGGAGGTGGAAGGGTAAGCTGTGACAAAGTGAGACAGTGGCATGGACATATATACACTACCAAACGTTAAATAGATAGCTAGAGGGAAGCAGCTGCATGGTATAGGGAGATCAGCCTGGTGCTTTGTGACCACCTAGAGGGGTGGGATAGGGAGTATGGGAGGGAGGGAGATGCAAGAGGGAAGAGATATGGGAACATATGAATATGTATAACTCATTCACTTTGTTATAAAGCAGAAACTAACACACCAATTAAACAATTATACTCCAATAAAGATGTTAAAAAATAAAATAAGATAAAAAAAAATCCAAAGGATAAACCTACACACCTTTGGTCAATTAATCGATGACAAAGGACACATGAATATACACTGGAGAAAAGACTGTGTCTTCAACAAGTGGTGCTAGGAAAACTGGACAGGTACATGTAAAAGAATGAAATTAGAACACTCCCTAACACCATAAACAAAGATAAACTCAAAATGGATTAAAGACCTAAATGTAAGGCCGGAACAATAAAACTCTCAGTGGAAAACATAGGCAGAATATTTTTTGGCAAAAATCACAGCAAGCTCTTTCTCGAACTGCATCCTAGAGTAATGAAAATAAAAACAAAAACAAAGAAAAGGAACCTAATGAAACTTAAAACCTTTTGCATAGCAAAGGAAACCATAAACAAGACAAAAAGATAACTCTCAGAACAGGAGAAAATATTTGCAAATGAAGCAATGGAGAAGAGATTAATCTCCAAAATATACAAACAGCTCACAGAGCTCAATATCAAAAAAAAAACCGCAATCAAAAAAATTGGCAGTAGACAGAAATAGACATTTCTACAATGAAGACACACATATGGCCAAGAGGCACATGAAAAGATGCTCAACATCACTAATTATTAGAGAAATGCAAACCAAAACTATAATAAGGTATCACCTCACTCCGGTTGGAATGGCTAACATCAAAAAATCTACAAACAGTAAATGCTGGAAAGGGTGTGGAGAAAAGGGAACCCTCCTGCATTGTTGGTGGGAATGTTAATTGATACAGCCACTATTGAGAACAGTATGGAGATTCCCTAAAAAACTTAAAATAGAAGTACCATATGACCCAGAAATCCCACTACTGGGCATATACTCTGAGAAAACCATAATTCAAAAAGACACATGCAACCCAATGTTCATTGCAGCACTCCTTACAATATCCAGGTCATGGAAGCAACCTAAATGTCCATAACAGATGAATGGATAAAGAAGATGTGGCGCATATATACAATGGAATATTACTCAGCCATTATTAAAAGAACGAAATTGAGTTATTTGTAGTGAGGTGGATGGGCCTAGAGTCTGTTATACAGAGTGAAGTAAGTCAGAAAGAGAAAAACAAATACCGTATTCTAACACATATATATGGAATCTAAGAAAAAAAAAGTCATGAAGAACCTAGGGGCAAGATGGGAATAAAGACACAGACCTACTAGAGAATGGACTTGAGGATATGGGGAGGGGGAAGGGTAAGCTGTGACAAAGTGAGACAGTGGCATGGACATATATACACTACCAAACGTAAAATAGATAGCTACTGGGAAGCAGCCTCATAGCATAGGGAGATCAGCTCAGTGCTTTGTGACCACCTAGATGGGTGGGATAGGGAGGGTGGGAGGGAGGGAGATGCAAGAGGGAAGAGATACGGGAACATATGTATACGTATAACTGATTCACTTTGTTATAAAGCAGAAACTAACACAAAATTGTAAAGCAATTATACTCCAATAAAGATGTTAAAAAAAGAAAAGAAGATGTGGTACATATACAGAATGGAATATTACTCGGCCATAAAAAGAAACATGTGGGGTCATTTGTAGAGACATGGATGGACCTTGAGACTATCACACAGAATGAAGTAAGTCAGAAAGAGAAAAACAAATATCGTATATTAACACATATATGTGGAATCTGGAACAAATGCTACAGAAGAACTTGTCTGCAAGGCAGAAACAGACACACAGACATAGAGAACAAATGTATGGACACTAATGCTAAAGTGGGGGTGGGATGAACTGGGACATTGGTATAGGTATATATACACTAATATGTATAAAATAGATAACTAATGAGAACCTGCTGTATGGCATAGGGAACTCTACTTAATGCTGTGTTGTGACCTAAATGTGAAGGAAATGCAAAAAAAGAGGGGATATATGTATATGTATAGGTGATTCCCTTCACTTTACAGCAGAAACTAACACCACAATGTAAACCAACTCTACTCCAAAAAAAAAAAAATGTCGCCAAATATTTTAAGTAATGGGCAGAAGACCTAAATAGACATTTCTCCAAAGAAGACAGACATATGGCCAACAAACACATGAAAAGATTCACAACATCACTAATTATTAGAGAAATGCAAATCAAAACTACAGTGAGGTATCACCTCACACTGGTTAGAATGGCCATCATCAAAAAATTTACAAACAATAAATGCTGGAGAGGTTGTGGAGAAAGGGAACCCTACACTTTTGGTGGAAATGTAAATTGGTACAGCCACTACGGAGAACAGTATGGAGGTTCCTTATAAAACTAAAAATAGCAGTACCAAATGACTCAACAATCCAACTCCTTGGCATATATCTGGAGAAAACCATAATTCAAAAAGATACAGGCACCCAAATGTTCATTGAAGCACTATTTACAATAGCCAGGACATGGAAACAACCTAAATGCCCATCAACAGAGGAATGGATAAAGAAGATGTGGTGCATATATACAATGGAATATTACTCAACCATAAAAGTGAACGAAATTGCATTATTTGTAGAGACATGGATGGACCTAGGGACTGTCATACAGAGTGAAGTAAGTCAGAAAGAGAAAGAAAATATCGTATATTAACGCAGATATTTGGAATCTAGAAAAATGGTATAGATGAACTTATTTGCAAAGCAGAAATAGAGACACAGACGTAGAGAATAAACATATGGATACCAAGGGGGGAATGGGGAGTGGGATTGATTGGGAGATTGGGATTGACATATATACACTACTATGTATAAAATAGATAACTAATGAGAACAGACTGTATAGCACAGGGAACTCTACTCAAGGCTATGTGGTGATCTAAATGGGAAGGAAATCCAAGGAAGAGGGGATACATGTATATATGTGGCTGAATCACTTTGCTGTACAGCAGAAACTAACACAACATTGTAAAGCAACTATTTTCCAATAAAAGAAAAAAGGATATTATTAGAGATGGGCAATTGCATGCTATAGCTAAGTAACAGAGGTGGTTTTCTGAAGGATGCACATTTGATCAACTTACTGGGCTTTGGTATAAGCCAACGGCCACCCTCCTCTTTCTGAAGCCACTCAAGAAACCATACTAAAATTAATACATTAAATGACTCATTGGGGGAACTGATAAAATGATACCCTGGGGAAAACAATACTTTTGGAAACCTTCCCCCGAAATAGTAGCTGAAATATGTCAGAGGTGTCAGATCTGTCCTAAGTATAACCCAGAAAAACCTATTTATACTTCTCAGAACCACTTTCCTTTGCCTCCTGGTCCCTTTGCTATCTGTCAGCTGGGTGTTATCTACCTGTCTCCCTCTCAAGGATACAAATATGTTCTGATGATGATGTGCATGTATTCCCATTTGGTGGAAGCCTTTCCTTGCAGACGTGCAACTCCCCTTACAGTGGCCAAAATATTGTTGGAAAGGATTATTCTTTTTTTTAACATCTTTATTGGAGTATAATTGCTTTACAATGGTGTGTTAGTTTCTGCTTTATAACAAAGTGAATCAGTTATACATATACATATGTTCCCATATCTCTTTCCTCTTGCATCTCCCTCCCTCCCACACTCCCTATCCCACCCCTCTAGGTGATCACAAAGCACCGAGCTAATCTCCCTGTGCTATGTGGCTGCTTCCCACTAGCTATCTATTTTACGTTTGGTAGTGTACATATGTCCATGATAAATACCGTATGCTAACACATATATATGGAATCTAAGGGAAAAAATGTCATGAAGAACCTAGGGGTAAGATGGGAATAAAGACACAGACCTACTAGAGAATGGACTTGAGGATATGGGGAGGGGGAAGGGTAAACTGTGACAAAGTGAAAGGATTATTCTTAATTGGGGAATTCCTCTGCAATTACATAGTGATAATGGTGTCCATTTCACTGGACAAATTCTAAATGCTGTTTGTGAAATCTGGCCTATGCTACCACATTTCCACTGTGACTATCATCCTCAATCTTCTGGTGTAATGGAAAGAACAAATGACATAATCGAGACCTAACTAGCAAAAATCTCTGAGGCCTTCGGCCTTCCTTGGCCTAAATTGCTACCCATAGTTCTGGTAAACTTAATATCTATACCCTTTCGAAAACACAAACTGTAACCATTTGAAAAAATTATTGAAAAACCCATGATTCTTGACTCAGGACTATGTAAGCCCCTTCTAGTCAAGGGAGATCTTTTACATTATTGTCAAAGTCTCATTAAGGCTCTAAAAAAATGAGCACCTGGTTGAAAACTTTTTCCACAGTGAGCTCCTGGGAGATGGAGATACAGAACACCACAATTTAAAACCAGTGGACTATGTTTATTGTAAAAGACATATTTTAAAGGACTCCTTACAACCCAGATAGAAGGGACCCTATTAGGTACTTTTAACCAACACCCTGTGCTGCTAAACTTAAAGGCGTTGATTCTTGGATTCATGTTTCCAATTTTTAAAAAAAGGCTTCCCCACCTGTGTGGGCCTCTGAAACAGTTGGAGACCTAAAGCTGAAAGTGATCCAGAAGTGACTCAGATGGCACCTAATGTAGATGGCTCTCCCAAGACTTTGGACAAGGCTGGTACTCTCCATGATCCTCATTGATGAAATCCCTCAAGTTACCCTCGTTCTAATTACTGTCATCATAGAGTTGTTACATCTTCTTCATTATGTAATAACTGATGAGGCACCAAATTGCCTTTCCTTCTTATAGACACACTTTCAAGGAGTGAAAATTTTCATGAATAGGTTTATGGCCAGGAATTAAAGTTTAGTGGAAATGACCCTGGCCCTTTGGTCCTTCGATTTTGACTATGAAGGACTGGAGAATTGAACTTTTGGGACTCCTCCTTGAAGTTACAGTTTTATTAATGTGCTTTACCCTATTACATACAGTAGGCATCCTCCATGAGTGGCAATTCTATCTTGCATTAACTCTGCTGGGAATAAGCCTCTGGCTCCAAGTCTTGCCCATTCGATTAATTTATTCCACTTGGTATTCTTTCACCAACCAAGACCAGGAGTTACCCTTAGTCTTCTTTATATTAAAATAGCTGACTTTTCTTGGGATACTTCCTTTACTAGAGTTATGTTATTATCTCTCTTATTATCCACCCAGGCTCCTTATGACTGGGAAAATAATGCCTTATTCTGCATTTCCCAAAGTCTAGCCATGGAGGAAATCTAAAAGACTATTGGATATGCCATCAGCACCCTAGATAATTCACTGAATACCCAGGATCCCCTTGCCTTGGCTATCTCCAATCTTACTCGTATCCCTCTATCATACCCTTTTCAGAATTCATCTATTCTCCAAGCATACCATGTTCATCTACTCAAATCCACAGTTCCCTTTCCTTGTTTGCCTTGTTTGGAACCAGATAAAACCCAGAATATTCCCATAGGAACATGTGTTCCAACGAAGCCCTTTGGTTACCTGGAAACATCAGATCCAGCTTCCAAACACCCAACTTTACTTCACTGTGCCAAGAAAAACATATTCTCATGATAACCGCCATGTATTCCTACAAGGAAGGCTTCTAGACTGCTCAAATATAACCAACACATGGTTGAATTTCACCTTTGACACCTCCTTTCTCTATGCTCCATCTATGTCTTTATTTGTGGTTGGAAGAGTAGCACCTGGGGGATGTCCTGCCCCAACACCCTAACTCCACGTTCTCAATGTGCTCTAGGACTTTTAATAGTTCCTTTGACTGTGTTAAATTCTTCAGAAATTACCAAATGGCACACACACTCTACTTTCAGCCTATGCCAAGAAACCCCTTCTGAGGGATTTCAGAGGTTCCCAAGAATTATTCAAACCACGTGGGGAGATGGAGCCATTGAAAAAATTATTCAAAATCTCTCTGCTACCATAGCAGACACAGCTAATGCCACAGCTAGAGCATTAAGCGCCCAAAAAGACTTCCTGAATTTGCTTGCTCATGTTATGTTAGATAAAAGATTTTCCTTGGATTACCTTCTTGCAGAACTTGGAGGTATCTGTGTCATCTTAAATAACACCTGTTGTACTTGGATAAATGCCTCTGGTATAGTAGAAACTCAAATTAAGATCTTAACAAAAGAAGACCAATTGACTTCATTCTGATAGTCTTAATACTCCCCTAATGTTTGATTTTTTTATTTGGTTACCCTCAAACATTGTATCTTGGTTCAAAACTGTTCTGCAAACTGGGTTATTACTCTTAATAATTGTTGTCAGCTTCTTTATATTGATAAAGTGCTTGCTTAAATTGATTACTTCTATACTTAGCCATTCTACTGCTCAGTTGATGTTCACACAAGTCGATATACTCGAGGCAGCACATCACGGTGCCTCCAATGAATTTTACAGTCCATCCATTGATTCATTCACACAACCACCCTCTAAGGGACATGATGGACCTGGAGCAGGCAACCAAGCCATTCTGGCTATGTAGGAATAAGAATTGCTCCAATGATGTTTTCTTCAGGAAAAAGCATGGGCAAAAGGGGGAAATGTGAAAAGAACTATGTCAGGAATGACTAAGACATGACCTGAGGACCTCCACGTTTGCTGCCCATGCTGGACTTTTGCTGAACACTCTAAATTAAAACTGCTAAAGAGTTGCTGAGTTGCTAAAAGGAAAGAATAATACTGAGAACTGGACTTCATCTGGACTAAGAAAACATAACTTTCCCTAGTAATGAATGAGATGCATTCCATAACTCAATCTTATGTACAGAATAATTTTACCCTCCAATCCAAATTGTTGGTAAACAACTTGTATAAGACTGCATTGATGTCCCTCTTTTCCTCTAAAAACCCTGGCCATTTCCTCTAGTGGGACACTATTCTGGTTTCTTCCAGACTTTCTGTGATCCCTGAATTGCAATTCTAAGATCCCAAATAAATTACCTTTTTGACTCTTTACAGTTAGTGGTCCATAAAGGTTGATACAAAAAAAGCTTAGTCACAAAAAAGCTTTCACACACATCTTTTTATTTAGTCCTTACAACCACCCTGTGAAGTGAGGAGAACTAATTTCATTATCCCCATTTGGTAAAGGAAGAAAGACAGTCTCAGAGAGGTTAATAAATTTGTCCAGTCATAAGCTACTAGTTGAGGGGACCAGCATTCTAACTCGAGTCTTCCGGCTTCAAAATCCGTGATCTTTCGATTACAACATACTGGGCTTTTATGTGCGTGTCAGTTAGCCTGGGCCACATCTGTTATGATGGATAGAAAAAAATTAAGCAGAGACCAGTTGTAACTCTTCTCTGATCCTCAGCCTGACAGTAGAAAGAAAACTGACTGGAGGGACATGGAATTCGAATAGAAAGAGGCTGAAGTTGGGGAGGGAAAGAGTAGGCTCTGGAAAGAAAAGAAGTACAAGAAGCTCTAACTGGGGGGTCAGCTATACACAGACGCCAGCTGGCCTGGCAATGTCACCTCTCGCGTTTTCCTTCCCGGCTGAGCAAGTCCAGGTCCACTCTGCTACACCTCCTTCCTTTCTCATAGCCCACCTTGGGGCTGCACAGATGTTTTTGCCCCCAAAACCCACACATGCATGCGGGGGAGCTGGGGTGGGGGTGATGGTGGTGGTCTGGGCAACTGCTGGGGCAGGTCAGGGGAGGAGTCAAGAGGAGAGTAGGGAAACACTGGATAAAGGAAGTAACTCTCCGGGAGGCAATGCCAAGCGCGGCGCTCAAGAAAGGCTGTTACAACTGCAGCGAGTGTATATAAAAGGCTGGAGTAAAGGCGTGTGTGAGGTAACGACTGGGGAGCCGGGAGGAGCTGGGGTCGGAGGGACAGGTCAGGGAGGGACCCATCAGGCAAACACCCGGCGCGGGGTCTGCGTCACGTGAGAGGACAGTTGGCACAGGACCACCTCTCCTTCGCGCCGCAGCCGCCAGCAGGCAGATCCCAAGGAGAAGAAAGTTCAGATTGGGTGAAAGGGGGTGTGAACCGAGGAATATCACTCGGGTCCCGCGCGGAAGAGGGCGTCAAAGAGCACCCTGAGAAGGCTTGAGGGGGCGTGCCTGGGCTCACGGCAGAGCACCGAGAGGGAGCCCAGGGTTCCCAGCCTCGCCAAACTCTTCTCCTTACCTTGGGCACAGTGATATGGTCCATGACCGCGGCTCCCGCCACCCGACTGCCTCACCGCTACTCGGGCTTCTGCCGCCACCACCGTTCTACTTGCCTCCTTGCCCAGCCCGGGTTCCATCTCCCGCCCTACCCTACTGGATCAAGCTCTCGTCACCTGATCCTCGGGAGGCTCCTATCGCGGCACTTCGCCCATGGCTGCTCCCGCCATCTTGCTTCTTGGCAAATGCCCTTTTCTTTGGGGGAGCCTGTCAAAATGCTGTTTCTTTGGCAGGGGAAACTGTTAAATATACATTCTAGCTTTCTAAGAACACTTAGTTTAAATAAAATCCAGTGATTGTGAGCTTTTTCATATTTTTTATGTGCAAAGCTACTAGGAATGTAGACAGGAGGCAAAAGAGTGACATATTAGGCTCACAAATATTTCTAGGACTGCTTCCATTTTCTTAAGATTAAAAAACAATGACAGATTGTTCTAGCTCAGACTCCAGGTTTGGCCGGGGAGTTCTTAAGTCCCAGACTCGAGTACTGACACCCTTCTCACATCCCATGATGCTGTAAGGATTCTGAGCACCAATATCATTCCACTACTATTTAATGTTATCAGCGATGCACCAGGCAAAGATAATACAGACTGCCTTGTGGTGAAGACTGGTTTTCTGAAGAGTTTCCTGTGAGACCTTGAGCAAGTCACTGTAGAATATTTTTGAAATGGCTTATAACCATATCCTCCTTTCACTCCCCTTATCCAGGGGGAGCCTACTACCATCAATCTAGTTAAAGCCTGGACTATTACAGTAGCCTCATAACTTTTGTCATCACAGATGTGGGGAAAGGACCAAGGACCCACTGGACCACCTCTCAGATGAGATGCAGTTACTCAGTGGTGTTCTCTGAATCAGACTTGTGATGGCCAAAACAACAGTCTGGGAGTTAGAAAACCTGTTTGTTTTTTTTAACATCTTTATTGGAGTATAATTGCTTTACAATGCTGTGTTAGTTTTGGGTGTATAACAAAGTGAATCAGCTATATGTATACATATATCCCCATATCCCCTCCCTCTTGCATCTCCTTCCCACCTTCCCTATCCCACCTCTCTAGGTGGTCACAAAGCACCGAGCTGATCTCCCTGTGTGATGCAACTGCTTACCACTAGCTATCTATTTTAAATTTGGTAGTGTATATATGTCGATGGAAAACTTGGGTCTTACTCTCAGGTCTGCCACTAACTTGCTTTGTGACCTTGAGCAAATCATGTCACCTCTCTGGGCCTTAAGTTGACCAAGGTTACAATGAGGGTATTGGCCACAATTTGTAGGGTCATTTCTACCTCACTATTGTGATGTTATGGTTTGAAATATCACCTTCCCTACAAAGTGATTTTTTTCTTCTTTTAGTATCCATAACATTTGCTAGTTAAACTACTCATTCCTCATATTTTGCTTTTTTCCCTAGCCTAAAAGCCCTTCCCTCAATCCATGACCCGAGTATCCCTTCACTTCCACGTCTTCAGAAGATACTCACTGCATGCTAAACACTCCTCTCAATTGGCTCTTTTACAATCATCTTGAACTCCAGTTGCTTCATCCAATAGCTCTTCGCAGTGTTCAATCTCCATTTGTTTTGCAGCTTTTTACACTGTTGATTCATTTTCCTTTTTGACATTCTCTCTTCCGTTGGCCTTTATTGTAAAGCAGATTCATTGCCGGCATCCCTCAGTATTCCTTTTCTGCCTTCCTCCCAACTCCTCTTTGCCCTTATTTATCCATTTCCCTGGCTTCTGTCCTCAATCTTCTACTCTCTCTGTTTTCTTTCCCTTGGTAATCTTGATCTCATTCTCAAGTTATATGCTTATCTGCTGGTAGGGTACTCCCAAATTTACATCTCAAGTCCTGTGACCTTTCTCCTGTGCTCAAGTTTGGAACTTCCAACTCTCCCCTGAGAGTTCCGCTTTGGTGTTCCACCTAGCACATTAAACGCATCACGACTGAAAACAAACTCATCTTTTACACCTTCCTCCTGCCTCTTGCCCTCTCCCACTTCTGCCACCGGCTCTTTCTCAAGTTTTCTTTATCCCTAGTAATACCACCATCATATACTCAGTTACTTAGACTTTAACCTCATGTCCATGCTCTTTGGGATAGTTAAAAGGAGTATGGACTTCAAGTTAAAATTTCGACTCTGCTATTTGCTAATGGTATATGACCCCGGACACGTTACACAACATCTCTGAGTCTCAGTTTTCTCATCTGTAAACCAAGTCTAGTAAGGTGCTTGTGAGGATTCAAGGAAGTAACGTATATCAGGTATCAGGAACATCATAAGGGCACAATGAATATTGGCGGTTACCTTCCCTTCCTCAACTCAGTTATTAAATATTTCTGTTCTCCTCTCTCTCAGATGATTACCCTGCTTCCTTGTTCACTGATAAAATAGAAGGCATCAAAAAGGAACTTCCACATCCTCCCACAACCAAATCTAATTGCTGCTCTTCATGTGAACCCATATAATCTTCCTTCAATGAATCAACTGTTCCTGAGCCTTCCTAAGGCAACTCCTCCACTTGTCCACTCAATTTCATACTCCCTCAACTACTAAATTGTCCCTTCTTTCCTTTATCATAAAACATTCCCACTTTACCAGATCATTTCCATCAGCACAAGGACATGTTTATAATAACATGTTTATTTCCAATTTTAAAAAACCCTTTCTTGACCCACATTCCTCTCCCCCACCTACCATCCCCTACCCCATTTCTCTATTGCACCTTATAGCAAAATTCCTCCCAAGATTTGTCTAAATTATCTACCTCCACTTCTTTTTCTCTCCTCTCATTCTCTATTGAAAACACTCTAATCAGGTTTTACCCCCACCACTCCAACAAACTGTCCTTGTCAGTGTTACCAGTAATCTCCATATTGCAAAATCCAATGGGTAATCCTCAGACTTCTTTTCCTCTCAGCAGTATCTGATCACTCCCTTCCCTTTGATACATTTTTTTTCACTTGGTTTCAGAGACACTGCTCTCTCTCCTACTTCTCTGACATCTCTTTCCCAATCTCCTTTGCTATTTCTCACTTATCTTACCTTCTTTATATGTTGGAATGCTGTCAGTACTCAGACCTTGGTCCTCTTCTCTATTTACACTTATTCCCTGGGTGCTGTCATCCAGTCTCATGCCTTTAAATACCATATTTACAAAGAACTTCCAAAATTTTATCTCTATTCCTGATCCATCCTGTTAACTCTTAAACTTATATAGTATCCAACAGCATACTGACATGTCTACTTGGATGTCTTAGAGGCACCTCAAACTTACCATATCCAAAGCAGAATTTTTGATTTCTACCTATCTTCTCAAATCTGCTCTTTTTATAGTATATCTCATATCAAAAATGGGCAACTCCAGTTGTTTAGGACAAAAGCCTTGGAGACATTCTCTTTCTTTCATACCCCATACTCAATTCATCATCAAATCCTATTAGCTCTTCTTTCAAAATATTCCAAATTTAATCACTTCTCACCCCTGTATTCTGGCCCCAACCTCTATTTATCTAGCCTGGATTATTGTCATAGTCTAGTCTCCATGTTTTGGCCCTGGTTCCCCTAGCATCTATTCTTTACATAGCATCTTCTAGACTCTAGAATCTATAGAGACATCTCTCCTTTGCTTAAAATCTACCAGTGGCTCCCCATCTCAGAGTAAAAGCCAAATCCTTACATGGCCTATGAAGCCCTACATATGATCTAAGCCTAGTGCCTCTCTGACTATACCTTCTATCACCCTTTGCTTTCTCTGTTTAAGTCATATTGATCTTCTTGTTCTTTCTCAAATATACCAGACATGCTCCTGCCTCACGAGCACTTGCTGTTCCTTCTGCTTAGAATGCTCTTCCCCCAGAAATCCACATGTTCACTCCCTCATCTCTGTCAGGTCTCTGATTAAATGTCACAATATCAGAGAATCCTTACTCGAGCACCTCATATTAAATAAAACCGCCACCACTTCTTCCCCAGCATTCTCTATCTTCTTAACATTTTTTCTTTATAGTTATCAACACCACCTGATATGCTATAAATGTCTTTCTCAGTTATTTGTCTCCCCCTCTAGGATGTCAGCTTCATGAGGGCAGGGACTTTCTGTCCACTGCTAGATCTCCAAAGCCTAGAACAGGCCTGGAACACAGTAGGTACTCAATAAATATTTGTTGAATAAATGAATTTTCTAAGCTATCCCAGATTTTCTCCACCATTAAATTTAATCATTCCTCCTAACATTCCCTCCTTAAGGCAAGTTAGTGTCATTTCAGAGGAAATTAAGATACAGATGGTGAATTGTCAAAGGTTGCAGAAGAGTCACATGTCAGATTGGACCCCCACAGGAGTAGAGAAGGCCTGGGACTAAGAGGAAAATTATGGAAGAAGAAAGTATTAGACTTGTAAAATATTTTCTGTGAAAGGGATACTATCATCTATTATTTATTTGTTTTCTGCCATTATGATATCAACCCCATGAGGTTTTTCTCTGTGCACTACTGTACCCCAGTGCTTAGAAATATACTTGGCACATAGTTAATGCTTGATAAATACTTGCTGAATGACTAAATGAAAATGAATTACTCTAGACTCACAGCTGGTGTGGGCCAGAAGGTAAACAACTAAAGGGAAAGAGTCTGGAGGCAAGGAAATCATTAGGAGGCTATTATGTTTATCCCCAAAAGGTTGTAAGCCAGTGAGCCTGTGGACATTTTGACTTTGTACCTAGAGCTCAGATCTTAGATTAGCCAACGTCTGAGATACTAGTTGCCACACTAAACCTCACCTGTCCTGCTTTATATGCAAACCTCCAACTCAGTTATGACCCACTTATTTTCTACTTTGAGGGATTTTCTGCTATTAGGGGTTGGTGTCCTTCCCATGGTATCCTAGGGAAGTAAGTAGGTGTGCTTTGCCCCAATATCTCACTAGCTGGAGATATAACCTAAGAAAGCTACTGCCAAAAGTCATCCATGAAGTGGTGCATTATGACTATTTAAGAAGCCACAGAGCCTTTGTGACCTCACTCCTGCTCCAGAGGTAGCTTGATAAGTCACAGCAGAGGGCAGTTGGGGCATAACTTCACACAAGTCATCAAGACCTCCTCCACCTTGTTTCTGAGGAGAAGCCATCAGAAACGAACTGTGCTTTTAGCTTATTTCAGTTTCAGTTTATCAGTCATCTTGGGCCAACTACCAACCAACTTCTTTTGAAGACCAACTTGCCAGAAAGCACTTTTTTCATCTTTCAGATACAGCTTACTTGAATCATGCAGTGCATAGGGGATATCAGTGAAGAAGTCTGGCAAGACTACATCACCCTCTTCCTACAGACTGGAATGTGCTGTGATGCAGCGATAATCACCAATTCCCCTCCCTGGTTGTTAGCTTCTTATCCTGAAGTCAACTTGTTCCAATTGACCCAGGAAGAAATGCAGATCTTGCTGGTGAGAGAGGAGAGAGAAAAGTTGTTTCTTCAGGGAATCACCCTTACAGGGACCAAATGCTTGTTGATCCGGGACAACCTGTACACTGAGGGCAACAACACCATGGACCTCCACACCAAAGGCCAGAGTCGGGGCAGCCAGGCAGTGACAGTAGTTCAGATCGAGTCTGTATACCTTGTGGTGATAGGACACAAAGGAACAGGAGGAGGGTCTCTCAACTTCAAGGCTTTCAGGATGGCGGGTTACATCAGAGAGGCCATTCATCAACACCTGGCGCATTTCTAACTAAATAAAAAGGCACTGGTGTTTGACCTGGAATTTGAATTCAGTGTTATCTGATTCACCTTCTAGATTAACATAGTCTTGAGGAAAATAAAAGGAGATCCCAGATCAGGTTTGGAGATGTGTGTGTGTGTGTGTGTGTGTGTGTGTGTGTGTGTGTGTGTTAGGAAAGGGGCAGATTGGGGAGTGAGTATTCAAGCATTTGTTTCTTTGCATATTTTTTACACCTAGAACACAATCTCTCCCTTCTCAACACTTGGAGGAAAGAGTAGTGGACTGGGAAGTAGAAAATCTTGGTTGTACTCCCAACTTTTTCCTGACTTACTATATTTTTCTCTGGGCCTCAGTTTCCTTATCTGTACAATGAGGAGTGCACTATGTCTCTAAAGGCCCTTCAAGCTCTGGAAATCTATGCTTTTGTAATAATCACATACATCCTTCAAAATCCAGCACAAGTACTACCTCCTTGAGGAAGCTTTCTCTGCCTGCCTGTACCTTAGGACTGACCATAATTTGAATTACTAAAGCAGTAACTCTCTGGGTAATTGGTTTGGACTTAATCATACTTTGCCCAACATTTCTTGTATGATTGTCCTGTGATCTTGTTTAACTTTTCACGTACACATTAGTTTTGTTTCCCAACTTTATTATAATCTCCTAAAGGGCAGGTTGTTTGTCTTCTACTTCTCTATTTCCCTCCTGGGATAACCCAGCATGGGGCTTTGCTAGGGGAGTTGGCTACACACATAAAATCACTTATCAGGAATAGAGAGATTTTCCAAAGTGGGGATTCTGCTGGGTGTTGATGATCCAGGGCACTTGTGGCTAGATTTTATTCTTCCAATTTGTAGCTCACCTTTGGACCATTTATCTGTTCATTGTTGTCACCATCAGGGGAAACATGGGTGGGCAGAAGCTAAGACAGAAAGTAAAAAGTTCTAAACATTCCATCTGGCTTGTTGCTAGCTGCTGTGGACATGCTGGAGTGAAAGAAGACAGGAATGAGAAAGATGAGGTTGAGTAATAAAGCATAGTGCTTATTTGACCCTGCTGCCACCAGTCCCCAGGAGCAGTGATTATGGAGAACCCTCTTCTCTGTCAGTTACAGGGAACCACTTCAAACCCCCCCATACACACTCTCAAAAGCCTGTAAAGGTCAAGGTTTAAACATGGAAGTTGTAAAATATCTGTGTGCTATTCAATACAAGTATAATGCCTGTCATATATGTAACTTAAATATTTTAATAGCCACATTAAAAATGAAAAATGATACAGGTGAATTTAATTTTAAGAATGTATTTTATTTAACCCATTACATCCAAAATATTATTATTTAACACATAATCAATAAAAATATTATTGATGAGATATTTTACATGTTTGCATACAAAGTCTTCAAAATCTGGTGTGCATTTTACATTTGCAACACATCTCAATTCAGACAAGTCTCATTTCAAATGCTCAATAGTCACAAGTATCTAGTGGCTACCGTATTTGGCAATGTGGGTCTAGGCCAATGCCATCCAATGTTTGAAACCCCTCTACAACATCCTTGCTAGCACATCCATCCATCCAACACTTTTCATGCCAGGCATTGGCTAGGTAATTAATAAAAATGTCAAAATAATTGAGAAAAGAATTTTCTTAGATAAAATTCTAGTGGGGACAAGACAAATGAAAAATAAGTTGCAATACAATGAGGTAGATGGCATGAAAAAGTTTGTTTATGCAAATATGTATTGAGCTCCCACTGTGTCGGGCACTGTTCTAGACACAGCCGTAAAGAAAACACACAAAAACCTATGTTCATAGAGCTTACATTCTAATGGAAGAGATAGAATACGTGTCAGGAGTTAATAAGTGTCATGAAGACAAACAAAGCAGTATAAAGGGAGATAGAGCGTGATGGGATGGACTATTTTAAATAGGAGGTCAGGGGCAGCATCTTTGGAGAGACAATATCTGTACAGAGGCCTAATGAAGTGAGGAAGTGAGTCATGAAGAGAACTAGGGAAAGTGTTTCAGGTAGAGACAAGAGCCATTCAAAGGCCCTGAGACAGGAGTGTGCCTGATCTTTTGAGGAACTATCAGGAGACCAATGTGGTTGCAGCCTCCCAGGACAATGCCCCTTTCCCTTCCCACCTGCAGCATCCTCAGGCATGTTGGTGAGGCAGCAGATACTGTCTTCTGGGGTGGAAGAGCAAAGCAGAGCAAATGGTCTCATTGCTCTCCTTCTGGGTCCTCTTTTTCTAATGAAATTGCTTTAACTTTTATTTTGGCAGTCATATTATACTGCTGACTGACATTGAGCTCCTAGTTAACTAAACCCCTAAGGCTTTTTCACACTGGCTGCTGTTAAGAAAAGAGCTTGAAATAGTGGTAGGGAAATAAGCCAGGGAAAAAATTAAATGTGGAAGTGGCTTCAGTAGAGCCTTCATCTTGGATAGAGCCTCCATGTGGCATGATACATATCCCTGAAGGGAAAGAGAGCGAGGTGAGATGGAGGGAAAAGAAGGAAAATTCTTAAGTTAATTGAGCCTTCTACATTATTCTTTGCAGCCTGGATCTCCCAGGCAAAACGACATGTTCAGGAATTAGGGCCACTGAGGAAAATGGCCTTGCCAGTTAGAAAGGCCGAGGCAAATCTTTCATTAGAGGACAAGCTAAAGTACGCAGATTCCCCATTGAACAAGAGACTTAATTGGGTGTATGGCTGACTGAGGCCCAAGGTGGTAAGCTGGGAAGGGGAAGGGAGCCTAGGTGGGCCACATAGCAGAGATCCTGCCCTTTCCAGCCAGAGAGAAGCACTTCACTGTGGTACCAGTCCATGCCTAGCTTGTTGCCATGGTGAATCTTTCCCTGGAAGCTGAACGTGTCTTGCATAAGTAAGGTACAACTGAAAGTAGAGAAAAATTCGTGTGGGCCCTTCTATTCCCAGAAAGGATCAGGAGAAACTCTGTGAGGGCTCAGTGTCAGTACAGAGAAGCTTGAAACTTGCTGTGAGGATTCATCTCCTCTCTCCATCCACCCTGTGTGACTTTGTTGCTTTAGGTATTCACAGTGGAATTCTGAAGCTAGCCTTAACCTTCGTCTGCTACCTTGGTGCCCACTTTTCCTTTCTTGTACTCTGCAGTCCAGCCACACTGAACAGGTCATTGTTGTCAGGACATGCTTCACAATTTCTTCCATGGTGTTCTCAGAATTCACTGCTACTTGCCCTCCTCTCTTCTCTAACAATCTCAAGCACATATCCTACTTACTTGCCTAGGCCCAGGCACCAGGTCCATTCCTATAATGATATTCCTTACTCCCCAGGTTTGGAGGTGTTTCCTCATGACTTGGAATCCCCCATCTTGTGCTTTGCACCTCTCTCATAACACTTAACTCCTCAACTTTCAGTTCTTACTATGCATGTACATATCTTCTCTCCCTTATTAGCCTACAAGTTCCCCTAGAGATGACTATTTTGTTGTAATTCCCATTATCAGGCGTTTGTGCTGGAAGTTCTCAATGCTGGATGATTAAATAAATGACAGACATAATGAATGGATAAAGGCTGATTTTCCAACCAAGCCACTTCCTTGGTTTCATGCATTTTAAATTAATGGAGACTAGAGGTGCGGAGGGAAGATGGCGGAAGAGTAAGACGCGGAGATCACCTTCCTCCCCACAGATATACCAGAAATACATCTACACGTGGAGCAACTCCTACAGAACACCTACTGAATGCTGGCAGAAGACCTCAGACCCCCAAAAAGCCTCAGAAGCAGCGAATAAATCTCCACAATCAACTTGATGTACCCTGCATCTGTGGAATACATGAACAGACAACCAATCATCCCAAATTGAGGAGGTGGATTTCGAGAGCAAGATTTATGATTTTTTCCCCTTTTCCTCTTTTTCCAAGAGTCAGTGCTGTGCCTCTGAGGTGGGAGAGTCAACTTCAGGACACTGGTCAACAAGAGACCTCCCAGCTCCACATAATATCAAAAGGTGAAAATCTACCAGAGATCTCAATCTCAACACCAGCACCCAGCTTCACTCAATGACCAGCAAGCTACAGTGCTGGACAACCTATGCCTAACAACTAGCAAAATAGGAACACAACCCCACCTATTAGCAGAGAGGGTGCCTAAAATCATAATAAGTCCACAGACACCCCAAAACACACCACCAGATGTGGACCTGCCCACTACAGACACAAGATCCAGCCTCATCCACAAGAACACAGGCACTAGTCCCCTCCGCCAGGAAGCCTACACAACCCACTGAACCAACCTTAGCCACTGGGGACAGACATCAAAAACAACAGGAACTACGAACCTGCAGCCTGCAAAAAGGAGACCCCAAACACAGTAAGATAAGCAAACTGAGAAGACAGAAAATCACACAGCAGATGAAGGAGCAAGATAAAAACGCACCAGACCTAACAAATGAAGAGGAAATAGGCAGTCTACCTGCAAAAGAATTCAGAATAATGATAGTAAAGATGATCCAAAATCTTGGAAATAGAATAGAGAAAATACAAGAAATGTTGAACAGGGACCTAGAAGAACTAAAGATGAATGAAACAATGATGAACAACACAAGAAATGAAATGAAAAAGACTCTAGATGGGATCAATAGCAGAATAACTGAGGCAGAACAACAGAAAAGTGACCTGGAAAATAAAATAGTGGAAAAAACTGTTGCGGAGCAGAATAAAGAAAACAGAATGAAAAGAACTGAGGACAGTCTCAGAGACCTCTGGGACAACATTAAACGCACCAACATTCGAATTATAGGGGTTCCAGAGGAAGAAGAGAAAAAGAAAGGGACTGAGAAAATATTTGAAGAGATAATAGTTGAAAACTTCCCTAATATGGGAAAGGAAAGAGTTAATCAAGTCCAGGAAGCACAGAGGGTCCCATAAAGGATAAATCCAAAGAGAAATACGCCAAGACACATATTAATGAAACTGTCAAAAATTAAATACAAAGAAATCATATTAAAAGCAGCAAGGGAAAAACAACAAATAACACAAAAAGGAATCCCCATAAGGTTAACAGCTGATCTCTCAGCAAAAACTCTGGAAGCCAAAAGGGAGTGCCAGGACATACTGAAAGTGATGAAGGAGGAAAACCTGCAAGCAAGATTACTCTACCCAGCAAGGATCTCCTTCAGATTTGATGGAGAAATTAAAACCTTTAAAGAAAAGCAAAAGCTGAGAGAGTTCAGCACCACCAAACCAGCTTTACAACAAATGCAAAAGGAACTTCTCTAGGCAAGAAACACAAGGGAAGGAAAAGACCTATAATAACGAACCCAAAACAATTAAGAAAATGGGAATAGGAACATACATATCGATAATTACCTTAAATGTAAATGGACTAAATGCTCCCACCAAAAGACACTGATTGGCTGAATGGATACAAAAACAAGACCCATATATATGCTGTCTACAAGAGACCCACTTCAGACCTAGAGACACATAGAGACTGAAAGTAAGGGGATGGAAAAAGACATTCCATGCAAATGGAAACCAAAAGAAAGCTGGAGTAGCAATTCTCATATCAGACAAAATAGACTTTAAAATAAAGACTATTAGAAGAGACAAAGGACACTACATAATGATCAAGGGATCGATCCAAGAAGAAGATATAACAATTGTAAATATTTATGCACCCAACATAGGAGCACCTCAATACATAAGGCAAATACTAACAGGCATAAAAGGGGAAATCGACAGTAACACATTCATAGTAGGGGACTTTAACACCCCACTTTCACCAATGGACAGATAATCCAAAATGAAAATAAATAAGGAAACACAAGCTTTAAATGATACATTAAACAAGATGGACTTAAATGATATTTATAGGATATTCCATCCAAAAACAACAGAATACACATTTTTCTCACGTGCTCATGGAACATTCTCCAGGATAGATCAAATCTTGGGTCAAAAATCAAGCCTTGGTAAATTTAAGAAAATTGACATGGTATCAAGTATCTCTTCTGACCACAATGCCATGAGACTAGATATCAATTACAGCAAAAGAGCTGTAAAAAATACAAACACATGGAGGCTAAACAATACACTACTTAATAATGAAGTGATCACTGAAGAAATCGAAGAGGAAATAAAAAAATACCTAGAAACAAATGACAATGGAGACTCAACGACCCAAAACCTATGGGATGCAGCAAAAGCAGTTCTAAGAGGGAAGTTTATAGAAATACAAGCCCACCTTAAGAAGCAGGAAACATCTCGAATAAACAACCTAACCTTGCACCTCAAGCAATTAGAGAAAGAAGAACAAAAAACCCATAAGTTAGCAGAAGGAAAGAAATCATAAAAATGAGATCAGAAATAAATGAAAAAGAAATGAAGGAGACAATAGCAAAGATCAATGAAACTAAAAGCTGGTTCTTTGAGAAGATAAACAAAATTGATAAACCATTAGTCAGACTCATCAAGAAAAAAAGGGAGAAGACTCAAATCAATAGAATTAGAAATGAAAAGGAGAAGTAACAACTGACACTGCAGAATTAAAAGAGATCATGAGAGATTACTACAAGCAACTCTATAACCATAAAATGGACAACCTGGAAGAAATGGACAAATTCTTAGAAATGCAGAACCTACATAGACTGAATGAGGAAGAAATAGAAAATATGAATTGACCAATCACAAACAGTGACATTGAAACTGTGATTAAAAATCTTCCAACAAACAAAAGCCCAGGACCAGATGGCTTCACAGCCGAATTCTATCCAACATTTAGAGAAGAGCTAACACCTATCTTCTCAAACTCTTCCAAAATATAGCAGAGGGAGGAACATTTCCAAATTCCTTCTATGAGACCACCATCACCTTGATACCAAAACCAGACAAGGATGTCACAAAGAAAGAAAACTACAGGCCGATATCACTGATGAACATAGATGCAAAAATCCTCAACATAATACTAGCAAACAGAATCCAATAGCACATTAAAAGGATCATACAACATGATCAACTGGGGTTTATTCCAGGAATGCAAGGATTCTTCAATATACGCAAATCTATCAATGTGATAAACCATATTAACAAATTGAAGGAGAAAAACCATATGATCATCTCAGTAGATGCAGAGAAAGCTCTTGACAAAATTCAACACCCATTTATGATAAAAACCCTGCAGAAAGTAGGCATAGAGGGAACTTTCCTCAACATAATAAAGGCCATATATGACACGCCCACAGCCAACATCATCCTCAGTGGTGAAAACCTGAATCCATTTCCACTAAGATCAGGAACAAGACAAGGTTGCACACTGTCACTACTATTATTCAACATAGTTTTGAAAGTTTTAGCCACAGCAATCAGAGAAGAAAAGGAAATAAAAGGAATCCAAATCGGAAAAGAAGAAGTAAAGCTGTCACTGTTTGCAGATGACATGATACTATACATAGAGAATCCTAAAGATGCTACCAGAAAACTACTAGAGCTAATCAATGAATTTGGTAAAGTAGCAGGATACAAAATTAATGCACAGAAATCTCTGGCATTCCTGTATACTAATGATGAAAAATCTGAAAGTGAAATCAAGAAAACACTCCCATTTACCATTGCAACAAAAAGAATAAAATATCTAGGAAGAAAGCTACCTAAGGAGACAAAAGACCTGTATGCAGAAAATTATAAGACACTGATGAAAGAAATTAAAGATGATACAAATAGATGGAGAGATATACCATGTTCTTGGATTGGAGGAATCAACATTGTGAAAATGACTCTACTACCCAAAGCAATCTATAGATTCAATGCAATCCTTATCAAACTACCACTGGCATTTTTCACAGAACTAGAACAAAAAATTTCACAATTTGTATGGAAACACAAAAGACCCCGAATAGCCAAAGCAATCTTGGGAACGAAAAACGGAGCTGGAGGAATCAGGCTCCCTGACTTCAGACTGTATTACAAAGCTACAGTAATCAAGACAGTATTGTACTGGCGCAAAAACAGAAAGATAGATCAATGGAACACGATAGAAAGCCCAGAGATAAACCCACGCACATATGGTCACCTTATCTTTGATAAAGGAGGCAGGAATGTACAGTGGAGAAAGGACAGCCTCTTCAATAAGTGGTGCTGGGAAAACTGGACAGGTACATGTAAAAGTATGAGATTAGATCACTCCCTAACACCATACATAAAAATAAGCTCAAAATGGATTAAAGACCTAAATGTAAGGCCAGAAACTATCAAACTCTTAAAGGAAAACATAGGCAGAACACTCTATGACATAAATCACAGCAAGATCCTTTTTGACCCAACTCCTAGAGAAATGGAAATAAAAACAAAAATAAACAAATGGGACCTAATGAAACTTCAAAGCTTTTGCACAGCAAATGAAACCATAAACAACACCAAAAGACAGCCCTCAGAATGGGAGAAAATATTTGTCAATGAAGCAACTGACAAAGGATTAATCTCCAAAATTTACAAGCAGCTCATGCAGCTCAATAACAAGAAAAGAAACAACCCAATCCAAAAATGGGCAGAAGACCTAAATAGACATTTCTCCAAAGTGCCAACAAACACGTGAAAGAATGCTCAACATCATTAATCATTAGAGAAATGCAAATCAAAAGTACAATGAGATATCATCTCACACCAGTCAGAATGGCCATCATCAAAAAATGTAGAAACAATAAATGCTGGACAGGTTGTGGAGAAAAGGGAACACTCTTGCACTGCTGGTCGGAGTGTTCAGCCACTATGGAGAACAGTATGGAAGTTCCTTAAAAAATTACAAATAGAACTACCATATGATCCAGCAATCCCACTACTGGGCATATACCCTGAGAAAACCAAAATTCAAAAATGAGTCATGTACCAAAATGTTCATTGCAGCTCTATTTACAATAGCCCAGAGATGGAAACAACCTAAGTGCCCATCATCGGATGAATGGATAAAGAAGATGTGGCACATATATACAATGGAATATTACTCAGCCATAAAAAGAAACGAAATTGAGCTATTTGTCATGAGGTGGATAGACCTAGAGTCTGTCATACAGAGTGAAGTAAGTCAGAAAGAGAAAGACAAATACCGTATGCTATCACATATATATGGAATTTAAGCAAAAAACATGTCATGAAGAACCTAGGGGTAAGACAGAAATAAAGACACAGACCTACTGGAGAACGGACTTGAGGATATGGGGAGGGGGAAGTGTGAGCTGTGACAGGGCGAGAGAGAGGCATGGACATATATACACTAACAAACGTTAGGTAGATAGCTAGTGGGAAGCAGCCGCATAGCACAGGGAGATCAGGTCGGGTGCTTTGTGACTGCCTGGAGGGGTGGAATAGGGAGGGTGGGAGGGAGGGAGACGCAAGAGGGAAGACATATGAGAACATATGTATATGTATAAGTGATTCACTTTGTTATAAGGCCGAAACTAACACACCATTGTAAAGCAATTATACCTCAATAAAGATGTTAAGAAAATAAATAAATAAAATAAAATACCACTTACTACTATCTTACATAAGATATATTTATTTGTTTATTTATTATCTATATTGCATAATAGAATATAAGTACCATGAGAACATAGATGTTTGACTGTTATGATTATTGTTATATCCCCTGTAAAACTAGCACAGTGCCTGGCACATAGGAGGTTCTCAATAAATACTTATTGAAAGAGTATATGAACAAACATTTTCAAGGGCCTAATATGCTGCAGATCTTGTGTTAGGCTATACTGAGAGGAGTGAGGTAGTTGGAGATAGACCTTCTATCCTGTGGTGGGAGGAGGAGGCTTACAAATTAGTCAGGGAGTCAAATCCACCCACTAGTAACTCTCCTGAGGTAGAATGTGGTAGCTACTCTGAGTGTGTATAATCTTCAATGCAATGTCAGGGGTGAGATAACTTATTTCAGAATAGGATAGTTTCTGAAATCTTTGGAAGAAGGTGGGATATGACCTGTGGTTATGGAGATGTACAGAACTGTCAAAGGTGAGAAGAAGCAAAGGGAAGGAAATTTCAGATAGAGGGGACACCTTGAGTAAAGGCACAGAGAAGAAGTGGCAGAAATGTTTGGACAGACAACAGAAGGTTGTCTAGGGTGGCTGGCTGGAAAGTAAGCTGCATCAGAGTGAGTGGAAGAGGCAGACTAGGTTCAGGGCAGGAGGCTTCTGGCTCTCTAGGCCAACTATGAAAACTGAGAAACATCTTACAGAAATGAATAGTGTGTATTTATGAAAGCAAGAAGCAAGAATACTGGATTAAGTTTATATCAAAAAGAAACACCAACCTTCACTGTGGAATTAATGCTTGGCACCATCAGAAAAATCCCTACAGGGGTACTAGTGGATAGTGAAAAATATAGAGGATATTTATCAGGTTTTTATATTTTTCTGAACCTGCCTGCAAGCTTGATTTTAGATGTCCCAAAAGGTTTCTCACTCAGTTCTCACAGCTGGGACAAATTGTTGCCATCAAAGACATCTGTTCTTTGTTAAATGGCCCAACACCCAGGCAATCTGGAAGAATTGCATGTTATGTATAAAAAATCATTTGCACATTGCTTAAAAAAAAATCTTCCAAGCCCACATTGCTGCTTCTCAGTACTCTTACAATGTCAGCTATCTAGTGCACTCTGCCCCATCCTCATCCTCATCATTGTCCTTGCCATCATTATCATTATTACTATCACCACCATCATATTATTGCTTTAGGGTGAGGAGGGGGGACAGGATTATTTCAGTCGTTACTTTAAGAGGCCATTCATTTTCATAGATCTCTCCTTTCACTCATAGTATGGGCATCTTTATTTTTGAGTGTTCTTCATTTTTATCTTACCAGCATCCCTTTTCTTCCTTTTGATAGCTGTCTCCCCAGTTTCCCTTTCCTCAGTGGGTCAGGTAGGTTGGCACACCTCCTCTTCCTGACTCATTGTTCCCCTGACCACAGTGAGTGGTTCAGGACCAGAAAGTGACCAATGCTGAGCCAATCCTGGGACTTTTGCTGAAACGACTGGTAATATTATATTTTATTTCCATTGGAATTACTAGATATAAGGATGAGGATAATAACAGAAATCCCTTGTTGAGTATTTACAATTATTCTAAATCCTTTACATGGATTAACTCATTTCATCATCACAGTAACTCAATGAGGTAGGTAGTATTATAAACCATGTTTTACAGAGGGTACATAACATCAAGTAACTGTCAAAGTCACACAGTAAGTGGCAGAACAGGGAGTCTTCTGGCAGTGGAACTTCACAACTTGTGCTCTTGACCATTAGGCTATATTGTAGATGAATATATTATATAAGTCTAAAGTAGTTGGGGGTGAAGCTGGAGTGACTGAGAATGAAACTGGACTATTAAGAGAGAGAAGTCACATCCTAAAGATGTCATTGAGCTCCTGAATCCAGATACCCTTGATCTTCTGAGGTCTCTGAATCAATAAATTCCCTTTTTTGCTTACGCCAGTTTGAATTGTGTTTCTGACACTTGCAAAACTAATCTTCTTTCAATTTTGTCTTACTCAGAGCCTCAGATTTCCGTGAATTGGAAGTGGAGGAGGAAGAGTCTTGGACCACTTCAGGCCCTGACTGGCTCCATTATCTCCTCCTCTTGGAGCCACATGACCTCTGCCTGTAGTTCCAAGACGACCTTAATCTTTGGAACTATCACTGACCTATGAAAAGGGAATCTAAATCATGGCTGAGGAGATTCCCCAACAAGTACCATTGACTGGAAGCCTTGCTTGGACATTGAATCACAGTACTACTCACTAAGCTTTTGCCTTGCTATCAAAACCTTGTCCCCACCTTAAAGTCTGGTTTTGGTAGTTCAGTTGCTTCCTGCATTCCTCTTTTTTTCACTGCCTCAGCAATCTGCTTGATGTCATCATCCTTCAGGAAAAAGGGTCCAGGCTTTTCCTTGTCTTTTCATTTCCCAGCCACCAGAATCCATCTTGAAACCTCAAGTTGATGGCTGAGGTTCTGCTACTTGCTAAGTAAGAGGCTTCTCAAATGCCAAATGCCCACCTGATATTCTTGTATCATATATATCTGACTTACATATGGTACTTGCTGCCAGTCTGCTTTGGTCTGGTTTTGGCATATAGGACATGCTCAATAAAAAGTTGAGCATGCCCTATAAGGTTGTAGTAGGCATTTATTGTTTACCTTCATAACATCCACTCCCCAGCATCCCTCTTCCCCTAAATCCTTGGTTTCTTTTTATGGATCCATATGATGAGGTTTCAGAGAGGCTGATTCTACCCTTAACTCCAGGAGTTGATCAATCAACACATTCTACCCTTTATCTGCAAAGATTAGTTCAAGGGTGATTATGTGATCAAAGCTGGTCAAATCAAAATGAATGTCACACATATAATGGGAAAACTGGAACAAAGATGCTTTCTTTTTTCTTTTAGATGTAAAAATTGAAGAATGTATCCCTTGAAGGTGTTGGCAACCATCTTGGGGAACTAGCCTTAGGCTGAAGCCAAAATCATGGAAGGCAGGGTGAAGAGAGGGAAAGAAATCAGACCCTCTTGACATTGTTGAGCTACCAGAAAAAGCCTCACCTGAAGCTAGCCCTATCTCTGGACTTATCGCTTGTGTGAAATAATTTTATTTTTCAGTCAATTTGAGCAGGATTTCCTTTCAAATTTAACCATAAGAATCTCAAATGATATACCTACTGTTTTTGTGGTCCCAATTATTTCTGGTTGGATGCTAACTGGGCCATATACAGTTGCATGGAGAGATACAAAACTAACGTATGCTTTAGGAAAGGCAGAGATGAGATGGAACAGTATATGGTAAACGGTGTGAGGGCAAGTACTTTGGGAAAGAGGATGGCTGATTTTTAAGGTCTAGAGTTGCACTATCCAATACTATAGCCACTAGCCATATGTAGCTATTCAAATTTAAATTAATTAAAATTTGTTGAAATTAAAAACTCAACTCCTCCCTCAAGCTAGCCACATTTCTAGTGATCCATAGACATATGAGTGGCTACTCTATTGAATAGTGCAGATTAAAGAACACTTTCATCATCAACAAAGTTTTATTTGGAAAGTGTTGCTCTAGTGCAAGAAGCAAGAGCAATCATTTTCAACGACGGCTGCACATTGGAAACACTGGGGAGCTTAAAATACATATACTGATGCTCATGCCCAAGTCTAACTCCAGTGAATCAGGGTATCAAACGGTGGGGCTTGCATATCAGTTTTTTAAGAATCTCCCCAGGTATTCCTAATGTATATCCAGATCTGGGAAACATTGCTGAGTCTTGCTATTTAAAATGAGGTCAGAGAGGAGTGACATCAGAATTTTGGCAGCATAAGATGTCCCTCATTTTTGTCTCTTCTTTAACAAATAAAATTTGGCATCCATCTATAAACAAAAGTGCCTTTGTAGGAGTTGTGGTGTCCTGAACCATATGTCAAGGGATCCAGGAGGAGTCTTGCCTAGCTCTTCATCTGATAATAGGTAGACAGAACTTGATATGGGCTGAGGAATTAGCAGGAGCCTGTGAACTTGTTTCAGTCCCTCTCAGCCATGATCTGGGAGCACCTGGAAAACATAGACGTGGGTAGACACCCATGGATGAGAAAGCTTTGGTAGAAACCCAGGTTTCCAGAGGAGAAGTTTTCAGCACTCTGCTGGAACAAACAAAACAAAACACCAAAACAAAAAAAAAAGAAAAAAAAAGTTTAGATGCATTGTAATGCGTAAGAGGAACTTTTCCAGCATCATCCCTCCCCTCAAGCCTACACAGCTTAGTGCTAGAAAAGGTCGGTGCTCTCTTGCACAGGGTAAAATGAGAGTAGTTAGTGAGTTCTCTAGCTGTGTGGGACAATATTAAAGAAACCCATTTCTCTCCTACAGAACCTAGAGTATTAAAGCAGGCCCTCCATGACAGGGAGGAGGGAGGAGATTAGGAAATCAGCAGTTAAGAATATCAGAGGGCATTAAATGGACACAATTCCTGTTGACTGCTTTATAGACTCCAAAAGAAATCCTGTCCATCCATGAGCCACTGGAAAAACTTCATCTGAAGATCCTCTCAACTGGCCCATGGGTACTCCCAATGCCCCAATGCCAAATCCATACCTCCACTCTGTGGCTGGCTCATTGTGTGCACTCCTGAGGGTGGCAGTGAGAGCAAGCTTGGGTAGACAGGAAGGAGGCACAGAAAGCAGGCTAGAGGCAGTCAGCAAGGGAGAAAGCACAATCTTGAGCTACAGTGACACTTTCAGGAAAACAAAAGAAAGGTTTCCAGCAGCCAGTCTAGTGCATTGTAAAATCAAGAGGAGATATACTAACTTAAGAATTCTTCCACAAGAGGGAGCAAGAAACGTAGAGCAGTGCATTCATAAAAGGCCAAAGAAATCCTCAGAATATAAAACAGGAACGATGGAAAGTATCCCACATCTGAAGGCAGCTAGTAAACATAGGAGGAGGTGACTGCTACTTCAAATGCAAAAAATGCAATGAAAAACTCCAAGGAACCTGAAGAATTAAGGAAACATGACATCATCAAAATGTCACAATAATCCTCTAGTAACTAAATCCAATGACATGGAAATCTGTGATTTACCTTATAAAGAATTCAAAATAGCTGTTTAAATAAAATTCAATTGCGTACAAGAAAACACAGAAAAACAATTTAACAAAATAAGGAAAACAATACAGAAACAAAATTAAAAATTTAACAAACAGATAGAAATCATAAAAAGAACAAAATAGAAATTCTGGAGCTGAATAATTCAATTAATAAATTCAATGCAATAGAGAGCATCAACAGCAAAATAGATCAGGCAGAATAAAGAATAAGTTATTTAGAGAATAAGAACTTTGAAATAACCCAATTAGAGGAGATCAAAGAAAAAAGAATGAAAGAGAGCAAAGAAAACTTATGTGATCTATAGGATTCCATCAGAAGAAGAAATATTAGAAAAATCAGTATTCCAGAAGGAGAAGAAAGGGATAAGTAAGCAGAAAATTTATTTACAGAAATACTCATTGGGGAATGATAATCTGTTAAATAAATGATGCTGGGAAAACTGGGTAACCACAAGCAGAAGAATGAAAATGGACCCCTATCTTTCACCACTCACAAAAATTAAAATGAAATGTATTACATTTTTAAATGTAAGACCTGAAATGGTAAAACCCCTAGAAAAAACATGGGGGAAAGCTCCCTGACAATAGTCTTAGAAATGATATTTTTGGATATGACAACAAAAGCACAAGCAATATATACAAGCACAATAGCAAAAAAATAAGTGGCATTATATCAAACTAAAAAGCTTCTGCACAGCAAAAGAAAGGTTCCTTTTTCTCCACACCTGCTCCAGCATTTATTGTTTGTAGATTTGATCATGGCCATTGTAACAGGTGTTAGGTGATACCACATTGTAGATTTGATTTACGTTTTTCTAATAATTAGTGATGTTGAGCATCCTTTCATGTGCTTTTTAAACATCTGTATGTCTTCTTTGAAGAATTGTACATTTATATCTTCCACACATTTTTTGATATTGAGCTTCAAGAGCTGTTTGTATATTTCGGAGATTAATCCCTTGTCAGTTGCTTTGTGTGCAAATATTTTCTCCCATTCTGTGGGTTGTCTTTTCGTTTTGTTGATGGTTTCCTTGGCTGTGCAAGAGCTTTTGAGTTTAATTAGGTTCCAATTGTTTATTTTTGGTTTTATTTCCATTAATTTAGGAGACAGGTCGAAAAAATATTGATGGGATTTATGTAAGACAGTGTTCTGCCTATGATTTCCTCTAAAAGTTTTATAGTATCCGGACTTATATTTAGGTCTTTAACCCACTTTGAGATTTTTTTGTGTGTATGGTGTTAGGGTATTTTCTATTTTCATTCTTTTACATGGAGCTGTCCAGTTTTCATAGCACCACTTATTGATGAGACTGTCTTTTCTCCATTGTATATTTTTACTTTCTATGTCATGGATTAGGTGACCATAAATGTGTGGGCTTATCTATGGACTTTCTACCCTATTCCACTGATCAATGTTTCTGTTTTTATGACAGCACCATATTGATCTGATGACTATAGCTTGATAGTACGGTCTGAAGTCAGGGAGCCTGATTCCTCCAGCTCCATTGTTCTTTCTCAAGATTGCTTCAGCTATTCATGGTCTCTTGTGTTTCCATACAAATTGTAAAATTATTTGTTCTAATTCTGTGAAAAATGCCATTGATAATTTGATAGGGATTGCATTGAATCTGTACACTGCTTTGGGTAGTGTAGTCATTTTCCCAATATTCATTCCTCCAATCAAAGGACATGATATACCTCCCCATCTCTTTATGTCTTCTTTTATTTTTTCCATCAGTATCATTTTTTAACGTCTTTATTGGAGTAAAATTGCTTTACAATGTTGTATTAGTTTCTGCTGTATAACAAAGTGAATCAGCTATATGTATACATATATACCCATCTGCCCTCCCTCTTGCGTCTCCCTCCCACACTCCCTATCCCAACTCTCTAGGTGGTCACAAAGCACCGAGCTGATCTCTGTGTGTGATGCAGCTACTTCCCACCACCTATCTATTTTACATGTGTTAGTGTAAATAGGTCAATGCTACTCTCTCACTTCGACCCAGCTTAAAATCCACCCCCCCACACATGTCCTTAGGTCCACTCTCTATGTCTGTGTCTTTATTTTAATTTTTTTTGGTTCCATATATGTGTGTTAGCATATGGTATTTGTTTTTCCCTTTCTGACTTACTTCACTCTGTATGACATCTCTAGGTCCATCCACCTCACTACAAATAACTCAATATTGTTTCTTTTTATGGCTGAGTAATATTCCATCGTATATATGTGCCACATTTTCTTTAACCATTCATCTGTTGATGGACACTTATTTTGCTTCCATGTCCTGGCTATTGTAAACAGTGCTGAAATCAGCATTTTGGTACACGAGTTTTTGAATTACCGTTTTCTCAGGCTATATGCCCAGTAGTGGGATTTCTCAGTCATATGGTAGGTCTATTTTTAGTTTTTTATGGAACCGCCATACTTTTCTCCATAGTGGCTGTATCAATTTACAGTTCCACCAACAGTGCAAGAGGGTACGCTTTTCTCCGCACCCTCTCCAGCATTTGTTGTTTGTAGATTTTTTGATGGTGGCCATTCTGACCAGTGTGAGGTGATACCTCACTGTACTTTTCTTTTTTTTAAACATCTTTATTGGGGTGTAATTGATTTAAAATGTTGATTTCTGCTATAAAACAAAGTGAATCAGATATATATATATATATATATATATATATATATTCCCCCAACTCTCTCCCTGTTGCGCCTGCCTCCCACCCTCCTTATCCCAACCAACTAGGTGATCAAAAAGCACTGAGCTGATCTCCCTGTGCTATGCGGCTGCTTCCCACTAGCTATCTATTTTACATTTGGTAGTCTATATATGTCCATGCCATTCTCTCACTTCGTCCCAGCTTAACCTTCCCCCTCCCTGTGTACTCAAGTCTATTCTCTACATCTGTGTCTTTATTCCTGTCCTGTCCCTAGGTTCTTCAGAACACTTTTTTTTTAATTCCATATGTATGTGTTAGCATACGGTATTTCTTTTTCTCTTTCTGACTTATAACATTCTGTAGGACAGACTATAGGTCCATCCACCTCACTACAAAAAACTCAATTTCATTTCTTTTTAGGGCTGAGAAATATTTCATTGTATATATGTGCCACATCATCTTTATCCATTCATCTGTTGAAGGACACTTAGGTTGCTTCCATGTCCTGGCTATTGTAAATAGTGCTGCAATAAATATTGGGGTACATCACTCTTTCTGAATTATGGTTTTCTCAGGGTTTATGCCCAGTAGTGGGATTGCTGGGTCATATGGTAGTTCTATTTTTAGTTTTTTTAGGAACCTCCATACTGGCTGTATCAATTTGCATTTCCACCAACAGTGCAAGCAGGTTCCATTTTCTCCACACCCTCTCTAGCATTTACTGTTTGTAGACATTTTGATGATGGCCATTCTAAAAGGTGTGAGGTGATACCTCACTGAAGTTTTGATTTGCACTTCTCTAATTGTTAGTGATGTTGAGCATCTTTTCATGTGTTTGTTGACAATCTGTATATCTTCTTCGGAGAAATGTCCATTTAGGTTTTCTGCCCATTTTTGGATTGGGTTGTTTGTTTTTTTGATATGGAGCTGCATGTGCTGCTTGTATATTTCAGAGATAAATCATTTGTCGGTTGCTCTGTTTGCAAATATTTTATCCCATTCTGAGGGTTGTCTTTTCATCTTGTTTATGGTTTCCTTTGGAGTGCAAAAGTTTTTAAGTTTCACTAGGTCCCACTTGTTTATTTTTGTTTTTATTTCTATTTCTCTAGGAGGTGGGTCAGAAAGGATCTTGCTGTGATTTATGTCATGGAATGTTCTGCCTATGTTTTCCTCTAAGAGTTTTATAGTGTCTGGTCTTATATTTAGGTCTTTAACCCATATGTGTTTATTTTTGTGTATGGTGTTAGGGAGTGTTCTAATTTCATTCTTTTAAACGGACCTGTCCAATTTTACCAGGACCAATTATTGAAGAGGCTGTCTTTTCTCAATTGTATGTTTTTCCTCCTTTATCAAACATAAGGTGACCATATGTGCGTGGGTTTTTCTCTGGGTTTTCTATCCTGTTCCATTGATCTATATTTCTGTTTTGGCTCTAGTACCATACTGCCTTGATTACTGTAGCTTTGTAGTATTATCTGAAGTCTGGGAACCTTGTTCTTCCAGCTCTGTTCTTCTGCCTCAAGATTTCTTTTGCTATACTGGGTCTATTGTGTTTCCATAGAAATTGTGAAATTTTTGTTCTAGTTCTGTGAAAAATGCCATTGGTAGTTTGACAGGGATTGCATTGAATCTGTAGATTGCTTTGGGTCGTATAGTCATTTTCACAATGTTGATTCATCCAATCCAAGAACATGGCATATCTCTTCATCTTTATCATCTTTAATTTCTTTCATTAGTGTCTTATAGTTTTCTTCATATGGGTCTTTTGTCACCTTAGGTAGGTTTATTGCCAGGTATTTTATTTTTTTTGTTGCAATGATAAATGGGAGTGTTTCCTTAATTTCCCTTTCAGATTTTTCATCATTAGTGTTAGGAATGCAAGAGATTTCTATGCATTAATTTTGTATCCTGCTACTTTACCAAATACATTAGTAGTTTTCTGGTAGCATCTTTAGGACTCTCTAGGTTAGTATCATGTCATCTGCAAACAGTGACAGTTTTGCTTCTTCTTTTCCGATTTGGATTCCTTTTATTTCTTTTCCTTCTCTGATTTCTCAGGCTTAAACTTCAAAACCTGTGTTGAATAAGAGTGATTAGAGTGGGCAACATTGTCTTATTCCTGATCTTAGTGAAAATGGTTTATTTTTTTCACCATTGAGAACAATGTTAGCTGTGGGTTTTTCATATATGGCCTTTATTATGTTGAGGTAAGTTCCCTCTATGCCTACTTTCTGGAGGATTTTTTTTTTTATCATAAGTGGGTTTTGAATTTTGTCACAAGGTTTTTCTCCCCCTATTGTGATGATCATATGGTTTTTATTCTTCAATTTGTTGATGTTGTGTATCACACTTATTGATTTGTGGATATTGAAGATTCCTTGCATCCCTGGGATAAATCCCACTGGATTATGGTGTATGATCCTTTAAATGTGCTGTTGGATTTTATTTGCTAATATTTTGTTTAGGATATTTGCATCTATGTTCATCAGTGATAGTGGCCTGTAGTTTTCTTTTTTTGTGACATCTTTGTCTGGGTTTGGTATCAGTGTGATGGTGGCCTCGTAGAATGAGTTTGGGAGTGTTCCTCCCTCTGCTATATTTTGGAAGCATTTGAGAAGGAAAGGTGTTAGCTCTTCTCTAAATGTTTGATAGAAGTCACTTGTGAAGGCATTGGCCCTGGGCTTTTTTTTTTTTTTTTTGGAAGATTTAATTGCAGTTTCAATTTCAGTGGTTATGATTGGTCTGTTTATATTTTTTATTTCTTCCTGGTTCAGTCTTAGAAGGTTGTGCCTTTTTAAGAATTTGTCCAGTTCTTCTAGGTTGTCCATTGTATTGACATATAGTAGCTTGTAGTAATCTCTCATGATCCTTTGTATTTCTGCAGTGTCAGTTGTCACGTCTCCTTTTTTATCTGTAATTCTGTTGATTTTAGTCTTCTCCTGTTTTTTCTTGATGAGTCTGACTAATGGTTTATCAATTTTTTTATCTTCTCAAAGAACCCACTGATAGTTTTATTGATCTTTGTTATCGTTTTCTTCATTTCTTTTTCATTTATTTCTTATCTGATATTTATGATTTCTTTCCTTCTGCTAACTTTGGGGATTTTATGTTCTTCTTTCTGTAATTACTTTAGGTGTAAGGTTAGGTTGTTTTTTTGAGCTGTTTCTTGTTTCTTGAGGTAGAATTGTATTGCTATAAACTTCCCTCTTAGAACTGCTTTTGCTGCATCCCATAGGTTTTGGGTCATCGTGATTTCATTGTCATTTGTTTCTAGGTATTTTTTGATTTCCTTTTTGATCTCTTCAATGATCTCTTGGCTATTTAGTAGTGTCTTGTTTAGCCTCCATGTGTTTGTATGTTTTACAGATTTTTTCCTGTAATTGATATGTAGTCTCATAGTGTTGTGGTTGGAAAAGTTTCTTGATATGACTTCAATTTTCTTAAATTTACCAAGGCTTGTTTTATGACCCTAGATGTGATCTATGCTGTAGAATGTTCCATGAGCACTTGAGAAGAAAGTGTATTCTGTTGATTTTGGATGGAATGTCCTATAAATATCAATTAAGTCCATCTTGTTTAATGTATCACTTAAAGCTTGTGTTTCCTTATTTACTTTCATTTTGGATGATCTGTGCATTGGTGAAACTGGGGTGTTAAAGTTCCCTAGTATTATTTTGCTACTGTCGATTTCCCTTTTTATGGCTATTAGCATCTGCCTTTCATATTTATGTACTCCTATGTTTGGTGCTATATATTTACCATTTTTATATCTTCTTCTTGTATTGATCCCTTGATCATTATGTAGTGTCCTTCTTTGCCTCCTGTAATAATCTTTATGTTTAAAGTCTATTTTGTCTGATATGAGAATTGCTATCCAGCTTTCTTTTGATTTCCATTTGCTTGGAATATATTTTTCCATCCCCTCACTCTCAGTCTGTATGTTTCCCTATGTCTGAATTTGGTCTCTTGTAGACAGCATATGTATGGGTCTTGGTTTTGTATCTATTCAGCCGGTCTGTGTCCTTTGTTGGAGCATTTAATAAATTTACATTTACGGTAGTTATCCATATGTATGTTCTGATTACCATTTTATTAATTGTTTTGGGTTTGTTATTATAGGTCTTTTCCTTCCATTGTGTTTCCTGCCTAAAGAATTTCCTTTAACATTTGTTGTAAAGCTGGTTTGGTGGTGCTGAATTCTTCTAGCTTTTGCTTGACTGTAAATTTATTAATTTCTCCATCGAATCTGAATGAGATCCTTGCTGTGTAGAATAATCTTCGTTGTAGGCTTTTCCCTTTCATCACTTTAAATATGTCCTGCCACTCTCTTCTGGCTTGCAGAGTTTCTGCTGAAACAGCTGTTAACCTCATGGCGATTCCCTTGTATATTATTTGCTGCTTTTCCCTTGCTAGTTTTAATATTTTTTCTTTATATTTAATTTTTATAGTTTGATTATTATGTGTCTTGGTGTGTTTCTCCTTGGATTTATCCTGTATGGGGCTCTCTGCACTTCCTGGACTTGGCTGACTGTTTCGTTTCCCATATTAGGGAAGTTTTCAACTATTATCTTTTCAAATATTTTCTCAGTCCCTTTCTATTTTACTTCTTTTTCTGGGACCCCTATAGTTCTTATGTTGGTGTTTTTAATGTTTTCCCAGAGGTCTCTGAGACAGTCCTCAATTATTTTCATTCTTTTTTCTTTTTTGTGCTCTGTGGTAGTTATTTCTACTCTTTTATCTTCCACGTCACTTATCCATTCTTCTGCCTCAGTTATTCTGGTGTTGATTCATTCTAGCGAATGTTTACTTTCATTTACCATGTTTTTCATCATTGTTTGCTCTAGTTCTTCTAGGTCCTTGTTAAACGTTTCTTGTGTTTTCTCCATTCTATTTTGAAGATTTTTTATCATCTTTACTATCATTACTCTGAATTCTTTTTCAGGTAGACTTATTTCCTCTTGTTTTATTTGGTCTGATCGGTTTTTACCTTGCTCCTTCTTCTGCTGCATATTTCTGTCTTCTCATTTTGCTTAACTTACTGTGTTTGTGGTCTCCTTTTTGCAGGCTGCAGATTCATAGTTCCCAGTGTTTTTGGTGTCTGCTCCCAGTGGGTGAGGTTGGTTCAGTGGGTTGTGTAGGCTTCCTGGTGGAGGGAACTGGATCCTATGTTCTTGTGGATGAAACTGGATCTTGTCTTTCTGGTGGGCAGGATGGCATACAGTGGTGTGTTTGGGGGGTGTCTGTGAACTTATTATGATTTTAAGCCACATCTCTGCTAATGGGTGGGGTTGTGTTCCTTTGTTGCTAGTTGTTTGGCATAAGTTGTCCAGCACTGTAGTTTGCTGGTGCGTGACTGTAGCTGGGTCTTAACGTAGAGATGGAGATCTCCGGGTGAGCTTTCACTGTTTGATATTACATTCAGCCAGGAGTTCTCTGGTGCACCATTGTCCTAAACTCAGCTCTCCCACCTCAGAGCCCCAGGCCTTACACCTGGCTGGAGCACCAAGCCCCTGTCAGCCACACAGGTCAGAAGAAAATGGAGGAAAGAAAGAAAGAAAGAAAGAAAGGTTATTAAAATAAAAAATTTATAATATTTATTTATAATAAAAAAGTAATAAAAAAAGAAGGAAGAGAGCAACCAAACCAAGAAACAAATCTACCAATGATAACAAGCACTAAAAAGTATATTAAAAAAAGAAAAAGAAAATGCAGACAGACAGAACCCTAGGAAAAATGGTAAAAGAAAAGCTATACAGACAAAATCACACAAAGAAGCCTACACATAAACAGTCAAAAAAAGAGAAAGAGGAAAATATATATATATTAAAATAAAAGGAAGAGAGCAACCAAATCAATAAACAAATCTACCAATAATAATAAGATCTAAATACTAAACTAAGATAAACATAAAACCAGAAACAAATTAGATGCAGAAAGCAAACTCCATGTCTACAGTTGCTTCCAATGTCCACCACCTCAATTTTGCAACAATTCATTGTCTATTCAAGTATTCCAGAGATGCAGGATACATCAAGTTGATTATGGAGATTTAATCTGCTGCTTCTAAGGCTGCTGGGATAAATTTTCCTTTCTCTTCTCTGTTTGCACAGCTCCTGGGTTTCAGCTTTGGATTTGGCCCCACATCTGCATGATGGTCACCTTAGGGCATCTGTTCCCCACCCAGACAGGACTGGGTTAAAATAGCAGCTGATTAGGAATTTCTGACTCACCCAGGCTGTGGGGAGGGAGGGCTATGGAATGTTGGGCCAGCCTGCTGTGACAGAGGCCAGCGTGACTTTGCAACAGCCTGATGCCCGCTGTGTGTTCTCCTGGGGAAATTGTCCCTGGACCATGGGACCCTGGCTGTGGCGGGGTGCAGTCTCCTTGGAGGGGAGATGTGGTTAGTGGTCTGTTCTTGCCCACAGGATTCTTGGTGGCTGCAACAGCAGTATTAGCGTTTCATGCTCGTTTCTCGTGTCTGCACTGATAGCCACTGCTTGCATCAGTCTCTGGAGCTCGTTTAGGCAGTGCTCTGAATCTCCTCACATGCCCTGAAATGATGGTCTCTTGCCTCTTAGGCAGTTCCAGACTTCTTCCCAACTCCCTTCTGGCTAGCTCTGGTGCACTCACCCCCTTCAGGCTGTGTTCATGCAGCCAACCCCAGTCCTCTCCCTAGGATCTGACCTCCGAAGCTGGAGCCTCAGCTCCCAACCCCCACCCATCCAGGAGGGTGAGCAGACAAGCCTCTCAGGCTGGTGAGTGCTGGTCAGCACTGATCCTCTGTGCAAGAATCTCTCTGCTTTGCCCTCTTCACCCTTGTTGCTGCACTCTCTTCCTTGGCTCCGAAGCTTCCACACTGCCACCCCCTGTCTCCACCAATGAATGGGCTTCGTAGTGTTTGGAAACTTGTCCTCCTTCAAAGCTCCCTCCCAGAGGTGCAGGTCTCATTCCTGTTCTTTTTTCTCTGTTTTTCCATTTTTTCTTTTGCCCTACCCAGGTACATGGGGAGGTTTTTGCCTTTTGGGAAGTCTGAGGTCTTCTGCCAGCATTTAGTAGGTGTTCTGTAGGAGTTGTTCCACATGTAGACGTACTCTTGATGTATTTGTGGGGATGAAGGTGATCTCCACCTCTTATTCCTCTGACATCTTGAAAGTCCCCCCCCCAGTTGATTCCTATAGAATGCTTTTTGTTGATGTTTTCCTAATACTTGTAACCAACCTATAGTTGCAATTGTCAAATGTAGTGCAGTTCCAAAAAAATGTTGGTGATAGTTTTGTTTATTTTATCAAATAAGATGAAAGTGAAACAAATGAAAATGTGGTAGAACTTCACCTGTTTTTCAGTAATATGAGTGACATTTTTCTTGAACTGGATACTTTTTAATATTGGAAGAATATTTCCTCAATTATTTTGTGTGCTATTCACAATGTAATAGATACAGACACAGCAGAGTTTCAAGTTTAATGTGCAGTGTTAACATTTTCTCTATCACTTCCTTAGGTCTAGACCAGGAGTTATCAAACTATGATCCATGGACCAAATCTAGCCTGCTGCCTATTTTCATAAATAAAATTTTATTGTAATACAGTCACATGCATTCTTTTATTTATTGTGTATGGCTGCTTTGGCAGTAGACTATAACAACAGAGTAACACAGTAACAACAGAGACTGCATGGTCCACAGAGCCTAAAATATTAACTATCTGACTCTTTACATATAAAAATGGCGATAACAAGATATACACAGTAAAAATAACAATAAATTCATAGTGACCTACGATTTCTGTGGTTGAAATACTCTTATCAAGGATAATTTCAAACTACAATATGAGATCACTGAATGTGGAGTTGGGAAGAGATGTGCAATATCTATCATACATTTATAATATATTTAGATAACCTCAACAGCACAGATAACAGTTAATGTAGTAAAAGATGTAGGATGTGATCAGCTTTGAGTATTTATAAACATTGTTTTTAATATATTTTTTTAAATTTTGAGTTTGTATAATTTAAGTTTTTTTTTTCATTTTTTATTGAAGTATAGTTGACATACAACATAAGTTAGAGGTGTACAACATAGTGATTAACAATTTTTGAAGGTTATTTCCATCCATAGTTACCAGAAAATACTGGCTATTCCCTGTGTTGTACAATACAGTTTTTTAGCTTATTTATTTTATACATAATAGTTCGGACCTTTTAATCCCTTATGCCTATATTTTCCCACCCCCCCTTAACCTTACCTAACTGGTAACCACTAATTTGTTCTCTATATCTGTGATTCTGATTCTTTTCTGTTATATTCAGTACTTCATTGTATTTTTTTAGATTCCATATATAAGTGATATACAATATTTGTTTTTCTCTGTCTGACTTATGTCACTTAGCAAGAGACTTTCCAAGTCCATGCAGGTTGTTGCAAATGGCAGAATTTCATTGTATATATGTACACCACATATTCTTTTTCCATTTTTCTGTTGATGGACACTTGTGTTGCTTCCATATCTTGGAAATTGTAAATAATGCTGCTATGAATATTGGGCTGCATATATCTTTGCAAATTAGAGTTTTGGGGTTTTTTTCAGATATATACACAGGAGTAGATTTGTTGGGTTATATGGTAGTTCTATTTTAGTTTTTTGAGTAACCTCCATACTGCTTTCCACAGTGGCTTTGTCAATTTACATTCCCACCCACAGGGTACAAGGGTTCCCTTTCCTCCTCATCATCACTAACATTTGTTACTTGTGTTCTTTTTGATGATAGACATTCTGACAGGTGTGAGGTGATATCTCATTGTGGTTTTGGATTTCATTTCTCTGACAATTAGCAACGTTGAGCATCTTTTCATGTGCCTGTTCATCTATAGGTCCTCTTTGGAAAAATGTCTTTTCAGGTCCTGTCCATTTTTAATTTGGGTTTTTTTTTTTATGTTGAGTGTATGAGCTGTTTAAATATTTTGGATATTAACCCCTTATCAGTCATATCATTTGCAAGTATGTTCTCCCATTCAGTAGGCCGTCTTTTTGTTTTGTCAATTGTTTCCTTTTTGTGCAAAAGCTTTTAAGTTTAATTCAGTCACATTTGTTTATTTTGCTTTTCTTTCCTTTGCTTTAGGAGGCAGATCCAAAAAAACAGGACTATTATATATGTCAAAGAATGTTCTGACTATGTTTTCCTCTAATAGTTTTCTGGTTTGCAGTCTTACATTTAGGGTTTTAATCCAATTGGGGTTTATATTTGTATATGGGGTTAGAGAATATTCTAAACTCATTGTTTTACATGTAGCTTTTCAGTTTTCCCAACAACACTTATGGAAGAGACTGTCTTTTCCCCAATGTATATTTTTGCCTCCTTTGTCATGGAATAACTTACCATAATTATGTGTGTTTATTTCTGGGCTCTCTATTCTGTTCCATTGATCTATGTGTCTGTTTTTGTGCTGGTACCATATAGTTTTGATTACTGTAGCTTTGTAGTATAGTTTGAAGTCAGGGAGCTTGATTCCTCTAGCTTTGTTCTTCTTTCCCAATGTTGTTTTAGCTATTCAGGGTCTTTTGATTCTCCATACAAATTTTAACATTTTTTGTTCTCACTCTGTGAAAAATGTCATTGGTATTTTGACAAGGATTACATTGAATTTGTAGTTTGTCTTGGGTAGTATAGTCATTTTGACAATATTGATTCTTCCAATCCATGAAGACAATACATCTTTCCCTCCGTTTGTGTTGTATTCATTTTATTTCATCAGAGTCTTATAGTTTTCCGACTATAGGTCTTTTACTGCTTTAGGTAGGTTTATTCCCAGGTGTTTTATTCTGTTTGATGTAATGGCAAATGGAATTGCTTCCTTACTTTCTCTTTCTGATAGTTTGTTGTTAGTGTATAGAAATGCAACAAATTTCTGTATATTAATTTTGTATAGTGAAATTTTTAGTGAATTCATCGATGAGCTCTAGTAGTTTTCTAGTGGTGTCTTTAGGATTTTCTATGTATAATATCATACCATCTACAAACAGAGACAATTTTTCTTCTTTCTTTCCAATTTGGTTTCTTTTACTTCTTTTTCTGGTCTAATTGCTGTGACTAGGACTTCCAATACTATTTTGAATAAAAGTAGTGAGACCTGTCACCCTTGTCTTTTCCTTGATCTTAGAGGAAATGCATTCAGATTTTAACTGTTGAGTATGATGTTAACTCTGGGTTTGTCATATATGGCCTTTATTATGTTGAAGCATGTTTTCTCTATGTCTACTTTCCAGATAGTTTTTATCATAAATGGATGCTGAATTTTGTCAAAAGCTTTTTCTGCATGGATTGAGATGATCGCATGGATTTATTCTTCAATTTTTTAATATGGTGTGTCACATTGATTGATTTGTGGATATAGAAAATTCCTTGCATGCCTGAGATAAATTCCATGTGGTCATGGTGTATGATCCTTTTAATGTATTGTTGGATTTGGTTTGAAAATACTTTGTTGAGGATTTTTGCATCTATGTTCATCAGTGATATTGGCCTGTAGTTTCTTTTTTTGTGTGATATCTGAGTCTGGGGTTTGTATCAGGGTGATGCTGGTCTCATAGAATGAGTTTACAAGAGTCGTCCTCTGCAATTTTTCAAATAGTTTGAGAAGAATAGGTGTTAACTTTTCTCTAAATGTTTGGTAGAAATCACCTGTGAAGCCACATGATCCTGGAATTTTGTTTGTTTGGAGTTTTTTATTTACTAATTAAATTTATTTACTAGTATTTAGCCTGTTCATATTTGCTATTTATTACTATTTCAGTCTTGGGAGATTGTACATTTCTAAAAATTTCTCCATTTCTTATATGTTGTTCATGTTATTGGCATATAGTTGTTCATAGTAGTCTCTAAGGATCCTTGGTATTTCTGTGGTGTCAGTAGTAACTCCTTTTTCATTTCTGAAATTATTGATTTGGCCCCTCTCTCTTTTTTTCTTGATGAGTCTGGCTAAACGTTTGTTAATTTTGTTAATCTCTTCAAAGAAACAGACTTAATTTCATTGATCTTTTCTATCTTTTTTATTGTTCTTTTACTGTCTATTTCATTCATTTCTGCTTTGATGTTTATGATTTCTTTCTTTCTACAAACTTTAGGTATTGTTTGTTCTTTTTTCTCTAGTTTCTTTACATGTAAACTTAAAGTTAGGTTGTTTACTTGAGATTTTTCTTGCTTCCTGAGGTGAGCCTGTATCATGATAAACTTCCCTTTTAGAATTTATTTGCTGTGTTCCATAGTTTCTGGATCATAATGTTTCATTTTCATTTGTCTCTATGTATCTTTTGACTTCTCCAGTAATCCATTTGTTGTTTAGTAGCGTATTTTTTAACCTCCACGTGTTTGTGTTTTTTGCAGTATTCCCTTGTAGTTGATTTCTAGTCTCATAGCATCATGGTCAGAAAAGATGCTTCATATGATTTTAATTTCTTAAATTTACCAAGGCTTGTTTTATGGCCTAACATGTGACCTACCCTGGAGAGTGTTCCATGTATACTTGAAAAAAATGTATATTCTGCTGCTTTCTGATGAAAGAGTATATATATATATATATATATATATATATATATATATATATATATATATAAAATTAAGTCCAACTAGTCTTATGTATCATTAAAGCCAGTGTTTTCTTATTGATTTTTTGTCTGGATGGTCTGTCCACTGATGTAAGTGGGGTGTTAAAGTTCCCTACAATTGTTGTTTGATTGCTGATTTCTCCATTAATGTCTGTTAATATTTGCCTTATGTATTCAGGTCTTCTTATGTTGGGTGCATATAAATTTACAATTGTTATAAGATTATCTTGGGTTGATCCTTTGATCATTATGTAGTGTCCTTCTTTGTCTCTTGTAACAGTCTTTATTTTAAAGTCTATTTTGTCTGATAGAAGTATTGTTATTCTGGGTTTCTTCTGATTTCCATTTACGTGGAATAACTTGTCCTATCCCCACACCTTCAGTATGTGAGTGTCTTTAGATCTGAAATAATTCTCTTGCAGGGAGCATAAGTATGGGACATGATTTCCTATCCATACAACTACTCTGTGTCTTTTTTTTTTTTTTGTGTGTGTGTTACGCGGACCTCTCACTGTGGTGGCCTCTCCTGTTGTGGAGCACAGGCTCCGGACGCGCAGGCTCAGCGGCCATGGCTCACGGGCCTAGCCGCTCCGTGGCATGTGGGATCTTCCCGGACCGGGGCACGAACCCGTGTCCCCTGCATCGGCAGGCAGACTCTCAACCACTGCGCCACCAGGGAAGCCCTCTGTGTCTTTTGATTGGAACATTTAACCCACTTGTATTTAAGGTAATTATTTATATGTATGTTCTTATCGTCATTTTGTTATTTGTTTTTGAAGGTCTTTTCTCCTTTCTTCTTTTGTTACCTTCTCTTGTAATTTGAGGACTATCTTTAGTGTTATGTTTGGATTCCTTTTTCTATTTTTCAATATATATATCTATTATAGATTTTTTACTTGTGTTTACGATAAAGTTTTTAGTAAGCAATCTATATGTATCCATGATTGTTTTAATTTCATATGCATTTTTTGTTATTTTTTTTAAGATCTATATTGGGGTATAATTGCTTTACAATGGTGTGTTAGTTTCTGCTTTATAACAAAGTGAATCAGTTACACATATACATATGTTCCCATATCTCTTCCCTCTTGCATCTCCCTCCCTCCCAACCTCCCTATCCCACCCTTCCAGGTGGTCACAAAGCACCGAGCTGATCTCCCTGTGCTATGCGGCTGCTTCCCACTAGCTATCTACCTTACGTTTCTTAGTGTATATATGTCCATGCCTCTCTCTCGCCCTGTCACAGAGCACCATTCCCCCTCCCCATAACCTCAAGTCCGTTCTCCAGTAGGTCTGCTTCTTTATTCCTGTCTTACCCCTAGGTTCTTCATGACAATTCTTTCTTAAATTCCATATATTTGTGTTAGCTACGGTATTTGTCTTTCTCTATCTGACTTACTTCACTCTGTATGACAGGCTCTAGGTCTATCCACCTCATTACAAATAGCTCAGATTCGTTTATTTTTATGGCTGAGTAACATTCCATTCTATATATGTGCCACATCTTCTTTATCCATTCATTTGATAATGGGCACTTAGGTTGTTTCCATCTCTGTGCTATTGTAAATAGAGATGCAATGAACATTCTGGTACATGACTCTTTTTGAATTTTGGTTTCCTCAGGGTATATGACCAGTAGTGGGATTGCTGGGTCATATGGTAGCTCTAACTGTAGTTTTTTAAGCAACCTCCATACTATTCTCCATAGTGGCTTAACCAATTCACATTTCCACCAGCAGTGCAAGAGTGTTCCCTTTTCTCAACACCCTCTCCATCACTTGCTGTTTCTAGATTTTTTGATGATGGCCATTCTGACTGGTGTGAGATGATATCTCATTGTACTTTTGATTTGCATTTCTCTAATGATTAATGATGTTGAGCATTCTTTCATGTGTTTGTTGGCAGTCTGTATATCTTCTTTGGAGAAATGTCTATTTAGGTCCTCTGCCCATTTTTGGATTGGGTTGTTTGTTTTTTTGTTATTGAGCTGCATGAGCTGCTTGTAAATTCTGGAGATTAATCCTTTGTCAGTTGCTTCAGTTGCAAATATAATCTCCCATTCTGAGGGTTGTCTTTTGGTCTTGTTTATGGTATCCTTTGCTGTGCAAAAGCTTTGAAGTTTCATTAGGTCCCATTTATTTATTTTTGTTTTTATTTCCATTTCTCTAGGAGTTGGGTCAAAAAGGATCTTGCTGTGATTTATGTCATAGAGTGTTCTGCCTATGTTTTCCTCTAAGAGTTTGATAGTTTCTGGTCTTATATTTAGGTCTTTAATCCATTTTGAGCTTATTTTTGTGTATGGTGTTAGGGAGTGATCTAATTCCATACTTTTACATGTACCTGGTCCAGTTTTCCCAGCACCACTTATTGAAGAGGCTGTCCTTTCTCCACTGTACATTCCTGCCACCTTTATCAAAGATAAGGTGCCCACATGTGCGTGGGTTTATATCTGGGCTTTCTATCGTGTTCCATTGATCTATCTTTCCGTTTTTGTGCCAGTACCATACTGTCTTGATTACTGTAGCTTTGTAGTATAGTCTTAAGTCAGGGAGCCTGATTCCTCCAGCTCCGTTTTTTGTTCTCAAGATTGCTTTAGCTATTCGGGATCTTTTGTGTTTCCATACAAATTCTGAAAGTTTTTGTTCTAGTTCTGTGAAAAATGCCAGTGGTTGTTTGATAGGGACTGCATTCAATCTATAGATACTTTGGGTAGTAGAGTCATTTTCACGATGTTGATTCTTCCAATCCAAGAACATGGTATATCTCACGATCTATTTGTATCATCTTTAATTTCTTTCATCAGTGTTTTATAATTTTCTGCATACAGGTCTTTTGTCTCCTTAGGTAGGTTTATTCCTAGATATTTTATTCTTTTTGTTGAAATGGTAAGTGGGAGTGTTTTCTTGATTTCACTTTCAGATTTTTCATCATTAGTATACAGGAATGCCAGAGATTTCTGTGCATTAATTTTGTATACTGCTACTTTACCAAGTTCATTGATTAGCTCTAGTAGTTTTCTGGTAGCATCTTTAGGATTCTCTATGTATATTATCATGTCATCTGCAAATAGTGACAGCTTTACTTCTTTTCTGATTTGGATTCCTTTTATTTCCTTTTCTTCTCTGATTGCTGTGGCTAAAACTTCCAAAACTATGTTAAATAAGAGTGGTGAGAGTGGGCAACCTTGTCTTGTTCCTGATCTTAGTGGAAATGCTTTCAGTTTTTCACCATTGAGGTTGATTTTGGCTGTGGGTTTGTCATATATGGCCTTTATTATGTTGAGGAAAGTTCCCTCTATGCCTACTTTCTGCAGGGTTTTTATCATAAATGGGTGTTGAATTTTGTCAAGAGCTTTCTCTGCATCTATTCAGATGATCATATGGTTTTTCTCTTTCAATTTGTTAATATGGTTTTTCACATTGATTGATTTGCGTATATTGAAGAATCCTTGCATTCCTGGAATAAATGCCACTTGATCATGCTGTATGATCCTCTTAATGTGCTGTTGGATTCTGTTTGTTAATATTTTGTTGAGGATTTTTGCATCTATTTTCATCCATGATATTGGCCTGTAGTTTTCTTTCGTTGTGACATCTTTGTCTGGTTTTGGTATCAGGGAGATCCTGAGCTCGTAGAATGAGTTTGGGAGTGTTCCTCCCTCTGCTGTATTTTGAAAGAGTTTGAGAAGGATAGGTGTTAGCTTTTCTCTATATGATTGATAGAATTCACCTGTGAAGCCAATCTGGTCCTGGACATTTGTTTGTTGGAAGATTTTTAATCAGAGTTTCAATTTCATTGATTGTGATTTGTCTGTTTATATTTTCTATTTCTTCCTGATTCAGTCTTGGCAGGTTGTGCATTTGTAAGAATTTGTCCATTTCTTCCAGGTTGTTCATTTTATTGGCATAGAGTTGTAGTAATCTCTCATGATCTTTCGTATTTCTGCAGTGTCAATTATTACTTCTCCTTTTTCGTTTCTAATTCTATTGATTTGAGTCTTCTCCCTTTTTGTCTTAGTGAGTCTGGCTAATGGTTTATCGATTTTGTTTATCTTCTCAAAGAACCAGCTTTTGGTTTTATGGATCTTTGCTATTGTTTCCTTCATTTCTTTTTCATTTATTTCTGATCCTATTTTTATGATTTCTTTCCTTCTGCTAACTTTCAGGGTTTTTGTTCTTCTTTCTCTAATTGCTTTAGGTGCCAGGTTAGGTTGTTTATTTGAGATGTTTCCTGTTTCTTAAGGTGAGCTTGTATTGCTATAAACTTCCCTCTTAGAACTGCTTTTTCTGCATCCCATAGGTTTTGGGTTGTCATGTCTCCATTGTCATTTGTTTCTAGGTATTTTTTTTTATTTCCTCTTTGATTTCTTCAGTGATCACTTTGTTATTAACTAATGTATTATTTAGCCTCCATGTGTTTGTATTTTTTACAGATCTTTTCCTGTAATTGATATCTGGTCTCATAGTATTGTGGTCGGAAAAGATACTTGAAAAATTTCAATTTTCTTAAATTTACCAAGGCTTGATTTGTAACCCAAGATATGATCTATCCTGGAGAATGCTACGTGAGCACTTGAGAAAAATATGTATTCTGTTGTTTTTGGATGGAGTGTCCTATAAATATCAATTAAGTCCATCTTGTTTAATGTATCATTTAAAGCTTGTGTTTCCTTATTTATTTTCATTTTGGATGATCTGTCCATGGGTGAAAGTGGGGTGTTAAGGTCCCCTACTATGATTGTGTTACTGTCGATTTCCGCTTTTATGGCTGTTAGCATTTGCCTTATGTATTGAGGTGCCCCATGTTGGGTGCATAAATATTTACACTTCTTATATCTTCTTCTTGGATCAATCCCTTGATCATCATGTAGTGTCCTTCTGTGTCTCTTGTAATAGTCTTTATTTTTAAGTCTATTTTGTCTGATATGAAAATTGCTACTCCAGCTTTCTTTTGGTTTCCATTTGCATGGAATATCTTTCTCCATCCCATTAATTTCAGTCTGCATGTGTCTCTAAGTCTGAAGTGGGTCTCTTGTAGACAGCATATATAAGGGTCTTGTTTTTATATCCAATCAGCCAATCTGTGTCTTTTGCTGGGAACATTTAATCCTTTTATATTTAAGGTAATTATCAATTTGTATGCTCCTATTCCCATTTTCTAAATTGTTTTGGGTTCGTTATTGTAGGTCTTTTCCTTCTTTTGTGTTTCTTGCCTAGAGAAGTTCCTTTAGCGTTTCTTTAAAAGCTGGTTTGGTGATGCTGAACTCTCTCAGCTTTTGCTTGTCTGGAAATGTTTTAATTTCTCCATCAAATCTGAATGGGATCCTTGCTGGGTAGAGTAATCTTGGTTGCAGGTTTTTCTTCATCATCACTTTAAATATGTCCTGCCCCTCCCTTCTGACTTGCAGAGCTTCTGATGAAAGATCAGCTGTTGACCTTAGGGGGATTCCCTTGTGTGTTATTTGTTGTTTGCCTCTTGCTGCTTTTAATATGCTTTCTTTATGTTTCATTTTTAACAGCTTGTTTAATTTGTGTCTTGGCATATTTCTCCTTGGATTTATCCTGTATGGGACTCTCTGTGCTTCCTAGACTTGATTAACTCTTTCCTTTCCCATATTAGGGAAGTTTCCAACTATAATCTCTTCAAATATTTTCTCAGTCATTTTCTTTTACTCTTCTTCTTCTGGCATTCCTATATACTAATGATGAAAAATCTGAAATTGAAATCAAGAAAACACTCCCACTTACCATTGCAACAAAAAGAATAAAATATCTAGGAATAAACCTATCTAAGGAGACAAAAAACCTGTATGCAGAAAATTATAAGACACTGATGAAAGAAATTAAAGATGATACATATAGATGGAGAGATATACCATGTTCTTGGATTGGAAGAATCAACATCGTGAAAATGACTCTACTACCCAAAGCAATCTACAGATTCAATGCAATCCTTATCAAACTACCACTGGCATTTTTCACAGAACTAGAACAAAAATTTTCAGAATTTGTATGGAAACACAAAAGACCCCGAATAGCCCAAGCAATCTTGAGAACAAAAAATGGAGCTGGAGGAATCAGGCTCCCTGACTTAAGACTATACTACAAAGCTACAGTAATCAAGACAGTATGGTACTGGCACAAAAACGGAAAGATAGATCAATGGAACAGGATAGAAAGCCCAGAGATAAACCCACGCACATATGGACACCTTATCTTTGATAAAGGTGGCAGGAATGTACAGTGGAGAAAGGACAGCCTCTTCAATAAGTGGTGCTGGGAAAACTGGACAGGTACATGTAAAAGTATGAGATTAAATCACTTCCTAACACCATACACAAAAATAAGCTCAAAATGGATTAAAGACCTAAATGTAAGGCCAGAAACTATCAAACTCTTAGAGGAAAACATAGGCAGAACACTCTATGACATAAATCACAGCAAGATCCTTTCTGACCCATCTCCTAGAGTAATGGAAATAAAAACAAAAATAAATAAATGGGACCTAATGAAACTTCAAAGCTTTTGCACAGCAAAGGATACCATAAACAAGACCAAAAGACAATCCTCAGAATGGGAGATAATATTTGCAAATGAAGCAACTGACAAAGGATTAATCTCCAAAATTTACAAGCAGCTCATGCAGCTCAATAACAAGAAAACAAACAACCCAATCCAAAAATGGGCAGAGGACCTAAATAGACATTTCTCCAAAGAAGATATACAGACTGCCAACAAACACATGAAAGAATGCTCAACATCATTAATCATTAGAGAAATGCAAATCAAAACTGCAATGAGATATCATCTCACACCAGTCAGAATGGCCATCATCAAAAAATCTAGAAACAATAAATGCTGGAGAGGGTGTGGAGAAAAGGGAACACTCTTGCACTGCTGGTGGGAATGTGAATTGGTTCAGTCACTATGGAGAACAGTATGGAGGTTCCTTAAAAAACTACAAATAGAACTACCATATGACCCAGCAATCCCACTACTGGGCATATACCCTGAGGAAACCAAAATTTAAAAAGAATCATGTACCAAAATATTCATTGCATCTCTATTTACAATAGCCCAGAGATGGAAACAACCTAAGTGCCCATCATCAGATGAATGGATAAAGAAGATGTGGCACATATGTACAATGGAATATTACTCAGCCATAAAAAGAAACGAAATTGAGCTATTTGTCATGAGGTGGATAGACCTAGAGTCTGTCATACAGAGTGAAGTAAGTCAGAAAGAGAAAGACAAATACCGTATGCTATCACATATATATGGAATTTAAGCAAAAAACATGTCATGAAGAACCTAGGGGTAAGACAGGAATAAAGACGCAGACCTACTGGAGAACGGACTTGAGGGTATGGGGAGGGGGAAGGATGAGCTGTGACAGGGCGAGAGAGAGTCATGGACATATACACACTAAGAAACGTAGTAAGGTAGATAGCTAGTGGGAAGCAGCTGCATGGCACAGGGATATTGGCTCGGTGCTTTGTGACAGCCTGGAGGGGTGGGATAGGGAGGGTGGAAGGGAGGCAGACACAAGAGGGAAGACATATGGGAACATATGTATATGTATAACTGATTCACTTTTTTACAAAGCAGAAACTAACACACCATTGTAAAGCAATTATTCCCCAATAAAGATGTTAAAAGAAAAAAAAAAAAACAAACTAAATTTAGACTGGGAACGCAAGTAGACCTGTCCAAAACTTTGTAGAAGATGGACTGATAATAGCTACTACTGCTAACATTTGTATATCACTTTTTGGTTTATTAAATTAATAAATGAGCAAACTGAAGCTTAAAGAGAATAAATGGCTCTTTATTAAAGGAAGAATAGAATATCTAAACGTTTCTTACTATGATAACCTTCACAAATTTACAGAGGAAAGTGGAGAGATGACCTAGTTGGTGTTAGGAAGCAGCCCCTGGAATTTATCTGGCTCCACTCAGTTCTTATATGTAGTATATGGCTAACTATTGCTCCTGCTGCTGCTGCTGCTGCTAATCTAGTATTCAAGAAGTCACCAAGGCATGGTAGAAGCTTCTTGGACTTTAGAGCCAGCAGTCTTGGCACTGCTGTTTACCAGGAGTATGGTATAGGGATAAAGCATACCGACTCTTAGCCAAACCTCAAAAATATTTTATTTTGAACTGGACAAGAAGAATCTAAAATTCATGTGGAAGAATAAAGGTTTAAGAATATCAAATGCAATTCTGAAAAATAACAAAGAGGAAGAATTTTGTCGTACCTAACATAGCAAAACATTAGAAAAATATAAAAAGGTGTGGTATTAGTATAGAGATATCCAAATATATCAATGGAACAGAAAAATAGTGTCCATAAACAGACACACATATATGAGAACATGGAATACAAAAGAGGTCTATTATAAATAAATGCATAAGAAATGGTTTATGACAATTGACTATCCTCACAGACAAAAAAAATTAGATCATACCATGCAAAAATGAATTCCAGAAATATTAATGATTTAAATTTATCCATTAATTCATTTAGCAAATATATATTGAGTACCTCCTATGTGCCATAAATTGTTCTAGGCACTGGGGAATCAGTGGACAAGACAAAATCTCTGACTTAAAAAGTTTGAAGGGAGAAGATGGTGGAAGAGTAAGACGTGGAGGTCACCTTCCTCTCCACAGATACATCAGAAATACATCTACACGTGGAACTGCTCCTTTAGAACACTTACTGAACGCTGGCAGAAGACCTCAGACCTCCCAAAAGGCAAGAAACTCCCCACGTACCTGGGTAAGCCAAAAGAAAAAACAGAGACAAAAGAACAGGGATGGGACCTGCACCAGTGGGAGGGAGCTGTGAAGGAGGAAAGGTGTCCACACACTAGGAAGCCCCTTAACGGGGGGAGACTGCGGGTGGTGGAGGGGGGAAGATTTGGAGCCATGGAGGCGAGCACAGCCACAGGGGTGCGGAGGGCAAAGCGGAGAGATCCTGCATGGAGGATCTGTGCTGACCTGCACTCACCAGTCCGAGAGGCTTGTCTGCTCACCCGAGGGGATGGGTGGGGGCTGGGAGCTGAGGCTCTGGCTTCGGTAGGATCACAGGGAGAGGACTGGTGTTGGTGGCATGAACACAGCCTGAAGGGGGCTAGTGCACCACGGCTAGGAGGGTGCACTGGGAAAAAGTCTCGAGCTGCCGAAGAGGCAAGAGATTTTCTTCCTTCTTTGTTGCCTGGTGTGCAAGGAGAGGGGATTAAGAGCACTGCTTAAAGGAGCTCCAGAGACAGGCACGAGCCGCGGCTAACAGCGCGACCCCAGAAATGGGCATTGGACACTAAGGCCACTGCTGCTGCCACCAAGAAGCCTGTGTGCAAGCACAGGTCACTCTCCACACCTCTCCTGCAAGGAGCGTGTGCAGCCCGCCACCCCCAGGTTCCCACGATCCAGGGACAACTTCCCCGGGAGAACGCACGGCACGCCTCAGGCTGCTGCAACAACTGCACAGAGACCTCTGCTGCTGCAGGCTCGCAACGCATCTGCACCACTCCCTCCCCCCAGCCTGAGTGAGCCAGAGCCCCCGAAGCAGCTGCTCCTTTAACCCCATCCTGTCTGAGCGGGAACAGACACCCTCAGGTGACCTAAATGCAGAGGCATATGCCAATCCAAAGCTGAATCCCAGGAGCTGTGCGAACAAAGAAGAGAATAGGAAATTTCTCCCAGCAGCCTCAGGAGCAGTGGAATAAATCTCCCGAATCAACTTGATGTACCCTGCATCTGTGGAATACCTGAATAGACAAAGAATCATCCCAAATTGAGGAGGTAGACTTTGGGAGCAAGATATGTTATTTTTTCCACTTTTACTCTTTTTCTGAGTGTGTATGTGTATGCTTCTGTGTGTGACTTTGTCCGTATAGCTTTGCTTTCAGCATTTTTCCTACGGATATGTCTGTCCGTTTTTTTTTTTTAACTTTTAAAATTTTTTTCTTAATAATTATTTTTTATTTTATTTTATCCTTTCTTTCCTTCTTTCTTTCTTTCTTTCTTTCTTTCTTTCTTTCTTTCTTTCTTTCTTTCTTTCTTTCTTTCTTTCTTTCCTTCTTTCCTTCTTTCCTTCTTTCTTTCTACTTTTTCTCCCTTTTATTCTGAGCCATGTGGAAGAAAGCTCTTGGTGCTCCAGCCAGGACTCAGTGCTGTGCCTCTGAGGTGGGAGAGCCAACATCAGGACACTGGTCCACAAGAGACCTCCCAGCTCCATGTAACATCAAATGATGAAAATCTCCCAGAGATCTCCATCTCAACACCAAAACCCAGCTTCACTCAATGACCAGCAAGCTACAGTACTAGACACCCTGTGGCAAAGAACTAGCAAGACAGGAACACAGCCCCATCCATTAGCAGAGGCTGCCTAAAATCATAATAAGGCCACAGACACCCCGAAACACACAAACAGACGTCGACTTTCCCACCAGAAAGACAAGATCCAACCTCATCCATCAGAATACAGGCACTAGTCCCCTCCACCAGGAAGCCTAGACAACACACTGAACCAACCTTAGCCACTGTGGTCAGACAGCAAAAACAACGGGAACTACGAACGTGCAGCCTGTGAAAAGAACACCCAAAACACAGTAAGATAAGCAAAATGAGAAAACAGAAAAACACACAGAATGAAGGAGCAAGGTAAAAACCCAACAGACTTAACAAATGAAGAGGAAATAGGCAGTCTACCTGAAGAAGAATTCAGAATAATGATAGTAAAGATGATACAAAATCTTGGAAAAAGAATAGACAAAATGCAAGAAACATTTAACAAGGATCTGGAAGAACTAAAGAGGAAACAAGTAATGATGAACAACACAATAAATGAAATTAGAAATACTCTAGAAGGGATCAATGGCAGAATAACTGAGGCAGAAGAATGGAAAAGTGCTCTGGAAGATACAATAGTGGAACTAACTACTGCAGAGCAGAGTAAAGAAAAAAGACTGAAAAGAACTGAGGACAGTCTCAGAGACCTCTGGGACAACATTAAACGCACCAATATTCGAATTATAAGGGTCCCAGACGAAGAAGAGAAAAAGAAAGGGACTGAGAAAATATTTGAAGAGATTACAGTTGAAAACTTCCTTAATATGGGAAAGGAAATAGTTAATTAAGTCCAGGAAGCACAGAGAGTCCCATACAGGATAAATCCAAGGAGAAACACACCAAGACACATATTAATCAAACTGTCAAAAATTAAATACAAAGAAAGCATATTAAAAGCAGCAAGGGAAAAATAACACACAAGGGAATCCTCATAAGGTTAACAGCTGATCTTTCAGCAGAAACTCTGCAAGCCAGAAGGGAGTGGCAGGACTTATTTAAAGTGATGAAACAGAAAAACCTACAACCAAGATTACTCTACCCAGCAAGGATCTCATTCAGATTTGATGGAGAAATTAAAACCTGTACAGACAAGCAAAAGTTGAGAGAGTTCAGCACCATCATACCAGCTTTACAACAAATGCTAAAAGAACTGCTCCAGGCAAGAAACACAAGTGAAGGAAAAGACATAAAATACAAACCCAAAACAATTAAGAAAATGGGAATAGGAACATACATATCAATAATTACTTCAAAGGTAATTGGATTCCATGCTCCCACCAAGAGACACAAACTGGCTGAACTGATACAAAAACAAGACCCATATATATGCTGTCCACAAGAGAACCACTTCAGACATAGCGACACTTACAGACTGAAAGTGAGGGGACGGAAAAAGATATTCCATGCAAATGGAAACCAAAATAAAGCTGGAGTAGCAATTCTCATATCAGACAAAATAGACATTAAAATAAAGACAAGAGACAAAGAAGGACACTACATAATGATCAAGGGATCGATCCAAGGAGAAGATATAACACTTGTAAATATTTATGCATCCAACATAGGAGCACATCAATACATAAGGCAAATAATAATAGCCATAAAAGGGGAAATCAACAGTAACACAATCATAGTAGGGGACTTTAACACCCCACTTTCACCAATGGACTGATCATCCAAAATGAAAATCAATAAGGAAACTCAAGCTTTAAAGGGTACATTAAACAAGACGGACGTAACTCACATTTATAGGATAATCCATCCAACAAAAAACAGAATACACATTTTTCTCAAGTGCTCCTGGATTATTGTCCAGGTTAGTTCATATCTTAGGTCACAAATCAAGCCTTGGTAAATATAAGAAATTGAAAACGTATGAAGTATCTTTTCTGACCACAACACTCTATCCACAACACAACCACAAGACTAGATACCAATTACAGGAAATGATCTGTAAAAAATATAAACACATGGAGGTTAAACAGTACACTATTTAATAACCAAATGATCACTGAAGAAATCAAAGAGGAAATAAAAAAATACCTAGAAACAAAAGAAAATTGAGACACGACCACCCAAAACCTAGGGGATGCAGCAAAAGCTGTCCTCAGAGGGAAGTGTATAGAAATACAATCCTACCTTAAGAAATAGGAAACATCACAAATAAACAACCTAACCTTGCACCTCAAGCAATTAGAGAAAGAAGAACAAAAAAACCCCAAAGTTAGCAGAAGGAAAGAAATTATAAAGATCAGATCAGAAATAAATGAAAACGTAATGAAGGAAACGATAGCAAAGATCAATGAAACTAAAAGCTGGTTCTTTGATAAGATAAACAAAATTGATAAACCATTAGCCAGACTCATCAAGAAAAAAAGGGAGAAGACTCAAATCAATAGAATTAGAAATGAAAAAGGAGAAGTAACAACTGACACTGCAGTAATACAAAGGATCATGAGAGATTACTACAAGCAAATGTATGCCAATAAAATGGACAACCTGGAAGTAATGGACAAATTCTTAGAAATGCACAACCTGCTGTGACTGAACCAAGGAGAAATAGAAAATATGAATTGACCAATCACAAACAGTGACATTGAAACTGTGATTAAAAATCTTCCAACAAACAAAAGCCCAGGACCAGATGGCTTCACAGCCGAATTCTATCAAACATTTAGAGAAGAGTTTACACCTATCCTTCTCAAACTCTTCCAAAATACAGCAGAGGGAGGAATACTCCCAAACTCATTCTACGAGGTCACCGTCACTCTAATATCAAAACCAGACAAAGATGTCACAAAGGAAGAAAACTACAGGCCAATAACACTCATGAACACAGATGCAAAATTCCTCAGCAAAATACTAGCAAACAGAACCCAACAGCACATTAAAAGGATCATACACCATGATCAAGTGGGATTTATTCCAGGAATGCAAGGATTCTTCAATATACGCAAATCAATCAACTTCATACACCATATTAACAAGTTGAAGGAGAAAAACCATATGATCATCTCAATAGATGCAGAGAAAGCATTCGACAAAACTCAACACCCATTTATGATAAAAACCCTGCAGAAAGTAGGCATAGAGGGAACTTTCTTCAACATAATAATGGCCATATATGACAAACACACAGCCAACATCGTCCTCAATGGTGAAAAACTGAAACCATTTCCACTAAGATCAGGAACAAGACAATGTTACCCACTCTCACCACTCTTATTCAACACAGTTTTGGAAGCTGTAGCTACAGTTATCAGAGAAGGAAAAGAAATAACAGTAATCCAAATCGGAAAAGAAGAAGTAAATCTGTCAATGTTTGCAGATGACATGATACTATACATAGAGAATCCAAAAAATGCTACCAGAAAACTACTAGATCTAACCAGTGAATTTCGCAAAGTAGCTAGAAACAAAATTAATGCACAGAAATCTCTTGCATTCCTATACACTAATGATGAAACATCTGAAAGTGAAATTAAGAAAACACTCCCAATTACCATTCCAACGAAGAGAATAAAATATCTAGGAAGAAATCTACCTAAGGAGACAAAAGACCTGTATGCAGAAAATTATAAGACACTGAAGAAAGAAATTAAAGATGATACAAATAGATGGAGAGATATACCATGTTCTTGGGTTGGAAGAATCAATATTGTGAAAATGATTCTACTACCCAAAGCAATTGACAGATTCAATGCAATTCCTATCAAACTACCACTGGCATTTTTCACAGAAGTAGAACAAAATATTTCATAATTTGTAAGGAAACACAAAATTCCCCGAATAGCCAAAACAATATTGAGAACAAAAGATGGAGCTGGAGGAATGAGGGTCTCTGACTTCAGACTATACTACAAAGCTACAGTAATGAAGACAGTATGGTACTGGCACAAAAACAGAAATATAGATCATTGGAAGAGGTTAGAAAGCCCAAAGATAAACCCACGTACATATGGTCACCTTATCTTTGATAAATGAGGCAAGAATATACAGTGGAGAAAAGATAGCCTCTTCAATAAGTGGTGCTGGGAAAACTGCACAGGTACATGTAAAAGTATGAAGTTAGAACACTCCCTAACAGCATACACAAAAATGAGCTCAAAAAGGATTAAAGCCCTAAAAGTAAGGCCAGAAACTATCAAACTCTTAGAGGTAAACATAGGCAGAACACTCTATGACATAAATCACAGCAAGATCCTTTTTGACCCACCTCCTAGAGAAATGGAAATAAAATATTTGCAAATGAAGCAACTGGCAAAGGATTAATCTCCAAAATTTTCAAGCATCCCATGCAGCTCAATAACAAAACACAAACAACCCGATCCAAAAATGGGCAGAAGACCTAATTAGACATTTCTCCAAAGAAGATATACAGATTGTCAACAAACACATGAAGGAATCCTCAACATCATTAATCATTAGAGAAATGCAAATCAAAACTACAATGAGATGTCTTCTCACCCTGGTCAGAATGGCCATCATCAAAAAATCTAGAAACATTAAATGCTGGAGAGGGTGTTGAGAAAAGGGAACACTCTTGCACTGTTGGTAGGAATGTAAGTTGATATCGCCACTATGGAGAACAGTATGGATATTCCTTAAAAACTTACAAATAGAAGTACCATAAGACCCAACAATCCACTACTAGGCATATATCCTGAGAAAACCATAATTCAAAAAGAGTCATGTACCAAAATATTCCTTGCAGCTCTGTTTACAATAGCCGGGACATGGATGCAACCTAAGTGTCCATCAACAGATGAATGGATAAAGAAGATATGGCACATATATACAATGGAATATTACTCAGCCATATAAAGTAGCGAAATTGAGTCATTTGTAGTGAGGTGGATGGACCTAGAGTCTGTCATACAGAGTGAAGTAAGTCAGAAAGTGAAAAACAAATACCATATGTTATCACATATATATGAAATCTAAGATAAAAAAAAGTTCATGAAGAACCTAGGGGTAAGACAGGAATAGAGACTCAGACCTACTAGAGAATGGACTTGAGGATATGGGGAGGGGTACGGGTAAGCTCTGACAAAGTGAGAGAGTGGCATGGAAATATATATACTACCAAACGTAAATAGATAGCTAGTGGGAAGCAGCCACATAGCACAAGGATATCAGCTTGGTGGTTTGTGACCACCTAGAGGGGAGTATAGCGAGGGTGGGAGGGAGGGAGATGCAAGAGGGAAGAGATATGGGAACATATGTATAACTGATTCACTTTGTTATAAAGCAGAAACTAACACACCATTGTAAAGCAATTATACTCCAATGAAGATATTTAAAAAAATCAAAAAAATATATTAAAAAAATAAACAAGTAAATATATTGAAGGTGATAAATCGGTATGGAAAAAAATAAAGCAATAAAGAGGTTATTAAGTGCCAGGGTTTGGGTGGGGGAATACACAACAGTGTTAATAGCATTGTTATCAATAACTATAAGTCAGACCAAACTTAACTCTACGTCTGTATGGTAATATAGAAGTAGTGGTATAGTCAATCAATGGAGTACTATACAGCAATTAAAAATGAATGAGCCATATATGCTTTTATCAACAGAGCCAAAACGCTGAATGAAAAAAAAATGAGTGGTAGAATAATGATTATAATATAATATCTTTTATGTAATTCTAACAAAAAAATTTATATACTGTTTTTGTCTATATAACTATTTATAAAATATATAAACATGGAGTGAAAGGAAACCCACCAAATTTATGATAATGGCCACTTCTAGGGAGTGAGTTATTCAAGAATGAGAATGGAGATGGGAAGAAAGAGGACTTTGTCAATAATATCCATTTTTAACTTACAAACAAAGATACAGGCTCTCAAGTCAAGCCTAGGTTCAAATTCTGTTTTTCACTTTCTTGCTATGTGATCTTACACAATTTGATAGCATTTCTTCCTTATCTATAAAATGAAGATATGTATAATACCAATATCTTAATCTCACTGAGAGGATTGAATGAACCATTGACTGTAAATTACCTTGAATGGTAACATGTATGCACCTAAATTATTTGACTTATTATAGTCAGCTGTGCAAATTCATGAGACTCAGATTCCACTCTAAAAGAATGATGACATGAGATTATTATGAGGATTAAATGACATAAAAATGTAAAATTGCTTTCTGAACTGTCAACATGTTATATCAATATTAATTATCATTATTACATAATTGACATAGTTTTCTTGTCAAGTATAATCCTGATTTGATCTTCAAAGTCCAAAGCAGACAGATCTGATATAACTATCAAGACAAAGCCAATGACAAATCTCTTAATCAAGTGTTTCAGTTCTCTGGAGGTAGATGTAATAGCAAATCTAAAAACAGATTGGTTTTCATTCATGCAACCTCGAAGATGGCCACTTATTTACTAACCCAGTGAAACAATAACTCATCCTAGGAGTAGAAAAATGCTTCTGTCATTCATTTTACTACCAGTAAAAAGGAGGATGTAGTAGTACAACCTCTTGAGGAACTGGTTAAACTTCTGTACTTTTGGGAAAGGGAAATGGTCCTTCTCAATATTACTTCATATGGGAAATGTCTTCTTAAATTCTGTTAACTAAAATAAGAGAACGAAGAGTTCTTGTAATTTGATATTCTGGTTATGTACTCTTCTTGTTATCAATAAACACTATGAATATTTGACTGATTACCACAGGTAGAGGAGGTTACTAACCATAGGAGAACCCAATACTTCCACTCTCCTCCACTTCATTTATGACCTCATAAAATCTTAAGCTTTAAATATATCCTGCTGATATCCAGAACAGAGAGTACAAAAAGCACAGTCAATATGTAACTGTATAATGGTATCTTTACAAGCTAAAATGGAACAGAGAAAACAAAACAAAACAACAGTTTCCTAGCACAAAGGGGCATTACTTACAGAAGCAGTGGAACTCCTTCTGAGAGTCTTGGTGACATTTCTTTTCATTTACTTCCTCAAACTGCTTTCTGTAATAAGATGTCTATGAGCATGAATGAGTGAATAAAGTTACTTCATATCGCTGGTTCACCACTTCCCTGCCTTTGTAAATGAGGATATGATCATACCTGCGCAGGTCACAGGATTAGCAGAGGCTGGCTACTCACACTGAGGCTGGAACACTGTAGGAAGGAGGATATAAGTTCAGAACATGCTATCCATAGAAGAGTCGGGAGCAAAGATGGTGGGTAGAGTAGAGCTTTGGAACAGAAAAAGTGTGTTATGTCAAGGCAATGTTAGAGAGATAAATGTGGGATGCCAGTGAAGTGATGAAAGAAGATGTTAAAAATGATGCTTTGAGATAATGGGAGCAACCTTCAGGAGACATTACTAAGTAAAGTTAAGGAACCTGGGTTCAAGTCCTAACTGCCATTGTGTAACTCTGTAATGTTGGCCAAATCTCTTATTTTTTCTGAGTTTTAGTTTCCTCATCTATAAAAATAGAGGGTTTAACCTTAATGTTCTTCCTACAGTCTGATATTCTGTTCTTTCAAAAATCAAGGAAGGCTGTGAAATCAAATACAAGATCATTTTTTGTCTAAATTTTTTTAATGGCCATGGCTTAAATAGATTATGATCATATACTTACTGCTTTTGAGCTACTGCCTTAGGTCAATCTTACCTTTCATGATCTGGTGAACTGACTGCACTAATTTCCCAACTGTTTTTCTTGCCTCTAGTCTCTCTATTTCCTTTCACTCAATTCAGAATGCCAAAGTAATCTTACTTGATCTTATCAGGACTTCCCCACCAAATAACCTTCTAATGGCTCCCCATTACCATAAATAAATAAAGGCAAACTACTTTTCACTAGTATCCAAGTTCTTCACTATGATATGGCCTATCTAGCACTTGAATAATTTACTGAGCACCTACTATACAGAAATGAATAAAATATAGTCTCAGTCTAAGCTCACATTAGTCTGTGTACACGCCCCCCACCAGCCCTTTAAGTGCACAAGACTATTTACTCTATAGGGAAACTATGTATTTTTACACTCTTTCTCTTGAATCATGTGCTTCCTTATGTCTAGGTGCCCATTCTTTTCTTGACTATAAGTCAAAGTACTGATAGATAATCTTTCAAGGTTTAGTTCAAATGTCACTGCTTACCTGCAACTTCCTTTATATTCCCATAATTGCATTTGTCCTTCTATTATGTTTATATCCTTTTTCAGATATTGGCTGTTTTTGAAACTGTTAGTCTCTTCACTGGATTCCAAGATAACTTGGGATAGTGTTGGGTCTTATTAACACCTTGATTAAGTCCCTGGGACCTAACACAGCACCCTGTTAGCTCTGGCATTTCATATTTGTGAATGAATATGTGAGCAGCTTAGGAAAAATGCCGGAAATTCTGGCTGCAGGAGTCAGAATGCCCTTGGCAGCTAGCTTATTGGTATGGTAAAATCAGGGGGGAGGAGTGCTAGAGAGATGGAAAGTGCCATTCTAGTCACAACCTCATCTTCACCCCTTGTTCTTCCTTTTCTTTCTCCAGGCTTTTCCTCAACTGTGTCTAACGTCTCAGGTTGTCTTTTACTCCTTCCTTTCAATTTCTTCCCAGTCAGGCAATTGACGCCTTCTTTCTTTCTCTCTTTCCTCCCCCAATGAAGAAGAATCTGGAAGGCCAATGTAGAGAGCCGGGAGCAGTGCAGGCAGTCTCTGCTACAGAGTGGGGGGACAGCACTGTTGTGACTGCCTAGGCAGTGAGAAAGGCATCAAGGAAAGGTAGAGGTGAGAGCCTAGATTATGGGACTGGGTACACGTTGGCCCTGTTCCCATCATTCTAGTAGAATTGCATAAGAAATTTCCCTTCTGCCTCCTAGTATGCAGCTTGAAGAGCAGGCTGGCAGAAGGAAAGGTGTGGGTGAGGGGGGACTGACTGCTAAAACTCACAGGGACCAAGAGTCTGAGAAACCGTGGGCTCCTGCTGGGCTCTGAAAATGGCTCATCTGTGTGTGTAACTGGGAGGGAGCTCCTTTAAGTAATTGCCCCATGGCAGAAATGGAAAGTACCAACTTCTAAAATGTTGGTTCATTTTCCTGGGAGGGAAATGAGATGAGGCCTGTGAGAGAATAAGGGATTTATCCAAAGAGGAAGTCTGTTAGAAATCAGAAGTCATTCTAAGCAAAGCCCAACTCCTCTTCCCTCAACGCATTTCCCTCCAAAACCCCAAAAGATGAACATTTATGGCAGCTATCCTTACACCCAATTGCAAGCGTTAACACAAATATTCACTCTTCTCTGCCTTCTTTTGTTTTTGTTTCTCGCTCCTTCCTTCCTTCCTTCCTTTCTTCCTCCCTCCTTACTTGTCCTTTCTTCCTAGACTTCTTTCCTCCCTCTGGCTCCCTCCCTCTCCTCCCCCTTACAGCAAAGTGATTCAGTTATACATATACAAGTATCTGTTCTTTTTCAAATTCTTTTCCCATTTAGGTTATTACAGAATATTGAGCAGAGTTTGCTGTGCTATACAGTAGGTCATTGTTGTTTATCTATTTTATTTTAAATATAGTAGTGTGTACATGTCAATCCCAACCTCCAAATCTATCCCTCCTCCAGATCCTTCCCCCCAGTAACCATAAGTTTGTTCTCTAAGTCTGTGAGTCCATTTCAGTTTTTTAAATAAGTTCATTTGTATCATTTTTTGATTCCACATATAAGCAATATCATACAATATCTGTCTTTCTCTGACATACTTCACTTAGTATGATAATCTCCAGGTCCATCCATGTTGTTGCAAATGGCATTATTTCATTCTTTTTAAAGGATGAGTAATATCCCATTGTATATATGTACCATGTCTTCTTTATCCATTCATCTAACAATGGATATGTAGATAGCTTCCATGTTTTTGCTATTGTAAATAGCACTGCAATGAATATTGGGGTGTATGTTTATTTTCAAACCATGTTTTTTCTCTGTATAGATGCCCAGGAGTGGGACTGCTGGATCATATGGTAGCTCTATTTTTAGTTTTTTAAGGAACCTCCATACTACTCTCCATAGTGGCTGTACCAGTTTGCATTCCCACCAACGGTATAGGAGGGTTCCCTTTTCTCCATATCCTCTCCAGCATTTACTGTTTGTGGATTTTTGATGATGGTCATTCTGACTGGTGTGAGGTGACATCTCATTGTAGTTTTGATTTGCATTTCTCTAACAATTACTGATGTTGAGCATCTTTCCATGTGTTTGTTGGCAATCTGTATATCTTCTTTGGAAAAATGTCCATTTAGGTCTTCTGCCCATTTATTGATTGGGTTGTTTGTTTTTTTTGATATTGAGACACATGAGCTCTTTGTATATTTTGGAGATTAATCCCTTGTTGCTCGCTTCATTTGCAAATATTTTCTCCCATTCTGTGGGTTGTCTTTTAATTTTGTTTATGGTTTCCTTTGCTGTGCAAAAGCTTTTGAGTTTAATTAGTTTCCATTTGTTTATTTTTGTTTTTATTTAAATTACTCTGGAAGACAGATCAAAAAAGATATTCCTGCAATTTATCTCAAAGAGTGTTCTGCTTATGTTTTCCTCTGAGTTTTATAGTATCCTGTCTTACATTTAGGTCCATAATCCATTCTGAGTTTATTTTTGTGTATGGTGTTATAGAGTGTTCTAATTTCATTTTTTTTTTTACATGTGGCTTTCCAGTTTTCCCAGAACCATTTATTGAAGAGGCTGTCTTTTCCCCATTGTATATTTTTATCTCCTTTTTCATAGATGAATGGACCATAGGAGTGTGGGTTTATCTCTGGGCTTTCTAGCCTGTTCCATTCTATATTTCTGTTTTTGTGCTGGTACCATATTGTTTTGACAACTGTAGCTTTGTAGTATAGTCTGAAGTCAGGGTCTGATTCCTCCAGCTCCATTTTTCTTTCTCAAGATTGCTTTGGCTATTCAAGGTCTTTTGTGTTTCCATACAAATTGTAAAAATTTTTTGTTCTAATTCTGTGAAAAATGTGATTGGTAAGTTGATAGGGATTCCACTGAAGCTGTAAATTGAGTAGTATAGTTATTTTCACAATATTGATTCTTCCAATCCAAGAATATGGTATATCTTTCCATGTTTGTGTCATCTTTTATTTCTTTCATCAGTATCTTTTACCTTTCTGAGTACAGGTCTTTTGCCTCCTTAGGTACGTTTATTCCTAGGTATTTTATAATTTTTGATGTGATGGTAAATGGATTGTTTCCTTAATTTCTCTTTCTGATCTTTCATTGTTAGTGTATAGGAATGCAAGAGATTTCTATGCAGTAATTTTGTATCCTGAAACTTTACCAAATTCATTGATGAGCTCTAGCAGTTTTCTCTTAGCATCTTTACGAGTTTAATTTTCTATGCATAGCGTCATGTCATCTGCAAACAATGACAGTTTTACTTCTTCTTTTCCAATTTGTATTTCTTTTATTTCCTTTACTTCTCTGATTGCTTGCCTAGGACTTCCAAAACTATGCTGAATAAAAGTGGCAAGAGCAGGCAGTGGAGTCAAGATGGCAGAATATGAGGACTTCCAGTTCGCCTCCTCCTTCAAATACATCAAGAATACATCTAAAAATGGAACAATCCTCACAGAGCACTTGGTGAACATTAGCAGAGAACCTCAGACACCTAAAAGGACAAGAAAAATCCCTTCACAACCAGGTAGGATGAAAGAAAGAAAAAAAGAAAAGAGAACATAAGATGAGACCTGCACCCATTTTGTGGGGGTGGGGGATCTGAAGGAGAGGATTGGTTCTTGCACTCAGGAAAGTCCTCTCACTGGCAGGGACATCAGCTGGAAGAGAGAGGGAACTTCGGGGGCTTGGAGGAGAGCACAGCAACCAGACTGTGGCAGGCAGGACAGAATAAGATTTACACAGATGGTCTGTGCCACAGCCCTGCACGGCCCAGCCTGAGTTGTGTGTCTGCTGGAGTGGAGTGGGGCTGGTTGCTGGAACATTGGGTTTGGAGAATGGACCCAGGGAGGGAACAGCTGTTGGCTATGAAGAAACAGCCTAAAGGAAAAGGAGTAAGGAACTCCACAAAGGGAATATTCATGGAAGAAGCCCAGACCACCATAAAAGCAGGGTGCCATTGTTGAGTGGTGCCAAGGGGCAGGGCCGCCATTGTATCCACCTTCCCTATACACTGGCCTCTGCCTCCGAGGGCACTAGGAGAGGTGCCTGGCTGAGGAGCCTCACCCACCTTGCCCACCAATGCTTCCTCTACCCCCACCAGTCCCTGGTGGGCTCACAGACCCCTCTCACCAATGTCTCCACCCTCCCTGCCAGCCCCAACAGGCTCATGTACCCCTCCCACCAATGCATCCTTTGCCCCAGCCAGCCTCTGGTGGGCTCTTGTGCCAAACCCACCACTGCCTCCTCTGGCCCTGGTGGGCTTTCCTATCCTGCCTGTTGCTACCTCTGTCCCTGCCCACCTGGGCAGGCACATGTGCTCTGGGGAAGCCTCAGAATCAGAGGGAGGGACACACACAGAGGTGGGGCTGAAACAACAGCTCGGCCCTAGGGGCTGAGCAACTAAGAAAGAAGAGTTGAAATCTCTCCTTGTGGTTGCAGGAACTGTGGTTTTACACCCCCCACTGCTGGCTTTGTAAACTCAGTGCCTGCAGAGCATCTGAATGGATGAATGCCCCTGAAGCTGAGACTGGTCTATCTTTAACAGCTGTGGGCTTTGTGAGCATGTACATGTGGGGACTGGACCAGGCCAGAATCTGAGCTTCCTCCATAGCTCCCATAGTAAGTCCAAGTACATGATTACTACAGTCCTGGGACCTGACTTTGGTGGATTGGTGCAGGTGGCCTGGAGAAAACAACATATGAGAGATACCAAGGTCAATTGCCAGCATATCCACAGTTAAGGTTAGACTGAGAGCAGTTCCAACAACAGTGTAATTTGTGAGCCAAACAACAGGTAAAAAGTGACACAACAGAGTATACTCACAGGTGAACAGCTCCAGAGGAGGAAAACTCAGTGGCTTCTCTCCCAGTGGGAGTTCTCAAATCCCACCTGTCTAGTGCCACAGAATAGAAACATAGCTCAGAAACAGATGTGGGGGCCTCTACTCCAACAACTAGGGAGCAGACACTGACTCTGAATGGGCAGTAACAACCACAGAGCAAAGGGGAGGCCCCACCCAGTATCCAGTGCAGGCTCATGTCACCACAACATCAGTAACAACACCTATCAAGTGTATAATGGTGAGCACACACTGAGAAAAGATGTGCCAAATATTCATACTAAAAATAGGCCTCACACCAAAAATTACTAAACGCTAAGACTACACAGGGATGTTCCTTCGTAAAAATAGCCCTCCAAGAGAGTTTGAGGTTCAAGCACCAGGTGGAAGAACCCCAAGAGCATTTGGATTTGAAGGCCAGCACAGCCTGAGTGCGGGAACACCAAGGCCTGGGAGAAAGAGAGACTCCACTCTTGGAGGGTGCACATAAGACCTCATGTGCACTGGGACCCACCACAAAGCAATACCTTCATAGGAACTGGAACTAGACCTAACTAGATATCTGGGAGGGTCTCCTGGGGAGGCAGGGGTAGGCTGTAGCTCACTGTAGGTGCAAGGACACTGGTGGCAGAGGGCCAAGAGAATGTTGATCAGCATGAGCTGTCAAAGAGGTCCCCATTTCACCACCAAGATCCAGCTACAACCAACACTCTACAGTCTACAGAACTGGAACACGTCAGCCCAAACAACCAGAAAGACGGAAACACAGCCACACCCATCAGCATATTGGTTGCCTAAATACATACTGAGCTCACAGCTACCTCAAAACGCACCACTGGACACAGCACTGCCCATCAGAGGGACAAAACCCATATCCACCCAACAGAGGGCAGGCACCAGTTCCTCCCACCAAGAAGCCTGCACAAGCCCCTGGACCAACCTCACGCACAGGGGGCAGACAAAAGATGAAAGAGGAACTATGATCCTGTAGCCTGTGGAAAGGAGACCACAAACACAGAAACTTAGAGAAAATGAGATGACAGAGAAATAAGTTGTGAAAGAAGGAACACAGTAAAAACCCACAAGACAAATAAATGAAGAGGAGATAGGAAATCTACCTGAAAAAGAATTCAGAGTAATGATAGTAAAGATAGCCGAAGATGTCAGAAAAATAATGGAGGCACAGATCGAGAAGATATATGAAATGTTTAACAAGGAGCTAGAAGATTTAAAGGAAAAACAAAGAGATGAGCAATACAATAACTGAAATGAAAATGCACTACAAGGAACTAATAGCAGAAATAAGTAAGGCAGAAGAATGAACAGGTGAAGCAGAAGACAGAGTAGTGGAAATCACTGTCACAGACCAGAATAAAGGAAAAAGAATGAAAAGAAATGAGGACAGTCTCAGAGACATCTGGGACAAGATTAAATGCACCAACATTCTCGTTATAGGGGTCTCTGAAGGAAAATAGAAAGAGAAAGGGCCTGAGAAAATATTTGAAGATATTATAGCCAAAAACATCCCTAACATGAGAAAGGAAACACTCACTCAAGTCCAGGAAGTGCAGAGAGTCCCATACAGAATGCACCTAAGGAGGAACATAGCAAGGCACATACTAATCAAAGTGACGAAAATTAAAGACAATTTAAAAATATTAAGTATCAACAAGGGAAAACAACAAATAACATACAAGGGAATCCCCATAAGGTTATCAGATGATTTTTTCAGCAGAAAATCTGCAGGCCAGAAGGAAGTGGCATGATACATTTAAAGTGATGAAAGGGGGGGATAAAACCCTACAACAAAGAATACTCAAACCAGCAAGAATCTCATTCAGATTCGATGGAGAAATCAAAAGCTTTACAGACAAGAAAAATCTACAAGAATTCAGCACCACCAAACCAGCTTTACAGCAAACGCTAAAGGAACTTCTCTAGATGTGAAAGAGACCAGCAAATAAAAACACCTTGTACATATATAGACTGCTACATCAAAACCTCAAGGGAACAGCAAACCAAAAAACTACAATAGATACACACAAAAAAGAAAGGCAACCTAAACACAACACCAAAGGTAGTCATCAAATCACAAGACAAAAGAACAAAAGAGGGAGGCAAGTAAAAACACCTACAAAAACAAACCCAGAACAATTAACAAAATGTCAATAGGAATGTACATATCGATAATTATCTTAAATGTAAATGGATTAAATGCTCCAACCAAAGACATAGACTGGTTGAATGGCTACAAAAGCAAGACCCATATATATGCTATACACAAGAGACCCACTTTGGATCTGCAGACTGAAACTGAGGGGATGGAAAAAGGTATTCCATGCGAATGGAAACAAAAAGAAAGCTGCATAAGTGTCCATCATCGGATGAATGGATAAAGAAGATGTGGCACATATATACAATGGAATATTACTCAGCTGTAAAAAGAAACAAAATTGAGATATTTGTAGTGAGGTGGAAGGACCTAGAGTCTGTCACACAGAGTGAAGTAAGTCAGAAAGAGAAAAACAAACACCGTATGTTAACACATATATATGGAATCTAAGAAAACAAAAAAGGTCATGAAGAACCTAGGGGTAAAATGGGAATAAAGACAGAGACCTACTAGAGAATGGACTTGAGGATATGGGGAGGGGGAAGGGTAAGCTGTGACAAAGTGAGACAGTGGCATGGACATATATACACTACCAAACGTAAAATAGATAGCTAGTGGGAAGTAGCCGCATAGCACAGGGAGATCAGCTCGGTGGTTTGTGACCACATAGAGGGGTGGAAGAGAGAGGGTGGGAGGGAGAGAGATGCAAGTGGGAAGAGATATGGGAACATATGTATATGTATAACTGATTCACTTTGTTATAAAGCAGAAACTAACACACCATTGTAAAGCAATTATACTCCAATAAAGATGTTAAAAAAAAAGAAAGCTGGAGTAGCAATACTCATATCAGACAAAGTAGACTTTAAATAAAGACTGTTACAAGAGACAAGGAAGAACACTACATAATGATCAAGGGATAATCCAAGAAGAAGATATAACAATTGTAAATATATATGCACGCAACATAGGAGCACCTCAATATATAAGGTAAATGCTACCAACCACAGAAAGGGAAATCGACAGTAACACAGTAGTAGGGGATTTACACAATACTTACACAAATGGAGAGATCATCCAGATAGAAAATCAATAAGAAAACAAAGGCCTGGACTTCCCTGGTGGCGCAGTGGTTGAGAGTCCGCCTGCCGATGTAGGGGACACGGGTTCATGCCCTGGTCTGGGAAGATCCCACATGCTGCGGAGTGGCTGGGCCCGTGAGCCATGGCTGCTGAACCTACGCATCCAGAACCTATGCTCTGCAACGGGAGAGGCCACAACAGTGCGAGGCCCGCATACCGCAAAAAAAAAAAAAAAAAAAAAAAGAAAAGAAAAGAAAGAAAAAGAAAACAAAGGCCTTAAATGGCATATTAGACCAGATGGAATTAACTGATATTTATAGAACACCTCATCCAACAGCAGCAAAATATACTTTCTTATCAAGTGCACATGGAACATTCTGCAGCATAGATTACATATTGGGCCACAAATCAAGCCTCAGTAAATTTAAGAAAATTGAATTCATATGAAGCATCTTTTCCAACCACATGCCATGAGATTAGAAATAAATTAAAGGAAAACAACTGTAAAAAACATAAACATGTGGGGACTAAATCATATGTTACTAAACAACCAATGGATCACCAAAGAAATCAAAGAGGAAATAAAAAATACTAAGAGACAACAAAAGCATGACAATCCAAAACCTATGGGATGCAGCAACAGCAATTCCAAGAGGAAGTTTATAGCCATATATTCTTACCTCAGGAAACAAGAAAAATCTCAATCACACAATGAAGTTTTACACCTAAGGCAACTAGAGAAAGAAGAAAAAACAAAACTCAACGTTAGTAAAAAGAAAGAAATCCTAAAGATGAAACCAGAAATTCAAGAAATAGAGATGAAGAAAACAATAGAAAAGTTCAATGAAATTAAAAGTTGGTTCTTTGGAAAGATTAAAAAATCAATAAAACTTTACAGACTCATCAAGAATAAAAGGGCAAGGGCTCAAATCTATAAAATTATAAATGAAAAAGAAGTTACAACTGACAATAAAGACATAAAATTATCATAGGAGACTACTACAAGAAACTATATGGCAATAAAAAGGACAACCTAGAAGAAATGGACAAATTCTTAGAAAGGTACAATCTCCCAATACTGAACCAGGAAGAAATAGAAAATATAAACAGACCAAACACAATCACTGAAATGGAAACTTTGATTAAAAATTTTCAAACAAACAAAAGCCCAGGACCAGATGGCTTCACAGGTGAATTCTATCAAACATTTAGGGAAGAGCTAACACCTGTCCTTCTCAAACTCTTCCAAAATATAGCAGAGGGAGGAACACTCCCAAACTCATTCTACGAGGCGACCATCACCCTGATACCAAAATCAGACAAAGATGTCACACAAAAAGAAAGCTACAGGTCAATATCACTGACGAACATAGGTGCAAAAATCCTCAACAGAATATTAGCAAGCAGAATCCAATAGCACAGTAAATGGATCATACACCATGATCAAGTGGGGTTTATCCCAGGAATGCAAGGATTCTTCAATATACGCAAATCAATCAATGTGATACACCATATCAACAAATTGAAAGATAAAAACCATATGATAGTCTCAATAGATGCAGAAAAAGCTTTTGACAAAATTCAACACCCATTTATGATAAAAACTCTCCAGAAAGTAGGCATAGAGGGAATCTACATCAACGTAATAAAGGCCATATATGACAAACCCACAGCCAACATCGTTCTCAATGGTGAAAAATTGAAACCATTTCCTCTAAGATCAGGAACAGGACAAGCTTGCCCACTCTCTCCACTATTATTCAACATAGTTTTGGAAGTTTTAGCTATGGCAATGAGAGAAGAAGAAGAAATAAAATGAATCCAAATTGGAAAAGAAGAAGTATAACTGTCACTGTTTGCAGATGGCATGATGCTATATGTAGAGAATCCTAAAGTTGCTACCAGAAAACTACTAGAGCTAATCAATGAATTTGGTAAAGTAGCAGGATACAAAATTAATGCACAGAAATCTCTTGCGTTACTATACACTAATGATGAAAACTCTGAAAGAGAAATTAAGGAAACAATCCTATTTGTAACAATCCATTGCAACAAAAAGAATAAAACACCTAGGAATAAACCTACCTAAGGAGACAAAAGCCCTGCATGCAGAAAGCGATAACACACTGATGAAAGAATTAAAGATGATACAAACAGATGGAGAGATATACCGTGTTCTTGGATTGGAGGAATCAACATTGTGAAAATGACTATACTACCCAAAGCAATCTACAGATTCAATGCAATCCCTATCAAACTACCAAGGGCAGTTTTTCACAGAACTAGAACAAAAAATTTCACAATTTTTATGGAAACTCAAAAGACCCTGAATAGCCAAAATAGTCTTGAGAAAGAAAAACAGAGCTGCAGGAATTAGGCTCCCTGACTTCAGACTATACTACAAAGCTACAGTAATCAAGACAGTTATGGTACTGGCACAAAAGCAGAAATATATATCAATGGAACAGGATAGACTGCCCAGAGATAAACCCACATGCATAATGTCATCTTATCTTCGATAAGGCTGATTTTATTTAATCAAAGCTGTTGAATGGTCAAGAGAATGACCAAAAGGAGGGACTATTGAAATAAATTTCTATGCCCAATGGAGAGACACTTCTGACCGTGATGTCACATCAATAGCCCAAACTTTTGTGTTCCTGTAAGTGCTCTGCCTGTCTAGAAACACAATATATTGTCAGCCAATTCACAAATTCCAGGCCAATTTTGGGCTCTATACTTATTTCCCTGTTCTTCAATCTTTCTAAATAAAGCTAGATGTACAACCATAGCCAATCTTTCTCTGTTTCCACACTGAGTTTTCTAAAGCTCTATAAAATTTGCTGTTGCCCAAGTACCTTGATAAATGTGCTCCACTACTTGTGAGGCAATGTACTCCCAAATCCGTGGATTGTTAACTTTTTAAAAAATTAATTAATTAATTTATTTATTATGACTAGGGTCTTCGTTTGGGGTCTTCGTTTCTGTGCGAGGGCTTTCTCTAGTTGCGGCAAGTGGGGGCCACTCTTCATCACAGTGCGTGGGCCTCTCACTATCGCGGCCTCTCTTGTTGCGGAGCACAGGCTCCAGACGCGCAGGCTCAGTAGTTGTGGCTCACAGGCCTAGTTGCTCCATGGCATGTGGGATCTTCCCAGACCAGGGCTCGAACCCATGCCCCTTGCATTGGCAGGCAGATTCTCAGCCACTGTGCCACCAGGGAAGCCCCTATTGTTAACTTTTAATACTTCAGCTTAAATTAAGGATTGAGTAAAAAGGAATACTTCTGAACTCTTTACCATAATATTATATGTATTAGCATTTCAGAAACTCTTTGTCAGGATGCTTTTATTGTACTTGGAAAAAAAATGTACTGTAGAACTGCTACATGAGTGGCGTGATTGATTAAAAATACTTTTGTTACTTTAAAAAACAGACTGAATGAGGATATTTGTTAGCAGTATTTTTTAAATCATTTCTTTTAGTTTTTCTTTTGAAAAACTGAGAGAATGTTTTTTGACTTTTCATATTGCATGTAATTTATTTAAAGTAGAAGTAGAATTTGTATAGGACTAATTTTATTCATGTGCCTGCTTTTGGACTATATTATCTTAGCTAGAGAAAAAGTTTACTATGTTTTTAAATAAAATATTCCTTATAATTTAAGAAAAATATTTTAGGTTATTTTTCTAGTGGAATTACCTTTTTTCTTTAAGCCTGTGCTTTAGAGGTACTTGAACTGAAATTGATAGATGAGAGAAAAAAGTATGTGTTTTATAATTTGTCCTAGGAGTTCAAATATTAGGAATGAGTTACACCCCAAAGGGAGGAAATTTCACAGTGTTTTGTCAACTAGGTAAATATCCAAAATCCACTTGTTAATTTTATATGTGGAATACGAAACCTTCTGATTTGTGGACATTTCCCACCTCCATTTATATATACAAAACATTCTAGCTTAAGGGTATTTGGCAGGAGGATAATGCTTTTTGTTGATCTTAGCTTTTAACTTTGATCTAATTAGTTCTATTTTATTAGAAAACAAGAAAAAATCTATCTAACCTTTCTCTGAGAAAGATCTCTGTGTATTGATAATGGTTTCTCAGATATATTGTTAAATAAAAAAGGCAAGGTAGTTACATACAATATTCTAGTTTTGTATAAGGAAGAATGGAGAATAATAATATATTCATATATTTACTTACTTTGCATCAGTAAACATTGGGATGATAAATCACAAAGTAATAAAAATGGTTTATTAATAAGATGCAGAGGAATATAGGATAGGGAGATAGGCATGGAAGCAAGACTTCTCTGAATATACCTTTTTATATAGCTGTAATTTTGAAACTTTTAAAATTTGAGTGTTTTATATATTTAAGTATTCTGAAAATAAATTTAAATTGAAAAAAGCAACCTCCTAAAGTAGAAATCAAATCTACTTAACTATATATGGAACAACTATCTTTGAGAACAATCTGAAGATTAACAGAACAGATTTTCTACAACTAAGGATATAAAGGAAAGGCCACATAGAGATGGGTAGAAGTGGCAGAGATGCAGTCTATCTGGAACTCACACCCCCAGGGCAGTGAGCCACAAGTGGGAGAGATATCACACATTTACTTTTGATGAAGTCCAAATTGTCATTTTTTGTGTGCTTGTGCCTTTGTTGTCATACCCAAAAAACACAAGTTGACAAAGCTATTCTCTAATTTACTGGCATAAATTAACAATACTGGAGCCACAGTTGCAATCCCCAAGTTATTCTATATATTTTTCTCCGACCTATAGCAATCACCAACTTATAGGTAAAGCAGATTAGTACTGGAAGCAGAATGGGGGAATGAGGGGTTTGTGCACCATGTTTGGCTTCCCAAACTGACAGACTTACAGGGGGAAGAGTAGCCCCATAATGTCTGGCTTTGAAAAATAGTGGGGCTCACATCCTGGAGAGCCAGAGGGTTGTGGGAAACTAAGACTCCACTCTTGAAGGGCTCAAATGTGAACTCACTAGCTCTAAGTCCCAGCACAGAGGCAGCAGCTTGAAAAGTTCCTGGGTCATATGAGAAGGAGATTAATTGACTAATTTTACAGCATGTTCTGGAAGGGCAAGAATCCGGTAGAACTTTCTCTGGGGAAAGAAGTACTGGTGGATGCCATTTTCTTCACTCTCCTTCCACTTAGTTGGTCTGTTGCTGACTGGTGCCATTTCTGTCACTCTCTATCAAACTTGCTATCACTGTACCCCACCCAGCTATTCCATGAGGACCCACCCAGGCCAAATCACCTGCCCTGGTTGATCACTCCAAAGTGGCTCCTGCCTAGCCCCACATGGTGAGTGGCCTTAGCCAGTACCTGCATCCCACCAAAGCAGTTCCTACCCTGCCCACACAGCAGGCAGCTCTGGCCATCACAAGAAGCCCTCCAAAGTGTCTTCCACCATGAACCACCTGTTGGGCAAATTCTGCCAGTGCCAATGCCCCTCCAAAGTGGCTCCTTCTCCATGAGAGTAGCCTCACCCACCAGTGCACCCACAGCAGTTCTGGCTGGACCTTGTGGCATGCCAGTCTGGAGGCCAGGCCCACCAACCATGGGGCCTGTAGGAATCATGGCTCAACCACAGAAGGAAGGTACAGAAATACCCCATAGGGGGTACCTCTGGAGCCCTTGACTCTGGAAACTGAGAAAACCACACCACTGGGACCCATGTTATAAACTTATAAAATGTTGAGTGTTTTAAATATTTAAGTATTCTTAAAATAAATTTAAATTTAAAAGAACAAAAAGCAGCCTCTTAAAGTAGAAATCAAATCTACTTAACTATATATTGAACAACCATCTTTGAGAACAATCTGAAGATTAACAGAACAGATTTTCTACAGCTAAGGATATATATTCTTTCAAGACCAGGAGACATAATTGATATATCTAATATATATAAACAAACAGAGAAAATTAAGCAAAATGAGAAGATACAGGAATATATTCAAAACAAAATAATAAGACAAAACCTCAGAGAAAGAACTAAGTGAAACAGAGATAAGCAATTTGCCAGATAAAGAGTTCAAAATATGGTAATAAAGATGCTCATTATGCTTGGGAGAAAATGGAAGAAAACACTGGCAACTTCAACAAAGAAATAGAAAACACAAAAAAGAACCAATCAAAATTAACTGAAATTGAAAATATCAATTTCAACAACAGATTAGAGTATGCAGGAGAATGAATCAGTGATCTGGAAAACAGCAGAGTGGAAATCATTCAATCAAAACAGCAAAAAGAAAAAAATTATAAGGATAGTTTGAGGGACCACTGGGACAACATCAAGTACACTAACATTTACATTACAGCGTTCCCAGAAATAGAGGAGAGAGAGAAAAAGACAGAAAACATATTTGAAGAAATAATGGCCAAAGACTTCCTAACTTGGTGAAAAAACAGATATACAAGTCCAGGAAGCAGAAGGAGTCCCAAACAAGATATGTCCAAAGAGACCCATACAAAGACAAGTTATAATTAAAATATCAAACATTAAAGATAAAGAGAGTCTTAAAGGCAGCTAGGGAAAAACAGCTAGTTACATACAAGGGGACCCACATAAGACTACAAGCTGATTTTTCAGAGAAACTTTATAGGACAGAAAGGACTGGTGCCATATATTCAAAGTGCTAAAAGAAAAAAATCTTACAACCAAGAATGCTCTACCTGGCAAGGTTATCATTCAGAATTGAAGGAGAGATATAAAGAGTTTGCAGAAAATCAAAAGCTAAAGGGGTTCATCACTACTCAACCGGCCATACAAGAAATTATATAAAGGACTACTTTAAATGGAAAAAACGCTATAACTGGAAACAATCGTAAAAGAAAAAAATCACTGGTAAATGGAAATATATAGTAAAGATAGTGGATCAACCACTTATAAAGCAAGTATGAAGGTTAAAAGACAAGAGTAGTAAAATCATCAATATCTAAAATAATTAGTCACATAATATACAAAATACAACATATAAAATATGACATCAAAAACATAAAATGATTGTGAGGGCAATAAGATATAATGCTTTTAGAATATGCTAGAACTTAAGTGACCATCAGCTTCAAATGGACTGTTGTATATGTAGTTTGTCATATATGAACTACATAATAACCACAAACCAAATACCCATAACAGATACACAGAAAACAAAGAGAAAAGAATATAAACATAACACTAAAGAAAGTCATTAAATCACAAGTGACAAGAACAAGGGAAGATAGAAAAAGAAGAACTTCACAAAACAACCAGAAAACAATTAACAAAATGGCAACAAACACAAACCTATCAATAATTACTTTAAGTGTATGTGGAATAACTATACCAGTAAAAAGACATAGGGTGGCTGAGTGGATAAAAAACAAGAACCAGTGATATGTTGCCTATAAGAGGCTCACTTTAGATCTAAAGACACAAGCAGACTGAAAGGGAAGAAATGGAAGTTATATTACATGCAAATGGAAACAAATGAAAGCTGGGGGTTTCCCTGGTGGTGCAGTGGTTGAGAGTCCGCCTGCCAATGCAGGGGACATGGGTTCATGCCCCGGTCCGGGAGGATCCCACATGCCATGGAGAGGCTGGACCCATGAGCCGTGGCCTCTGAGCCTGCATGTCGGGAGCCTGTGCTCTGCAATGCAGCGAGAGGCCCAGGTACAGCAAAAAAAAAGAAAAACAAAAGAAAAGAAAGCTGGGTAGAAATACAAATATCATAAAAAGGACTCTACCAAGTCCTTTAATATCAAGTCTGATTTTAAAACAGACTCTACCAAGAGACAAAGAAGGGTATTACACAGTGATAAAGTATAAATCCCAAAAGAGGATATAAAAAATGTAAATATCTATGAACCCAATGTAGGCATACCTGAATACATAATGCGAATATTAACAGACATAAAGGGAGAAAATGACAGTAATACACCAAAACCATATGAAACTACAAATCAATTACAAGACAAAAACTGGAAAATACATAAACTCATAGGGATAAACAATCTGTTTCTAAGTAACAAATATGTCACTGAAGAAATTAAAGAGAAAATTTAAAAATACCTTGAGACACATGAAAATGAAACCACAATATCCAAAATTTATGGAATGCAGTAAAAGCAGTTCTGAGGACGAAGTTGACAGCAACTTAGGCGTACCTCAGGAAATAAGTCTCAAATAAACTATTTGGCATTACTCTAAAATGAACTAAAAAAGAAGAGCAAACAAAGCACAAAGTTAGTAGAAGAAAGGATATAAAAAAAGACAAGAGTGGAAATAAATGAAATAGAGACCCCCCTATAAAAAGAAAAATACAATAAACTAGGAGTGGTTCTTTGAAAGATAATCCAAATTGATAAATCTTTAGCCAGACTCATCAAGGAAAAAAAAGAGAAATAGTTCCAATAAATAAAGTCAGAAATGAAGGTTAAAACCAACACCACAGAAATACAAATGATCATAAGCAATGATTTCATATATGTACAATTATATTCCAACTAACTGGACAACATAGAAGAAATGGATAAATTCTTAGAAACATACACTCTCCCAAGACTGAATCAGGGAGAAATAGAAAATCTGATCTGACCATTCACTAGTAAGGAAATTGAATCAGTAATAATAATAATAAACAATTCCAACAAACAAATGTCCAGGACCAGAAGGCTTCACAGGTGAATTCTACCAAACATTTAAAGAATTAATACCCATTCTTCTGAAACTATCCTAAAATATTGAAGAGAAAATAAAGCTTCCAAACTCATTCTAGGAGACCAGCTTAACCCTGATAACAAAAACAGACGAGGACACTACAAAAAAAATCTTTGATAAACATAGATGCAAAAGTCCTCAAGAAAATATTAGAAAACTGAATTCAACAACACATTAAAATAATAATATACTATGATCAGGTGTAATTTACCCCTGGGATGCAAGGATGGTATAACAGCTGCAAATCAATGTTACACATCACATTAATGAAGTGAAGGATAAAAATCATAATCATCTCAATAAATGCTGATAAAATTTTTGTTAAAATTCAACACCAATTTATGATAAAATCTCTAGAAGGTTGGTACAGAGGGACTGTAGCTCAACATCATAAAAGTCATATAGGACAAATCCACAGCTAAGATCACACTCTCAATGGTGAAGAGTTGAAAGCTTTTCCTCTAAGACAGGAGAAAGATAAGGATGCCCACTCTTGAAACTTTTATCCACCATAGTATTGGAAGTCCTAGCCACAGCAATCAAACAAGAATAATAGATAAAACAAATCCAAACTGAAAAGGAAGATGTAAAACTGTCACTGTTTGCAGATGACATATTCTATATAGAAAACCTAAAGACTTCACCAAACAGAAAGTCTATTAGATTAATAAATGAATTCAGTAAAGTTGCAGGATAAAAATTCAATATATATTTTGAGTTTATTTGTATATGATGTTAGGGAGTGTTCTAATTTCATTCGTTTACATGGAGTGGTCCAGTTTTCCCAGCACCACTTATTGAAGAGACTGTCTTTTCTCCATTGTATATTCTGCTTCTTTGTCATAGATTAGGTGACCATATGTGTGTGACTTTATCACTGAACTTTCTATCCTGTTCCATAGACCTATATTTCTGTTTTTGTGACACTACCATACCTTTTTGATTACTGTAGCTTTTTAGTCTGAAGTCAAGGGAGCCTGATTCCTCTAGCTCAGTTTTTCTTTCACAAGATTGCTTTGGCTAACTGGTGTCTTTTGTGTTTCCATATAAATTGTACAATTTTTTTGTTCTAATTCTGTGAAAAATGCCATTGGTAGTTTGATAGGGATTGCATTGAATCTGTAGATTGTTTTGAGTAGTATAGTCATGTTCACAGTATTGATTCATCCAATCCAAGAACATGGTATATATCTCCATCTGTTTGTGTCATCTTCCATTACTTTCATCAGTATCATATAATTTTCTAAGTATAGATCTTTTGCCTCCTTAGGTAGGTCTATTCCTAGGTATTTTATTCTTTTTGATACAGTAGTAAATGGGATTGTTTCCTTGATTTGTCTTTCTGATCTTTCGTTGTTAGTGTATAGGAATGCAAGAGTTTTCTGTGTATTCATTTTGTATCCTGCAACTTTACCAAATTCATTAATGAGCTCTAGCAGTTTTCTAGTAGCAACTTTAGGGTTTTCTATGTATAGTGTCATGTCATCTGCAAACAGTGAGAGTTTTACTCCTTTTCTTCCAACTTGGATTACTTTTATTCTTTTTTATTCTGTGATTACTGTGGCCAGGACTTCCAAAACTGTGTTAAATAATAGTGGTGAGAGTGGACATCCTTGTCTTGTTCCTGATCTTAGAGGAAATGCTTTCAGTTTTTCACCATTGAGAATGATGTTGGCTGTGGGTTTGTCATATATGGCCTTTATTATGTTGTGATAGGTTCCCTCTATGCCCACTTTTTGGAGAGTTTTTGTCATAAATGGGAGTTGAATTTTGTCAAAAGCTCTTCCTGCATCTACTGAGATGCAGTTTTTATTCTTTAGTTTGTTGATGTGGTGTATCACACTGGTTGATTTGCAGATATTGAAGAATCCTTGCATCCCTGGAATAAATCCCACTTGATCATGGAGTATGATCCTTTTAATGTGTTTTTGGATTAGGTTTGCTCGTATTTTGTTGAGGAGTTTTGCGTCCATGTTAATCAGTGATATTGAACTGTAATTTTATAATGTTTAACCACTAAATATGATGCATACTGTGGGCTTTAGGTGGATACCTTTTATTCAATTAAGGAAGTGACCTTCTATCACTAGTCTGCTATTTTTTTCCTTTTAAATAGTGAATCATTATAGAATTTTATCAAATGCCTTTTTGTCATTTTTGACATACTTCATGGGGAAAATGCTTTGTACACTGTAAGGCACTAAAGGAAATAAGGGGATTATCTCATACTGAGACAATTTTCAGCAACAAAATACTGTTCATGTGTTCTTAACACTTTGAATATGTGGGCTCTCATATAAAAGGACTTCTAAAATCAAGAGTGTAATTATGAACAAAAGAGGAGCTGATTATAAACGTAACCTACAAAAATCACATCTGAATGACATAAAAGTGGACTTATTTGCATTTATTCAAATCTCATTATCCCAACACACATATTGTTGTGTAGGAAAACTGAACAGCCGACATCTGTAGGAACATACAAGCAAGAATAACCAGAAAAATACTGAAAAAGAAGAGGGATGTACCAGGAAATGAAAGTAGCTAACACTACTAGATAGTTAGAGGTATTTAAAATGAGGTATTGGTGCATGACTAGACAAACAGACCGATGGAACAAAATAGGAAAAGAAACGAGAGATACTCAATTACACATGCAAATTTAGTATACACATAAGCTAGCTCTTAAATCACTGGGGAAATGTAGTCCTTAATAAATGGAATTTGGATAACTGGAGAGTTTTATGGGAAAAGATACAATTTGATTCATTACATGATAAATTCCAAGTGGATCCGCTATTTAAATGTAAAGGTTTGAAACATAGGGTTATTAGTAGAAAGCCTATATGAATTCCTCTATATGATGGGAATGTTTAAATCTTTCCTAAAATTACTAATAATTCAGAATCAATAAGAAGAATACCATATAAATTTGATTACATAAAAATATAATTTAAAATATTTTTGTCTTCCATAAACAAAAGTAAAAGTCAGGTGACAGGCTGGAGAAATATTTACAACTTTTTCCATAGAGTAAGAGTTAACATATTTAAATGAAAATAGAAATTCTAAAATGAGGAAAAAATACAAACAATCCTGTAGAAAAATAGGCTGGAGATGTGATCAGACAGTTCACAAGAAAATGAATGCATTTAGCTCAACTTTGTTCATACAAAAAAAGTGAATGCAAAGTCACACTGAGATATTCTTTTTCAACTAATATATTGAGGAAGATTTAAAATCACATCCACGAAATATGGTATGATCAGATGTAAAAGAAAACAAAACAAAAATATGAGGGACATCCTTATATACTACCACAAACTGATTGCACAAAAATATCGTTCAGTAGAAATGAAAAGGTACAAAATAGTGCATCTAATATGCTACATTTATCTCAGAAAAGGGAATAGTAATATAAATATAGTTACATAATATGTTATATATAGCAAAGAATACATCATTGTATTAAAATTATATATTGTATGTTATGTTATAAAATATATAACATATAATATCTTATAAATTATACATAGATATGTATAATAATATATAGTATGTATTAATATATAATATATAGATAAGCATGTATATATGCTTATATGCTTAAAATTAATAATAGGATAACAATTCATAACATCTAAAAAAAGATTGCCGATAGATGGAGGGGGCAAATAGGATCGAGGGGACAGGGATTCAGTGTAGTTTTTTATGGATTTGAATCTGGACGGTATACAAATTTTGTATAGTCATAATACAAAATTAAATTTCAAAGACCATTTTAAATAAAACCTAAAAGTTTAAAATAAAATAAACATATAAACCTAAATGTGCATCGGATTTGGTGGCAAAACTCACAGAATGAAACCATTCCAAGTGACTTCATCACAAAGTCCTTTGATTGTAAATCCCTGTGGAGATACGCCCAGAAGACAAAGAGAAATGCAATAATGGCAAACTATCAGAAACAATGGTCTATCCAATAGCAATGAGCATTGCTTGCACCCAATTTGTGGCCCTTTTTTTTTTAATTGAAGTAGAGTTGATGTACAATATTATGTAAGTTACAAGTGTACAATATAGTGATTCACAATTTTTAAAGGTTATACTCTATTTATAGTTAATCTACAATAGGTCTGGCCCAGGCTCTTATGGAGTCACTGTTTTGCCCTGAGTCCCCATGTATGTGACACCTTGTGTGCACCCCGTAAGAGTGGAGTCTCTGTTTCTCCCAGTCCTGTGGAGCTCCTGCACAAAATCCCTGCTGCCCTTCAAATCCAAATGCTCTGTGGACTCCTCCTCCTGATGCCACACCTCTGGGATGGGGAGCCTGATGTGGGGGCAGAACTCTCAGTCCTGTGGGAGAACCTTTGTGATATAATTATTTTCCAGTTTCTGGTCACCCACCCGACGGGTATGGGACTTAATTATATCACAAAAGCCCCCTTTCTCCTGTCTCATTGTGGCTTCTTCTTTGTCTTTGGATGTAGCATATTTTTTTGATAAGTTCCAGTCGTTTTTGTCGATGATCGTTCAGCAATTAGTTGTGATTTTTGTGTTCTTATTAGAGGAGGTGAGCTCAAGTCCTTCTACTCTGCCCTCCTGTCTCCTCTTCCTGTTTGTTTGCTGTTTAAAAGTATATTTTGGTATTACTCACTAGCTGATTTTAGAAATTGCAAATAGCTTCTCCATGTGTTCCATATGTTTATTATATTTGTCCTTGGTGTCCATTATTGAATAGAATACCTTAATTTTGCATTAACTCTAATTCCTATCATTTTATTTAAAGTTTACTGTTTGTGGGACTTCCCTGTTGGTCCAGTGGTTAGGACTTCACCTTCCAATGCAGGGGGTGTGCTTTCAATCCTTGGTCAGGGATTTAAGACCTCACATGCCTCAGGGCTAAAAAATGAAAACATAAAACAAAAGAAATATTCCAACAAATTCAATAAAGACTTTAAAAATGGTTCACATCAAAAAAATCTTTAAAAAAATAAAGTTTACTGTTTGTGTTTTTGAAGTTTAAAGATAGTGTTTTCTGTTCCTAAGAATCAGAGGTAATCTTTCATATTTTTTCTCTTACCATTATGTTTTTACCTTTTACATTTTGTTATTTAACCCATCTTGGTAGAGTGATGCAATGTGAGAAGAACCAGGCCTGATGTTGCAGGCTTCGAAAATGGAGGAAAGCCATGAGTCCAGGAAAGTCGATGGCCTCTAGAGCTTGAAAAGTGCAAGGAACTAGATTCTTCCATAGGACCTTCAGAATAGAACATGACCCTGCCTGTCACCTTGATTTTATTCCGGAAAGAACCATTTTGGTATTTTGAGTTACAGAACTGTGAGTAAATAAATGTGTAATATTTAGGCACTAAGTTTGGGACAATTTATTACAATAGACAACTAATACAACATTTTTATAATTTTAGGTCATTTCATATAAGAGCATGGGAGGTCTTCATCTGTTCAGATCATGATTTATGTCCTTTACTAGAGCTTTACCATCTTATTCACAGAGGTTTGTGTATTCCTGGTTAACATTCTAGCTACTTTTTAGTTTTTATTGCTACTGTGAATTATATAAAAGAATTACATTGAATTTTTTTGTTTGTTTGTGGGGGAGAGTTCTAAGGGTATGATCTTGTATCTGGCAGTCTCATTAAATTTTCTTATTAGTTGTCTGTTATTCTCTTGGTTTTTTTTTCCCCCTAGGGCCATCTGTATAATGGCAACTTTATTTTCTCCCTTGCAATCTTTCTACCTTGTGTTATATATTTTTCTTTCTGCTTTGGCCAGGATGTCCAATCATAGTAAATGACAGCAGTGATAGAGGGAAACTTTCTCTAATTTCTGATCTTAAAGTAAGTGCATTTAAATTTTATCCATTAATGTGATAGACAGACTCTAGTTCAGCACCTCATGGTCCTTACCTCCTGGTGTTCATACGTTTGTGTAATCCTCTCCAATTGAGTGTGGCCTGAAACTGTGACTTGATTTTAATCATTAGAATATGTCAAAGGTGATAAGATGTCATGCCTCTGATTATTTTATTCTTTCATAATTTCCTGTCTTGCTAGCATTAGAGACTTTCCTTATTGGCTTGATAAAGTGGTCATATTGAGGATCCCAAGCCTTCATTGCAAAGGGCTGTAGGGATCCTCTAGGAACTCTTGGAGACCTCCAGCCAGCATCCAGAATGAAGCTTGGGTCCTCAGTCTTAAAGTCACAAGGAAATGAATTCTCCCCATAAACTGAGTGAGCTTGGAAGCGGATTCTTCTCCATTCTCACTTCAAGATGAGAATGCAGCCCAGAAGACACCTTGACTGTAGCCTTGTGAGAACCTAAGCAGAGGGCATATTTAAGTCATGTCCACACTCCTGAACCACAGAAACTGTGAGATAATAAATATGTGTTGTTTTAAGCTGTTAAGTTTGTAGTAATTTGTTGCAGGGCAATAGAAAACTAATACAATTATTGTAATATTTGTTATACAGTATTATATAGCTTATATTATTTTTTTACTTTGTAAAATATTTTTACAGTTCTACAGTGACTGGATAAACATATGAGTTTTCACATTTCGTTTATCAATGTAACAAATTACATTGAGATATTTTCTGATGTTGAGGACCATGAGAGGCTGTATGTCTGGGTTAAATCCTATTTGATCATGAAATGTATCTTTTAAGACTATGTTGGATTTAGTTAGCTAATATTCTAGGTAGAATGTTTGCATCTATGTCCATATTTTATTTCTTGAATTATCTTTATCTGGCCTTAGAACCACAATTTTGGTTGCCTCATAGAATGAGCAGAGCAGTGAAATATAAATCAATTTTTAAAACTGAACTGAGCAGGTTTCTCTCTTTCTACTTCCTAGAGACATTTATATAAAATAGGAATGAAATTTCTCTTAAACATTTAATAGAACTGACATTTGGGGAGGGACCTTCAAGATGGAGGAAGACTAAGACATGGAGATCACCTTCCTCCCCACATACATCAAAAAGAAAGAGAAATGTCTCCCTGCAACCTCAGAAGCAGCAGACTAAATCCCTACAATCAATTTGATGTACCCTGCATCTGTGGAATAACTGAAGGGACAACATATCATCCCAAAATTGTGGCAGTGGACTTTGGGAGCAACTGTAGACTTGGGGTTTGCTATCTGTGACTGATTTGTTTCTGATTTTTATGTTTATCTTAGTTTAATGTTTAGCACTTGTTATCATTGGTTGATTTGTTTATTGGTTTGGTTGCATCTTCTTTATTTATTATTATATTTTTATTTTAATACTTTTTTCCTTTTCATTATTCTTTTAATTTTAATTTTAATTTCTTTTTTTCTCCCTTTTCTTCTGAGCCATGTGGCTGAGAGGGTCTTGGTGCCCCAGGCTGGAGTCAGGCCTGAGCTTCTGAGGTGGGTGAGCTGAGTTCAGGACATTGGACCACCAGAGACCTCCTGGCCCCATGTAATATCAATCAGCGAGAGCTCTCCCAGATATCTCCATCTCAATGTTAAGACCCTGCTGCAACCAACGGCCAGTAAAATCAAGTGCTGGATGTCCCATGCCAAACAACTAGCAAGAAAGGAACACAAATCCACCCATTAACAGAGAAGCTGCCTAAAAACATACTAAGTTGACAGACTCCAAAACAAAATGCCAGAGTGGCCATGCCCACGAGAAAGACAAGATCAAAGCCCACCCACCAGAACACAGGCACCCATCCCCTCAAACAGGAAGCTTACACAAGACACTGAACCAGTCTCAACCACTGGGGGAAGACACCAAAAACAACATGAACTACGAACATGCAACCTGCGAAAAGGAGACCACAGACACAGTAGGTTAAACAAAATAAGACAGAGAAACATGCAGCAGATGAAGGAACAAGGTAAAAACCTACAAGATGAAACAAATGAACAGGAATCAGGCAGTCTACCTGAAAAAGAATTCAAAGTAATGCCAGAAAAGATAATCCAAAATTTTGGAAATAGAATGGAGAAAATACAAGAAACGTTTAACAAGGACATAGAAGAACAAAAGAGCAAACAAACAATGATGAACAACACAATAAATGAAATTTAAAATTCTCTAGAAGGAATCAATAGCAGAATAACTAAGGCAGAAGAATGGAGAAGTGATCTGGAAGATAAAATCATGGTATTAAATACTGCAGAACAGAATAAAGAAAAAAGAATGAAAAGAATTTACGACACTCTCAGAGACATCTGGGACAACATCAAATGCACCAACATTCGAATTATAGGGGTCCCAGAAGAAGAAGAGAAAAAGAAAGATCTCAGAAAATGTTTGAAGAGATTATAGTTGAAAACTTCCCTAACATGGGAAAGGAAATAGTCAACCAAGTCCAGGAATCACAAAGGGTCCCATGCAGGATAAATCCAAGGAGAAACATGCCAAGACACATACTAATCAAACTATCAAAAATTATATACAAAAAATATATGAAAAACAGCAAGGGAAAAGCAACAAATAACATACAAAGGAATCCCCATAAGACTAACAGCAGGTCCTTCATCAGAAATGTTGTAAATGAGAAGGGAGTGGCAGGACATATTTAAAGAAATGAAAGGGAAAAACCTAAACCAAGATTACTCAAACCAGCAGGGATCTCATTCAGATGCGATAGAGAAATTAAAACTTTACAGACAAGCAAAAGTTAAGAGAATTCAGCACCACAAATCCAGCTTTACAACAAATGCTAAAGGAACTTCTCTAGGCAGGAAACACAAGAGAAGGAAAAGACCTAAAATAACAAACACAAAACAATTAAGAAAATGGTAATAGGAACATACATACCAATAATTACCTCAAATGTAAATGGATTAAATGCTCCAACCAAAAGACATAGACTGGCTGAATGGATACAAAAACAAGACACATATATATGCTGTCTGCAAGAGACCCACTTCAGACCTAGGGACACATACAGACTGTAAGTGAGGGGATGGAAATAGATATTGCATGCAAATGGAAATCAAAAGAAAGCTGGAGTAGCAGTTCTCATATCAGACAAAATAGACTTTAAAATAAAGACTACCACAAGAGACAAAGAAGGACACTACATAATGATCAAGGGATCAATCCAAGAAGAAGATATAACAATTGTAAATATTTATGCACCCAACATAGGAGCACCTCAATACATAAGGCAAATGCTAACTGCCATAAAAAGGGAAATCGACAATAACACAATAACAGGAGGGGACTTTAACACCCCACTTTCACCAGTGGACAGATCATCCAAAATGAAAATAAATAAGGAAACACAGTTTTAAATGACATATTAAACAACATGGACTTAATTAATATTTATAGGACATTCCATCCAAAAACAACAGAATACACATTTTTCTCAAGTGCTCATGGAATATTCTCCAAGATAAACCATATCTTGGGTCACAAATCAAGCCTTGGTTAATATAAGAAAATTGAAATTGTATCAAGTATCTTTTCCAACCGCAACACTATGAGACTCGATATCAATTACAGGAAAAAAAACTGTGAAAAATACAGACTCATGGAGGCAAAACAATACGCTACTAAATAATCAAGAGATCACTGAAGAAATCAAAGAGGAGATTAAAAAAATACATAGAAACAAATGATAACAAAAACAGGATGACCCAAAACCTATGGGATGCAGCAAAAGCAGTTCTAAGAGGGAAGTTTATAGGAATACAATCCTACCACAAGAAAAAAGAAAAATGTCAAATAAACAACCTAACCTTACACCAAAGGCAGTTAGAGAAAGAACAACAACAAAAAAAAAATCACAAAGTTAGCAGAAGGAAAGAAATCATAATGATCAGATCAGAAATAAATGAAAAAGAACTGAAGTAATTCATAGCAAAGATCAATAAAACTAAAAGCTGTTTCTTTGAGAAGATAAACAAAATTGATAAAACATTTGCCAGACTCATCAGGAAAATAAGGGAGAAGACCAAAATCAACAAAATTAGAAACGAAAAAGGAGAAGTAAGAACTGACACCACAGGAATACAAATGATCATGAGAGACTACTACAAGCAACTATATGCCAATGAAATGGACAACCTGGAAGAAATGGACAAATTCTTAGAAAAGTGCAACCTTCCAAGACTGAACCAGGAAGAAGTAGAAGACATGAACAGACCAATCACAAGCACTGAAATTGAAACTGTGATTTAAAATCTTCCAACAAACAGAAAACCAGGGCCAGATGGCTTCAGAGGCAAATTCTATCAAACATTTAGAGAAGAGCTAACATCTATCCTTCTCAAACTCTTCCAAAATATAGCAGAGGGAGGAACACTCCCAAACTCATTCTATGAGGCCACCATCACCCTGATACCAAAACCAGAAAAGATGTCAGGAATAAAGAAAACTACAGGTCAATATCACTGATGAACATTGATGCAAATATACTCAACAAAATACTAGCAAACAGAATCCAACAGCACATTAAAAGGATCATACATCATGATCAACTGGGGTTTATCCCGGGAATGCAAGGATTCTTCATATACGCAAATCAATCTATGTGATACACCATATTAACAAACTGAAGGATAAAAACCATATGATCACCTCAATAGATGTAGAAAAACTTTTGACAAAATTCAACACCAATTTATGATAAAAACTCTTCAGAAACTGGGCATAGAGGAAATCTACCTTAACATAATAAAAGCTACATATGACAAACCCACAGCAAACATCATTCACAGTGGTGAAAAACTGAAAGCATTTCCTCTAAGATCAGGAACAAGACAAGGGTGCCTACTCTCACCACTATTATTTAACATAGTTTTGGAAGTCCTAGCAACAGCAATCAGAGAAGAAAAAGGAAGAAAAGGAATCCAAATCGGAAAAGAAGTTGTAAATCTGTCACTGTTTGCAGGTGACATGATACTATACATAGAGAATCCTAAAGATGCTACCAGAAAACTTCTAGAGGTAATCAACGAATTTGGTAGAATACCAGGATACAAAATTAGTGTACAGAAATCTCTTGCATCCCTATACACTAATGATGAAAAATCTGAAAGAGAAATTACGGAAACACTCCTATTTACCATTACAACAGAAAGAAAAACATACCTAGGAATAAACCTACCTAAGGTGGCAAAAGGCCTGTATGCAGAAAACTATAGGACACTCGTGAAAGAAATGAAAGATGATACAAACAGATGGAGAGATATACCACATTCTTGGATTGGAAGAGTCAACATTGTGAAAATGACTATACCACCCAAAGCAATCTACAGATTCAGTGCAATCCCTGTCAAGCTACCAATGGCATTTTTCACAGAAGTAGAACAAAAATTTTACAATTTGTATGGAAACACCAAAGCCCCCAAATAGCCAAAGCAATCTTGAGAAAGAAAAATGGACGAATCAGACTCCCTGACGTCAGACTATACTACAAATTTACAGTAATCAGGACAGTATGGTACTGGCACAAAAACAGAAATATAGATCAATGAAACAGGATAGAAAGCCCAGAGATAAACCCACACACATATGGTCAACTTATCTTTGACAAAGGAGGCGAGAATATACAACAGAGAAAAGATAGCCTCTTCAATAAGTGGAGCTGGGAAACCTGGACAGCTTCATGTAAAAGAATGAAATTAGAACACTTTCTAACACCACATACAAAGAGAAACTCAAAATGGATCAATGACCTAAATGTAAGGTCAGACACTATAAATCTCTTAGAGGAAATCATAGGCAGAACACTCTATGAAATAAATCACAGCAAGATCCTTTTTGACCCACCTCTTAGAGAAATGGAAATAAAATCAAAAATAAACAAATGGGACCTATTGAAACTTAAAAGCTTTTGCACTGCAAAGGAAACCATAAACAAGATGAAAAGACAGCCCTTATAATGGGGGAAATATTTGCAAACGAAGCAACTGACAAAGGATTAATCTTCAAATTATACAAGCAGCTCATTCAGCTCAATATCAGAAAAACAAACATCCCAATCCAAAAATGGGTGGAATACCTAAATAGACATTTCTTCTAAGTAAACATACAGATTGCCAACAAATGCATGAAAAGATGCTCAACATCATTAATCATTAGAGAAATACAAATCAAAATCACAATGAGGTATCACCACACACCTGTCAGAATGGCCAGCATCAAAAAATCTAGGAACAATAAATGCTGGAGAGGGTGTGGAGAAAAGGGTACCCTGTTGCACTGTTGGTGGTCATGTAAATTGATACAGCCATTATGGTGAGCAGTATGGAAGTTCCTTATAAAACTAATAATAGAACTACCATGTGACCCAGCAATCCCACCACTGGGCATATACACTGAGAAAACCATAATTCCAAAAGAGACATGCACCACAATATTCATTGAAGCACTATTTACAATAGCCAGGACATGGAAGCAACCTAAGTGTCTATCAACAGATGAATGGATAAAGAGGATGGGGCACATATACACAATGGAATATTACTCAGCCTTAAAAAGGAACTAAATTGAGTCTTTTGTAATGAGGATGGACCTAGAGTCTGTCATACAGAATGACGTAAGTCAGAATGAGTAAAACCAATACTGGATGCTAACGAACATAAATGGAATCTAAATAAACCAATACTGATGAACCTAGTCGCAGGGCAGGAATAAAGACGGAGATGTAGAAAATAGACTTGAGGACTCGGTGGGGGAATGGGAATCTGGGATGAGGTGAGAGAGTAACATTGACATATATATACTACCAAATGTAAAATGGATGGCTAGTGGGAAGCTGCTGCATCGCACAGGGAGATCAGCTCCGTGCTTTGTGAAGACCTAGAGGGGTCGGAAAGGGAGAGTGGGAGAGAGGCTCAAGAGGGAGGGGGTATGGAGATATATGTATACACATAGCTGATTCACTTTGTTTTAGAGCAGAAACTAACACGACGTTGTAAAGCAATTATACTCCAATAAGGATATTAAAAGAAGAACTAGATGGCAAGTGACATTCTTTAGTTTGCATAGCTGTGGTTTTGAAATGAGCCATGTATCCTGGTGGAGCGTGACAGGCAAAAGATGCAGAGATATGTTGCAGACCCTCTGTATGCTCCTCCCCTAAAAGGCCAAATAATTCTTTATAAAATATCAATCGCCCTTCCAGATCTGTTTCTGGCTTCATTAAAGGGACCTGTGTAGTTGGAGGTATATCTTAGAGTTTCACAGAAGCATAAAATTGTAGAATGTCATAGCTGGAAAAGGCTTTAAACAGTTTATTTAGTCCCCTTATTTTCCCGTTTAAAAGGCTGAGTCGAACTAGGAAGATGGGAGACATGTTTTGCATTTCTAAGTGATATACTGCTTGCAACAGAGAATGAAATATCAATTTCCACTGCCAGTTAGTCATGGATTAAATATTCAGCATGAGGTAGTCATCTGGATCAGAGAGTTGCTGTTGAGCTGGCCTTGAAAAACAAGGCAAGTAGTATGCTTTGGCAAACTCCTTTTCAAAGAACCTTTAAAATTGTACCGACTCAGCTATCCACCCCACCTCCCAGCTTTGCCCTCCAAAACTGAAATTTTATTAATGTAATTGTGGAGCCCACAGAAGAAAAATAAACCTGGAGTCTTGTTCTTCCCACTATCAAATCACATGAATGAACAATTATTTGCATCAGAATGGGCTTTCAGAATTAGCCATACAAGTCATTCATTAAACGTACAGATGTGTTTCCGAATAACAGAGGACATGTAAAATGAAGCTTTAAATAAGCCAGTTAGTGAGTTTAATTCTATACAATGCCCTGTCCCATTTCCTCTGTTTAGTCTTATTTATGATCTAAGCAGAGATTCAGAGGGACAGGGAATATGGAATCATTCCTATGTCAGTTTTGGGTACTTATTCCTTGAGTTCAAGTGAATTCAACAAAGATTCATCAAACTTAAGTGTGTGTGTGAGTTGTGTACGGAGGGGAGGGATTTAGCTACAGATACATATAAGGCCTTCAGCCTCCTTGCTTCAGTAGCCTGCCTCAGGTGCATTTGTGAAAGCTTAAGTCCCATCTGCTGGTGTCACATATTCAAGCGTATGATTAGCTTGTTCTTTTCTCATTCCTGAAATCCAGCATCTGAAGAGTTTCCAGAAACTTGGTAAAACCAACACAAATTGATCACTTACTGCTGCCTCTGAGTATTTGCTCTCGTCTTTGCTCCCTCCTGTCATACCCCTCCTCCATTCCCTCTGACTCTTGCCCAAGGAATAATATATTTCTTACTGCTTATGGATTTGACTTCAATAGATGTGAATAAAACCTAAAAACAGAAATTGAGACTCCATGGCTTAAAACTTTCTCTTTTGTATATGTTTGTAAGAGTAGTTGGTAGTTGTTGTGTGTTTTAATTTTACTTTAGCATAGGTGGCAATGAAAATGTCTTCCATCTAACTTGTGTCTATAAAGTTTTTTAAACAAAGATGGTATTAAAACAAAAACAAAATAACACCATTGCCCTCAAAGCAGCCTCACACTGAAGCACTAAGTCCCCAGGCAAATTTTATAGGGCTATAGTTCCTAGGCTAACTTTAAGGTACCTCACTGCTACCTGAAGCTGTGTTACTAAGGAGGGGCAGGCACCAGCACACTTCCCTAGTCTAATGCTGAGCTCCTCTCCACTTAGGGCCACTAGAAAGGAAGGGTTGAATTTCAGGTCTGGACATGCTTAGGCACCATCTTTGAAAACCACGCATTGAAGATCACTGTCACCTCTTTATTCTCCCATAACAATCTGTAAAACTGTTTCTCTGCCTGAGTCTAGATATCTTTCTTTAGCAGATTACTTCCTCCCATCCCCAATCAGGACTGTTGGCTGGTGTACACTGATTTCCATTTTAATGTCTGGGGGAAGGAGAATCAAGTGAAAAAGTAGTAAATTAAGTGACATAGTGAGAAGTTATGGCGATACCTTATTTAGCTTCTGACTGTACCATGAGTTGTCAGTTCATGAGTGTGTGTGTATCTCTTATGAAAACTGAGCCCTACAGCTTCTGGCTAACCTAAAACCCCCACATACAGGAGAAGATACTGAAAGGAGGAGTGGCTCAATCTCTGTAATGGTGGCCTCTCTGCCCGACCAGACAACCTCACTGAGGGTCATTTCTTCTTGGAAATCCATCTCAGGTCCTGCAAAGGGTTGGAGTCCTGATAGTTACTTGTTGATGGGAACTGGAGGTGGTAGATACTGTAAAAGGGAAATTATTACCACTTGCAAGTAAGGGCAGGTGAAAGTGCATTGCTAGCAGGGGTAGCAAAAGCTAGTTGCTTTAAAGGTAGGTGCACTACCCTGTCCTTGCCCAATGAAGACAAAGGACCACAGTCTAGGATTCAAAAGGTGGGAAGAGCTGGGGGCTTATGCCCTTCCCTGGCTCCACTCTTCCCCAGGGTACCTTGCGTTGGAAGCATAAAGTCCTCAGGGTGATTCCCTCCCCTTCCAGGCTTCTCCGCCATTCAGATGGTTGGTGCAGCTGCCACTGTTGTCAGACGGAGCTGCCAGATAAGGATTTGGACTAATGGGGACCATCCTATGCCATCTCCACCCCACTTCACCTTGCCTTTCCCTCCCTCCTCCACTCCTTTCTCAATGTGGGATGAAACCTGTGTGTCTCAAAAGCACTCTCAGGTTTAGACTGGAGGATTATGGCCTCTGGGCTCCAGGAGGGTGAGCCTCTTGCTTACCCACCCCTTTTCCAGGTGGGGCGTGGTCTCTCAGCTGTTACCTCAAGGACAGTGGTGGGGATCCCTCGTGAATTGAGAGTGGAAGCTTGGGGCTTCAGATCATGTCTTTGGCACGGGCTGGACGCCTGAGAATTCCCCGCTGTGTTCTCTCACCCCCTCACCACACATACAGACACCCCTTTCCTCCCTGACTGTTCTTGCGCTCTCTTCCCCTCCCCCTCCCTTTCCCGCAGTGATCCCAGAGCAGGTGCATCTTGGGGAGAGGGTGGCCAGGGAGGAGCCTAGGCATTCTGGGGAGCTATATCTAGCAATTTGGGGTCCCTCTGCCATAGGTAGGGCACAGGAATGCCAAAAGGACGCTGGCCCAGTTGGAAGGACTCAGCAGCCCTGGGAGTGGGAGGGCCAACGGACCCCAACTGTGTGCACAGCAGCATCTGGATCCGCACAAGGGTGCCGTGGGGCTGAACGTCCCAGCTTCGCCCCCACATACTCCATTCCCATTCTGGAGACGGCCTTCGCCCCTATGGGATGGGCTCTTTCACCGTGCCTCAATTCCACAGCCCTTGGCACAGGTGCACATTGCTTGGGTGCCCTCAGGTGCATTACTAGCTGGAAAAGACAAGAGTCTGAGACTGGTTCTTGCAAATGGGAAAACTAAGGTTTGGAGAAGTTAATAAAGCCTTCTTGCTCAAGGTTAAGCTGCAAGGTTGAGGCTGGGTTGGGGAGCAACCCCAGGCTTCTGGACTCCCAGTCCACAGCACTTTTCCCATCTGGAGTCCAACACGGCTCCCCCAAAGCCTTGCAAGTACAGCGGGACCCACACGCACAAACAGAACTCATCCTTACAAGTGTTTTCTCACACTTGGAGCTATTTCTTTCTCTCTTGACTCCCCATCCCACCCCGCAGACCAGCTTCTTTAGCCAGTGCCAAAGCCCCACCACCCACCCATCTTTTCACCTGAAGAGTGAGCAGGCCCCCTAGCTGTGTGGTTCACAGACTCTCGGCACTGGGCTGGGCTCTGGATGATGCCCGTTTCAAGGGTGCAAGGCATCGTGTATGTGTGTGTGTGTGTTTGTGTGTGGTGGGGGGTGGCGGCGTGCCAGCAGGGGACTGCTGCAGCTACAGAAGCTCACTCTTGGTGCAGTCTTGCTCAGCAAATGAGCGCAGCTTGGAACTGTTCAACATTTTCTAGGGGGATGTGGTCACGTGGGTACGCCCACAAACAGAGAAATGTGGCAAATGAAATCATGTCACCTCATCCTAGTTGCCTCTGTCCTGTTCCTCCCACCCCCACCACTGCTAGTCCTGAAGCCACACACCAACTGCAAACCAGGCGGGAGGTGGGGGAACTGGTTTAATTTTAGGCTTTTGCCTCTTAGGAAGTGAAAAGATGATTTGAGTTTCAGGCAAGAACAATTTGCCCAGCTCTGGGTTCTGGAGAGGTGCACCCCTTAATAATGGGAGCCTTGACCTTATTTATTATTTTGTCCCAGTGTCTAGAGTGGCACAGAGGAGGTGCTGGGTAACTGCTGGTTGGATTTAAGGGAATTTACAGCAGAGGTGTCCTCCGGCTGGGAGTTTTGGATGATGTCCCTTGCGATTCTTTGAGCCTACCACAGGATAGCATCCTTGCTATCCTGTGCCTCTCTCCTACTTCCATCTTAACCCAAACCACACCTCTGGGAGTTGTCTGTCCTTTTCCTGTTCCTCTCAGCAGTGTCCAATTCCTGAGGGATTCTTTGTTGGGACACTGAGATAAGTGGGCTCAGGTGGAATGAGGCACCAGGGAAGCTAGCTCTTTATGGTCCTAGAAGCAACCTCTGTCCTGCTCTTTGTCCATTAGGCTAAGGACTGAGACAGAGATAGACCATCAGAATAAGAATGGATCTAGGATTTGACTTCCAACCTCTTCGGCTTACAAAGGGACAACCCACAGCCTGGACCAGCAACCTCATTTCCTTCATTTTCTCACCTACCCAGAAGAATTCACTAATGCTCAGATTGTAAGGAAGTTCCTAACTTCATTGTCTCTAAGTATCACAAATGGTTGTCCCTGCAAAGATACAAGGACAGGCCCCTAATTTAAGGAGACAGCTTTATTACATGAGCCTCTTCAATATAAAGGGGAAAAGACCTCGCTGCCAAAGAGCTTCCTATTCTTTGATGGTACAGTAGAAACTATCAGAAAGTCAGCACTTCCTTTTTGTGGAACTGAGATGCTACAGATTTGGGAGGATAAGAAATTCCAAGCATAATTCCATTCATTTGTCTATTATTTTTAAGGTCCAGATGATGGAGGTATAGATGTCAGTAGCATTGCAAAGGTCATTTGATTTCACACATTTATAACCTATAATCTTTTATTCTGGAAGCCACCTTGGGGCCATATCACTTGTTCATTTTCAAACTTAAGTTGAATGAGGACACTGGAGACCCTCAGGTTAGACAAGATTTCCATGGAGAGTGATTCTGAAGAAGTCTCTTAAGACACTAATACAGTATTTAATGAACTTCATTTTTGGAAAATTATTCCTGTTCCATAGCTTTTGAATGTACCTGGCAAAGTTAGTTCACATAGCTGCTGCAATAACTACAGATAATGAACAGTGATATTAAGAGACACAGGCAGAGTCAGAAGAACCTGAGTTGTATCTAAACACAGTCCTACCAATACAAAGTATGACTATGACCATCATGAAGTGACACAGAAAAAACTGGACATGAAAAAATAAAAAGTGAAATAACATGAGGTAAAACCATGGGTAAAAAAATAACTAAAACAACATGAAGTGAAAAGGGAGGAGAAGAATGATAATTGTGCAATGAATATTGAAAGCAAGAGTTCATGTAATAGTTGATCTGTTAATCAATCTGTTCCTTGCTTGAAAGTTGCTTACAGTTTCATTATAGGTCATAAGCAAAGTAGTGGTGGGTTCTTTTTGTGGTTTTTTTTTCATTTTTTGTTTTTTCTTTGCTTTATTTACCTGTAAAGTGAAAGCAAAACTATTATCAGCCCTTTGTGGGCTCTGATCACTGTTTTCTCAAATGCTTTGAGGTGGTTCTTTCCTTGGCTTCAGGTAGTTAGTTTCCTTACACACATGTGCTGATCAATAATTCAGTGAGTACTTGAGGGGGAGCCTCTGAAAATTGTAAACATTCTCTCTCTACACAGGTCTCCCCTCTCCAAAACTCTTTCCTGTGAACTCCAGGTTTCTTGGCTTCTCCAGACTCATATCTCCATTTCCTCAATTGAGGGAGATGCCCAGGCTCTGTCTGAGTTCCCCGTCCCTGTCTTGCAGTCTAGAATATTTCTCTAGGCAGTAGGATGGGGCAATCTTCAGGCTCATCTAAGCTTTTCCACCTCTCAGAGATCACTGACCTTACTTGCCTGATGTCCAATGACTTGAGTTTTTTTCATATATTTTGTCTTGGTGTTTTTGTTTGTTTTGCTTTTAGTTATTTTGCACAGGTGGGTAAATCTGGTCCCTGTTACTCTATCTTGACTAGAGTGGAAGTGAAAGTTATTCCCCAAATTTGGTTTTAAAGGACCAGATTTCACCATTTAATACACACATATTTTATATTTTAAAAATCTAAAGTCAGGATGTGTGTTAAATACAATTCTACCTTACAACTGCCATTGGCCAAGAGGGAATTGTGTTACTGTTCACGCATGAGCACATGTGAACTTGGCCATGGCTGTTCATATTATCATCCCTTCAATTGAATTATGTGCATGATTATCACTGTATGTGTTGAGTTTAATTGACATTTAAAGTATCTTCAAAACAAGTTCATCATGGTTTTCCCTTGAAATAAAAAGTTATTGTGTATGAAAAATGACTCAGAATAGAAAAGTCTGATTAAAATAGTGTCTTAGGGACTTCCCTGGTGGCGCAGTGGTTGAGAATCTGCCTGCTAATGCAGGAGACATGGGTTCAAGCCCTGGTCTGGGAAGATCCCACATGCCACGGAGCAACTAAGCCCGTGAGCCACAACTACTGAGCCTGCGTGTCTGGAGCCTGTGCTCCGCAACAAGAGAGGGTGCGCTAGTGAGAGACCCACGCACCACAATGAGGAGTGGCCCCCACTTGCCACAACTAGAGAAAGCCCTTGCACAGAAACGAAGACCCAACACAGCCCAAAATAAATTAATTAATTAATTAATTTAAAAAAATAGTGTCTTAAATCAGTCTACCAGAGCTCTTTCAAAAACTATTAAATGAACATTTAAATTAAAAGAAAACATTTTGTCATAATATAATAGGTAGCATTTTTCTCTTAGTAGTCCATAAGATAATGTGTACCCTATGTCCAATGGCATTTTAGATTCAATTAAATACAGTAGCCAATTAACTGGGATGTTTATTGGTAAAGCTAATCCAACTTGCTTCCAAATTAACAGTGGTTAAAACAAGACAGAAGTTCACTTCCCTCTCACATTATCAGTCTGGGAACAAGTGACCTGTGGGTTGTGTGGTTATTCCATGTTGGGGACTCAGGCCCTTTTTATATTGTTGCTTCACCATGTGCAGGGTGTAGCCTTCATCTACAGGGTTGAAGATGACTTGATGTTGTGTATACATGTTAGGCAGTGGGAAGAGGGCAAAGGAGAAGTGAATGTCACACTCCTTCCCTTTAGGGTCACAGCCTAGATGTTGCACATATCACATGTGTTTTCATCCCACTGGCCAGAACATTGTCACATGGCCACAAACAGCTGCAAAGGAGAGAGGGAAATACAGCCCTTAGTCAAGGTGTCACATGCCCAGATGAAAATCAGAGGTTCTATTATTATGGACGGGGGGAAAATGAATAAGGTGGGGGGGACAAGGAGCATCTGATCTGTGTTCTGTGTGACCCTAGGGTTTTCAAATTGTTGGAGCTGCCTATAGAAGGAATGGATTGTCTAGAGAAATAGTGAGAGCTCTGTGACTACGTTGTTCAAGGAAGGCCTAATTGAACACTTGGAAGTGATGTTATAGAAAGCACTTAAGCAGTGGTTGGCAAAGGGACGATAGATGCCTTTGAAGGTCCCTCCCAGCCTGGAGAGTCACATGTGCTCAGGTCCTACCCACATTGGTCTGTGAGTCCCACTGGCTGTATGTGAATCACTTGTCTGCCGCCTGTGCCAAGGGCTTGGCTTCACTGAAAATGCCCAAATACATACAGAGAGCTCCAGATAAAATTCTATTTAACCCCCAGAGATCAGGGATGGGGCATGGGGGTGGGCAGAGCAGCAATAACTAGTCAAAGCTCTTAATCAGATCTTGATGGTGGTAAGATAGAGCTGCTGGGTGAGTCAGGCAGAGGTTGTTTAAGAGAGAAATGAGACCAGCTCAGGGTGCATTCTGTTACAGGTCTCCAGTTGGGGCATCCCCTAAGCTTCCCCATTGTTCCTCCTTTCTGAGTACAAGCACAGATAACAGGTGCCCTCATGCACTACTGGTGGGAGTGTGAAATGGTGTAGCCATCTTGCACAGCAAATTGGCACTGCTTACATGAAATAAGAATACACGTTACCTGTGCGCCAGATTTCCCACTCCTGGGATATAGCCCCCTAAATTTACTCAGACAGGTACAAGAAAATTCATCAAAGTATTGTTTGTGGAGGGGGGATATAGAAACAAAGTGAGAGTTTATCCTTGGAAGGGTGGACAGGTAAAATGTGGTGGATGACCACACTTAGAAGCAAGGAATCCTGTATCTTAACATCAGAGTGCCATGTGAAAACTATATGTTATCATTAGTCTATACCGTGTGTGTGCGTGTGTGTGTGTGTGTGTGTGTGCACGCACGCGTGTGCCCAGGCACACGTGTATTAGTCAGCTTATTCTGCCACAAAGCAATAACACATTCTGGGTGGCTTAAATAGCAGACATTTATTTTCTCACAATTCTGGAGGCTAGAGATTCACGATATAGATACCAGAAATTTTGATTTCTGGTAAGGGCTCTCTTCCTGTCTTGTAGATGGCTGCTTCCTCCCCGTGTCCTCATTTGGCCATTCCTCTGGTCTTGTGTGGAGACAGAAAGAGCTCATGCGTCCCTTCCTCTACTTATAAGGACGTCAATACAACCAGATTAAGGCTCTACTGTGATGACCGCATTTAACCTTACACCTCCCTAAAATTCTCTCTCCAAATATTTTGGAGATTAACCTTATACCTCCCTGAAAGTTCCCTCAAAGTACTTTGCGGGTTAGGGCTTGAACATATGTATATTAGGGGACTCAATGCATTCCATAACATTCCTCCCTATGCCTCCCACCAAATGCATGTCTTTCTCACATGCAAAATTCATTCATCCCTTCCCAACAGCCCCAAATGTCTTAATGTGCTCCAGAACCTATGTCCAGTCAAAAGTCTCATCTAAATATCACCTAATTTAGGTTTGGATGAGACGTGAGTTATGATTCATCCAAAGGGCGAAATTCCCCTCCAGCTGTGAAACCAGACAAATGATCTGCTTCCCAAGTATAGTAATAGGACAAGCATAGGATAGGCATTCCCTTTTGAAAAGGGAGAAACCAGAAAGAAGAGAGGGATGATAGATCCCAAGAAAGTGCAAAACTTAGCAAGGCAAATTTCATTAGATTTTTCAGACTGGAGAATAATCTTTGGCTGGATGCTTTGGGCAGTATCACCCCCACCCTCACAGCCCTTTGCTGTTGCCTTTCTCCTGAGGCACTAGTCAGGGGAAGCCTGTCCTACTGAAACTGAGGAGGCAACAGCCTTGCCCCCAGGGCCTGTTAGGTCTAGACCCAATGGTGGGAATGGCAGCCCTGATGATCTCTTAATCACCTTTGGTGTCATTCTTTCCTTTACTTGAAGGATGAAGCATGTTTGCAGCTAAGTAACTCTATTGTCCTGCCTTGTAGATTCCAAAAACTTTCCTTTATTTCATCCTCCCTCTGCTCCCCTTGGTCCATGCTGACAGTGCCTGTGCTTGTATAATCCCATCTCTGTTCCTGACTTCTGCTGAGATACCTAATTAAAATAATGAGTAATCTCCTCAAGGAGTGGTTTTCTAGCCACATCCTTGGTGTTCTCTCCAGAAGATGCTTTATATTTTTTGCAATATGGATAGAACGAGAATTTTTCAAATCTTCAAGTTCTGGTTCATCTTGCTTAATGATTCTGCTGGTTTCTCTCTCTACTCTTGCATTTTACTATAAGCAGCTGAGCTTCACATTCACCACTTTGCGTAAAAATCTCCTCAGCTAGATATCTAATTTCATTGCTCACAGGCTCTACCTTCCACAGAAGACTAGAACAAAATTCAGCCAAATTCTTTGCCACTTTATAATAAGGATCACCTTTTCTCCAGTTTCTAATGACACGTTCCTCTTTTCTCTTTGAGACCTCACCAGGAGCATCGTTAATGTCCATGTTTCTACCAACAGTCACTTCAATGCAATATAGGCTTTTTCTAGCATGCGCCTGAAACCTCTCCCAGCCTCTACTCCTCATCTAGTTCCAAATACACTTCCACATTTTTAGGTTTTTATTAAAGTAGTACCCCACTTCATGGTACCAAAATCTGTGTTAATCTGCTCAGTCTTCCACAACAAAATACCACAGACTGGGTGGCTTAAACAACAGACATTTCTTTTCTCACAGTTCTGGAGGCTAGAAGTCCATGGTCAAAGTGCAAGAAAATTTGCTTTCTTGTGAGAGCTCTCTTCCTGGCTTATAGTCAGCTGCCTTCTTGCTATGTCTTCACATGGCCTTTCCTCTGTGCATGTAGAGACAGAGAGGAGGCAACCTCTGGTGTGTCTTCTTCTTCTTCAAAGGGCACCAGTCCAATTGGATTAGGGTCCCACATTTATGACCTCATTTAACCTTAATTACCTCTCTAAAGGCCCCCCTCTAAACATACTCACATTGGGGATTAGGGCTTCAACATATGAATTTTGGAGGGACACGATTCAGTCCATAACGCTCACACTCTCTAGATCTCTCTCTCTCTCTCTCTCTCTCTCTCACACACACACACACACACACACTCTCTTTCCCTCTCCCTCTCCTCCTTCCTCTCCTTTTCTCTCCTTAATATACATCAATAATTTACCATTTAGAAGAGCACATGCAACACAATAAATAGGCATTAAGTAGTTTTGAATGGTTGCCTATGTGGGGCGTAAATGGTGTAGGAAATGGGGATAAAAGGGAAGGAAGGCATAAGGAAGGAAGGAAGAGGAATTACACAACAGAGAGGCCTTATCTACAGAGAAAAAAGAGGGTGAAATTTAAAAATATTTGAAATAATGGCTGGAGACTCTCCAGATTCGTCAAGAGATATACGCCAAGTGATTCAGAGAGGATAGACTCATAGAAATCCACACCAAGACACATCATGGTTAATGTCTGAAAACTAGGGACAAAGAAAGCCTTAAACAAGTCAAAGAGAAATTACACCTTACCTATAGGTGAAAATAGTTTGAATGACAGTGAATTTCTCATCAGAAAATATAGAGGCCAGAAGGAAGTGGCACAAGATTTTTCAAGTCCTGAAAGAAGAGAACTATCAACCGCAAATACTACATGTAGCAAAAATATCCATCAAGAATGAGGAATAAATTAAGACATTCTCAGATGAAGAAAACTAAGGGAATCTGTCACCAGCAGATCTACCCTAAAATAATAATAGCTAAAGGAATCTTTCCTAAAAGAAGACAACATGGAATATCAGGAAGGAAGAAAAACCAAGAGAAAGAGTAAAAATATAATTAAAATACATTACATTTTCCTTCTCCTGTTTAGTTTTCTAAATCATTTCTGATGGTGGAAGCAGTAATATGGTTCTCTACAAACATAACTCTTATGTAGGAGAAATATTTCAGATAGTTATATTATAAATGGTGGAGGGTAAAGGGGGCAAAAAGGGAGGTAATGTTTCTACTCTTCACTCACCCTAATAAAAAGATGACACAGAAGACTATGATAAATTATGAAATATAATACCTAGAGCAACCACTGAAAAAACTATAGAAAGAGATACACTTAAAAACAGTATAGGTAAAATGTAATTCCAAAACACATTCAATTAAAGATAGGAAGGCAGCAAAAAGGAAACAGAGAATCGAATAAGAGAGAGATCAAATAGTAAACAAAAATTAAATGATACACTTAAGTTCTAACTTATCAATAAGTACACCGGGTATAAATGGCCTAAATATTGCAATCCAAATACTGGTCAGCCAAGATGATTAAAAAATATGACCGTCTATGTGCTGTCTACAAGAATCTCACTTCAAATATAAAGATATAGGTATGTTGAAATAATGAAAGAAGATATACCATGGAAACATTAATCCAAGGAAAGCAGGAATGGATATATTAATATCAGATAAAGTAGACTTCAGAGCAAAGAAAATTACTAGGCACAGAGAGGTACATTAGATAATGACAAAAGTGTCAGTCTGCCAAGAAGACCTAGCAGTCCTAAATGGGTATACACCAACAACAGAACTGTAAAATATGAGAGGCAAATCTGACAGAACCAAATGAAGAAATAGACAAAGCCACAATTATAGCTGGGGTCTTTAACATACGTCTATCATTTGATGGAACTAGACAGAAAATCAGCAAGGGTATAGAGCTCCACAACACCATCAATGACAGGATCTAATTAACATTTATAGAACATTCCACCCAACAACAGGATACACATACTTTTCAAGTGTCCATGGAACATATACCAATATAGATAGACCATATTCTGGGATACAAAAAAAAATTCTTAACAAATTTAAAAGACAGGAAATACAGTGTGTTCTCTGGCATTAATAAAGTCAAACTAGAAATCAAGAAGTCAGAAAAAATACCAGGAAAAAGATAATAATAAAAAAAATCTAAAATAACGCATGTTTCAAAGATGAAGTCTCAAGTGAAATAAAAATACATTGAACTGAGTGAAAATGAAACATATCAAAATGAAAAATGAACATATCAAAATGGGATGATGCAGAAGCAGTGGTGAAAGGGAAATTTTTAGCACCAATGTTTACTTTAGAACAGAGGAAATGCCTCTAATTAATAATCTAAGCTCCTACCTCAAGAAACTAGAAAAGAAGAGCAAAATAACACCGAGGGAAGCAGAAAACAGGAAATAATACAGATAAGAGCAGATATTGATGATTAAAAACAGAAAGAAAAGTAGGGAAATCAATGAAACAGAAAGCTTAATGTTTGAAAAAATACATAAAATTGAAAAACCTCTAGCAACCCTAACCAAGAAAAAAGAGAGAAGACACAAATTACAGACATCAGGAATGAAACAGAAAATGTCACTACCAACCCCACAGACTTCAAAAGAATAGCAAAGGAATACTATGAACAACTCTACTCGTGTAAATTAAACAAGTTACATGAAATGGACCGATTCTCAAAAAACACTACCACAACTCACCTGATATAAAATAGATAATTTGAATAACCCTGAAACTATTTAGAAAATTAAATTTGTAAAGTAACAACCCCCAAAAGCAGAACCTCCATGCCCATTTGGTTTCACTGGAGAATTCTAACAAATGGTTAAAGAGAATTAACCCTATTTCTTAACAGTCTCTCCAAAAAGCAGAAGTGGAAAGAACACATCTCCATTTATTTTATGAAGCCCTTAATACCCTGAAACAATTTCAGGCAAAGACAATACAAGAAAATTATAAATTAATATCCTTCATGATTGTAGATGTAAAAATCGTTATCAAAGTATTAGCAAATAGAATTCGGCAATATATTAAAAAAGAATTGACACCATGACCAAGAGGGGTTTATTCCAGAGATGCAAGGTTAGTTTGTTATTCAAAAATCAATCAATATTATTTATCACATCAAAAGGCTAAAGAAGAGAAATCGCATGACTATGTCAATTGATACAGATAAAGCACTTGACAAAAGTCAGCACATATTTATGATAAAATCTCTTTTAAAAACTAGGAATGGGGGTGGGGGGACTTTCTCAACTTGATAAAGTACATCTACAAATACCCTTCAGCTAGCTAACAATACACTTACTTGTCAAAGAATGAATGCTGTCCTACGTAGATCACGAGCAAGGCAAGGATGTCCACTCTCAGCACCGTTAGTCCATATAGCACTAGAGGTTTTAGGCAGGACAATTAGGCAGGAAAGTAAATAAAAGGCGTACAAGATGGAAAGGAAGAAATAAAACTGTTTTCGTTTGCAGATAACATGATTTGTCTATGTAGGGAATCCTGATAAGTCAAAAACAAAACAAAAAACCAAAAAACTCCTACATCTAATACGTGAGTCAGCAAGATTGCAGAATGTAAGATCAGCATTAAAAACAAATAGCAAATATGCATGTGGAAACTATAATTACAAAACATGAAACCACTTACAAGCACTCAGAAACATGAAATACCTAAGTGAAACAAAGATTTAACAAAAGATGCATAGGACTTTTATGCTGAAAACTACAAAATGCTAATAAAACAAATCAAAGGAGATCTAAATAGAGAGAGACACTGTATCCAGGGTTTGGAAGATGAGTCAATATAGTAAAGATGCCAATCCTCCCAAACTGACGTACAAATTTAATAAAATTCCCATCAAAATGCCAGAAAGATTTTTGGTAGATATAGACAAAATTATTCTAAAATTTATATGGCAAGGCAAAAGAACTAGAATGGCCAAAAGTATTTTGAGATATAAAAATAAATGGGAGAAATCACTCTTCCTGATTTCAAAGCTTATTATATAGCTACAGTGATTAAGATTGTGTGATACTGGGCTTCCCTGGTGGCGCAGTGGTTGAGAGTCCGCCTGCCGATGCAGGAGACACGGGGTCGTGCCTCGGTCCGGGAAGATCCCACATGCCGCGGAGCGACTAGGCCCGTGAGCCATGGCCGCTGAGCCTGCGCGTCCCGCAACGGGAGAGGCCACAACAGTGAGAGGCCCGCGTACCACAAAAAAAAAAAAAAAAAAAAAAGATTGTGTGATACTGACAAAGGGACAGACACATAGGTAATTGGAACAAAATTGAGAATCCAGAAATTGACCCACACAGTATGGCCAACTGATTTTTGACAGAGGTGCAAAAGTAATCCGACAAAGGAAGGACAGTCTTTATAGCAAACGGTACTGAAGCAATTGCATATCCATAAGCAAAAAAATAACATAGGAGAAAATTTGCAGACCCTAGAGCTTAGTGAAGACTCTTAGACATGACACCAGAGCATTATCCATAATATATATATATATATTATGAAGTCCTATATATATATATATATATATATATATATATATATATATATATATATATATATATATATATATATATATATATATATATAGGACTTCATCAAAAAAACAGTTTTAAGTGTTCTGCTAAGGACCTGGTTAAGAGGATGAAAAGGCAAGCTAATAAATGGGAGAAAATATTTGCAAACCTCATATCTGACAAAGCACTCATATCTAGGACACATAAAGAGTTCTCAATACTCAGCCCTGAGTAAACAAACAGTCCAATGGGCCAAAGACATGCACAGACATTTTTTGGAAAAGGACATACAGATGGCAAATAAGTACATGAGAAGATGTTCAGTATCACTAGCCACTAGGGAAATGCAAATTAAGATCACTTTGAGGTATCACCATATACCTTTTAAAACAGTTCAAGCAAAATGGCTGGCTGCATAGAGGAACTAGATCACTCATATATTGTTGGCGGGCATGTGAAACGGTACAGCCGCTCTGGGAAACAGTTTGGCAGTTTCTCAAAAAACTAAGCATGGGGCTTCCCTGGTGGCGCAGTAGTTGGGAGTCTGCCTGCCGATGCAGCGGACGCGGGTTCGTGCCCCGGTCCGGGAGGATCCCGCATGCCACGGGGCGGCTGGGCCCGTGAGTCATGGCCACTGGGCCTGCGCGTCCGGAGCCTGTGCTCCGCGGCGGGAGAGGCCACAGCAGTGAGAGGCCCGCGTACCGAAAAAAAAAAAAAAAAAAAAAAAAAAAAAACACTAAGCATGCAATTACCACACAAACCAGCAATTGCAGTCTTGGTCATTTATCCTAGAGAAATGAAAACTTACGGTCACACTAAAACTCGTAGTTGCATATTCATAGCAGCTTTATTCATAATCGCCAAAAACTGGAATCAGTCCAGATGTCCTTCAGTGGACATTGTTTAGACTTGTCAGTGCATGGTGATAATAAAGAGCAGACCAACTTTAATTGGTTCTTTTTTTTTTTTTATTTCTCTGCACACAATGCACCTCTTTATTTTCCGCACCTGAGGTGGACTGCTCTCACTGCCCGGCCCTTGGTAAACCACTGCTGAGAGGTAACAGTGGTACCGTCAAAGGCTGCAGTGACACCGCTGTCCCTCCACTAAAGCATGGGCCGGGCTCCCCGCCAGCCCCTGAGAAACTGACTTCAGAAATAGCAGTAAATAGAGGCTATTTCTGAACTCCATCTTCATAACCCTGCTTCTTTCTCATAACGAGGAGTCTTAGCCCTTCTGCCCCTTAGTCAGGGTCCCTAGTCCTTGCCATTTCTTGCCACAGTGGACAATAGGAAAAGGCTCCAAAACACCTTGGATTGTGGCCTCCCTGGCCCTCATACCCAAAGGATAAAGCTGCCATTTTGCTGGTGACAGCCTTACTCCTGAAGAAGAGGAAATACCACGGTGCTTTTGAGGAAGACTTTGTGCCTTTGATTTTCCAGTTCCAGGCAGCACTTTAACTGTGACCCCACCAGGTGAAAACCTTTGGTTTATTTTGACTTAATCTGGGATTGCAGTGTCCCCTGCCCGACAACATGGGGTTGTCTATAAGCAGAATTGGACATGGATGGAGGAGGGAGGATTAGATAAAAGGCACTCATCCAAGCAGGGAAAGATGTACTATGTTGATTTCTATGAAGTGTCAGTGAGAGAGACCTCTCACCCCTGATTTCATTTAGTAGTAGTCGCTAGCATCTTAACTGAATTGATCACAAATTAGGAAGTCTTGGGCCAGCCCTATAAAATGCCATTATTCATACTGACATTACGAGGTGACTTATGTTAATGATTATTATTATAGTCTTAATAAGTGGTAATATACCTTGCTACTCATGCTAGTACATGTGCACACATGCATATGCACACACACACACACACACACACACACACATTATACACACATCCTACCCATTGTAGGCTCTTTATAACAAAATTTAAACCACTGTGGTAAAGGAGATAACCATAGCAGAAGAGTTGGGCAGTGTGGGGAGGGATAGGTACTATCATTGGTTGACTGCTCACCACGTGCCACATACTCTGCTTGGGGACTTTACATGTCTTAGCTCATTTAGCCCTCAGCAAAGAACCTGTAAGGTAAGTGCTATTATCATTCCTGTGTTACTGATGAAGAGACCAGGGCTGAGAGAAGTGAAAAGAGATAATCCGATTATGTCACTCCTGCTGCTTAAAGTTCTACAATGATTCCCCCTTCTCCTGAAGATAAAAGTACTCGCTCCTCATCTCAATCTCCAGGTTGTGTTCTGGCAACTTCCCTAGTTTCATCTCAGACAACTCCCACCACACACACACACACACACACACACACACACACACGCACGCGCGCACACACACACACACACACACACCCACTTGCAGTAGGTGTTCCAGCCACACTGACCTTTTTTCAGTTCCTCTAATGTGCCACATTCTTTTCTGTTCTAGGGCCATTGCAAATAGTATTCTCTCTGCCTGGACTGCTCTCCTGTATGTCTACCTGCTACCCACCATCTACCTCCGACCCATTCTCCAGGTCTTAGCTTAGATGTCACATTCTCAGTTTCTCAGGGGAGCTTCCTGTGACAGCCCCCTTGACTACAGTGCCCCTCAGACTATGTTAGAACCCTTTGGTGTGTCCTTCCATTGCATTCTGCATTTCAACCATATTACTTATCACTTAGTTTTACATGTGTTCAGGGTCTGTTTTCCTCATTAGATGAAGATTCCTGTCCACAGGCTGTCCTGTTCTCTGCTCTATCTCTAGCACCTAGTACAGTGGCTGGCACGTGATAAATGTTCCATAAGTATTTGTTGAATGAATGTATCTTCAAGCCTTCTATAATTGGTGCATAATCGGTGCTCAATGAATATAATTAAACTATAAATATAGTTGTTATTCTTATTGTCCAAGGGCAAATAGCTAGTCAGGGGCAGAACCAGGAATCATACCCACGTCTGAATCTAAAGCCCATGTTCCTTTCAAATTATGGCTCTGCCTGCAGAAATGGGTTCTAGGCCTAGCAGTGCCACAAACTGGCTGTATGAGTCAGGGTGAGACACTATATCACTCTGAATCTCAGTTTTCCCATCTGTAAATTGGGGTAGGGCTAGGTGAAGTTTAGACTGCACTGTATGCAATCTAGAGGAAGAGAATAGAAGTCTAGATGGGAGGGGGCTCTAAGTAGTGGATTAACTGACCAGTACAAATCACTATCATCCCTCTGCAAGGCAGTTGAACAGGTATACCGAGAACCCTCAATATGTTTACGCCCCTTAGTCTGGGTAACCCCAGTCAGGCAGTGTGGAGTAGTGGGTGGTGTTAGAGAGCCCTGGGTTCAAATCACAACATCCCATTTACTGCAACTTACCATCCTGAACTCCCAATTTCCTTCTTTACAGATGGGATAATAACACCCATCCTTTTAACCTTTTCTAAGGTAAAAGCAATATAATAACTTGAAAAGAAAATTTTGAATATTGAAAGAAAAATTTCGCCTGTCATCCTACCCACCTTACATAATTCTTTCTGTGGTTCTGTGCCATTGAGGGCCACCTCTTGAGGCAGGAGCCACAGGCAATGCTGAAGAAAGGAGAGAGAATGAACACAGAAGCAGGCTGAGGTCAGAGGCCGGAGGCCAGGGTGTGGAGCAAGAGTAACCATGGGATGGGCTGGGGCAGAGGAGAAAGCCAGCTACTGAGGCAGAATAAAGGAGATGCCTAATCTGAGTAATGGATGATGGCTAGACAGAACCTGAGAACCAGAGAGTAGAGAGTGAGTGGGAGGGCATCAGTGTGCCCTAGAGGGGCTTCCTTCCAAAGTTTTGTGGCTCTTTCACTTAGGCAGGCTTCAGTGGTCTCAAAGATCCTTGAAACTGTACTCTTGCCAATTCCTTTTGTTTAGTCACATGCACGTGTATTTTGAAATTGCAATCCTAGTGTATATACCTTTTCATGGAGTATCTTCAACATTTTCCATGTCACAAGTCTTCATAATGATGCCTTTTAGTGGCTGCCAAATATTCCAATTTTGCCCATAGACCAGAAAGCATATCCCTGTGTATTAACTTTTTGCTTCCTTGACTTATTTCCTTAGAATAAATTGCTAGGTGTGGGATTACTGAGCCAGAGGGTATGCAATTGGGATTTAACAACCAGAAATAGGTTTTATGCTTTCTAGGAAAAGAAATGAGCTGCAGTTCTTCCCGTCTCCTGCCTCTTCTGGAACTGATGAGGGGACCCTATAGAGCTGTGTGGTCCAATATGAGAGCCATTATCCCCATGTGGCTGTTTAAACTTAATTTTAATCAACTGAGTAAAATTAAATAAAATTCAAAATTCAGTTCCTCGGTTGCACTAGCCATATTTTGAATGCTCAGTAGCTTCATGTGCCTAGTGGCTACTGTATTAGAAAGCATAGATACAGAAAATTTCCATCATTGTAGAAAATTTATTGGATAGTGCTGCTCTAGAGTTTCTCAAGAGGTCATGGTTGGCATCTTGGGTGGGAGTTATTTGTGATGTGGGACTTTCCTGTGCCTTGAGAGGCTGTTTAGCATTTCTGGCCCATATCCACTAAATGCCAGTAGTGCTCTCCCTTGAATAAATCTAACAGCTAAAACCTGCCCCATGTTTTCAAATGCTCCATCAAGGAACAAAATCATCCCCATTCAAGACCCACTGAGCTTTTAGCTTAGAAGAAAGAATCTCCTGCCTTTGTGGGGACGGCTTCAGGCTGCCTCTGCCTGAAGAGAGGGAAGCTTAGAAAGATGGCTTAACAAGATAGCCCTGGCTCAGAGCCTAACTCTGTACTCCATTTCTCTAACTCTGTACTCCATTTCCCTAACTCTGTACTCCATTTCCCTTTTCCTGCCTTCTCCTGCTGGTCTGTTTCCTCCTTTGGGGGAATGGCAGGAACAAGACCCTGCAGATGGAAAAGATCAAGACCCGTTTGAAGGCTGAGTTTGAGGCCCTTGAATCAGAGGAGAGGCACCTGAAGGAATACAAGCAGGAGATGGACCTCCTGCTACAGGAGAAAATGGCCCATGTGGAGGAACTCCGACTGATCCACGCTGATATCAATGTGGTATGTGGCTGGCTGCCTGAAGCCTATTTCTGGGCCCTTTGAGGAGGAATAGGCAGTGGTGAGTGCTGTGGACTCTCCTTGAGATATGGCTGTGGCCGATTTGGGGGAGTAGGCATCAGGCTATGGTGAAATGGAAGAATCCAGGAGTTCTGAGATCCAGCCCTGGCTCTGTCACTGATCGACTGTATATCACTGGACAAGTTCCTTCTTCTCTCGGGGCCTCATTTTCCTTTTCTGTACCATGAGAGGAATTCAGTCACCTCTGAGGTCTCACTCAGCACTGATGTGCTCTCATTCTGGGAGTCTAGAAGTTGAGAGCTAGCCTTGGGGAAAAGCAGAGCAGGCAGGTGCCTTGGGGATCTAACTTAAATTTAGGGCTCCAAAGCTTCCAACTAAGCCAAACAAACCATCTCTGCCAGCCTACCCAACTGGGGCTCCCTCATTACAGTCTCTCTTTTGGAGACCCTTGGAATGTGGGGAATGAACTGCCTGCTATGGTGATAAGCCCCCCACTTTATAGAGTTATTAAAGCAGAGTCTGAATGATCACCTGTCTGGGCTGCAGTATTGGTGATTCCTTCACCAGGAGGGAGGTTGGAGGTGCTGACCTGTAAGGCCCTTTCCAACCCTTAGAGCCTATGATAATGAGAATTTTTTTTTAAAATCACGTTTGAAGGAGCTAAGTTTCTATTCTTGGGAGACTCATTTCTGTGGCAATATCTACTTCCTGATATTGCCAGGCCTAGGGTCTTAAAGGAAATATGAATGCAATTTGGACAGTAGTTACCTGGGATTGTCTGTGTCACAAGATCACAGGATATCAGGGTCTCATGAGGAGTTGGCAGTTCTGCTGCCAGCTAACTAAGGATAGAGAAATAAACAAGGTATTAGTCACAGAGGGGCTGAAAATCTGGGCCAGTGGATCTCCAACTTGAACATGCCTCATGAGTCACCTAGAGGGCCTGTTAAAACACAGATTGTTGGACTTCACCGCAGAATTTCTGATTGCTTATATCTGGGGTGGTGCCTGAGAATTTACATTCCTAATGAGTTCCCAGTTGACGCTGATGCTGCTGATCTGGTAACTGCATTTTGGGAACCACTGATCTAGGAGAAAAGCCACTGGTCTGGGAGGCAGAAGCCCTGAGTCTTTATGTAGTCTTTGCTCCTAGGAAGCATTTCTCTGAGGAAGTTACTTCTCTCTGAGTCTCAATTCTCTGATCTGTAAAATGGTGGTGGGGTGCACTACATGAACTCTAAGGGCCATTCCAGCTCTAAGATGCTATATTTGAATAATAACTACCACTAATTGAGCCTTTACTCTGTGTTAGCCCCTGTACTGAGCGCTTATATGAATTCAATCGTTGAATCTTCACCAAGATTATATGAGGTAGGTATGAATGTTACCACCATTATACAGATGAAAAAACTGAGGCTTGACAAGAGTCACATAGAATACATAGTGGGTTGAGGACTTGATCACAGATTGGTTTGGCTCTGGAGCCTGTGCTATTATCCACTCAGCTGTACAGCCTCGCTGAGAATCTTGGAGTCTTTTCTCTGTGCTTGCCTCACTCTGTGTTCCAGATGGAAAACACCATCAAACAGTCTGAGAATGACCTAAACAAGCTGCTAGAGTCTACCCGGCGGCTACATGATGAGTATAAGCCGCTGAAGGAACATGTGGATGCCCTGCGCATGACTCTGGGCCTGCAGAGGCTCCCTGACCTATGTGAAGAGGAGGAGAAGCTCTCCTTGGAGTAAGCTGCCTGCCTCCTGTCCCTGCAACATACACCACAGACACACACACACACACACACACACACACACACACACACACACACACACACACGTATATATACACACACATATATATACACACATAAAGCCTGGTCTGAAAGTCAGGGTACCCAGTCCTAGCCCCAGGCCTGTCAGTGGCCGACTCATTGCATGACCTTGGGTAAGTCTCTGTGTTGGGCTGTTAGATGATTAGACTAGAATTACTAGATGGCTTTTAAAGTTCCTTGTGCAATTTTGACAATACAAGACTATGTCTATGACTCTTTGTGTGTGTATGTGTCTGTGACTCTTAAGAGGTCACTTTCCAAGTCAAGGTCTAGAAGGGGTGTCCAGAAACCTTGAACACACAGAAGGGTGAGCTTTCATGGCCTCCAGGGGCTAGCCTGGAACTTTATCTTAAGACCCAGAGTTAAGAACTAGGCTTACTTTACAGAGACACAGAGCTCATTTCAGTAGAAGGAATACAAGGGAACATACTTCCTTAAGGTAGAGCAGGCTGCCTGTGGAAGTGGTGAGCTTCTTATTCCTAGAGGTATGCCAGCAGAGGCCTGAGAACACTTAATAGGAATACTGCAAAGGAACATGGGATGGAGGGCAGACAAATGCCCTTTGAGGACTTGGCTAGCTTTGGGATTTTTTAAATTTTTCTGGGCCTGTCAGAGCCAAGGAGCAGGAGGAGTACCCTTCCCAACACACAGTGGGCCTGGTACCCAGGGAAAAGAGCCTTGGGCTGGAGAGGGTGCAGGAACTTCCTACAGTGAGCCACAGCCTAACCCCCTTCGTTCTGTAGCATGGAGTCCTTAAGAGGGGCAAGGTTCTCCTTGCTTTCAGAATGATCCAGCTAATGTCTCTCATCTCCAAAGTTACTTTGAGAAGCAGAAAGCAGAGTGGCAGACGGAGCCTCAGGAGCCCCCAATCCCTGAATCCTTGGCCGCCGCAGCCGCTGCCGCCCAACAACTCCAAGTGGCTAGGAAGCAGGACACTCGGCAGACAGCCACCTTCAGGCAGCAGCCCCCACCTATGAAGGTGAGTGAGCTGGGTATGGACTGTGGAGGAAGCAAGGTATCCTCAAGCCGCCCCATGGAAGGTTGGGTCTGGGGCTTTGGCCTTACTTATTTGGGGTCTTCCTAAAACAGCCTTCGCTTGGGACACAGAGGAAGGGGTGGTGTGTATGTGTGCTATAGTAGAGCCACTGGTCTTGTTGCCTCATATTCCCAGAGAGGTTAGAATGCAGGGAGATTGGCAGGCTCTGCTAAAGTATAATTTTCAGAAAGTTAGAAACGTGACTCGGACAAATATATAGTGAATGTGTGTCATTAACAAGGGAGCCAGCAGCATCACAAAGCTGGTTCCAGAAGCATTAGAGGAACGGATAATTATATAGTCAAGAAAAGAAAGGAATGCCAAAATAAGTTTGCAATGTTAAATCCAGAACTGGTTAATGTCCTACAGGAAAATAATGTCCTACAGGTTAATGTCCTACAGGAAAATAAAACTGTAATCTTTAGGATTACCTTTTCTTTGTAACAAAAATAATTTGCATCTCTACTGGGCAAAAGCCATTTGTGCCTTATCAACATTAAGTCACAGCATCTGGGCCCTGATCAATAGTAAATAGTCAAATAGTATACTATTTAATGGAAAAGTATTTATAGCCAGTGGAACAGAATAGAGAGCCCAGAAATAAACCCACTCACCTACGTTCAATTAATCTTCGACAAAGGAGGCAAGAATATACAGTGGAGACAAGAAAGTCTCTTCAGCAAGTGGTATTGGGAAAGCTGGACAGCTGCATGTAAATCAATGAAGTTAGAACACTCCCTCACACCATACTCAAAAGTAAGCTCAAAACAGCTTAAAGACTTAAATGTAAGACATGATACCATACAACTCCTAGAAGAGAACACAGGCAAAACATTCTCTGACATAAATTGTACCAGTGTTTTCTTAGGTCAGTCTCCCAAGGCAATAGAAATAAAAGCAAAAGTAAACAAATGGGACCTATTCAAATTTATAAGCTTTTGCACAGCAAAGGAAACCATAAACAAAAATGAAAAGCCAGCCTAAGGAATGGGAGGAAATATTTGCAAATGATGCGACCAACAGGGACTTAGTTCCCAAAATATAAACACAGCTCATACAACTCAATAACACAAAAACAAACAATCCCATCAAAGAATGGGCAGAGGACCTCAATAGACATTTCTCCAAAGAAGACATACAGATGGCCAATAGGCACATGAACAGATGCTCAGCATCACTAATTGTTGGAGAAATGCAAATCAAAACTACAATGAGGTATCACCTCACACCGGTCAGAATGGCCATCATTAAAAATTCTACAAATAACAAATGCTGGAGAGGGTGTGGAGAAAAGGGAACCCTCCTACACTGTTGGCAGGAATGTAAATTGGTGCAGCCACTACGGAGAACAGTATGGAAGTTACCATATGATCCTGCAATCCCACTCCTAGGCACATATCCAAGGGAAAACTCTAATTCAAAAAGGTACATGCACCCCAATGTTCATAGCAGTACTATTTACAATAGCCAAGACATGGAAGCAACCTAAATGTCCATCGACAGATGAACGGATAAAGGTGATGTGGTACATATATACAATGGAATACTACTCAGCCATTAAAAAGAATGAAATAATGCCATTTGCAGCAACATGCATGGACCTAGAGATTATCATACTAAGTGAAGTAAGTCAGACCGAGAAAGACAAATACCATATGATATCATTTATATGTGAAATATAAAATATGATACAAATGAACTTATTTACAAAACAGAAACAGACTCACAGACATAGAAAACAAACTTATGGTTACCAAAGGGGAAAGGGGGTGGGACAGGGGTAAATTAGGCTTTTGGGATTAGCAGATACAGACTACTATGTATAAAATAGATAAACAACAGGGTCCTACTGTATAGCACAGGGAACTATATTCAATATCCTGTAATAAACCATAACAGAAAAGAATATCTATCTATCTATCTATCTATCATCTATATCATTTTGCTGTATACCAGAAGCTAACACAACATTTTAAATCAACTATACTTCAATTTTTTAAATAAGTAGTAAATAGTCAAACAAAGAGACATTCTCCTAGGGCAAGGGTCAGCAAACCAGAACCCATAGGCCAAGTGTGACCTGCTCCCTGTTTTTGTAAATAAAGTTTTATTGGCCCCCACACATGCCTGCTTGTTTATGTATTGTCTATAGCTTCTTTTATGTAAGGCAGTTAGAGCTGAGTAGTTGCAACTAAAATCATATGACCTGAAAAGAAAGTCCAAAATATTTACTATCTTGGCCTTTACAGAAAAAGTTTATTGATACCTGTCCTAGAGAATTAAATAATCCTTGAGTGAGCCTGTTAGACCATGCTCCAGTATAATGCTTAATGAATATGCAATTCACATTTTGCCTTATTGCCAAATTTTGGATATTTTTCCTCAGTACCCCTCTTTGACTCTCACTCCCTTATATCCTTTGCATCCCTTACATCCAGCACAGATCTTGCTACTTGGGACTCACTGCTTGGGTCTTGCTCCTTCCTGTTGGGAAATCGCAATTGCTTGTGGGGGCCCCTGGGAAAGATGAGCCATGGCCTAGAAGAATCTGACCACTAACTTGCTTTGTCTTGTGCCCCCCACCAGGCCTGCTTGTCATGTCACCAACAAATTCACCGGAATGCACCTATATGCCCTCTGTGCAAAGCCAAGAGTCGGTCCAGGAACCCCAAAAAGCCAAAACGGAAGCAGGATGAATGAAAAGAGGGAGAACACTTAGAGCTCTGCTGCTCATAACCCCTCCCCTTGGCCAGAGTGATTGATGTCTCCATGTGAAACAACCCTTCCCCACCTCTACAAAGTCTCCTATTTAATGTGATGGAAGCACAACCCCTCTCTCACTTTGCTCTTATTTCTTTTTGCTCTTGGAGTTTCTGGTTTAGGAAGAGATGTGGTTCAGGTGCTAATGACAGTTGTGTCTAAAGATCCCTTCTCTCTCACCCACATTTCAACCCCTGCCCTTGTTTGGAGCTAAGGGAAGGGCGGAAGTCCCAGATGTGATTCTCTGTCTCTTGTGCCTGAGGCCTGGGGCCTAAGGCCTGAGGGCCTGGGGAGACCCATATCTTGTTTCAGGTGAAGGCTCCAGTGTGCCCCCTCCCTGTACCTTTGCCTTAGGCTCTGAAGGGACAACAGTCTTCTTGCTGGACTTTTCAATAGGCTTGGTGCATTTATCTGCCCCACCCGCAACCTCATCTCATCCTCAAGGCCCGGAGGTAGCTTGGACAAGCTCTCCTTTTTCATATTCATTTGGGAGGCCTGGCTGTTATTATTGAGCTCACCACCCCACCACCTGGCAGTTTCCCAGATATATTAAAGTTCTCAGGTACCAGGCTATGTGTCTGGGGATCCTAAAATCTGTGGGCTTTTCTCCCATAATAAACCCTAGCTTTTGAAAATCAGTAGCAGATGTTCCCCACAGTGAAATCAGGGAGCCAGACCCCCTCCACAAGTCCTGCCTAACTCGTTGCCTAAGTCATTGGTCTGAGGGTTCTGCTATCGGGGCTGCCTTAGGCTGGAGAGGCCCCAGGCTGACATTTGTGTCGACTTTTGTTCAAAACCATTACTCTGGCACTTACTCAAATGGTATATCTTAGAGGTCAGAGTAGTGGGTTGAGATTCAAGTGAATGCCAATCACTTTACACATGCAGGTAGGTGGGATTTCTACTCCAGTCTCTCTTCTCTAAGGCAGCCTCAGCTCAGGTCAGCTTTTGGCCACCCCTTTTTCTGTGGATTGTGTAGGTGGATTTCCCTCTCAAAAGAAAAGGCACCAGGCTCCCCAAGCCCTACAGCTCTTCCCTCCTCCAAAGCCACATCTCTAGTCAAGTCACTCTCAAACTTAAGGGACAGGGATTGGGGCTGGCTGACTGAAAAAGTGTTAGCTCCTGGCTGGGGAGGGGGGATATTTTTCCTTCCTTTCTTAGCTGTAGTTTTAAGTTGCCACAGCGTCTGTGTGTTCATAATATATAAAAGGTTCCTCTTCTCTTTGAAAGTAAGAGCGTTATGTCTGTACAAATCCTTTTAAATAAACATTTGTTCATTGGAGTAAATGCTGACTCAGTGCCTACAAGTACCAGGTAACAGAAAAGATGTAATGCCCTTTCCCCTTCTGGGTAGCTCTTCTTTACTCTTATTCACTCCACCCTACAAGTGAGAAAACCAGGCACACCACCGCATAATAATTTACCCTATTTTTATAATAATTTCCATGTACTCAGTGCCTACTCTGTGTCAAGTCTCTATGTAAGATGCTTTATATAGATGATTGTATTTGGTTTTCAAAACAACCTTTCAAGCTAAGTATTCTTATTGCCATTTTCCAAAAATGTAAACTGAAGCTCAGAGAAGTTAAATAACTTGTGCAGAGTTAAACAGACAGATAGTAAGAGAAGTATCAGGATTTGAACACAGATTTGTCTGGTACCAGAGTCCATTTTTTTTCCTACTTTTTCTCCATGATCACTTTTTTAAGCTTTTCTCCCATTTGGGATGGCTTGATCACAGGAGTAGGTGAAATAACTCTGAACTAGAAATCAGGGACTAGGAATTCAGTGACTGATGCAGGAATGTAAAGGCCTGTTCCCCTATGAGGATACAATAGGGAACAACTCCAAAGGGTCATCCCAGCTTCAGAGCTCCCCATGGGTGGACTGTGGTTTCCGTTAAGACTGAGTTGCAGTTCAATAGCTCCCTCTGTCCAATCCTGCCTCCTTCTCTTCCCTTTTCTTCTACAAGTGTTGATCCCAAGGGCACCCTAATTAATATCCTGAACATTAAACGGTCCCAATGCTTTCCAGAAACACAACAGTTGACAGAAACTTCTCTGTGCTTCAGTGTCCTCATCTGGGAAAATAACAGTACCTACTTCTGGCACTGTTGTGAGCAATGCCAGGCATATAGTAAGCACTCAATGCCAGGCATGTAGTAAGTACTTCTACCCCTTGTGCCTCTGGCACCAGGTAGATTGGATGAGCGGTCAAAAGAAACACTATTTGTCTTAGCTGACATTACTCTACCACCCCAGATTTTGTTCAGCTACAAGTCTGCTTTTAAGGTGGCCTAGACTCACTCTGGGCAAAGGGAGGACACTCAGCTGTGTAACTTGGAGTACACCTTAACCTGTATAGCTCTCAGCAGGTCCCCGTAAAGTATAGGAGAAGTGGTCATTGCTTTGCATCTTTGGCACACTGGAGGTCAGATCTGTCAATTCAGTTGCAGCACAACTAGCCAGGTCAGCTGTTTCCCAGGGAACACCTCTGAATGGGAAGGGAACAATCAAATGTTGAGTACCTATACCTGCCAGCCACTGGGTGGGGTGCTACCATCTCATTTAATTTTTCTGGTTCAGCTATCTGTTGTGAAACAAACCACCCAAAAACTTAGTGGCTTAAAACAGCCACCATTTGTTTGCTCGTGATTCTGCAATTTGAGCAGGACTTGCTGGGAATGGCTTATTTCTATTCCATGTGGTGTTGCCTCAGACAGCTTGGCTGGGGCTGAAGGACCCAAGATGTGTGCTCTCTCATATCTGATACCTCAGCTGTGGTGGCTGAAACAGCTGTGGGCTGGCTGGGCCTCCCACCTCCCTTTGTAGTATTTTACTCTCCAGGGCCTTTCTTTCTCCATTGGGCCTCTCTCTCCAAGTAGAATAGTGAGACATTTTTTTTTATGTGGCAGCAGTCTTCCCAGAGGGTGAAAACAAAAGCTGCAAGGCCTTTTGTGGCATAAGACCAGATGTCATACAGCAAAACTGCTGCTGTACTCTATTGGTCAAAGCAAGTCACAGAGCCAGCCCAGATTTAAGGAGTGGGGAAAAGAGACTCCGCCTCTTGATGGGAGGAGCTGCATGTATGCCAGAGATGGGGGCAATTCTTGGTCGTATTTGCAGACAACCTACCACATCATCCAACAGAAACCTTACAAGGAAGGCATTATGCGTGTCCATTTTTACAGATGATAAAACTGAGGCTCAAAAAGGGTAAAATAGTTGCCCAACAAAGCACTAGGAAGGGGCAGAGCCAGGAGGCAAAGCTAGGTCTGTCTGCCTTTAAAGCCTGTGTTTCTTCTGCCTAAGAGCAGTTCTTCAGATAAGTCTGAGACCTGGTTAGAGGAGACTAAAGAAAGGAAGAGAAGGAACAAAATAGAGTAAAAGACGAAGACGAGGCAGGTGAAGGAGAGAGAGATGAAGGAGGAGGAGGAGAGTAAGGGAAGTTATTTGTTATATTGGTAAGATGCTGTAAAGCACCTTCTTCAACATTCTCATTTAATGCTCACATTAATAGCCCTGTACTGTTAGTAGTATTACATTTTATAAATGAGACCCAGAGAGGGGAACTGACTTACCCAAGGTCATTTAGCAGGTTAAGAGCAAAGCCACAACTAGAACCCAGGCCTTCCAATCTGGGAATAACCCGGTTTGGGGCTCTCTTTACACGTTTGACACAGTGGGGATGATTGTATACCTGCTTTGTGACAGATGGGTCGCTTTTACACTGAGGATAGGTGCTCACTCCACAGGGGAAGGCCAGGCAATTTTAGCAATTCTGCTCTTAAGTCCAGTTCCCTGTTACTATTATGCCCCCAGCTTTCCCATAGCGATTATCAGCATCTTTGCAATGATCAACATCTCCCAAGGTGAACTCTGGGAAGGCTGTTAACTCAGGGCCAGGTGCCCTTAGGTTAGGTACTTAACCTCTCTGGGGCTCCAATATCTCATATGTGAGGTAGGAATAGTAGTAGTCCTCTCCTCATGGCATTGTTGTGAAGATTAAATGAGCTAATAATATATGTAAAGTGCCTAGAACAACACTTGAGAAGCATTCTGTAAATGATAGCTATGAGGAAGAAAATGATAATGATTATGACTGGCTTCCTGAGAGGCCAAAGATGATGATGAGGAGGAGGAGGAGGAGGGGGAGGAGGAGGAGGAGGAGGAAGAAGAGAAAGGGAAGGGAAGGGGAGGAGAAGAGTGGGGGAGAAAAGGGAAGAGGAGGCAGGGTACAATAGGGAAGGGATTGCCCCCATGTAAGGCCTCCCTCAGAGGGAGAGTTGATAGCTAAGAGTCATGGTTCCTTTCCTGGAGCTTGATGAGATTCCGAGGCTCTGCTGCCACTTGCCACTGAGTCTGTTTCATAGCTATAAAAAGACACGGGCCCCTCATGGTAACTAGGCAGAAGCCCCTCTTTTCACCACATTCTTTTCTGCTATGGCTGAGGAAAGACCATCCCTAAACAAGAATCCCCCATAAGTGGTCTAGGCTCATGTGCACTTCAGTGGTTTCTGTACTGTGCAGTACAGGGAAATGACACTGACCCAGGAATGAGTCGTTCCTGGGTTCAAATCCCCAATCCTTTATTTATTAGCAGTGCATTCTTGAGGAAGTTATCAAACTTTTCCAACCTCCAGTTTCCTCATCTGTAAACTGGAGATAATACCTACTGTGTGGGGTTGCAGTGAAAGATTTAAAAACAAAGAAGGTGAGGGTGACCATTCACTGGATGTCCAGAATTTAGTGGGCGCTGTGGGAGGCAGCATAGTGTAGTGGCTAAGAGCGTGGATACCAAAGCCAGAGAGTCTGGATTCAACTCTCAGCAATGCCATTTGCTGACCGTGTGACCTTCAGGGAGCTCATTAACTTCTTGAAACCTCATCTGTACAATGGGGGTAATAACAGAATTTACCTCATTGGATTGTTACTAGGATTAAATGAGATAAGATTTATGAGTTGCACATAGAAAGCATTATCTGAGTGTTTCATAAAGTAAACAAATCAAATCTTCCTACCAACACTCAGTGTCATCAACTTAGAGATGAGAAAATTTAAGCTGGTAGAAGTCAACTGCCTTCAAATTTGGGTCTATCTGATGCCACTAAACCTCAAAAATGCTTGGAAGAGTGTAGTGATGTCTACAATTTATTTTGAAATGCATCAAAACTTAGGTGGATTGGTGGATGGATAGAAGAATAGACATGTGATAAAAGAAGTCCAGTAAAATGCTAATTGTAGGATCTAGGTGCGGGCATATGGGTGCTACCTGTAAAATTTGCTGTATATGTAATTTTTTTTCATAATAAAATATCGGGGCCATAATACATCTACCTGATAATGTTATTTCTCTGCCTAGAAGCCTTGGTTTGTTCCCCAGCACTCGCACTTTCTAATTTGACCTCTTGTATAATCAGCATAGCTCTCACTGACCACCCACCCCCGCCCCCACCATGTGGAATTGGCAGAGCACCGAGCACCGGGTAGAACAGATGATAATGGAGAGAGAGGGAGAGACAGCTCTGCGTTCCTACTTAGGGTGACCAACTTGTCCCAGTTTGCCCAGGACTGCTCTGGTTTTAAAACTGAAAGTCCTACATCCTGGGAAATCCCTCAGTCCTAGGCCCAGCTGTACTGTGAGCCTTCTTTCTTTCTGGTAGTGTTAAGGGCAGCTGTCACCTGTTGTTTCTAATCCACGTCATAGCATGCTCAGGGGCTCTGGGCAGACAGTTTCAGATCTGGCCCTGACCCACTTACCCTGCCATCTGGGCAGGTGCTGCCCCCTGCTGGTGATGGGGTGAACCTGTTACGGAACCTCCCACCACATTGCTGTGCACACCCAGCGCAGAGGCAGTCAATGCCTCCGCCGTTCTCCTCCACACATCACCTTAGTCCTAGCCGTCTGAGCTTGAAATTCCATAACCCTGACAACTCCAAGGGCCTGAGACACTGTCCGTGATCTCTGGGTCCTACTGCCAACCCTGACTCCAGACATTCTTCCACATCCTGACCAAGTAACCACATTGCCCACCAGGAGACCTCTGGGTTCCATCCAGAAAGCAGAGGGGATGCCTCCACAGCAGGAAGGTGGTTATATTCATCCAAAAGGAGCAAGGAACAGATGTCCATACATGGCAGCACCAGGAAAAAGTGAAGAGTCAGCATAGGGGGTCCCCAAGAATACAAATGGCTGTTTATGGGTTCCCAAGAGAAAAGTGCAGAGAAGTGCACTCCTTCTGCCTAATGCTACTCTGGCAGGGCACCATATCCCTTAAAAAACATGGATTGCCAGGACCCTTGATGGCTCTGCTTTTGGTCCGATGCCTTCTAATATACGTCCCTCTGTGACACATGCATTGGAGTGAAGACAGACCTGAAAGAGACACAGTATAATAGCTTCTCTTTATTGAGTGAGCATTTACTATGGTCTAGGCATTGAACTGTGTGCTTCACATAATGCTCACATTTAACCTTCACAGAAGTCCTAAAAGATACGTGCGATTATTTATCCCCATTTTACAAAAATCGGAGGCACCAAGTGTGTTAGGTTTCTTGCCCAAGGTCGTGCAGTGAGTCGCAGAGCTGGGACTCAAACCTAAGAAATCAGGCACCAAAACTCAAGTGCATAACCAGTCTCCCAAAGAGATCCGCAATCTGATTTTCAATGGAAGTGCTCCTGGACACAATCACCATGAACTTCATAACTGACGTGAGTGTCCTCCTAAAGCCACAGCAGGACTGGGCGATGATACATTGGAAAGTATTGTTCAGTGCCCTCTCCACCTCTGTCTTTCTAGCCTATCATCTGCAACCCAGGAATAATCAGAGCCTAGCAAGAGAGTACCTCAGCTGTTACACTTCTTACTGACACTAAGCTTAGATTCACTGCTGCTGAATCTATGGGTATAACTGGCTGCTGTTCTCCATTCTACCCCAATGGTGGCATTTACTTCTGCTACTACTCCACCCCTCAGCGCACCACCAGCAGCCCTCAGCCACTTGCATGAGCAGCATAGCTTCAAAAATTTCTATAGGACCCACTGGAGTTTACAGAGGAATAATGTGAAGCCAACACTCATCCCTGAGCACCAGAGAAGACAATCTCCATACAGAGGCCATCTATATCACCCTTACCCCTGAAAAGATCTGGAAACAGTTACTAAGGAAACAAACCCCATGGCATTCTGTTTCCAGCTGTCAACGTCTATGAAGATTCACTTATCAGCTACTGCCACTGCTCCACCTGCCCTGCCTGGAGCACATTCCCCATCTTCTAGCCCTGTGTCCAGCCCCAGCTAGTTGAGATGGGGAACTGGAGAGCAGAATGGAGGAAGTCTGAACTTCCACTAGCACCACAGTCAGCCCCAGTTTCTGGTGCAGTAAAGGGTTTGGGGCCAGGCGAAAGCTTGTGAAAAGCCACCTTCCATCTCAGGAACGCCCATGAACCCATTAGATTCCTTCACCAATAAAGTGAAGTCCAGGGCCAACCCTTACCAGGGAATAGCATGTATGTGTTGGAGATAGGGGTGCTCCATCTTTGCTCTGGCCATTTAAGCCAACTGGAGAAATGCACAAACTAGGTACCCCATGCCTCACAAATGCCACAAGGCTGTTTATGACAAGCCTCTGAGGCACCCCCTTGCATGTTCCTGGCCTGCATTTGCTCCAATTTCATCCTTTTGCAATGCACACTCTTGGCTCTTGACCTTGATTATACCATTGGTCCTCCTTGGGTCTTGGCGTTTGGGGTTGATTGAGCAGTGCTGGAACCTCAGCTCATCCACTGGCATGCTGTCTTGGGGCTTATGCTCTGGTTGTGGCCTCTCTGCATACAACTTTGACCTCAGTCGGTAAACTTTTTAGACTAGCTGGCCCAGTCCTGGCCCTGTCTTATGAGGAAAATGGTAATCAGACACTTGCTCCATTCCCCTTCCCCTGTCCTGCCTCCCATCATGCTAAGCACTGCCCAAGCCAAACAGTGGTACAGCTCTGGCTGGAATTGCCCAGTGTCTCTCAATGCTTCCCTTCCCCTCTCTGACTCTCTCTTTTGTGGCAATTAGTGACAGGGGGATAGATGCTGGTAGACATCCATATTGTTTCCTGTAGGCAACTCTAGAAGCCTTCTAAACTCCCTTTTTAGTTTCCCCCAAAGCATTCTGCAGGATGGGTCATGATCAACCACAGCATGGAGAAGGTGTTGAGTGAGATGGGATGACCTAAGGCTATGCTGCAATGCCAGCTGATGGGTGACTACTGGAAGATTAATGAGGTTTCCTGATGTGTCTATTTAGTCCATCTTCTAAATGTTAATTTAGACACACTCCTTCTCTTCCTTAAGTTCAGGATTGGAGGAGGGAAGGAAGGAGAAAACCCAGTTTCAGTTTTGCCTCAGAGCCCAATAATATGATAGGTATTCAACCAGCCTACGGCTCTTAGCAGCCTCTACTCTGTTATGCAACCAGCTTGATCAACTTCGGTATGAAGAAACTCAGCAATTGCCCCTAGACAAGCAGAGGAGTAAACGGCAGCACACCTTAAAGCTTCAAAAATAAATTCAATAATCCCTGTGTGATCCCATTAAAATCCCTTCAATAACTTGCCATACATTAGTTCCCATTCCTTACACAGCTGATCCCTTGTTAGATTTGAGCCTAGGAATTTAGAGCTGGAAAGGTACGTAGAGTCATTTAGTCCAACTCGTCCTCATGCTAACGGGTACATTAAGCCCAGAGAAAGGAAGGGACTGGCACAAGGTCACAAATCAGTCTACTGCGGAGGAAGAGCTAGAACCGAGGTCTCCTTCTGAGTTCCAGCCTATTCTAGGTTCCTGATGCCACCTTTGCCCTGATTCATCAAAGTAGCTAGATGTCCTTCTACTGGATACCCTCTTCTCTGAGGCATCCTTAAGTGACGTTGTCTTCAACGTGACCAAAGGTAGCCTCTGGCCATTGTTGCTGCATGGCAGTGAGCTGTGATGGAGGGGAAGGGGCATAAAGGAGCTCAGTCCAATGGGACAAGCCAACTGTGTTTGGGGAAAAATCCAGCTCCATATACCATCTAGGAAGACTGAGGCTGAACCCCTTCCAGGGACAGGATGGTCTTTACTGCCTGAGGCTCATCTCAAGAGAAGGCATTTGTTCCCTCCAGTTACAGATCAAAGCTTGTTGGACCTTCATCTCTGCTCCTTCTCAACGCCCAATTCCAAGATCTGTCCACATCCAAAAGGGATAACCTCATAACCTCTAAAATGTTATGACACCATGTCCCCTTTCTGCCCCTCACACCCCTACCATGTTTCCCAGTCTCCTTCCCCTTTCTGTCAGTTCCTTATGCCTACCTAATCTTGGACCCCACAGAGACCTCAGGCCTGGGATCCAACCTGCCTTTCTCCTCCAGCCTGGACCACCTGGTCCATTGCTTCAGCGTTTCATTTGCCAATACCTTCAGCTCTCCTTGTCCCCATCCTTCCTCCATCTTACCCGGAGAACCTCAAATCAAAGATCATTGCTGATGTTCTCCCGGGCAGCCAAGTGCTGCTGGGAACACCTCCCAGTCCTGGGTAGCTTGGCCCTGCTTAGCATTCATGGTCCCTAACCTCATCTGAGCCTTTAGCACCGTGCAGTTAGACCCTGATCACGATCCTTTCCTGTTCCTTCAGTGAAGAGGAGTGAGGGCTGCCACCCAGAGGCCACATGGGTGCTCAGAATTGCATGTGTTACGGCAGCATGGGTAGGGGAGAAGGGCAGTCTACAGTTAGACTGGTTCGAATTTGAATCTTGTATCTTCCACTTATTGGCTGTGTGATCTTGGGCAAGTCAATAATCTCTCTTAAGCCTCATTTTCCTCTCCCATAAAGTGTGGAAAATAGTGTGGTGGGGAATCCATCTAAGGGCTTAGAAGAATACTTAGCAGGTGGTAGGTACTCAATAAATGGTGGCTGTTATTCCCTAGTGACCTGGGTAGCAATGCATCTTAATTCCAAGTCTTATTGCTTAGTACAAAGAAGGTGCTGACCAAGTTGTTACTCTGATGGGGACTGGATCAGGGTCTGTGATGGGCCTGAGCCTGCAGGTGGACACATGAGGGGCTTAGTTTGGGAAGAAGACATGGGTGGGGGACCCAAGGATGTAGAGGCTGGGGTCAGACAGATCTGAAATCTTTGTGACCTGGAGTAAGTCACTTTACCTTTCTGAGCCTCAGTTTGCTCATGTGTAAAATGGGGGTAATAGTTATTGCTCAGAACACCTCCCAGGACTTTGGGGAGGATCAAATAGCATAATGGATGATAAAGTGATTTTACGAATTATAACAAACAAACTCTCCTCATGTTAGTTGCACACACGCATGCGTGTGTGTGTGTGTGCGCACGCACGCGTGTGTTTGTGAGCGTATTCTCTCACAAGGGCTATCTATGTTCTTGAACCCTGACTCAGAAGGTGGCAAGAAGCAACATTGGGTGGCCACCCTAGGATGTCACTCTGAGGAAGAGCTTCCCCAGAAGAACAAACCGCAAGGTTAGCCAGGGTCCAGTTAACTTGACTCTTCTTTTTTCCATTCTGGCAGCAGTTTAGGGTGAAAGACTTGAAATCTTTTTCTAAGATTGAGGCTACCCTATGAGCTAAATGTTGAATCATCTAAAAAACTGATTATGTGAGCTCTGCCTCAATGACCTTTTGAGGATCCATCTAGCCCCAGGATCTGGTGGTATTATGAATTTCAAATCAGAATTATAGTCTCATCTCTGCCACTAACTTCCTGTGTGATCTTGTGTGTGTCCCATCTTCTCTCTGGGCTTCAATATTCCTAGGAGTCAGACAAGATCGGTGGTTTCCGAATGCTGATCCATGGACTGGATGCCTCAGAATCACCTGGGAAAGGAAGACCACTCAATGCCTATGAAGTAGCTATGTTGATGAGTTGACATGAATCTGATCAAGTCTCTAGATGTAATTACCATATTACAGGATATACAAGGGACAGAGGAACATGTTGAATGACACCACGGGAATGCAATCAACTAAATTCAGAATGTAGGAGATTCTGTAGGACAAATGTGGTTTCACCAAGAAATAAATGGAGAGAGAGAAAAGAGGGTAAGAGAATGAATTAGTTTTCAATGTGATGTTTTAACAAATTACCACAAACTTGGTGGGTTAAAACAACACAAACTTATTATCTTACAGTTCTGTAAGTCAAAGGTCCAACACGGGTATCACTGGGACAAAACCAAAGTGTTGACAGAGCTCTTTTCCTTTCTGGAGGCTCTAGGGTATAATCCATTTCCTTGTGCTTTCCAGCTTCTAGAGACTGCCCACATTTCTTGGCTCATGGCCGCCTTCCTCCATCATCAAAGCCAGCAATGTTGAATCTCTCTGACATTCTTCTGTACTCGCATCTCCCTCTGATTCTTCTCTCCTGTCTACCTCTTCCACTTTTCAGGGCCCTTGTGATTACACTGGATCCACCCAGATAATACGGGATAATCGCCTTATTGTAAGATCAGCTAATTAGCAAACTTAATTCTACCTGCAACCTTAATTTCCCTTTGCCATGTAACCTAATGCATTCATTACTTTCAGCATTTAGGATGTGGACATGTTGGGGGGGGCATTAATCTGCCTATCACTGATAATTTGTAAGTTAAAAGAGAATTAAGATATGAATCAACAGAATGCAATTTCTAGATCTTGGATTGGATCCCAATTCAAACAAACTAACTGTAAAGTATAAGAAAAGTCAGGGAAATTTGAGCACTGATGGACTATTTGATGACATTAGGAATTGTGAAGTCTTTAAGCTGTGATAATGATACAGCAGTAATATTGGGAGGAAAAAAATGGGTCCTTATCTTTTAGAAATACATACTGAAGTATTTTAGGATGAAATGAAATGATGTTTGGGATTTGCTACAGACTACTCCAATAAGGAGGTGAGAGAGTAAAGAGGGATATAGAGTGGCCATGTGCAGACAAATGTTAAAACTGGGAGGTGGGTGCTTGAGGTTTGATCACACTATGCTCTGTTTGTGTATACGCTTGAAATTTTTCATTATAAAATAATCTGGGGAAAAAATGGGCCACAAATTAATAGTAACATTTTTTTTTCTAGCTCTACCCAGACTCCCTCAGTGGGAAGTCAAGGACATTGAAATGCCTCCTAAGGAAACCTGGGAATCCTCAGGAGGTTCTCATGTATTCTGCTAATATATTCCTTCTGATTACTACCTGGTGTCAGTCATTTCACTTCATTTTCCTTTTGCTCCCTGGTGTGATGCCCCCTTTCTCTGCTTGATTCCTGAGCCACTTGGTCTGTTTTATGAGGAAAAGCAGACTCTACTTTAACTAGTTCCATGTAACACAGGCAAAGTTGCCAGTGAAATCTCTAAGTCCTACTTTCATGAGACTTAGGAATGGGTTCTCAGAGACCGGGCAAATGTTAGTGGCAGACCCTATACTGTACTCAGAATCTTTCCACTGAACACTGAGCCATTATTCTTGACTCTCCCACCCTTTAGGGTAACTGTTTCCCCAGAAGGCTCCTTGGTTTCATATGCAAACATACTCCTGTGGAGTTGAAGGGGCCATCCTACTGGCATTTCAGTTCTATCTGACTTCTGAAGTGAACATAGTTGGAATCTCTGTTATACTCCAAACCATCATTCTAACTAGGCATTAATAGATCCACATTACTGATGAAGGAACTAAAGCTCAGAGGTTAAGTAATTTGCCTAAAGTCACAATATTAGTGCCGTCCGGAGGAAGCGAGACTATGCTTGCTCGGGCAGTAGGAGGAAACAGAATGGGACCGATGGGCAGGCAGACTCCTGCCCGGTCGCAGGTGCCCCTGGATGAGGCCACCCCATGCACCCTGAGCAGGGGAGAGCAGCCAAGATGGCAGAGTAGAAAGACCCTAAGCTCACCTCCTATCATGAGCACACCAAAATCACAACAATCTGCAGAACAGCCATCGTTGGAAAGGACTGAAACCTACCAGGAAAGATCGTCCACAACTAAAGACATAAAGACGGAACCACAACGAGACTAGTAGGAGGGGAAGACTCATGATATAAGCAAATCCCATACCCTCAAGGGTGGGTGACCCACAAACTAGAGAATAATTACATTACAGAGGTTCTCCCACAGGAGTGAGAGTTCTGAGCCCCATGTCAGGCCCCCCCATCCCAGGTGTCCGGCACCAGGAAGAGGAGCCCCCGGAGCATTTGGCTTTGAAGGCCACCAGGGCTTGATTGCAGGAGCTCCACAGGACTGGGGGAAATAGAGACTTCACTCTTAAAGGGCACACACAAATTCTCATGTGCACTGGGACCAAGAGCAAAAGCAGTACTTTGATAGGACCCCAAACCAGACCTAACTGCTGGTTTTGGAGGGCCTCCTGGGGAGGCAGGGGGTGGCTGTGGCCCACCCTGGGGACACAGACACTGGTGGCAGGTATATCGGAGAGCATTCATGTGTGTGAACTCTCCTAGAGGCTGACATTTTGGCACCAAGACCTGGCTCCATCCAACAGCCTGAAGGCTCCAGTGCTGGGATGCCTCAGGCCAAGCAGCCAACCGGGTGGGGACACAGCCCCACCCATCAGCAGACAGGCTGCCTAAAGACTTCCTGATCCCACAGCCGCCTCTAGACATACCCCTAGACACAGCCCCTGCCCACCAGAGGACCAAGACCCAGCTCCACCCACCAGGGGCAGGGACCAGCCCCTCCCACCAGGAAGCCTACACAAACCTCTAGACCAGCCTCACCCAGCAGGAGGCAGACACAAGCAGCAAGAAAACTACTGTCTCACAGCCTGCAGATCAAGTCTGCAAACACAGGCCAGACACTACCCTGGGACCAGCTGGCCCCTGGCCCTTGGGGGGATGAGAGGGGAGCGCACTGCAGGGACAGATAGGATGTCTCCTACAGAGGGCCACTTCTCCAAGATCGAGAAATGTAACCAAACTACCACATACATAAAAATACAAGTATCAATTTAGGCAAAATGAGGTGACAGAGGAAAATGTTTCAGACGAAGGAACAAGATAAAACCCCAGAAGAAGAACTAGGTGAGGTGGAGACAGGCAATCTACTCGGGAAAGGGTTCAGAGTACTGATTGTAAAGACTATCAAAGAACCTGGGAGGAGAATGAATGCACAGAGTGAGAAACTGGACGTTTTTAACAAATAATTAGGAAATACAAAGAAAAATCAAACAGAATTAAAGAATGCAATAACTGAAATGAAAAATACACTAGAAGAAATCAATCGTAGACTAAGTGAGGCAGAAGGACGGATCAGTGAGCTGGAAGACAGAGTAGTGGAAATCACTGCTGCCAAACAGAAACAAGAAAAAAGAATGAAAAGAATGAGAACAGTTTAAGAGACCACAGGGACGACACCAAGGGCACTAATATTCGCATTATACAGGTCCCAGCAGGAGAAGAGAGAGAGAAAGGCCCGGAGAAAGTATTTGAAGGGATAATAGCTGAAAACTGTTTTAACCTGGGGAAAGAAACGGTCACCCAAGTCCAGGAAGCACAGACAGTCCCATACAGGATTAACCCACAGAGGAATAAACCACAACACATTGTAATCAAAATGACAAAAAATAAAGACAAAGAGAGAGTATTAAAAGCAATGAGGGAAAAGCAACAAATAACATAAAAGGGAACTCCCATAAGGCTATCAGCTGATTTTCCCCCAGAAACTCTGCAGGCCAGAAAGGAGTGGCACAATATATTTTAAATGATGAAAGAGAAAATCCTACAACCAAGAATACTCTACCCAGCAAGGCTCTCATTCAGATTTGATGGAGAGAGGGGAGAGAGGCAGGCCTGGAGAGAGCATGGAAGATCCACGCCATTCCCACATACCTTGTCTTATGCATCTCATCTATATGGCTGTTCCTGAGTTATATCCTTTTATAACACACTGATGATCTATATCAGAAAGATTCTGTTCCATTATCTCCAGTTGTCTATGGATTCTGTTGAGAAGGCAGCCATCTTTTAAACTGTCGTTCCTGGGGAGCTTTGGAAAGATTCTCCATTTTCTCTGGTCCTCCATGGAGTCTGCTGAAAAGGCAGCAGCCATCTTTTAAATCGTTGTTCTGGGATAGGTTCTCTGGGGGCAAGGACACTGGTGGCAGAGGCTCCAGAGAATATTGATCAGCGTGAGCTCTCCCAGAGGTCCCCATCTTGGCACCAAGACCCGATCCCACCCAACAGCCTACAGGCTCCAGAGCTGGAATGCCTCAGACCAAACAACCAGCAAGACAGGAATGCAGCCCCACCCATCAGCAGACAGGCTGCCTAAAGTTGTACTGAGCTCACAGCTACCTCAAAACACACCCCTTGACACGGCCCTGCCCATCAGAGGGACAAGACCCAGCTCCACCCACCAGAGGGCAGGCACCAGTCCCTGCCACCAGGAAGCCTGCACAAGCCCTTGCAACAACTTCATGCACCAGGGGTGGACACAAGAAGCAAGAGGAACTATGATCCTGCAGCTTGTGGAAAGGAGACCACAAACACAGAAAGTTAGACAAAATGAGATGACAGAGAAATATGTCACAAACGAAGGAACAAGATAAAAACCCTCAAGAACAACTAAATGAAGAGGAGATAGGCAATCTACCTGAAAATGAATTCAGTGTAATGATAGTAAAGATGATCCAAAATCTCGGGAAAAGAACGGAGACACAGATTGAGAAGATACAGGAAATGTTTAACAAGGAGCTAGAAGATTTAAAGAACAAACAAACAGAAATGAGCAATACAATAACTGGCATGAAAAATACACTAGAAGGAATCAAGAGCAGAATAACTGAGACAGAAAAACGAAAAAGTGAGGTGGAAGACAGAGAGGTGGAAATCATTGCCACAGAATAGAATAAAGAAAAAAGAATGAAAATAAATGAGGACAGTCTCAGAGACCTCTGGGACAACATTAAACACACCAGCATTCACATTATAGGGTCCCAGAAGGAGAAGAGAAAGAGAAAGGGCCTGAGAAAATATTTGAAGATATTATAGCCAAAAACATCCCTAACATGAGAAAGGAAACACTCACTCGAGTGCAGGAAGCACAGAGTCCCATACGGGACGAACCCAAGGAGGAACACGCCGAGACACATATTAATCAAACCGACAAAAATTAAAGACAAAGAAAAAAATATTAAAAGCAACCAAGGAAAAGCAACAAATAACATACAAGGAAATCCCCATAAGGTTTTCAGCTGATTTTTTTAGCAAAACTCTGCCAGTCAGAAGGGAAGAGTGGCATGATGTATTTAAAGTGATGAAAGGGAGGAACCTACAACCAAGAATACTCTATCCAGCTAGGCTCTCATTCAGATTCAACAGAGAAATCAAAAGCTTCACAGACAAGCAAAATCTAAGAGAATTCAGCACCACCTAACCATCTTTACAACAAATGCTAAAGGAACTTCTCTAGGCGGGAAAGAGACCAGCAACTTAAAACAACATCGTACCTATACACACTGCTATATCGAAACCTCATGGGAACAGCAAACCCCAAAACTACAATAGACACACACACACAAAAGAAAAAGCAACCCAAACACAACACCAGAGATAGTCATCAAATCACAAGAGAAGAGAACAAAAGAGGAAGGGAAGAAAAAAGACCTACAAAAAAAATCCAAAACAATTAAGAAAATGTCAATAGGAGCATGCATAATGATAAGTACTTTAAGGTAAATGGATTAAATGCTCCAACCAAAAGACATAGACTGGCTGAATGGATACGAAAACGAGACCCGTGTGTATGCTGTCTACAAGAGACTCACCTCAGATCTAGGGGCATGTACAGACTGAAAATGAGGGGATGGAAAGAAGTATTCCATGCAAATGGAAATCAAAAGAAAGCTGGAGTAACAATACTCATATCAGAGGAAATAGACATTAAAATAAAGACTGTTGCAAGAGACAAGGAAGGACACTATATAATGATCAAGGGATCAATCCAAGAAGAAGATATAACAATTGTAAATATACATGCACCCAACATAGGAGCAGCTCAATATATAAGCCAAATGCTAACAGCCATAAAAGGGGAAACTGACAGTAACACAATGATAGTGTGGGACTTTAACACCCCATTTACACCAGTGGACAGATCAGCCAGACAGAAAATCAATAAGGAGTTCATTGCAGCATATGGAAGCAACCTAAATGTCCATCGACAGAGGAATGGATAATGATGATATGGTACATGTACACAAAGGAAAACTACTCTGCCTTAAGAAAAGAATGAAATAATGCCTTTGCATCAACACAGATGGACCTACAGATTGTCATATTGGGTGAAGTAAGTCAGACAGAGAAGGACAAAAATATGATATTGCTTACATGTGAAATTTTGACAAATGGTGTAAATGTACTTATTTACCAAACAGAAGTAGACTTACATGTGTGAAAAAAAACAATATTTTGCTTAAAAATGGGGAAAGCAGGGAAGGGATAAATTGGGAGATTGGAATTGACATATACACACTACTATATATGAAAAAGATAAGTAATCAAGAGCTACCACATTGCACAGGGAATTCTACTCAATACTCTGTAATGACCTATATGGGAAAAGAATCTAAATAGGAGTGAATATATGTATATGTATAACTGAATAACTTTGCTCTATGTCTGAAACTAAATCAACATTGAATAAAAATTTTAAAAAAAGAAAATCAATAAGGCAACCCAGGCCTTAAATGGCACATTAGACCAGATGGACTTAATTGATATTTATAGGTGTTCCAGCCAAAAACAGCAGAATACATTTTCTTCTCTAGTGCACATGGTACATTCTCCAGGACAGATCACCTATATGGCCACAATTCAAACCTCAGTAAATTTAAGAATATTGAAATCATATCAAGCTTCTTTTTCAACCACAACACCATGAGATTAGAAATAAATTACAGGAAAAAATTTAAAAAACAGAAACACGTGGAGACTAAATGATATGTTACTAAGAAGCCAATGGATCACTAAAGAAATAAAAGAGTAAATCAAAAAATACCTAGAGACAAATGGCAATGAAAGCATCATGATCTGAAACCTATGGGATGCAGCAAAAGCAGTCTAACAGGGAAGCTTATAGCAATACAATCTTACCTGAGGAAACAATTAAAATCTCAAATAAACAACCTAACATTACATCTAAAGCAACTAGAGAAAGAAGAATGAACAAAACCTAGTTAGTAGAAGGAAAGAAACCATAAAGATCAGAGCAGAAATAAATGAAATAGAGATGAAGAAAACAGTAACAAAGAAACTAAAAGCTGATTGCCACGTGCTGTAACTACTTAACCCACATGCTCTGGAACCCATGCGCCACAACTAGAGAGCCTGCAAACTGCAAGTACTTAGCCCGCTCACTCTGGAGCCCACATACCACAAGTAGAGAGCCTGTGTGCCACACCTACTGAGCCCATGTGCTCTGGAGCCCGCGTGCAAGAACTAGAAAAAGCCTGTTCACCACAACTAGAGAGAAGCCTGCATGCCACAATGAAAGATCCCATGTGCCACAACTAAGAGCTGACAGAGCCAAAAAATATATATATATTTAAATTAAAAAAAAAAACAAAAACAAGCAAAAGTCCGGGACCAGATGGCTTCACAGGTAAATTCTACCAAACATTTAAAGAAGAGTTAACACCTACCCTTCTGAAACTCTTCCAGAAAAAATTGAAGGGGAAGGAAAACTCCCAAACTCATTCTATGAGGCCACCATCACCCTGATACCAAAACCAGACAACGATACCACAAAAAAAGAAAATTACAGGCCAATATTACTGATGAACATAGACCAAAACTCCTCAACAAAATACTATCAATCTGAATTCAACAATACATTAAAAGGATCATACATCATGATCAAGGATCTATCCCAGGGATGCAAGGATTTTTCAGTATCTGCAAATCAATCAGTGCAGTATACCACATCAACAAATTGAAGAATAAAAACCATATGATCATCTCAATAGATGCAGAGAAAGCTTTTGACAAAATTTAACAGCCATTTATGATTAAAAAAACTCTCCAGAAGGTGGGCATAGAGGGAACCTACCCCAACATCATAAAGGCCATATACAACAAACATACTGCTAACATCATATTCAATGGTGAAAAGCTAAAAGCACTTCCTCTAAAATCAGGAACAAGACAAGGATGTCTGCTTTCACCATTAATATTCAATATAGATTTGGAAGTCCTAGCCAAAACAATCACAGAAGAAAAAGAAATAAAATACATCAAAACTGGAAAAGAAGTAAAACAGTCACTGTATGCAGATGACATGATACTCTACATAGAAAATCCTAAAGATGCTACCAGAAACTACTGGAGCCAATGAATTTGGTAAAGTTACAGATACAAAATTAATACACAGAAAACCATTTACATTCCTGTACACTAACAATGAGAGATCAGAAAGGGAAATTGAGGAAACAAGCCCATTTAACCTTGCATCAGAAAGAATAAAATACCTAGGAATAAGCCTACCTAAGGAGGCAAAAGACCTCTACGCAGAAATCTATAAGATACTGATGAAAGAAATCAAAGATGGCACAACCAGATGGAAAGATATACAATTTTCTTGGATTGGAAGAATCAATATTGTGAAAATGACTATACTACCCAAAGCAATCTACAGATTCAATGCAATCCCTATAAATTACCAGCGGCACAGAACTAGAGCAAAAAATCTTTAAATTGGTATGGAGACAAAAAAGACCCCAAATAGCCAAAACAATATTGAGAAACAAAAACGGAGCTAGAGGAATCAGGCTCCTTGACTTCAGACTATACTACAAAACTATAGTCACCAAGAGAGCCTGGTACTGGCACAAAAATATAAATATTGCTCAATGGAACAAATAGAAAGTCCAGAAATAAACCCATACACTTATGGTCAATTAATCTATGACAAAGAGGCAAGACTATACAATGGTGGAAAGACAGTCTCTTCAACAAATGATGCTAGGAAAACTGGAGAGCTAAATGTAAAAAAATAAAATTAGGACATTCTTTAACACTATGCACAAAAATAAACTCAAAATGGACTAAAGACCTCAATGTGATACTGGACACTATAAAACTCTTAGAGGAAAACTTAGGCAGAACACTCTCTGACATAAATCACAGCAATAACTTTTTTGATCCATCTCCCAGAGTAATGGAAATAAAAACAAAAATAAACAGATGGGACCTAATGAAGCTCAAAAGCTTTTGCACAGCAAAGGATACCATAAACAAAATTAAAAGACAACCCACAGAATGGGAGAAAATATCAATATTTGCAAATGATGTGACTAACAAAGTATTAGTTTCCAAAATTTATGAACAGATCATGCACCTTAATATCATCAAAACAAAAAACCCAATCAAAAAATGGGCAGAAGACCTAAATAGACATTTCCCCAAAGAAGATATATAAATATCCAAGAGGCACGTGAAAAGATACTCAACATTGCTAATTATTAGAGAAATGCAAATCAAAACTGCAATGAGATATCACCTCACATCAGTCATAATGGCTATCATCAAAAAATCCACAAATAATAAATGCTGGAGGGGGTGTGGAGAGAAGGGAATCCTCCTACACTGTTGGTGTGAATGTATATTGGTGCAGCCTCTATGGAAAGCAATATGAACATTCCTTAAGAAACTAAAAATACAGCTACCATATGATCCTGCAATCCCACTCCTAGGCATATACCTGGAGAAAAATATCTGAAAGGATACATGCACTCTAATGTTCATTTCAGTTCTGTTTACAATAGCCAGGACATGGAAGCAGGCTAAATGTCCATTGACAGAAGAATGGATAAAAAAGATGTGGTACATACATACAAAGGAATAATACTCAGCCACAAAAAAAGAATGAAATAATGCCATATGCAACAGCATGGATGGACCTAGAGATTGTCATACTGAGTGAAGTAAGTCAGACAGTGACAGAGAAATATTGTATGATATAGATTACATGAGAAATCTATTTTAAAAAATGATACAAATGAACATATTTACAAAACAGAACCAGATTTAGAGAATGAACTTATGGTTACCGGGGGGAATGTGGGGGGAAAGGATAGTTAGGAATTTGGGGATTGTCATGTACACACTGCTATATTTAAATGGATAACCAACAAGGAACTACTGTACAGTACAGGGAACTCTGATCAATATTTCGTAACCACCTAATTGGGAAAAGAATTTGAAAAAGAAAGGTACATGTATTTGTATAACTGAATCATTTTGTTGTACAACTGAAACTAACACAACATTGTTAATCAACTATACTCCAATATAAAATAAAAAGTTAAAACAAAACCAAAAAAAAAGAAATACAAAAATTTCAAAAAATTAAAAAGATTGATTGCTCTAAGTAAAAACAAACAAACAAACAAAATACATTAGCCAGGACGTGGACCTAATGTCCATCGACAGAGGAATGAATAAAGAAGATGTGGTAAATATACACAATGGAATATTACTCAGCCATAAAAAAGAATGAAATAATACCATTTGCAACAACATGGATGGACCTAGAGATTGTCATACTGAGTGAAGTAAGTCTGACAGAGAAGGACAAATATCATATGATATTGCTTATATGTGGAATCTTGAAAAATGGTACAAATGAACTTCTTTACAAAACATAAATAGACTCACACATGTAGAAAACAAAGTTATGGTTACCAGGGGGAAGAGGGGGAGGGATAAATTGAGAGATTGGTATTGACATATACACAGTACTATATATAAAATAACTAATAAGGACCTACTGTATCCACAGGGAGCTCTACTCAATAATCTGTAATGACCTATATGGGAAAAGAATCAAAAAAGAGTTGATATATGTATATGTATAACTGATTCACTTCGCTGTACACATGAAACTAATACAACATTGTATATCAACTATACTCCAATTTTTTAAAAAAGATTTTATTGATAAATCAAAAGTTTACAGACAAGCAAAAGCTAAAAAAATTCAGCATCACCAAACCAGCTTTACAACAAATGCTGAAGGAACTTCTCTAGGTGGAAAAGAAACGGCCACAACTAGAAACAAGAAAATTACAAAATGGAAATGCTCACTGGTAAAGGCAAACCTACAACAAAGGTAGGAAATCATCTATGTGCAAAGCTAGTAGGGAGGTTAAAAAACAAAATAGTAAAATCATTTGTATTCACAATAAGCAGTTAACGGATACACAAAACAGTTAGATGGAAAATATAAAATCAAACATAGTAATCGTGAGGGAAGAGAGTACAGTTGCAGGATATCTAAAATGCTTTTGAAATTAAGAGATCAGCAACTTAAAACAAGCACGTATAAATATAGACTCATACGAAAACCTCATGGTAACTGCAAAACAAAAATCTATAATAGATATATACAAAAAAATAAAAAGGAATTCAAACATAACACTAAAGATGGTCATCAAATCACAGAGAAGAGAACAAAAGGAGAAAGAAACAAAAAAGGCCTACAAAAACAAATCCAAAACATTAACAAAATGGCAATAGAAACATACATATTGATAGTCACCTTAAATGTAAGTGGATTAAATGCTCCGACCAAAAGACATGGACTGGCTGAATGGATACAAAAACAAGACCTGTATATATGCTGCCTACAAGAGACTCAATTCAGATCTAGAGACACATACAGACTGAAAGTGAAGGGTTGGAAAAAGGCAAATGGAAATCAAAATAAAGCCAGAGTTGCAATTCTTATATCAGGCAAAATAGACTTTAAAATAAAGACAGAAGCTGAATGTCCCACAGTAAGAAAAAACTTTTACCTGACAATCAGCTACATATCCTCCTACACGCACCCACCCACCCACCCCACATACATGCACGCATATTTATGACTTGAAAGCAATGTTTTACAAAAAAAAAAACACAACAGTTTAATGCACTCGTATATTTTCTATTCTATTCAAGAAACCTGGTTAAGTTCCACTAAATTGATTGCATGATCCTCTAAGAGACTGTAACCTGCTGTTTGAAAAAACACTGTCTTACTAGGGGTAATAGCAATGCAAAGGATTGCCATATGAGCTTGATGGAGACATGGCAAGCCTCAGTTTTCTCATCTGTGCACTGCGAATAGTAGTGCTACCTACCTTATATGGTTGTGGTAAGGATTGAATGAAAAGATATCTAGAACACTCAACACAGGGTCTGGCACATGCTAAGTGCTCAATAAATAGTCTCAGTGATCTGTTACACATTCTGCAGCAATAAGATGAATTGACTCAGTCCTGTTAGCAGGTGAACATTCAACATCAGGTGGTGGTTTGTAAACTGCTCTGAGAATCCCCAAATGGTTCCATTGAGTGTCCTCAAGTACAGCAATCAAGGTGATGGCTAAGAGGGTTGTACCCAAGGCTGTCAATCATTTCAGCCAAGTAATTCTGTTTTTTAATCATTGTTTTTGGTTCCACTTGATTGCATTTGAGTGGAAAAACTGTTTTTGAAAACTCTTGAGAAGGAATAAAAGTTGGTCTCTATCTGAGTGGCCGGGAAATCCTCAGAGGCTGGGCATCCTCGTGGTGAGCAAAATAGCTGTAGCTGTTGGCAAGTTGGAGAGTGGAGTGGAGGCAGGGGTAAAAATGCATCATCTTCCTGAACGTATCCACCACAATCAAAATTATTTCCAGGTAGGGGAAAGGAGGTATTTAGATTGGTAGATTAAAATTTTGCAAGTATCAAAATACATGCCAGTAAGACTTTTGTCAGCATATTGGTAACCACAGGTAGGATTTCTCCATCAAAGAAGTTAATCCTTTCCCCAGCAGTAGTTGCAGTTGGGTAGGGAAATAGACAACATTCAGAGGTTTTTAATTGACATAATAGGAGTGTCATCACTTAAACATTTGTCAGATCTCTGGAAGAGGCTGCAGGTGGATTTGAAAGGTTGTTATTAATATTGTCCATTCTGAGTGCTCACTGATTAAGACCAAACAACTGGATGAAAGTGAACAAGAGCCCATTAACCAGTTGTTTTTCAACTTCCCAAAGAAACAGCCAGAGTCTTGGTAACACTGAATGAGGGTGTGGCGTTTTTTGAAGTCTCCCTGTGTTAGTGGAGATCTTACAAATTAGAAAACAAAAGAGGTGGCTCTCTGGGTCTGGCCTCTTTATCAACATAGCCCCCGGTTTTGAGATCATAACCTGCTTTCCCACTTTTGTGTGTTGAGAGAGAAGGTGATGGGGAATGCATTACAATCTGTCTCCTAGGGTGGAGAGTGGTCTTTGCTATCTTCAATGATCAACACAGATAATTGTAACTGCTGATTAGTGATACTAATCACATAATGATTAATAAGAAAACAGAGGACTGAGAAGTAAGTTTGGGTCTCCACAGCTGGCAGAAGGACAGTTTACTTCAATTCTATAGGCAAATATGGTACTAGAGGTTGAGGAGTTGGAGAGGAGGAGGTAGAATGGAAAGAGTCCAAGGTTTATAAGACTCCAAAGAATTCTAACTCTTCCTCTTAGTAGCTGATCATCCTTGGGCAAGTTCATTCATTCAGTCTCTCATCCATTCAATAAATATTACATGGGCACCTACTAAGTGTCAGACACTGTGCTAAGAGTAGTTAGATAAACACTCCCACAATTTTATTACAGTTCAGTCTGTCAATCAACAGACATTGTCAAGTAACTACTTTGTGCCAAACTCTGTGCTTGTTGCTGACGATGGAACAGTAAACAAGACAAAGATTCAACGTATAAGGAGCTTAAATTCTAGTGAAGATGGACAGGCAAGGGAGGAGACACATGATAAACATGAAGCAAATAAATAAATAAGTAAGAAAACTAACACTTGTGTTAAGTAATGTTCTGAGGGAATAAATAGGATGACATATTAGAGAGTAACTGAAAAAGGGGTGGCTAGGGAAAGTTTATCAGCTGAGACCTAAAGAAAGGATAAGAGGAAGCCAACTACTCAGAGAAGCAGGAGAAGAGCATTTCAGGAAGAAGTAACAACTAGTAAAAAAGTCTTGAAATGAGAAGAGGGTTGGGCTATTAGAGAAACAAAAAGGAGGCCAGTGTGGCTGGATCACGGTGAAAAGGGGTAGGTGGGCAGAAGAGAGTGGTGCCAGAAGAGAGAGTGGAAATAGAGAAGGGATTCCTTCTTATCCTACTTCCTTGTCTGTAAATTAGAGATAATAACAATAGCTGGTTCATCTCTCTAACCCATGGGCCTAGTACAGAGCTTGACACAAAGTGGGCACTCAGTGAGTGTCAGCTTGGTGTATTTATTGCCTAATAGATAAGTCAAAGTGAGGACTGAAGGGAGAAACTTATTTAAAAGTGTCTCTAACATCTATGCCAAGCAATGCTGGGCATAGTGCGAAATACATGGAAAAAAAAACACAGGCAGAACACTCTATAACATAAATCACAGCAAGATCCTTTCTGACCCACCTCCTAGAGTAATGGAAATAAAAACAAAAATAAACAAATGGGACCTATGAAACTTCAAAGCTTTTGCACATCATAGGAAACCATAAACAAGACCAGAAGACAACCCTCAGAATGGGAGAAAATATTCGCAAATGAAGCAGCCGACAAAGGATTAATCTCCAAAATTTACAAGCAGCTCAATAACAAAAAAACAAACAACCCAATCCAAAAATGGGCAGAAGACCTAAATAGACATTTCTCCAAAGAAGATATACAGACTGCCAACAAACACATGAAAGAATGCTCAACATCATTAATCATTAGAGAAATGCAAATCAAAACTACAATGAGTTATCATCTCACACCGGTCTGAATGGCCATCATCAAAAAATCTAGAAACAATAAATGCTGGAGAGGGTGTGGAGAAAAGGGAGCACTCCTGCACTGCTGGTGGGAATGTGAATTGGTACAGCCACTATGGAGAGCAGTATGGAGGTTCCTTAAGAAACTACAAATAGAACTACCATATGACCCAGCAATACCACTACTGGGCACATACCCTGAGAAAACCATAATTCAAAAAGAGTCATGTACCAGAATGTTCATTGCATCTCTATTTATAATAGCCCGGAGATGGAAACAACCTAAGTGCCCATCATCAGATGAATGGATAAAGAAGATGTGGCACATATATACAATGGAATATTACTCAGCCATAAAAAGAAACGAAATTGAGCTATTTGTAATGAGGTGGATAGACCTAGAGTCTGTCATACAGAGTGAAGTAAGTCAGAAAGAGAAAGACAAATACCGTATGCTAACACATATATATGGAATTTAAGAAAAAAAACTGTCATGAAGAACGTAGGGGTAAGACAGGAGTAAAGACACAGACCTACTGGAGAACGGACTTGAGGATATGGGGAGGTGGAAAGGTGAGGTGTGACAAAGCGAGAGAGAGGCATGGACATATATACACTACCAAATGTAAAATAGATGGCTAGTGGGAAGCAGCCGCATAGCACAGGGATTTCGGTTCAGTGCTTTGTGACCGCCTGGAGGGGTGGGATAGGGAGGGTGGGAGGGAGGGAGACGCGGGAGGGAGGGGATCTGGGAACATATGTATATGAATGACTGATTCACTTTGTTGTAAAGCAGAATCCAGCACACCATTGTTGAGCAATTGTGCCCCAATAAAGATGTTAAAAAAAAATGGGCAGAAGCCCTAAATAGACATTTCTCCAAAGAAGATATACAGATTGCCAACAAACACATGAACGAATGCTCAACATCATTAATCATTAGAGAAATGCAAATCAAAACTACAATGAGATATCATCTCACCCCAGTCAGAAAGGCCATCATCAAAAAATCTAGAAACAATAAATGCTGGAGAGGGTGTGGAGAAAAGCGAACTCTCTTGCACTGCTGGTGGGAATGTGAATTGGTACAGCCACTATGGAGAACAGTGTGGAGGTTCCTTAAAAAGCTACAAATAGAACGACCATATGACACAGCAATCCCACTACTGGGCATATACCCTGAGAAAGCCATAATTCAAAAAGAGTCATGTACCAAAATGTTTATTGCAGCTCTATTTACAATAGCCAGCAGATGGAAACAACCTAAGTGCCCATCATCAGATGAATGGATAAAGAAGATGTGGCACATATATACAATGGAATATTACTCAGCCATAAAAAGAAATGAAATTGAGCTGTTTGTAGTGAGGTGGATGGACCTAGAGTCTGTCATACAGAGTGAAGTACGTCAGATATAGTAAGACAAATACTGTATGCTAACACGTATATATGGAATTTAAGAAAAAATATGTCATGAAGTATCTAGAGGTAAAACAGGAATAAAGACACAGACCTACTAGAGAATGGACTTGAGGACATGGGGAAGGGAATGGGTAAGCTGTGACAAAGCGATAGAGTTGCATGGACATATACACACTACGAAACGTAAAATAGATAGCTAGTGGGAAGCAGCCGCATAGCACAGGGAGATCAGCTCGGTGCTTTGTGACCACCTAGAGGGGTGGGATAGGGAGTTTGGGAGGGAGTGAGATGCAAGAGGGAAGAGATATGGGAACATATGTATATGTATAACTGATTCACTTTGTTATAAAGCAGAAACTAAGACACCATTGTAAAGCAGTTATACTCCAATAAAGATGTAAAAAACATATTATATGCTCACCAACACAGTTTTACAATGGTTGCCTTATGTAGTTGTCTTTTATATCATTTGGGGAATGAAAGAGTTACAAATAAAAATACATTTTTTTACTATAATTTGTATATACCTATATATTTACCTTTATTGGTGTTCCTTACTTCTTGTTTTGTTGTGGCACTGTCTAGTGTCCTGTTATTTCAGCCTGAAGAATTTCCTTTAGCACTTTTTGTAGGGCAGATCTGATAGTGACAAATTCTCTAAATTTTTGTTTATCTTGAAATGTCTTAATTTCTCCTTTTTTTGAAGGATTTTTTTTTCTGGATGTAGAATTCTTGGTTAACAGATATTTTCTTTTAGCTCTTGGAATATGGCGTCCCACTACCTTCCGCTCTCAATGGTTTCTGTTGAGAACTCAGCTGTTAATTTTATATGGATCCCTTGCATGTGATGAGTTGTTTATCTCTTGCTGCTTTCAAGATGTTCTCTTTGTCTTCACCTTTTGCCAGTAATTTTTAAATAAATTTATTTATTTATTTGTTCCTGTGCTGGGTCTTCGTTGCTGCACATAGGCTTTCTCTAGTTGTGGTGAGTTCGGGCTACTCTTTATTGCAGTGCGTGGGCTTCTCATTGCAGTAGCTTCTCTGGTTGCAGAGCACAAGCTCTAGGTGCACAGGCTTCAGTAGTTGTCATGCACGAGCTTAGTCGCTCCATGACATGTAGGATTTCCCAGACCAGGGCTCAAACCTGTGTCCCCTGCATTGGCAGGCGGATTCTTAACCACTGCACCACCAGGAAGTCCCTTTTGCCAGTTTTAATATGATTTGTCTAGCTCTGGATCCCTTGGAGTCTTATCCTATTTAAAGTTTGCTGGCTTTCTTAGATATGTAGATGGTTTTTCATCAAATTTGGAAAGTTTGGACCATTTTTTATTCAAATATTTTTATGTCCTTTTATTTTCTTCTCTCCTTCTCAGTCTCTCCCTCATAAACATATTTGTAAGTTTGATTTGCCTCACAGGTCTATGAGGTTCTGTTCAGTTTTCTTCATTCTTTGCTTGTTTCTCACAGTGCATAATTTCAACTTACCTGTTGCTTTGCTTTTCTATGGCTGCTGTAATAAATTGTCACAAATTCTGTTGCTTAAACACAGAAATTGATTCTCTCACAGTTCTGAAGGCCAAAAGTCTGAAATGAAGGTGTCAGCAGTGCCATGCTCCCTCTAGAGGCTCTAAGGGAGAATTCATTTCTTGCCTCTTTCAGCTTCTGTTGCCTGCCAGCATTCCTTAGCTTGAGGCTGCATCACTCCAACCTCTGCTTTCATCTTCACATCTTCTTCTCGTGTGTGTGTGTGTGTGTGTGTGTGTGTGTGTGTGTGTGTGTGTATGTGATCTCCTTCAATCTCTCTGTAGTAAGGATACTTGTGTTGGCATTTAGAGCCCAGCAGAATATTCTCCTCATCTCAAGATCCTTAACTTAATCCCATCTGCAAAGACCCATTTTGCAAATTAAGTAACAGTCATAGGTTTCAGGGATTAGGACATAAGCATATTTTCGGAAGCCATTATCAGCCATCCACATCTATTTTTAAGTTCACTGATTCTTTTTTTCTGCCAGCTCGAGTCTGTTATTGAGTCCCTCTATTGATTTGTTTTTCATTTCTGTTATTATACTTTTCAACTCCAGAATATCTACTTGGTGCTTTTTAATATTTCTATCTTTTTATTGATCTTCTCTGTTTGGTGAGACATTGTTCTCATAATTTCCTTTAATTATGTAGATGTGGCTTCCTATAGTATTTTGAACATATTTTTGTAGCAGCCAATTTGAAGTCTTTGTCTATTAAGACCAATATGTGGGCTTCCTCAGGAACAATTTCTATTGATTTATTTTTCCCCCCTTTGTGGGCTATACTTTTCCTGTTTATTTGCCTGTATCATAATTTTTTGTTCAAAACTAGATGTTTTGCATTATATAATATGGCAACTCTAGATATCAGATTTCTCCCACCCCTCAGGGTTTGTTGTTGCTGTTTTATTGTTGTTATTATTGATGTTGGTGTTATTCTTTGCTTGCCTAGTGATTTTCCTTGACTAGTTATGTAAAGTCTGCATTCCCTGTAATGTGCAGGCACTGCAATCTCTGCTCACTTACCTTAGTAGTCATCTAGTGATTGAACAAAGATTTCCTTAAATTCCCTGAACCAATAAACCTGTCAGCCTTTGCTGAGGGGTTCTGTGTGTGCTTTGGGACACACTTTCAATGTTCTGGCAACTCAGTCTTAGCCTTCACTTCCTGCTTATGCAGCACCTCAAGGTCAGTCAGAAATGATAGATTAGGATCTTCTTAGGTCTTTCCTGGGCACAAACATGTGCATGTCCTTCTATATCCCTGCACACATGCAAGTCCTTCTAGATTCCTAGGAGTATATTGGAGTTTTTCAAATCCCCCTATGGACATCTCATCACATAGATTTTCTTAAGCATTTTGGCCAACATCTTATTTGACAGAACTAGTTTCACTGCCCTAGGCAACTGCAATGTTAAACAACTGCCAGCAATTGATTTCAACAAATGCCATGGTGATAGAACTTTGCCTACTGAGTCAAGCCTCTGAGTCAGGTCAAATAATGACAAGCCCTGTGAATGTTGCTTTTTTAGAGAAATTCCTGACTTGGCAAATGACAACAGTCTGGGGAAGGGGCTTTTTGAAAAATTCCAAACCCAGTCTACTAGACTGCTTGTTTTCACAGCTACCATGGTTGTGAAGCTGCTAGTTTTCAAGGCTACCATGGAGACCATGATGTGACTTGTATGCCCTGGCACAGGGATAGGCCTAATCAAATAAGGATTTCAAATGACTTTTTTTCTTACAGAAGGATGGGCAAAACATCACTAAGGGATATGTGAACAGCAAGGCCATAATTGACTTATCCACCCTCTCAAATATGATAAAATGCTTAGAATATTCCATCAGGACCAGATATGCACCAAACTGCACCAAAGAAAGGATCAGAGATGCACACAGTGTCTCTATACACAAGGAGTTTTGTTCAAGAAAGGCCCACAGAAATGTAATTTCCCATAGAAAATGCACCCCAGTCTCTTTCCATTTCACCAAATCCACTCACCAATCTATGATAACCATGAGTTATGCATACAGTGTGTGTGTGTGTGTGTGCATCTGTGAGTGAAATTTTTGGATGAAATCACCTTTGGGTAAATATGTAATTGTTTTTCCATGGAAAATTCAGACTATAATTTCTTTGTTGCAAAGTAAAAGGTAACATTTAAATTTTCTTTGGCACAAGTAGGTGATGTAATTGATAGCCAAGGGCAGCTGGAACTGTCTTCAAATATAGAAGGCTGCTACATAGAACTGGTTATTGATGGATTCTATATAGATTTTCAGGAGTTAGAACAAGAAGGACTCAGAAAAATCTACCAGGAGAATATTTTAGTTCATCTTAAGAATATAGCTTTCTACCTCCCTGAACTTCTCTGTATTGCAATGGGGTGTGACAGGAAGTGAAAACCCCTTTCCAGGGCTACTGCATAGGTGTTGTATGTTTTAGGAGCAAGATAGGATAGTTCTCTTCTGAATTTAGGGTTCCTTTTTCCTATGTGCGTGGAGCACTTAGTAACATTGAAGGGTGGCAGAATATGCCACTGATGAAATAAAATTCATATTTTATGGCAAGATGAGAAAATTTTAAACATAAAATTTTTCTTTGCCCATTTGGGCCTCCTCCCTTCTCTTTAATGTGTATTGTGCATCTGCATTAACCAGACCTCCCTAAGAGATAACATTCTTTCTTAATCTTGTAAGGGGTCATGAAGACCCATGACCCAGTACTCGCTTTGTAAGTGCAGATGTGGATTGTGTAAACTGTCAATACATCATTTGACATATAACCCATTGTCTCAAAAACTTATGTAACTGTTCTTTGACCTCTAATGGGCAGAATAGTGCTCAGAGTTTTCTGAATGGTTGTCTCCTGGGTTATGATCCTCAGATTGGCTAGAATAAAATTTTCCACTTCTTTCTTAGTTCAACTGTTGATTAACATTTTTCATCGACATCATTCAAAAATGTGCCTCTTTGGTGTAAAGATTATTTCCAGCTGATTATTTTGAGAAACAGAAGACATAGGAGAAGCTCTGAAAACAGACTAAAAATTACCATTTTGTACAGGAAATTTACATATATAAAAAATCTCCATTTATAAGGGTATCTCCCTCTCTGCACCAGGAAGAGAAGGAAGACTCTAAATCATAAAATAATCTTGTCAGTGGAGAAGGTACCTATTTAAATCTCCATAACAAACTTCTCCCTTCCTAACAGTGCTTTTCCTAGTCGCCTCACCATAACTGGCCTCCTCCGCACCCTTTCTTTGTTTCAGCTGAAGATGGTATTTAAGCCTGCATTATTCTTTTTTTCAGCTTTGTTGCTATACAACTGACATGTAACACTGTGTAAGGTTAAGGTGTAAAAAGTGATTATTTGATTAATGCTCATATTGTTAAATGTTTACCATGATAAAGTTAGTTAACACATCCTTCATCTCACATAATTACCATTTTGTTGTTATTGTTCTTGTTATGATGCGAACTTAAGACTAAATTCTAAGCCATCTCTTTCAGAGTCATCTATTTTTCCCTGGGTATCTCCAAAGTATATATGAGACATACATTTTAATAAATGTTTTTGTTTTTCTCTTGTTAATCTGTCTTTTGTTACAGGAGCCCAGCCAAGAACTTCAAAGGGTAGAGGAAAACTTATTTTTCTTCCCTACAACACACAAGAGCATATTTTTCTCTTATATTTAAGTTTTTAATTTGCTTTCAGGAGCCTGTTTTGGATGGAAATGAAAGTGAATGTGAAATAGAGACATAAATGAAAGTTACTCATTACTCAGAGACTGTTTTCAATTTCTGATCTGATTTCTTTGAACTCCTTTTGGCTTCAGCAACCAAAGACTGAAGCCTCTCTCTATGACATTTAAGACAACAACAACTAAAGCAACAAAGACTCTATTCTATTTTGCTCAAACTTTTCACATTCCTGGAGTTTGATTCCATCACACCCACCTTATTTCAGATATCACAAGATCTCCCTATTCCTTCTCAAAGCAAATTTATCCTCTTCAGCCTGATGTTTCCAGACCAACTGTAATCAGGGCCAACCCACCTATCCAGTTTTACTTCTTACTCTTTCTTAATATAAAACTTCCACTAGCCTCACGTTATTCTCCTCACTCTCCTCAGCACATCAACATTTGTATCATGAAAAAGTAAGTAATTAGCAGAGGAAATAAAGCCCAATGTTGCTATATGGTAGTGTGGGGAAAGAGGAAGAACACAGATGTTAATATTTTTCTTTTATTTTTTAATTGAAGATTAGTTAATTTACACTGTTGTGTTAGTTTCAAGTGTAGAGCAAAGCGATTCAGTTACACACACACACACACACACACACACACACATATATATATACTATTTCAGATTCTTTTTCATTATAGGTTATTACAAGATATTGAGTAGAGGTCCGTATGCTATACAGTAAGTCCTTTATGTTTACCTATTTTATATATAGTTATAGAGTTATGTGTATATCTTAGCCCCATATTTCAAATTTATCTATCTCCCGTGACCAAACTATCCACTTTGGTACCCATAAGATTGTTTCCAAGTCTGTGAGTCTATTTCGTTTTTCTAAAAAAGTTCATTTGTATCGTTCTTTTTTAGATTCTAATATAAATGATATCATATGATATTGTCTTTCTCTGTCTGACTTACTTCACCCAATATGACAATCTGTAGGTCCATCTGTGTTGATGCAAAGGCATTATTTCATTCTTTTCTTAAGGCAGAGTAGTTTTCCTTTGTGTACATGTACCATATCATCATTATCCATTCCTCTGTCGATGGACATTTAGGTTGCTTCCATATGCTGCAATGAACTCCTTATTGATTTTCTGTCTGGCTGATCTGTCCACTGGTGTAAATGGGGTGTTAAAGTCCCACACTATCATTGTGTTACTGTCAGTTTCCCCTTTTATGGCTGTTAGCATTTGGCTTATATATTGAGCTGCTCCTATGTTGGGTGCATGTATATTTACAATTGTTATATCTTCTTCTTGGATTGATCCCTTGATCATTATATAGTGTCCTTCCTTGTCTCTTGCAACAGTCTTTATTTTAATGTCTATTTCCTCTGATATGAGTATTGTTACTCCAGCTTTCTTTTGATTTCCATTTGCATGGAATACTTCTTTCCATCCCCTCATTTTCAGTCTGTACATGCCCCTAGATCTGAGGTGAGTCTCTTGTAGACAGCATACACACGGGTCTCGTTTTCGTATCCATTCAGCCAGTCTATGTCTTTTGGTTGGAGCATTTAATCCATTTACCTTAAAGTACTTATCATTATGCATGCTCCTATTGACATTTTCTTAATTGTTTTGGATTTTTTTTGTAGGTCTTTTTTCTTCCCTTCCTCTTTTGTTCTCTTCTCTTGTGATTTGATGACTATCTCTGGTGTTGTGTTTGGGTTGCTTTTTCTTTTGTGTGTGTGTGTCTATTGTAGTTTTGGGGTTTGCTGTTCCCATGAGGTTTCGATATAGCAGTGTGTATAGGTACGATGTTGTTTTAAGTTGCTGGTCTCTTTCCCGCCTAGAGAAGTTCCTTTAGCATTTGTTGTAAAGATGGTTAGGTGGTGCTGAATTCTCTTAGATTTTGCTTGTCTGTGAAGCTTTTGATTTCTCTGTTGAATCTGAATGAGAGCCTAGCTGGATAGAGTATTCTTGGTTGTAGGTTCCTCCCTTTCATCACTTTAAATACATCATGCCACTCTTCCCTTCTGACTGGCAGAGTTTTGCTAAAAAAATCAGCTGAAAACCTTATGGGGATTTCCTTGTATGTTATTTGTTGCTTTTCCTTGGTTGCTTTTAATATTTTTTTCTTTGTCTTTAATTTTTGTCGGTTTGATTAATATGTGTCTCGGCGTGTTCCTCCTTGGGTTCGTCCCGTATGGGACTCTGTGCTTCCTGCACTCGAGTGAGTGTTTCCTTTCTCATGTTAGGGATGTTTTTGGCTATAATATCTTCAAATATTTTCTCAGGCCCTTTCTCTTTCTCTTCTCCTTCTGGGACCCTATAATGTGAATGCTGGTGTGTTTAATGTTGTCCCAGAGGTCTCTGAGACTGTCCTCATTTATTTTCATTCTTTTTTCTTTATTCTATTCTGTGGCAATGATTTCCACCTCTCTGTCTTCCACCTCACTTTTTCGTTTTTCTGTCTCAGTTATTCTGCTCTTGATTCCTTCTAGTGTATTTTTCATGCCAGTTATTGTATTGCTCATTTCTGTTTGTTTGTTCTTTAAATCTTCTAGCTCCTTGTTAAACATTTCCTGTATCTTCTCAATCTGTGTCTCCGTTCTTTTCCCGAGATTTTGGATCATCTTTACTATCATTACACTGAATTCATTTTCAGGTAGATTGCCTATCTCCTCTTCATTTAGTTGTTCTTGAGGGTTTTTATCTTGTTCCTTCGTTTGTGACATATTTCTCTGTCATCTCATTTTGTCTAACTTTCTGTGTTTGTGGTCTCCTTTCCACAAGCTGCAGGATCATAGTTCCTCTTGCTTCTTGTGTCCACCCCTGGTGCATGAAGTTGTTGCAAGGGCTTGTGCAGGCTTCCTGGTGGCAGGGACTGGTGCCTGCCCTCTGGTGGGTGGAGCTGGGTCTTGTCCCTCTGATGGGCAGGGCCGTGTCAAGGGGTGTGTTTTGAGGTAGCTGTGAGCTCAGTACAACTTTAGGCAGCCTGTCTGCTGATGGGTGGGGCTGCATTCCTGTCTTGCTGGTTGTTTGGTCTGAGGCATTCCAGCTCTGGAGCCTGTAGGCTGTTGGGTGGGATCGGGTCTTGGTGCCAAGATGGGGACCTCTGGGAGAGCTCACGCTGATCAATATTCTCTGGAGCCTCTGCCACCAGTGTCCTTGCCCCCAGAGAACCTATCCCAGAACAACGATTTAAAAGATGGCTGCTGCCTTTTCAGCAGACTCCATGGAGGACCAGAGAAAATGGAGAATCTTTCCAAAGCTCCCCAGGAACGACAGTTTAAAAGATGGCTGCCTTCTCAACAGAATCCATAGACAACTGGAGATAATGGAACAGAATCTTTCTGATATAGATCATCAGTGTGTTATAAAAGGATATAACTCAGGAACAGCCATATAGATGAGATGCATAAGACAAGGTATGTGGGAATGGCGTGGATCTTCCATGCTCTCTCCAGGCCTGCCTCTCTCCCCTCTCTCCATCAAATCTGAATGAGAGCCTTGCTGGGTAGAGTATTCTTGGTTGTAGGATTTTCTCTTTCATCATTTAAAATATATTGTGCCACTCCTTTCTGGCCTGCAGAGTTTCTGGGGGAAAATCAGCTGATAGCCTTATGGGAGTTCCCTTTTATGTTATTTGTTGCTTTTCCCTCATTGCTTTTAATACTCTCTCTTTGTCTTTATTTTTTGTCATTTTGATTACAATGTGTTGTGGTTTATTCCTCTGTGGGTTAATCCTGTATGGGACTGTCTGTGCTTCCTGGACTTGGGTGACCGTTTCTTTCCCCAGGTTAAAACAGTTTTCAGCTATTATCCCTTCAAATACTTTCTCCGGGCCTTTCTCTCTCTCTTCTCCTGCTGGGACCTGTATAATGCGAATATTAGTGCCCTTGGTGTCGTCCCTGTGGTCTCTTAAACTGTTCTCATTCTTTTCATTCTTTTTTCTTGTTTCTGTTTGGCAGCAGTGATTTCCACTACTCTGTCTTCCAGCTCACTGATCCGTCCTTCTGCCTCACTTAGTCTACGATTGATTTCTTCTAGTGTATTTTTCATTTCAGTTATTGCATTCTTTAATTCTGTTTGATTTTTCTTTGTATTTCCTAATTATTTGTTAAAAACGTCCAGTTTCTCACTCTGTGCATTCATTCTCCTCCCAGGTTCTTTGATAGTCTTTACAATCAGTACTCTGAACCCTTTCCCGAGTAGATTGCCTGTCTCCACCTCACCTAGTTCTTCTTCTGGGGTTTTATCTTGTTCCTTCGTCTGAAACATTTTCCTCTGTCACCTCATTTTGCCTAAATTGATACTTGTATTTTTATGTATGTGGTAGTTTGGTTACATTTCTCGATCTTGGAGAAGTGGCCCTCTGTAGGAGACATCCTATCTGTCCCTGCAGTGCGCTCCCCTCTCATCCCCCCAAGGGCCAGGGGCCAGCTGGTCCCAGGGTAGTGTCTGGCCTGTGTTTGCAGACTTGATCTGCAGGCTGTGAGACAGTAGTTTTCTTGCTGCTTGTGTCTGCCTCCTGCTGGGTGAGGCTGGTCTAGAGGTTTGTGTAGGCTTCCTGGTGGGAGGGGCTGGTCCCTGCCCCTGGTGGGTGGAGCTGGGTCTTGGTCCTCTGGTGGGCAGGGGCTGTGTCTAGGGGTATGTCTAGAGGCGGCTGTGGGATCAGGAAGTCTTTAGGCAGCCTGTCTGCTGATGGGTGGGGCTGTGTCCCCACCCGGTTGGCTGCTTGGCCTGAGGCATCCCAGCACTGGAGCCTTCAGGCTGTTGGATGGAGCCAGGTCTTGGTGCCAAAATGTCAGCCTCTAGGAGAGTTCACACACATGAATGCTCTCCGATATACCTGCCACCAGTGTCTGTGTCCCCAGGGTGGGCCACAGCCACCCCCTGCCTCCCCAGGAGGCCCTCCAAAACCAGCAGTTAGGTCTGGTTTGGGGTCCTATCAAAGTACTGCTTTTGCTCTTGGTCCCAGTGCACATGAGAATTTGTGTGTGCCCTTTAAGAGTGAAGTCTCTATTTCCCCCAGTCCTGTGGAGCTCCTGCAATCAAGCCCTGGTGGCCTTCAAAGCCAAATGCTCCGGGGGCTCCTCTTCCTGGTGCCGGACACCTGGGATGGGGGGGCCTGACATGGGGCTCAGAACTCTCACTCCTGTGGGAGAACCTCTGTAATGTAATTATTCTCTAGTTTGTGGGTCACCCACCCTTGAGGGTATGGGATTTGCTTATATCATGAGTCTTCCCCTCCTACTAGTCTCGTTGTGGTTCCGTCTTTATGTCTTTAGTTGTGGACGATCTTTCCTGGTAGGTTTCAGTCCTTTCCAACGATGGCTGTTCTGCAGATTGTTGTGATTTTGGTGTGCTCATGATAGGAGGTGAGCTTAGGGTCTTTCTACTCTGCCATCTTGGCTGCTCTCCCCTGCTCAGGGTGCATGGGGTGGCCTCATCCAGGGGCACCTGCGACCGGGCAGGAGTCTGCCTGCCCATCGGTCCCATTCTGTTTCCTCCTACTGCCCGAGCAAGCATAGTCTCGCTTCCTCCGGACGGCACTAATATTGTGACTTTAGGCAAATTACTTAACCTCTGAGCTTTAGTTCCTTCATCAGTAATGTGGATCTATTAATGCCTAGTTAGAATGATGGTTTGGAGTATAACAGAGATTCCAACTATGTTCACTTCAGAAGTCAGATAGAACTGAAATGCCAGTAGGATGGCCCCTTCAACTCCACAGGAGTATGTTTGCATATGAAACCAAGGAGCCTTCTGGGGAAACAGTTACCCTAAAGGGTGGGAGAGTCAAGAATAATGGCTCAGTGTTCAGTGGAAAGATTCTGAGTACAGTATAGGGTCTGCCACTAACATTTGCCCGGTCTCTGAGAACCCATTCCTAAGTCTCATGAAAGTAGGACTTAGAGATTTCACTGGCAACTTTGCCTGTGTTACATGGAACTAGTTAAAGTAGAGTCTGCTTTTCCTCATAAAACAGACCAAGTGGCTCAGGAATCAAGCAGAGAAAGGGGGCATCACACCAGGGAGCAAAAGGAAAATGAAGTGAAATGACTGACACCAGGTAGTAATCAGAAGGAATATATTAGCAGAATACATGAGAACCTCCTGAGGATTCCCAGGTTTCCTTAGGAGGCGTTTCAATGTCCTTGACTTCCCACTGAGGGAGTCTGGGTAGAGCTAGAAAAAAAAATGTTACTATTAATTTGTGGCCCATTTTTTCCCCAGATTATTTTATAATGAAAAATTTCAAGCGTATACACAAACAGAGCATAGTGTGATCAAACCTCAAGCACCCACCTCCCAGTTTTAACATTTGTCTGCACATGGCCACTCTATATCCCTCTTTACTCTCTCACCTCCTTATTGGAGTAGTCTGTAGCAAATCCCAAACATCATTTCATTTCATCCTAAAATACTTCAGTATGTATTTCTAAAAGATAAGGACCCATTTTTTTCCTCCCAATATTACTGCTGTATCATTATCACAGCTTAAAGACTTCACAATTCCTAATGTCATCAAATAGTCCATCAGTGCTCAAATTTCCCTGACTTTTCTTATACTTTACAGTTAGTTTGTTTGAATTGGGATCCAATCCAAGATCTAGAAATTGCATTCTGTTGATTCATATCTTAATTCTCTTTTAACTTACAAATTATCAGTGATAGGCAGATTAATGCCCCCCCCAACATGTCCACATCCTAAATGCTGAAAGTAATGAATGCATTAGGTTACATGGCAAAGGGAAATTAAGGTTGCAGGTAGAATTAAGTTTGCTAATTAGCTGATCTTACAATAAGGCGATTATCCCGTATTATCTGGGTGGATCCAGTGTAATCACAAGGGCCCTGAAAAGTGGAAGAGGTAGACAGGAGAGAAGAATCAGAGGGAGATGCGAGTACAGAAGAATGTCAGAGAGATTCAACATTGCTGGCTTTGATGATGGAGGAAGGCGGCCATGAGCCAAGAAATGTGGGCAGTCTCTAGAAGCTGGAAAGCACAAGGAAATGGATTATACCCTAGAGCCTCCAGAAAGGAAAAGAGCTCTGTCAACACTTTGGTTTTGTCCCAGTGATACCCGTGTTGGACCTTTGACTTACAGAACTGTAAGATAATAAGTTTGTGTTGTTTTAACCCACCAAGTTTGTGGTAATTTGTTAAAACATCACATTGAAAACTAATTCATTCTCTTACCCTCTTTTCTCTCTCTCCATTTATTTCTTGGTGAAACCACATTTGTCCTACAGAATCTCCTACATTCTGAATTTAGTTGATTGCATTCCCGTGGTGTCATTCAACATGTTCCTCTGTCCCTTGTATATCCTGTAATATGGTAATTACATCTAGAGACTTGATCAGATTCATGTCAACTCATCAACATAGCTACTTCATAGGCATTGAGTGGTCTTCCTTTCCCAGGTGATTCTGAGGCATCCAGTCCATGGATCAGCATTCGGAAACCACCGATCTTGTCTGACTCCTAGGAATATTAAAGCCCAGAGAGAAGATGGGACACACACAAGATCACACAGGAAGTTAGTGGCAGAGATGAGACTATAATTCTGATTTGAAATTCATAATACCACCAGATCCTGGGGCTAGATGGATCCTCAAAAGGTCATTGAGGCAGAGCTCACATAATCAGTTTTTTAGATGATTCAACATTTAGCTCATAGGGTAGCCTCAATCTTAGAAAAAGATTTCAAGTCTTTCACCCTAAACTGCTGCCAGAATGGAAAAAAGAAGAGTCAAGTTAACTGGACCCTGGCTAACCTTGCGGTTTGTTCTTCTGGGGAAGCTCTTCCTCAGAGTGACATCCTAGGGTGGCCACCCCAATGTTGCTTCTTGCCACCTTCTGAGTCAGGGTTCAAGAACATAGATAGCCCTTGTGAGAGAATACGCTCACAAACACACGCGTGCGTGCGCACACACACACACACACGCATGCGTGTGTGCAACTAACATGAGGAGAGTTTGTTTGTTATAATTCGTAAAATCACTTTATCATCCATTATGCTATTTGATCCTCCCCAAAGTCCTGGGAGGTGTTCTGAGCAATAACTATTACCCCCATTTTACACATGAGCAAACTGAGGCTCAGAAAGGTAAAGTGACTTACTCCAGGTCACAAAGATTTCAGATCTGTCTGACCCCAGCCTCTACATCCTTGGGTCCCCCACCCATGTCTTCTTCCCAAACTAAGCCCCTCATGTGTCCACCTGCAGGCTCAGGCCCATCACAGACCCTGATCCAGTCCCCATCAGAGTAACAACTTGGTCAGCACCTTCTTTGTACTAAGCAATAAGACTTGGAATTAAGATGTATTGCTACCCAGGTCACTAGGGAATAACAGCCACCATTTATTGAGTACCTACCACCTGCTAAGTATTCTTCTAAGCCCTTAGATGGATTCCCCACCACACTATTTTCCACACTTTATGGGAGAGGAAAATGAGGCTTAAGAGAGATTATTGACTTGCCCAAGATCACACAGCCAATAAGTGGAAGATACAAGATTCAAATTCGAACCAGTCTAACTGTAGACTGCCCTTCTCCCCTACCCATGCTGCCGTAACACATGCAATTCTGAGCACCCATGTGGCCTCTGGGTGGCAGCCCTCACTCCTCTTCACTGAAGGAACAGGAAAGGATCGTGATCAGGGTCTAACTGCACGGTGCTAAAGGCTCAGATGAGGTTAGGGACCATGAATGCTAAGCAGGGCCAAGCTACCCAGGACTGGGAGGTGTTCCCAGCAGCACTTGGCTGCCCGGGAGAACATCAGCAATGATCTTTGATTTGAGGTTCTCCGGGTAAGATGGAGGAAGGATGGGGACAAGGAGAGCTGAAGGTATTGGCAAATGAAACGCTGAAGCAATGGACCAGGTGGTCCAGGCTGGAGGAGAAAGGCAGGTTGGATCCCAGGCCTGAGGTCTCTGTGGGGTCCAAGATTAGGTAGGCATAAGGAACTGACAGAAAGGGGAAGGAGACTGGGAAACATGGTAGGGGTGTGAGGGGCAGAAAGGGGACATGGTGTCATAACATTTTAGAGGTTATGAGGTTATCCCTTTTGGATGTGGACAGATCTTGGAATTGGGCGTTGAGAAGGAGCAGAGATGAAGGTCCAACAAGCTTTGATCTGTAACTGGAGGGAACAAATGCCTTCTCTTGAGATGAGCCTCAGGCAGTAAAGACCATCCTGTCCCTGGAAGGGGTTCAGCCTCAGTCTTCCTAGATGGTATATGGAGCTGGATTTTTCCCCAAACACAGTTGGCTTGTCCCATTGGACTGAGCTCCTTTATGCCCCTTCCCCTCCATCACAGCTCACTGCCATGCAGCAACAATGGCCAGAGGCTACCTTTGGTCACGTTGAAGACAACGTCACTTAAGGATGCCTCAGAGAAGAGGGTATCCAGTAGAAGGACATCTAGCTACTTTGATGAATCAGGGCAAAGGTGGCATCAGGAACCTAGAATAGGCTGGAACTCAGAAGGAGACCTCGGTTCTAGCTCTTCCTCCGCAGTAGACTGATTTGTGACCTTGTGCCAGTCCCTTCCTTTCTCTGGGCTTAATGTACCCGTTAGCATGAGGACGAGTTGGACTAAATGACTCTACGTACCTTTCCAGCTCTAAATTCCTAGGCTCAAATCTAACAAGGGATCAGCTGTGTAAGGAATGGGAACTAATGTATGGCAAGTTATTGAAGGGATTTTAATGGGATCACACAGGGATTATTGAATTTATTTTTGAAGCTTTAAGGTGTGCTGCCGTTTACTCCTCTGCTTGTCTAGGGGCAATTGCTGAGTTTCTTCATACCGAAGTTGATCAAGCTGGTTGCATAACAGAGTAGAGGCTGCTAAGAGCCGTAGGCTGGTTGAATACCTATCATATTATTGGGCTCTGAGGCAAAACTGAAACTGGGTTTTCTCCTTCCTTCCCTCCTCCAATCCTGAACTTAAGGAAGAGAAGGAGTGTGTCTAAATTAACATTTAGAAGATGGACTAAATAGACACATCAGGAAACCTCATTAATCTTCCAGTAGTCACCCATCAGCTGGCATTGCAGCATAGCCTTAGGTCATCCCATCTCACTCAACACCTTCTCCATGCTGTGGTTGATCATGACCCATCCTGCAGAATGCTTTGGGGGAAACTAAAAAGGGAGTTTAGAAGGCTTCTAGAGTTGCCTACAGGAAACAATATGGATGTCTACCAGCATCTATCCCCCTGTCACTAATTGCCACAAAAGAGAGAGTCAGAGAGGGGAAGGGAAGCATTGAGAGACACTGGGCAATTCCAGCCAGAGCTGTACCACTGTTTGGCTTGGGCAGTGCTTAGCATGATGGGAGGCAGGACAGGGGAAGGGGAATGGAGCAAGTGTCTGATTACCATTTTCCTCATAAGACAGGGCCAGGACTGGGCCAGCTAGTCTAAAAAGTTTACCGACTGAGGTCAAAGTTGTATGCAGAGAGGCCACAACCAGAGCATAAGCCCCAAGACAGCATGCCAGTGGATGAGCTGAGGTTCCAGCACTGCTCAATCAACCCCAAACGCCAAGACCCAAGGAGGACCAATGGTATAATCAAGGTCAAGAGCCAAGAGTGTGCATTGCAAAAGGATGAAATTGGAGCAAATGCAGGCCAGGAACATGCAAGGGGGTGCCTCAGAGGCTTGTCATAAACAGCCTTGTGGCATTTGTGAGGCATGGGGTACCTAGTTTGTGCATTTCTCCAGTTGGCTTAAATGGCCAGAGCAAAGATGGAGCACCCCTATCTCCAACACATACATGCTATTCCCTGGTAAGGGTTGGCCCTGGACTTCACTTTATTGGTGAAGGAATCTAATGGGTTCATGGGCGTTCCTGAGATGGAAGGTGGCTTTTCACAAGCTTTCGCCTGGCCCCAAACCCTTTACTGCACCAGAAACTGGGGCTGACTGTGGTGCTAGTGGAAGTTCAGACTTCCTCCATTCTGCTCTCCAGTTCCCCATCTCAACTAGCTGGGGCTGGACACAGGGCTAGAAGATGGGGAATGTGCTCCAGGCAGGGCAGGTGGAGCAGTGGCAGTAGCTGATAAGTGAATCTTCATAGACGTTGACAGCTGGAAACAGAATGCCATGGGGTTTGTTTCCTTAGTAACTGTTTCCAGATCTTTTCAGGGGTAAGGGTGATATAGATGGCCTCTGTATGGAGATTGTCTTCTCTGGTGCTCAGGGATGAGTGTTGGCTTCACATTATTCCTCTGTAAACTCCAGTGGGTCCTATAGAAATTTTTGAAGCTATGCTGCTCATGCAAGTGGCTGAGGGCTGCTGGTGGTGCGCTGAGGGGTGGAGTAGTAGCAGAAGTAAATGCCACCATTGGGGTAGAATGGAGAACAGCAGCCAGTTATACCCATAGATTCAGCAGCAGTGAATCTAAGCTTAGTGTCAGTAAGAAGTGTAACAGCTGAGGTACTCTCTTGCTAGGCTCTGATTATTCCTGGGTTGCAGATGATAGGCTAGAAAGACAGAGGTGGAGAGGGCACTGAACAATACTTTCCAATGTATCATCGCCCAGTCCTGCTGTGGCTTTAGGAGGACACTCACGTCAGTTATGAAGTTCATGGTGATTGTGTCCAGGAGCACTTCCATTGAAAATCAGATTGCGGATCTCTTTGGGAGACTGGTTATGCACTTGAGTTTTGGTGCCTGATTTCTTAGGTTTGAGTCCCAGCTCTGCGACTCACTGCACGACCTTGGGCAAGAAACCTAACACACTTGGTGCCTCCGATTTTTGTAAAATGGGGATAAATAATCGCACGTATCTTTTAGGACTTCTGTGAAGGTTAAATGTGAGCATTATGTGAAGCACACAGTTCAATGCCTAGACCATAGTAAATGCTCACTCAATAAAGAGAAGCTATTATACTGTGTCTCTTTCAGGTCTGTCTTCACTCCAATGCATGTGTCACAGAGGGACGTATATTAGAAGGCATCGGACCAAAAGCAGAGCCATCAAGGGTCCTGGCAATCCATGTTTTTTAAGGGATATGGTGCCCTGCCAGAGTAGCATTAGGCAGAAGGAGTGCACTTCTCTGCACTTTTCTCTTGGGAACCCATAAACAGCCATTTGTATTCTTGGGGACCCCCTATGCTGACTCTTCACTTTTTCCTGGTGCTGCCATGTATGGACATCTGTTCCTTGCTCCTTTTGGATGAATATAACCACCTTCCTGCTGTGGAGGCATCCCCTCTGCTTTCTGGATGGAACCCAGAGGTCTCCTGGTGGGCAATGTGGTTACTTGGTCAGGATGTGGAAGAATGTCTGGAGTCAGGGTTGGCAGTAGGACCCAGAGATCACGGACAGTGTCTCAGGCCCTTGGAGTTGTCAGGGTTATGGAATTTCAAGCTCAGACGGCTAGGACTAAGGTGATGTGTGGAGGAGAACGGCGGAGGCATTGACTGCCTCTGCGCTGGGTGTGCACAGCAATGTGGTGGGAGGTTCCGTAACAGGTTCACCCCATCACCAGCAGGGGGCAGCACCTGCCCAGATGGCAGGGTAAGTGGGTCAGGGCCAGATCTGAAACTGTCTGCCCAGAGCCCCTGAGCATGCTATGACGTGGATTAGAAACAACAGGTGACAGCTGCCCTTAACACTACCAGAAAGAAAGAAGGCTCACAGTACAGCTGGGCCTAGGACTGAGGGATTTCCCAGGATGTAGGACTTTCAGTTTTAAAACCAGAGCAGTCCTGGGCAAACTGGGACAAGTTGGTCACCCTAAGTAGGAACGCAGAGCTGTCTCTCCCTCTCTCTCCATTATCATCTGTTCTACCCGGTGCTCGGTGCTCTGCCAATTCCACATGGTGGGGGCGGGGGTGGGTGGTCAGTGAGAGCTATGCTGATTATACAAGAGGTCAAATTAGAAAGTGTGAGTGCTGGGGAACAAACCAAGGCTTCTAGGCAGAGAAATAACATTATCAGGTAGATGTATTATGGCCCCGATATTTTATTATGAAAAAAAATTACATATACAGCAAATTTTACAGGTAGCACCCATATGCCCGCACCTAGATCCTACAATTAGCATTTTACTGGACTTCTTTTATCACATGTCTATTCTTCTATCCATCCACCAATCCACCTAAGTTTTGATGCATTTCAAAATAAATTGTAGACATCACTACACTCTTCCAAGCATTTTTGAGGTTTAGTGGCATCAGATAGACCCAAATTTGAAGGCAGTTGACTTCTACCAGCTTAAATTTTCTCATCTCTAAGTTGATGACACTGAGTGTTGGTAGGAAGATTTGATTTGTTTACTTTATGAAACACTCAGATAATGCTTTCTATGTGCAACTCATAAATCTTATCTCATTTAATCCTAGTAACAATCCAATGAGGTAAATTCTGTTATTACCCCCATTGTACAGATGAGGTTTCAAGAAGTTAATGAGCTCCCTGAAGGTCACACGGTCAGCAAATGGCATTGCTGAGAGTTGAATCCAGACTCTCTGGCTTTGGTATCCACGCTCTTAGCCACTACACTATGCTGCCTCCCACAGCGCCCACTAAATTCTGGACATCCAGTGAATGGTCACCCTCACCTTCTTTGTTTTTAAATCTTTCACTGCAACCCCACACAGTAGGTATTATCTCCAGTTTACAGATGAGGAAACTGGAGGTTGGAAAAGTTTGATAACTTCCTCAAGAATGCACTGCTAATAAATAAAGGATTGGGGATTTGAACCCAGGAACGACTCATTCCTGGGTCAGTGTCATTTCCCTGTACTGCACAGTACAGAAACCACTGAAGTGCACATGAGCCTAGACCACTTATGGGGGATTCTTGTTTAGGGATGGTCTTTCCTCAGCCATAGCAGAAAAGAATGTGGTGAAAAGAGGGGCTTCTGCCTAGTTACCATGAGGGGCCCGTGTCTTTTTATAGCTATGAAACAGACTCAGTGGCAAGTGGCAGCAGAGCCTCGGAATCTCATCAAGCTCCAGGAAAGGAACCATGACTCTTAGCTATCAACTCTCCCTCTGAGGGAGGCCTTACATGGGGGCAATCCCTTCCCTATTGTACCCTGCCTCCTCTTCCCTTTTCTCCCCCACTCTTCTCCTCCCCTTCCCTTCCCTTTCTCTTCTTCCTCCTCCTCCTCCTCCTCCCCCTCCTCCTCCTCCTCCTCATCATCATCTTTGGCCTCTCAGGAAGCCAGTCATAATCATTATCATTTTCTTCCTCATAGCTATCATTTACAGAATGCTTCTCAAGTGTTGTTCTAGGCACTTTACATATATTATTAGCTCATTTAATCTTCACAACAATGCCATGAGGAGAGGACTACTACTATTCCTACCTCACATATGAGATATTGGAGCCCCAGAGAGGTTAAGTACCTAACCTAAGGGCACCTGGCCCTGAGTTAACAGCCTTCCCAGAGTTCACCTTGGGAGATGTTGATCATTGCAAAGATGCTGATAATCGCTATGGGAAAGCTGGGGGCATAATAGTAACAGGGAACTGGACTTAAGAGCAGAATTGCTAAAATTGCCTGGCCTTCCCCTGTGGAGTGAGCACCTATCCTCAGTGTAAAAGCGACCCATCTGTCACAAAGCAGGTATACAATCATCCCCACTGTGTCAAACGTGTAAAGAGAGCCCCAAACCGGGTTATTCCCAGATTGGAAGGCCTGGGTTCTAGTTGTGGCTTTGCTCTTAACCTGCTAAATGACCTTGGGTAAGTCAGTTCCCCTCTCTGGGTCTCATTTATAAAATGTAATACTACTAACAGTACAGGGCTATTAATGTGAGCATTAAATGAGAATGTTGAAGAAGGTGCTTTACAGCATCTTACCAATATAACAAATAACTTCCCTTACTCTCCTCCTCCTCCTTCATCTCTCTCTCCTTCACCTGCCTCGTCTTCGTCTTTTACTCTATTTTGTTCCTTCTCTTCCTTTCTTTAGTCTCCTCTAACCAGGTCTCAGACTTATCTGAAGAACTGCTCTTAGGCAGAAGAAACACAGGCTTTAAAGGCAGACAGACCTAGCTTTGCCTCCTGGCTCTGCCCCTTCCTAGTGCTTTGTTGGGCAACTATTTTACCCTTTTTGAGCCTCAGTTTTATCATCTGTAAAAATGGACACGCATAATGCCTTCCTTGTAAGGTTTCTGTTGGATGATGTGGTAGGTTGTCTGCAAATACGACCAAGAATTGCCCCCATCTCTGGCATACATGCAGCTCCTCCCATCAAGAGGCGGAGTCTCTTTTCCCCACTCCTTAAATCTGGGCTGGCTCTGTGACTTGCTTTGACCAATAGAGTACAGCAGCAGTTTTGCTGTATGACATCTGGTCTTATGCCACAAAAGGCCTTGCAGCTTTTGTTTTCACCCTCTGGGAAGACTGCTGCCACATAAAAAAAAATGTCTCACTATTCTACTTGGAGAGAGAGGCCCAATGGAGAAAGAAAGGCCCTGGAGAGTAAAATACTACAAAGGGAGGTGGGAGGCCCAGCCAGCCCACAGCTGTTTCAGCCACCACAGCTGAGGTATCAGATATGAGAGAGCACACATCTTGGGTCCTTCAGCCCCAGCCAAGCTGTCTGAGGCAACACCACATGGAATAGAAATAAGCCATTCCCAGCAAGTCCTGCTCAAATTGCAGAATCACGAGCAAACAAATGGTGGCTGTTTTAAGCCACTAAGTTTTTGGGTGGTTTGTTTCACAACAGATAGCTGAACCAGAAAAATTAAATGAGATGGTAGCACCCCACCCAGTGGCTGGCAGGTATAGGTACTCAACATTTGATTGTTCCCTTCCCATTCAGAGGTGTTCCCTGGGAAACAGCTGACCTGGCTAGTTGTGCTGCAACTGAATTGACAGATCTGACCTCCAGTGTGCCAAAGATGCAAAGCAATGACCACTTCTCCTATACTTTACGGGGACCTGCTGAGAGCTATACAGGTTAAGGTGTACTCCAAGTTACACAGCTGAGTGTCCTCCCTTTGCCCAGAGTGAGTCTAGGCCACCTTAAAAGCAGACTTGTAGCTGAACAAAATCTGGGGTGGTAGAGTAATGTCAGCTAAGACAAATAGTGTTTCTTTTGACCGCTCATCCAATCTACCTGGTGCCAGAGGCACAAGGGGTAGAAGTACTTACTACATGCCTGGCATTGAGTGCTTACTATATGCCTGGCATTGCTCACAACAGTGCCAGAAGTAGGTACTGTTATTTTCCCAGATGAGGACACTGAAGCACAGAGAAGTTTCTGTCAACTGTTGTGTTTCTGGAAAGCATTGGGACCGTTTAATGTTCAGGATATTAATTAGGGTGCCCTTGGGATCAACACTTGTAGAAGAAAAGGGAAGAGAAGGAGGCAGGATTGGACAGAGGGAGCTATTGAACTGCAACTCAGTCTTAACGGAAACCACAGTCCACCCATGGGGAGCTCTGAAGCTGGGATGACCCTTTGGAGTTGTTCCCTATTGTATCCTCATAGGGGAACAGGCCTTTACATTCCTGCATCAGTCACTGAATTCCTAGTCCCTGATTTCTAGTTCAGAGTTATTTCACCTACTCCTGTGATCAAGCCATCCCAAATGGGAGAAAAGCTTAAAAAAGTGATCATGGAGAAAAAGTAGGAAAAAAAATGGACTCTGGTACCAGACAAATCTGTGTTCAAATCCTGATACTTCTCTTACTATCTGTCTGTTTAACTCTGCACAAGTTATTTAACTTCTCTGAGCTTCAGTTTACATTTTTGGAAAATGGCAATAAGAATACTTAGCTTGAAAGGTTGTTTTGAAAACCAAATACAATCATCTATATAAAGCATCTTACATAGAGACTTGACACAGAGTAGGCACTGAGTACATGGAAATTATTATAAAAATAGGGTAAATTATTATGCGGTGGTGTGCCTGGTTTTCTCACTTGTAGGGTGGAGTGAATAAGAGTAAAGAAGAGCTACCCAGAAGGGGAAAGGGCATTACATCTTTTCTGTTACCTGGTACTTGTAGGCACTGAGTCAGCATTTACTCCAATGAACAAATGTTTATTTAAAAGGATTTGTACAGACATAACGCTCTTACTTTCAAAGAGAAGAGGAACCTTTTATATATTATGAACACACAGACGCTGTGGCAACTTAAAACTACAGCTAAGAAAGGAAGGAAAAATATCCCCCCTCCCCAGCCAGGAGCTAACACTTTTTCAGTCAGCCAGCCCCAATCCCTGTCCCTTAAGTTTGAGAGTGACTTGACTAGAGATGTGGCTTTGGAGGAGGGAAGAGCTGTAGGGCTTGGGGAGCCTGGTGCCTTTTCTTTTGAGAGGGAAATCCACCTACACAATCCACAGAAAAAGGGGTGGCCAAAAGCTGACCTGAGCTGAGGCTGCCTTAGAGAAGAGAGACTGGAGTAGAAATCCCACCTACCTGCATGTGTAAAGTGATTGGCATTCACTTGAATCTCAACCCACTACTCTGACCTCTAAGATATACCATTTGAGTAAGTGCCAGAGTAATGGTTTTGAACAAAAGTCGACACAAATGTCAGCCTGGGGCCTCTCCAGCCTAAGGCAGCCCCGATAGCAGAACCCTCAGACCAATGACTTAGGCAACGAGTTAGGCAGGACTTGTGGAGGGGGTCTGGCTCCCTGATTTCACTGTGGGGAACATCTGCTACTGATTTTCAAAAGCTAGGGTTTATTATGGGAGAAAAGCCCACAGATTTTAGGATCCCCAGACACATAGCCTGGTACCTGAGAACTTTAATATATCTGGGAAACTGCCAGGTGGTGGGGTGGTGAGCTCAATAATAACAGCCAGGCCTCCCAAATGAATATGAAAAAGGAGAGCTTGTCCAAGCTACCTCCGGGCCTTGAGGATGAGATGAGGTTGCGGGTGGGGCAGATAAATGCACCAAGCCTATTGAAAAGTCCAGCAAGAAGACTGTTGTCCCTTCAGAGCCTAAGGCAAAGGTACAGGGAGGGGGCACACTGGAGCCTTCACCTGAAACAAGATATGGGTCTCCCCAGGCCCTCAGGCCTTAGGCCCCAGGCCTCAGGCACAAGAGACAGAGAATCACATCTGGGACTTCCGCCCTTCCCTTAGCTCCAAACAAGGGCAGGGGTTGAAATGTGGGTGAGAGAGAAGGGATCTTTAGACACAACTGTCATTAGCACCTGAACCACATCTCTTCCTAAACCAGAAACTCCAAGAGCAAAAAGAAATAAGAGCAAAGTGAGAGAGGGGTTGTGCTTCCATCACATTAAATAGGAGACTTTGTAGAGGTGGGGAAGGGTTGTTTCACATGGAGACATCAATCACTCTGGCCAAGGGGAGGGGTTATGAGCAGCAGAGCTCTAAGTGTTCTCCCTCTTTTCATTCATCCTGCTTCCGTTTTGGCTTTTTGGGGTTCCTGGACCGACTCTTGGCTTTGCACAGAGGGCATATAGGTGCATTCCGGTGAATTTGTTGGTGACATGACAAGCAGGCCTGGTGGGGGGCACAAGACAAAGCAAGTTAGTGGTCAGATTCTTCTAGGCCATGGCTCATCTTTCCCAGGGGCCCCCACAAGCAATTGCGATTTCCCAACAGGAAGGAGCAAGACCCAAGCAGTGAGTCCCAAGTAGCAAGATCTGTGCTGGATGTAAGGGATGCAAAGGATATAAGGGAGTGAGAGTCAAAGAGGGGTACTGAGGAAAAATATCCAAAATTTGGCAATAAGGCAAAATGTGAATTGCATATTCATTAAGCATTATACTGGAGCATGGTCTAACAGGCTCACTCAAGGATTATTTAATTCTCTAGGACAGGTATCAATAAACTTTTTCTGTAAAGGCCAAGATAGTAAATATTTTGGACTTTCTTTTCAGGTCATATGATTTTAGTTGCAACTACTCAGCTCTAACTGCCTTACATAAAAGAAGCTATAGACAATACATAAACAAGCAGGCATGTGTGGGGGCCAATAAAACTTTATTTACAAAAACAGGGAGCAGGTCACACTTGGCCTATGGGTTCTGGTTTGCTGACCCTTGCCCTAGGAGAATGTCTCTTTGTTTGACTATTTACTACTTATTTAAAAAATTGAAGTATAGTTGATTTAAAATGTTGTGTTAGCTTCTGGTATACAGCAAAATGATATAGATGATAGATAGATAGATAGATAGATATTCTTTTCTGTTATGGTTTATTACAGGATATTGAATATAGTTCCCTGTGCTATACAGTAGGACCCTGTTGTTTATCTATTTTATACATAGTAGTCTGTATCTGCTAATCCCAAAAGCCTAATTTACCCCTGTCCCACCCCCTTTCCCCTTTGGTAACCATAAGTTTGTTTTCTATGTCTGTGAGTCTGTTTCTGTTTTGTAAATAAGTTCATTTGTATCATATTTTATATTTCACATATAAATGATATCATATGGTATTTGTCTTTCTCGGTCTGACTTACTTCACTTAGTATGATAATCTCTAGGTCCATGCATGTTGCTGCAAATGGCATTATTTCATTCTTTTTAATGGCTGAGTAGTATTCCATTGTATATATGTACCACATCACCTTTATCCGTTCATCTGTCGATGGACATTTAGGTTGCTTCCATGTCTTGGCTATTGTAAATAGTACTGCTATGAACATTGGGGTGCATGTACCTTTTTGAATTAGAGTTTTCCCTTGGATATGTGCCTAGGAGTGGGATTGCAGGATCATATGGTAACTTCCATACTGTTCTCCGTAGTGGCTGCACCAATTTACATTCCTGCCAACAGTGTAGGAGGGTTCCCTTTTCTCCACACCCTCTCCAGCATTTGTTATTTGTAGAATTTTTAATGATGGCCATTCTGACCGGTGTGAGGTGATACCTCATTGTAGTTTTGATTTGCATTTCTCCAACAATTAGTGATGCTGAGCATCTGTTCATGTGCCTATTGGCCATCTGTATGTCTTCTTTGGAGAAATGTCTATTGAGGTCCTCTGCCCATTCTTTGATGGGATTGTTTGTTTTTGTGTTATTGAGTTGTATGAGCTGTGTTTATATTTTGGGAACTAAGTCCCTGTTGGTCGCATCATTTGCAAATATTTCCTCCCATTCCTTAGGCTGGCTTTTCATTTTTGTTTATGGTTTCCTTTGCTGTGCAAAAGCTTATAAATTTGAATAGGTCCCATTTGTTTACTTTTGCTTTTATTTCTATTGCCTTGGGAGACTGACCTAAGAAAACACTGGTACAATTTATGTCAGAGAATGTTTTGCCTGTGTTCTCTTCTAGGAGTTGTATGGTATCATGTCTTACATTTAAGTCTTTAAGCTGTTTTGAGCTTACTTTTGAGTATGGTGTGAGGGAGTGTTCTAACTTCATTGATTTACATGCAGCTGTCCAGCTTTCCCAATACCACTTGCTGAAGAGACTTTCTTGTCTCCACTGTATATTCTTGCCTCCTTTGTCGAAGATTAATTGAACGTAGGTGAGTGGGTTTATTTCTGGGCTCTCTATTCTGTTCCACTGGCTATAAATACTTTTCCATTAAATAGTATACTATTTGACTATTTACTATTGATCAGGGCCCAGATGCTGTGACTTAATGTTGATAAGGCACAAATGGCTTTTGCCCAGTAGAGATGCAAATTATTTTTGTTACAAAGAAAAGGTAATCCTAAAGATTACAGTTTTATTTTCCTGTAGGACATTAACCTGTAGGACATTATTTTCCTGTAGGACATTAACCAGTTCTGGATTTAACATTGCAAACTTATTTTGGCATTCCTTTCTTTTCTTGACTATATAATTATCCGTTCCTCTAATGCTTCTGGAACCAGCTTTGTGATGCTGCTGGCTCCCTTGTTAATGACACACATTCACTATATATTTGTCCGAGTCACGTTTCTAACTTTCTGAAAATTATACTTTAGCAGAGCCTGCCAATCTCCCTGCATTCTAACCTCTCTGGGAATATGAGGCAACAAGACCAGTGGCTCTACTATAGCACACATACACACCACCCCTTCCTCTGTGTCCCAAGCGAAGGCTGTTTTAGGAAGACCCCAAATAAGTAAGGCCAAAGCCCCAGACCCAACCTTCCATGGGGCGGCTTGAGGATACCTTGCTTCCTCCACAGTCCATACCCAGCTCACTCACCTTCATAGGTGGGGGCTGCTGCCTGAAGGTGGCTGTCTGCCGAGTGTCCTGCTTCCTAGCCACTTGGAGTTGTTGGGCGGCAGCGGCTGCGGCGGCCAAGGATTCAGGGATTGGGGGCTCCTGAGGCTCCGTCTGCCACTCTGCTTTCTGCTTCTCAAAGTAACTTTGGAGATGAGAGACATTAGCTGGATCATTCTGAAAGCAAGGAGAACCTTGCCCCTCTTAAGGACTCCATGCTACAGAACGAAGGGGGTTAGGCTGTGGCTCACTGTAGGAAGTTCCTGCACCCTCTCCAGCCCAAGGCTCTTTTCCCTGGGTACCAGGCCCACTGTGTGTTGGGAAGGGTACTCCTCCTGCTCCTTGGCTCTGACAGGCCCAGAAAAATTTAAAAAATCCCAAAGCTAGCCAAGTCCTCAAAGGGCATTTGTCTGCCCTCCATCCCATGTTCCTTTGCAGTATTCCTATTAAGTGTTCTCAGGCCTCTGCTGGCATACCTCTAGGAATAAGAAGCTCACCACTTCCACAGGCAGCCTGCTCTACCTTAAGGAAGTATGTTCCCTTGTATTCCTTCTACTGAAATGAGCTCTGTGTCTCTGTAAAGTAAGCCTAGTTCTTAACTCTGGGTCTTAAGATAAAGTTCCAGGCTAGCCCCTGGAGGCCATGAAAGCTCACCCTTCTGTGTGTTCAAGGTTTCTGGACACCCCTTCTAGACCTTGACTTGGAAAGTGACCTCTTAAGAGTCACAGACACATACACACACAAAGAGTCATAGACATAGTCTTGTATTGTCAAAATTGCACAAGGAACTTTAAAAGCCATCTAGTAATTCTAGTCTAATCATCTAACAGCCCAACACAGAGACTTACCCAAGGTCATGCAATGAGTCGGCCACTGACAGGCCTGGGGCTAGGACTGGGTACCCTGACTTTCAGACCAGGCTTTATGTGTGTATATATATGTGTGTGTATATATACGTGTGTGTGTGTGTGTGTGTGTGTGTGTGTGTGTGTGTGTGTGTGTGTGTGTCTGTGGTGTATGTTGCAGGGACAGGAGGCAGGCAGCTTACTCCAAGGAGAGCTTCTCCTCCTCTTCACATAGGTCAGGGAGCCTCTGCAGGCCCAGAGTCATGCGCAGGGCATCCACATGTTCCTTCAGCGGCTTATACTCATCATGTAGCCGCCGGGTAGACTCTAGCAGCTTGTTTAGGTCATTCTCAGACTGTTTGATGGTGTTTTCCATCTGGAACACAGAGTGAGGCAAGCACAGAGAAAAGACTCCAAGATTCTCAGCGAGGCTGTACAGCTGAGTGGATAATAGCACAGGCTCCAGAGCCAAACCAATCTGTGATCAAGTCCTCAACCCACTATGTATTCTATGTGACTCTTGTCAAGCCTCAGTTTTTTCATCTGTATAATGGTGGTAACATTCATACCTACCTCATATAATCTTGGTGAAGATTCAACGATTGAATTCATATAAGCGCTCAGTACAGGGGCTAACACAGAGTAAAGGCTCAATTAGTGGTAGTTATTATTCAAATATAGCATCTTAGAGCTGGAATGGCCCTTAGAGTTCATGTAGTGCACCCCACCACCATTTTACAGATCAGAGAATTGAGACTCAGAGAGAAGTAACTTCCTCAGAGAAATGCTTCCTAGGAGCAAAGACTACATAAAGACTCAGGGCTTCTGCCTCCCAGACCAGTGGCTTTTCTCCTAGATCAGTGGTTCCCAAAATGCAGTTACCAGATCAGCAGCATCAGCGTCAACTGGGAACTCATTAGGAATGTAAATTCTCAGGCACCACCCCAGATATAAGCAATCAGAAATTCTGCGGTGAAGTCCAACAATCTGTGTTTTAACAGGCCCTCTAGGTGACTCATGAGGCATGTTCAAGTTGGAGATCCACTGGCCCAGATTTTCAGCCCCTCTGTGACTAATACCTTGTTTATTTCTCTATCCTTAGTTAGCTGGCAGCAGAACTGCCAACTCCTCATGAGACCCTGATATCCTGTGATCTTGTGACACAGACAATCCCAGGTAACTACTGTCCAAATTGCATTCATATTTCCTTTAAGACCCTAGGCCTGGCAATATCAGGAAGTAGATATTGCCACAGAAATGAGTCTCCCAAGAATAGAAACTTAGCTCCTTCAAACGTGATTTTAAAAAAAAATTCTCATTATCATAGGCTCTAAGGGTTGGAAAGGGCCTTACAGGTCAGCACCTCCAACCTCCCTCCTGGTGAAGGAATCACCAATACTGCAGCCCAGACAGGTGATCATTCAGACTCTGCTTTAATAACTCTATAAAGTGGGGGGCTTATCACCATAGCAGGCAGTTCATTCCCCACATTCCAAGGGTCTCCAAAAGAGAGACTGTAATGAGGGAGCCCCAGTTGGGTAGGCTGGCAGAGATGGTTTGTTTGGCTTAGTTGGAAGCTTTGGAGCCCTAAATTTAAGTTAGATCCCCAAGGCACCTGCCTGCTCTGCTTTTCCCCAAGGCTAGCTCTCAACTTCTAGACTCCCAGAATGAGAGCACATCAGTGCTGAGTGAGACCTCAGAGGTGACTGAATTCCTCTCATGGTACAGAAAAGGAAAATGAGGCCCCGAGAGAAGAAGGAACTTGTCCAGTGATATACAGTCGATCAGTGACAGAGCCAGGGCTGGATCTCAGAACTCCTGGATTCTTCCATTTCACCATAGCCTGATGCCTACTCCCCCAAATCGGCCACAGCCATATCTCAAGGAGAGTCCACAGCACTCACCACTGCCTATTCCTCCTCAAAGGGCCCAGAAATAGGCTTCAGGCAGCCAGCCACATACCACATTGATATCAGCGTGGATCAGTCGGAGTTCCTCCACATGGGCCATTTTCTCCTGTAGCAGGAGGTCCATCTCCTGCTTGTATTCCTTCAGGTGCCTCTCCTCTGATTCAAGGGCCTCAAACTCAGCCTTCAAACGGGTCTTGATCTTTTCCATCTGCAGGGTCTTGTTCCTGCCATTCCCCCAAAGGAGGAAACAGACCAGCAGGAGAAGGCAGGAAAAGGGAAATGGAGTACAGAGTTAGGGAAATGGAGTACAGAGTTAGAGAAATGGAGTACAGAGTTAGGCTCTGAGCCAGGGCTATCTTGTTAAGCCATCTTTCTAAGCTTCCCTCTCTTCAGGCAGAGGCAGCCTGAAGCCGTCCCCACAAAGGCAGGAGATTCTTTCTTCTAAGCTAAAAGCTCAGTGGGTCTTGAATGGGGATGATTTTGTTCCTTGATGGAGCATTTGAAAACATGGGGCAGGTTTTAGCTGTTAGATTTATTCAAGGGAGAGCACTACTGGCATTTAGTGGATATGGGCCAGAAATGCTAAACAGCCTCTCAAGGCACAGGAAAGTCCCACATCACAAATAACTCCCACCCAAGATGCCAACCATGACCTCTTGAGAAACTCTAGAGCAGCACTATCCAATAAATTTTCTACAATGATGGAAATTTTCTGTATCTATGCTTTCTAATACAGTAGCCACTAGGCACATGAAGCTACTGAGCATTCAAAATATGGCTAGTGCAACCGAGGAACTGAATTTTGAATTTTATTTAATTTTACTCAGTTGATTAAAATTAAGTTTAAACAGCCACATGGGGATAATGGCTCTCATATTGGACCACACAGCTCTATAGGGTCCCCTCATCAGTTCCAGAAGAGGCAGGAGACGGGAAGAACTGCAGCTCATTTCTTTTCCTAGAAAGCATAAAACCTATTTCTGGTTGTTAAATCCCAATTGCATACCCTCTGGCTCAGTAATCCCACACCTAGCAATTTATTCTAAGGAAATAAGTCAAGGAAGCAAAAAGTTAATACACAGGGATATGCTTTCTGGTCTATGGGCAAAATTGGAATATTTGGCAGCCACTAAAAGGCATCATTATGAAGACTTGTGACATGGAAAATGTTGAAGATACTCCATGAAAAGGTATATACACTAGGATTGCAATTTCAAAATACACGTGCATGTGACTAAACAAAAGGAATTGGCAAGAGTACAGTTTCAAGGATCTTTGAGACCACTGAAGCCTGCCTAAGTGAAAGAGCCACAAAACTTTGGAAGGAAGCCCCTCTAGGGCACACTGATGCCCTCCCACTCACTCTCTACTCTCTGGTTCTCAGGTTCTGTCTAGCCATCATCCATTACTCAGATTAGGCATCTCCTTTATTCTGCCTCAGTAGCTGGCTTTCTCCTCTGCCCCAGCCCATCCCATGGTTACTCTTGCTCCACACCCTGGCCTCCGGCCTCTGACCTCAGCCTGCTTCTGTGTTCATTCTCTCTCCTTTCTTCAGCATTGCCTGTGGCTCCTGCCTCAAGAGGTGGCCCTCAATGGCACAGAACCACAGAAAGAATTATGTAAGGTGGGTAGGATGACAGGCGAAATTTTTCTTTCAATATTCAAAATTTTCTTTTCAAGTTATTATATTGCTTTTACCTTAGAAAAGGTTAAAAGGATGGGTGTTATTATCCCATCTGTAAAGAAGGAAATTGGGAGTTCAGGATGGTAAGTTGCAGTAAATGGGATGTTGTGATTTGAACCCAGGGCTCTCTAACACCACCCACTACTCCACACTGCCTGACTGGGGTTACCCAGACTAAGGGGCGTAAACATATTGAGGGTTCTCGGTATACCTGTTCAACTGCCTTGCAGAGGGATGATAGTGATTTGTACTGGTCAGTTAATCCACTACTTAGAGCCCCCTCCCATCTAGACTTCTATTCTCTTCCTCTAGATTGCATACAGTGCAGTCTAAACTTCACCTAGCCCTACCCCAATTTACAGATGGGAAAACTGAGATTCAGAGTGATATAGTGTCTCACCCTGACTCATACAGCCAGTTTGTGGCACTGCTAGGCCTAGAACCCATTTCTGCAGGCAGAGCCATAATTTGAAAGGAACATGGGCTTTAGATTCAGACGTGGGTATGATTCCTGGTTCTGCCCCTGACTAGCTATTTGCCCTTGGACAATAAGAATAACAACTATATTTATAGTTTAATTATATTCATTGAGCACCGATTATGCACCAATTATAGAAGGCTTGAAGATACATTCATTCAACAAATACTTATGGAACATTTATCACGTGCCAGCCACTGTACTAGGTGCTAGAGATAGAGCAGAGAACAGGACAGCCTGTGGACAGGAATCTTCATCTAATGAGGAAAACAGACCCTGAACACATGTAAAACTAAGTGATAAGTAATATGGTTGAAATGCAGAATGCAATGGAAGGACACACCAAAGGGTTCTAACATAGTCTGAGGGGCACTGTAGTCAAGGGGGCTGTCACAGGAAGCTCCCCTGAGAAACTGAGAATGTGACATCTAAGCTAAGACCTGGAGAATGGGTCGGAGGTAGATGGTGGGTAGCAGGTAGACATACAGGAGAGCAGTCCAGGCAGAGAGAATACTATTTGCAATGGCCCTAGAACAGAAAAGAATGTGGCACATTAGAGGAACTGAAAAAAGGTCAGTGTGGCTGGAACACCTACTGCAAGTGGGTGTGTGTGTGTGTGTGTGTGTGCGCGCGTGCGTGTGTGTGTGTGTGTGTGTGTGTGTGTGTGTGTGGTGGGAGTTGTCTGAGATGAAACTAGGGAAGTTGCCAGAACACAACCTGGAGATTGAGATGAGGAGCGAGTACTTTTATCTTCAGGAGAAGGGGGAATCATTGTAGAACTTTAAGCAGCAGGAGTGACATAATCGGATTATCTCTTTTCACTTCTCTCAGCCCTGGTCTCTTCATCAGTAACACAGGAATGATAATAGCACTTACCTTACAGGTTCTTTGCTGAGGGCTAAATGAGCTAAGACATGTAAAGTCCCCAAGCAGAGTATGTGGCACGTGGTGAGCAGTCAACCAATGATAGTACCTATCCCTCCCCACACTGCCCAACTCTTCTGCTATGGTTATCTCCTTTACCACAGTGGTTTAAATTTTGTTATAAAGAGCCTACAATGGGTAGGATGTGTGTATAATGTGTGTGTGTGTGTGTGTGTGTGTGTGTGCATATGCATGTGTGCACATGTACTAGCATGAGTAGCAAGGTATATTACCACTTATTAAGACTATAATAATAATCATTAACATAAGTCACCTCGTAATGTCAGTATGAATAATGGCATTTTATAGGGCTGGCCCAAGACTTCCTAATTTGTGATCAATTCAGTTAAGATGCTAGCGACTACTACTAAATGAAATCAGGGGTGAGAGGTCTCTCTCACTGACACTTCATAGAAATCAACATAGTACATCTTTCCCTGCTTGGATGAGTGCCTTTTATCTAATCCTCCCTCCTCCATCCATGTCCAATTCTGCTTATAGACAACCCCATGTTGTCGGGCAGGGGACACTGCAATCCCAGATTAAGTCAAAATAAACCAAAGGTTTTCACCTGGTGGGGTCACAGTTAAAGTGCTGCCTGGAACTGGAAAATCAAAGGCACAAAGTCTTCCTCAAAAGCACCGTGGTATTTCCTCTTCTTCAGGAGTAAGGCTGTCACCAGCAAAATGGCAGCTTTATCCTTTGGGTATGAGGGCCAGGGAGGCCACAATCCAAGGTGTTTTGGAGCCTTTTCCTATTGTCCACTGTGGCAAGAAATGGCAAGGACTAGGGACCCTGACTAAGGGGCAGAAGGGCTAAGACTCCTCGTTATGAGAAAGAAGCAGGGTTATGAAGATGGAGTTCAGAAATAGCCTCTATTTACTGCTATTTCTGAAGTCAGTTTCTCAGGGGCTGGCGGGGAGCCCGGCCCATGCTTTAGTGGAGGGACAGCGGTGTCACTGCAGCCTTTGACGGTACCACTGTTACCTCTCAGCAGTGGTTTACCAAGGGCCGGGCAGTGAGAGCAGTCCACCTCAGGTGCGGAAAATAAAGAGGTGCATTGTGTGCAGAGAAATAAAAAAAAAAAAAGAACCAATTAAAGTTGGTCTGCTCTTTATTATCACCATGCACTGACAAGTCTAAACAATGTCCACTGAAGGACATCTGGACTGATTCCAGTTTTTGGCGATTATGAATAAAGCTGCTATGAATATGCAACTACGAGTTTTAGTGTGACCGTAAGTTTTCATTTCTCTAGGATAAATGACCAAGACTGCAATTGCTGGTTTGTGTGGTAATTGCATGCTTAGTGTTTTTTTTTTTTTTTTTTTTTTTTTTTTTTCGGTACGCGGGCCTCTCACTGCTGTGGCCTCTCCCGCCGCGGAGCACAGGCTCCGGACGCGCAGGCCCAGTGGCCATGACTCACGGGCCCAGCCGCCCCGTGGCATGCGGGATCCTCCCGGACCGGGGCACGAACCCGCGTCCGCTGCATCGGCAGGCAGACTCCCAACTACTGCGCCACCAGGGAAGCCCCATGCTTAGTTTTTTGAGAAACTGCCAAACTGTTTCCCAGAGCGGCTGTACCGTTTCACATGCCCGCCAACAATATATGAGTGATCTAGTTCCTCTATGCAGCCAGCCATTTTGCTTGAACTGTTTTAAAAGGTATATGGTGATACCTCAAAGTGATCTTAATTTGCATTTCCCTAGTGGCTAGTGATACTGAACATCTTCTCATGTACTTATTTGCCATCTGTATGTCCTTTTCCAAAAAATGTCTGTGCATGTCTTTGGCCCATTGGACTGTTTGTTTACTCAGGGCTGAGTATTGAGAACTCTTTATGTGTCCTAGATATGAGTGCTTTGTCAGATATGAGGTTTGCAAATATTTTCTCCCATTTATTAGCTTGCCTTTTCATCCTCTTAACCAGGTCCTTAGCAGAACACTTAAAACTGTTTTTTTGATGAAGTCCTATATATATATATATATATATATATATATATATATATATATATATATATATATATGACTTCATAATATATATATATATATATTATGGATAATGCTCTGGTGTCATGTCTAAGAGTCTTCACTAAGCTCTAGGGTCTGCAAATTTTCTCCTATGTTATTTTTTTGCTTATGGATATGCAATTGCTTCAGTACCGTTTGCTATAAAGACTGTCCTTCCTTTGTCGGATTACTTTTGCACCTCTGTCAAAAATCAGTTGGCCATACTGTGTGGGTCAATTTCTGGATTCTCAATTTTGTTCCAATTACCTATGTGTCTGTCCCTTTGTCAGTATCACACAATCTTTTTTTTTTTTTTTTTTTTGTGGTACGCGGGCCTCTCACTGTTGTGGCCTCTCCCGTTGCGGGACGCGCAGGCTCAGCGGCCATGGCTCACGGGCCTAGTCGCTCCGCGGCATGTGGGATCTTCCCGGACCGAGGCACGACCCCGTGTCTCCTGCATCGGCAGGCGGACTCTCAACCACTGCGCCACCAGGGAAGCCCAGTATCACACAATCTTAATCACTGTAGCTATATAATAAGCTTTGAAATCAGGAAGAGTGATTTCTCCCATTTATTTTTATATCTCAAAATACTTTTGGCCATTCTAGTTCTTTTGCCTTGCCATATAAATTTTAGAATAATTTTGTCTATATCTACCAAAAATCTTTCTGGCATTTTGATGGGAATTTTATTAAATTTGTACATCAGTTTGGGAGGATTGGCATCTTTACTATATTGACTCATCTTCCAAACCCTGGATACAGTGTTTCTCTCTATTTAGATCTCCTTTGATTTGTTTTATTAGCATTTTGTAGTTTTCAGCATAAAAGTCCTATGCATCTTTTGTTAAATCTTTGTTTCACTTAGGTATTTCATGTTTCTGAGTGCTTGTAAGTGGTTTCATGTTTTGTAATTATAGTTTCCACATGCATATTTGCTATTTGTTTTTAATGCTGATCTTACATTCTGCAATCTTGCTGACTCACGTATTAGATGTAGGAGTTTTTTGGTTTTTTGTTTTGTTTTTGACTTATCAGGATTCCCTACATAGACAAATCATGTTATCTGCAAACGAAAACAGTTTTATTTCTTCCTTTCCATCTTGTACGCCTTTTATTTACTTTCCTGCCTAATTGTCCTGCCTAAAACCTCTAGTGCTATATGGACTAACGGTGCTGAGAGTGGACATCCTTGCCTTGCTCGTGATCTACGTAGGACAGCATTCATTCTTTGACAAGTAAGTGTATTGTTAGCTAGCTGAAGGGTATTTGTAGATGTACTTTATCAAGTTGAGAAAGTCCCCCCACCCCCATTCCTAGTTTTTAAAAGAGATTTTATCATAAATATGTGCTGACTTTTGTCAAGTGCTTTATCTGTATCAATTGACATAGTCATGCGATTTCTCTTCTTTAGCCTTTTGATGTGATAAATAATATTGATTGATTTTTGAATAACAAACTAACCTTGCATCTCTGGAATAAACCCCTCTTGGTCATGGTGTCAATTCTTTTTTAATATATTGCCGAATTCTATTTGCTAATACTTTGATAACGATTTTTACATCTACAATCATGAAGGATATTAATTTATAATTTTCTTGTATTGTCTTTGCCTGAAATTGTTTCAGGGTATTAAGGGCTTCATAAAATAAATGGAGATGTGTTCTTTCCACTTCTGCTTTTTGGAGAGACTGTTAAGAAATAGGGTTAATTCTCTTTAACCATTTGTTAGAATTCTCCAGTGAAACCAAATGGGCATGGAGGTTCTGCTTTTGGGGGTTGTTACTTTACAAATTTAATTTTCTAAATAGTTTCAGGGTTATTCAAATTATCTATTTTATATCAGGTGAGTTGTGGTAGTGTTTTTTGAGAATCGGTCCATTTCATGTAACTTGTTTAATTTACACGAGTAGAGTTGTTCATAGTATTCCTTTGCTATTCTTTTGAAGTCTGTGGGGTTGGTAGTGACATTTTCTGTTTCATTCCTGATGTCTGTAATTTGTGTCTTCTCTCTTTTTTCTTGGTTAGGGTTGCTAGAGGTTTTTCAATTTTATGTATTTTTTCAAACATTAAGCTTTCTGTTTCATTGATTTCCCTACTTTTCTTTCTGTTTTTAATCATCAATATCTGCTCTTATCTGTATTATTTCCTGTTTTCTGCTTCCCTCGGTGTTATTTTGCTCTTCTTTTCTAGTTTCTTGAGGTAGGAGCTTAGATTATTAATTAGAGGCATTTCCTCTGTTCTAAAGTAAACATTGGTGCTAAAAATTTCCCTTTCACCACTGCTTCTGCATCATCCCATTTTGATATGTTCATTTTTCATTTTGATATGTTTCATTTTCACTCAGTTCAATGTATTTTTATTTCACTTGAGACTTCATCTTTGAAACATGCGTTATTTTAGATTTTTTTTATTATTATCTTTTTCCTGGTATTTTTTCTGACTTCTTGATTTCTAGTTTGACTTTATTAATGCCAGAGAACACACTGTATTTCCTGTCTTTTAAATTTGTTAAGAATTTTTTTTTGTATCCCAGAATATGGTCTATCTATATTGGTATATGTTCCATGGACACTTGAAAAGTATGTGTATCCTGTTGTTGGGTGGAATGTTCTATAAATGTTAATTAGATCCTGTCATTGATGGTGTTGTGGAGCTCTATACCCTTGCTGATTTTCTGTCTAGTTCCATCAAATGATAGACGTATGTTAAAGACCCCAGCTATAATTGTGGCTTTGTCTATTTCTTCATTTGGTTCTGTCAGATTTGCCTCTCATATTTTACAGTTCTGTTGTTGGTGTATACCCATTTAGGACTGCTAGGTCTTCTTGGCAGACTGACACTTTTGTCATTATCTAATGTACCTCTCTGTGCCTAGTAATTTTCTTTGCTCTGAAGTCTACTTTATCTGATATTAATATATCCATTCCTGCTTTCCTTGGATTAATGTTTCCATGGTATATCTTCTTTCATTATTTCAACATACCTATATCTTTATATTTGAAGTGAGATTCTTGTAGACAGCACATAGACGGTCATATTTTTTAATCATCTTGGCTGACCAGTATTTGGATTGCAATATTTAGGCCATTTATACCCGGTGTACTTATTGATAAGTTAGAACTTAAGTGTATCATTTAATTTTTGTTTACTATTTGATCTCTCTCTTATTCGATTCTCTGTTTCCTTTTTGCTGCCTTCCTATCTTTAATTGAATGTGTTTTGGAATTACATTTTACCTATACTGTTTTTAAGTGTATCTCTTTCTATAGTTTTTTCAGTGGTTGCTCTAGGTATTATATTTCATAATTTATCATAGTCTTCTGTGTCATCTTTTTATTAGGGTGAGTGAAGAGTAGAAACATTACCTCCCTTTTTGCCCCCTTTACCCTCCACCATTTATAATATAACTATCTGAAATATTTCTCCTACATAAGAGTTATGTTTGTAGAGAACCATATTACTGCTTCCACCATCAGAAATGATTTAGAAAACTAAACAGGAGAAGGAAAATGTAATGTATTTTAATTATATTTTTACTCTTTCTCTTGGTTTTTCTTCCTTCCTGATATTCCATGTTGTCTTCTTTTAGGAAAGATTCCTTTAGCTATTATTATTTTAGGGTAGATCTGCTGGTGACAGATTCCCTTAGTTTTCTTCATCTGAGAATGTCTTAATTTATTCCTCATTCTTGATGGATATTTTTGCTACATGTAGTATTTGCGGTTGATAGTTCTCTTCTTTCAGGACTTGAAAAATCTTGTGCCACTTCCTTCTGGCCTCTATATTTTCTGATGAGAAATTCACTGTCATTCAAACTATTTTCACCTATAGGTAAGGTGTAATTTCTCTTTGACTTGTTTAAGGCTTTCTTTGTCCCTAGTTTTCAGACATTAACCATGATGTGTCTTGGTGTGGATTTCTATGAGTCTATCCTCTCTGAATCACTTGGCGTATATCTCTTGACGAATCTGGAGAGTCTCCAGCCATTATTTCAAATATTTTTAAATTTCACCCTCTTTTTTCTCTGTAGATAAGGCCTCTCTGTTGTGTAATTCCTCTTCCTTCCTTCCTTATGCCTTCCTTCCCTTTTATCCCCATTTCCTACACCATTTACGCCCCACATAGGCAACCATTCAAAACTACTTAATGCCTATTTATTGTGTTGCATGTGCTCTTCTAAATGGTAAATTATTGATGTATATTAAGGAGAGAAAAGGAGAGGAAGGAGGAGAGGGAGAGGGAAAGAGAGTGTGTGTGTGTGTGTGTGTGTGTGAGAGAGAGAGAGAGAGAGAGAGAGATCTAGAGAGTGTGAGCGTTATGGACTGAATCGTGTCCCTCCAAAATTCATATGTTGAAGCCCTAATCCCCAATGTGAGTATGTTTAGAGGGGGGCCTTTAGAGAGGTAATTAAGGTTAAATGAGGTCATAAATGTGGGACCCTAATCCAATTGGACTGGTGCCCTTTGAAGAAGAAGAAGACACACCAGAGGTTGCCTCCTCTCTGTCTCTACATGCACAGAGGAAAGGCCATGTGAAGACATAGCAAGAAGGCAGCTGACTATAAGCCAGGAAGAGAGCTCTCACAAGAAAGCAAATTTTCTTGCACTTTGACCATGGACTTCTAGCCTCCAGAACTGTGAGAAAAGAAATGTCTGTTGTTTAAGCCACCCAGTCTGTGGTATTTTGTTGTGGAAGACTGAGCAGATTAACACAGATTTTGGTACCATGAAGTGGGGTACTACTTTAATAAAAACCTAAAAATGTGGAAGTGTATTTGGAACTAGATGAGGAGTAGAGGCTGGGAGAGGTTTCAGGCGCATGCTAGAAAAAGCCTATATTGCATTGAAGTGACTGTTGGTAGAAACATGGACATTAACGATGCTCCTGGTGAGGTCTCAAAGAGAAAAGAGGAACGTGTCATTAGAAACTGGAGAAAAGGTGATCCTTATTATAAAGTGGCAAAGAATTTGGCTGAATTTTGTTCTAGTCTTCTGTGGAAGGTAGAGCCTGTGAGCAATGAAATTAGATATCTAGCTGAGGAGATTTTTACGCAAAGTGGTGAATGTGAAGCTCAGCTGCTTATAGTAAAATGCAAGAGGAGAGAGAGAAACCAGCAGAATCATTAAGCAAGATGAACCAGAACTTGAAGATTTGAAAAATTCTCGTTCTATCCATATTGCAAAAAATATAAAGCATCTTCTGGAGAGAACACCAAGGATGTGGCTAGAAAACCACTCCTTGAGGAGATTACTCATTATTTTAATTAGGTATCTCAGCAGAAGTCAGGAACAGAGATGGGATTATACAAGCACAGGCACTGTCAGCATGGACCAAGGGGAGCAGAGGGAGGATGAAATAAAGGAAAGTTTTTGGAATCTACAAGGCAGGACAATAGAGTTACTTAGCTGCAAACATGCTTCATCCTTCAAGTAAAGGAAAGAATGACACCAAAGGTGATTAAGAGATCATCAGGGCTGCCATTCCCACCATTGGGTCTAGACCTAACAGGCCCTGGGGGCAAGGCTGTTGCCTCCTCAGTTTCAGTAGGACAGGCTTCCCCTGACTAGTGCCTCAGGAGAAAGGCAACAGCAAAGGGCTGTGAGGGTGGGGGTGATACTGCCCAAAGCATCCAGCCAAAGATTATTCTCCAGTCTGAAAAATCTAATGAAATTTGCCTTGCTAAGTTTTGCACTTTCTTGGGATCTATCATCCCTCTCTTCTTTCTGGTTTCTCCCTTTTCAAAAGGGAATGCCTATCCTATGCTTGTCCTATTACTATACTTGGGAAGCAGATCATTTGTCTGGTTTCACAGCTGGAGGGGAATTTCGCCCTTTGGATGAATCATAACTCACGTCTCATCCAAACCTAAATTAGGTGATATTTAGATGAGACTTTTGACTGGACATAGGTTCTGGAGCACATTAAGACATTTGGGGCTGTTGGGAAGGGATGAATGAATTTTGCATGTGAGAAAGACATGCATTTGGTGGGAGGCATAGGGAGGAATGTTATGGAATGCATTGAGTCCCCTAATATACATATGTTCAAGCCCTAACCCGCAAAGTACTTTGAGGGAACTTTCAGGGAGGTATAAGGTTAATCTCCAAAATATTTGGAGAGAGAATTTTAGGGAGGTGTAAGGTTAAATGAGGTCATCACAGTAGAGCCTTAATCTGGTTGTATTGACGTCCTTATAAGTAGAGGAAGGGACGCATGAGCTCTTTCTGTCTCCACACAAGACCAGAGGAATGGCCAAATGAGGACACGGGGAGGAAGCAGCCATCTACAAGACAGGAAGAGAGCCCTTACCAGAAATCAAAATTTCTGGTATCTATATCGTGAATCTCTAGCCTCCAGAATTGTGAGAAAATAAATGTCTGCTATTTAAGCCACCCAGAATGTGTTATTGCTTTGTGGCAGAATAAGCTGACTAATACACGTGTGCCTGGGCACACGCGTGCGTGCACACACACACACACACACACACGCACACACACGGTATAGACTAATGATAACATATAGTTTTCACATGGCACTCTGATGTTAAGATACAGGATTCCTTGCTTCTAAGTGTGGTCATCCACCACATTTTACCTGTCCACCCTTCCAAGGATAAACTCTCACTTTGTTTCTATATCCCCCCTCCACAAACAATACTTTGATGAATTTTCTTGTACCTGTCTGAGTAAATTTAGGGGGCTATATCCCAGGAGTGGGAAATCTGGCGCACAGGTAACGTGTATTCTTATTTCATGTAAGCAGTGCCAATTTGCTGTGCAAGATGGCTACACCATTTCACACTCCCACCAGTAGTGCATGAGGGCACCTGTTATCTGTGCTTGTACTCAGAAAGGAGGAACAATGGGGAAGCTTAGGGGATGCCCCAACTGGAGACCTGTAACAGAATGCACCCTGAGCTGGTCTCATTTCTCTCTTAAACAACCTCTGCCTGACTCACCCAGCAGCTCTATCTTACCACCATCAAGATCTGATTAAGAGCTTTGACTAGTTATTGCTGCTCTGCCCACCCCCATGCCCCATCCCTGATCTCTGGGGGTTAAATAGAATTTTATCTGGAGCTCTCTGTATGTATTTGGGCATTTTCAGTGAAGCCAAGCCCTTGGCACAGGCGGCAGACAAGTGATTCACATACAGCCAGTGGGACTCACAGACCAATGTGGGTAGGACCTGAGCACATGTGACTCTCCAGGCTGGGAGGGACCTTCAAAGGCATCTATCGTCCCTTTGCCAACCACTGCTTAAGTGCTTTCTATAACATCACTTCCAAGTGTTCAATTAGGCCTTCCTTGAACAACGTAGTCACAGAGCTCTCACTATTTCTCTAGACAATCCATTCCTTCTATAGGCAGCTCCAACAATTTGAAAACCCTAGGGTCACACAGAACACAGATCAGATGCTCCTTGTCCCCCCCACCTTATTCATTTTCCCCCCGTCCATAATAATAGAACCTCTGATTTTCATCTGGGCATGTGACACCTTGACTAAGGGCTGTATTTCCCTCTCTCCTTTGCAGCTGTTTGTGGCCATGTGACAATGTTCTGGCCAGTGGGATGAAAACACATGTGATATGTGCAACATCTAGGCTGTGACCCTAAAGGGAAGGAGTGTGACATTCACTTCTCCTTTGCCCTCTTCCCACTGCCTAACATGTATACACAACATCAAGTCATCTTCAACCCTGTAGATGAAGGCTACACCCTGCACATGGTGAAGCAACAATATAAAAAGGGCCTGAGTCCCCAACATGGAATAACCACACAACCCACAGGTCACTTGTTCCCAGACTGATAATGTGAGAGGGAAGTGAACTTCTGTCTTGTTTTAACCACTGTTAATTTGGAAGCAAGTTGGATTAGCTTTACCAATAAACATCCCAGTTAATTGGCTACTGTATTTAATTGAATCTAAAATGCCATTGGACATAGGGTACACATTATCTTATGGACTACTAAGAGAAAAATGCTACCTATTATATTATGACAAAATGTTTTCTTTTAATTTAAATGTTCATTTAATAGTTTTTGAAAGAGCTCTGGTAGACTGACTTAAGACACTATTTTAATCAGACTTTTCTAGTCTGAGTCATTTCTCATACACAATAACTTTTTATTTCAAGGGAAAACCATGATGAACTCGTTTTGAAGATACTTTAAATGTCAATTAAACTCAACACATACAGTGATAATCATGCACATAATTCAATTGAAGGAATGATAATATGAACAGCCATGGCCAAGTTCGCATGTGCCAATGCATGAACAATAACACAATTCCCTCTTGGCCAATGGCAGTTGTAAGGTAGAATTGTATTTAAGACACATCCTGACTTTAGATTTTTAAAATATAAAATATGTGTGTATTAAATGGTGAAATCTGGTCCTTTAAAACCAAATTTGGGGAATAACTTTCACTTCCACTCTAGTCAAGATAGAGTAACAGGGACCAGATTTACCCACCTATGCAAAATAACTAAAAGCAAAACAAACAAAAACACCAAGACAAAATATATGAAAAAAAAGTGGTGCTCAAGTCATTGGATATCAGGCAAGTAAGGTCAGTGATCTCTGAGAGATGGAAAAGCTCAGATGAGCCTGAAGATTGCCCCATCCTACTGCCTAGAGAAATATTCTAGACTGCAAGACAGGGATGGGGAACTCAGACAGAGCCTGGCCATCTCCCTCAATTGAGGAAATGGAGATATGAGTCTGGAGAATCCAAGGAAACTCGAGTTCACAGGAAAGAGTTTTGGAGAGCGGAGACCTGTGTAGAGAGAGAATGCTTACAATTTTCAGAGGCTCCCCCTCAAGTACTCACTGAATTATTGATCAGCACATGTGTGTAAGGAAAGTAACTACCTGAAGCCAAGGAAAGAAAGACCTCAAAGGATTAGAGGAAACAGTGATCAGAGTCCACAAAGGGCTGAGTATAGTGACTGTTCCAAACAACAAAGGTAGAAAATATTCACAATTTGTATAGCATTAGAGTACAAAGACAAGTTCTGCCTCAGTAATGAGGAAAATGAGCTCTACACTAAATGCTGATATGGTCCCACTTAACTAAGCTGAAAAGCAAGGCCCAGAAGGATAAAACAGATTCCAAGTGTCTTAATGGCATGCCATAAGGAAGCTCAAGAATATTTATAGGAATGCAAAAATATTCAGTCAACAAGGTAAATTTGAAAATGTCTGGCATCCAACCAAACCTTGCCAGGTGTGCAATTTGAAGCAGGAAAAATGCAATCCACAATGTTGAGAATAAAAATCAAAACTAACCAAGAAATGACATGGTTGATAGAACTAGTAGCCAAGGATACAAGTAGTTATTATAAATGCATTTCATATGTTCAGAAAGCTTGAGGAAATACTGGCCACATTAAGTAAAGTTGTGGGAGAGATGAAAAATACCCAAATAAAATAGCTAGAGATGAAAACTACAATGTCTGAGGTGAAAACTACATTAGTCAATTTAGACAATAAAGGAGAAAAGATTAATGAACATGAAGACATACCAATAGAAAGTTTCCCAAATGAAATATATAGATAAAAATGGTCAAAAAAATAAACAGCATCAGCAAACTGTGGGACAACTTCAAGTGGCTAAAAGTACATGTAACTGGAGATGAAGAAGGAGGAAGAAAAGAAAAATATTTGAAAAATTAATAACTGAAAATGTTTCAAATTTGATGAAAACTATACATGCACTGATCCAAAATGTTCAACAAGTCTCAAGCATGGGAAGCAGGAAGAAAACTACACCAAGTCATATCACAATGAAATTGCTCAAAACCAAAGATAAAGAGAAAATCTTAACAGCAGCCCAAGGAAAAAAGGCATGCTACCCAAGAGGAAAGAAGTAGGATCGAAGCAAGATGACAGTGGCATATTATTTTTAAAGTACTGGGGAAAAAAAAAGAAAAAACCTCTGCCAATATAGAATTCTTTACACATTGAAAATAACTTTTAAAAACAAAGGTGAAATAAAGACTTTCTGAGACATAGAAAAGTTGGGATGCTACATCACCAGCAAACCTGCTCTATGATAAATGTTACAGTATGCTCTTCAAGCAGAAGGAAAATAGTAGCAGAGGAATACAGAGCATCAAACACGGAAAAATATAATGACTCTTTTTCTTATTATTTAAATTCATTAAAAAGATAACCAACAGTTTAAACCAAGAAGTGCATCAATGTCATAGCACAGAGGGCAGAAAGGGAGAAATAAAACTACAGTGCTGTAAGTTTCTTATACTATATCTGCAGTAGTATGAGATCACTTGAAGATAAACTGTGACAAGTAAAGATGTATATTATAGACTCTAAAGCAACTACTAAAATAATAAAAACCAGAATAATATCTAATAAGTCAGAAAAACAGATCAAATGGGACCATAAAATATACTTAATCCAAAAGAAGGCATAAAGGGAGGGGAATGGGAACAAAAAACAGATGAGATAAATGGAAAACAAAAAGGTGGTAGATCTCAACCTAACCATATCAACAAGCATATTAAATATAAATAGTCTAAACACCCTCAATTAAAAAGCAGATTGCCAGATTGGAAAAAACAAGCAAACAAACAAACAAACCAAACTGCGGACTGCCTATAAGAATCCCACTTTAAATATAAGGGAACAAGTAAAGGTGAAAAGATACACTATGCTAACACTATTCAAAAGAAAGCTGTCTAAATGCAGTGTGGTACCTTGGAAATCCTATCAAAATCTCAGCAGGCATTTTTGTAGAAATTGATAAGTGAAACCTAAAATTCACATAGAAATGCAAAGGGCCTAGAGTAGCCAAAACAACTCTCAAGAAGAATAGCAAAGTTGGAGAACTTACAATCCCTGTTTAAATAATTATTTTAAAGCTGTAGTAATCAAAACAGTGAAGTATAGGCATAAAGATACACAAATAGACCTATGGAGCAGAACAGAGAGTCCTGTAATAAACCCACAAATATGGAAAGCTGATTTTTTTTACAGTGATACAAAGGCAATGCTGTGGAGAAAGAATGGCTTTTTCACCAAATGGTCCTGAAACAACTGGATATCTACATGCAAAAACAAGCAAAAGGCTTCAACCTATACTTTGCATCATATACAGAAATTAAGTGAAAATGGATTATAGGCCTACATGTAAAACTTAAAATTTCTGGAAGAAAATCTTTGTGACTTTGGCTTAGGCAAGGTTTTTCTTTATGTGATATAAAAATCACAATCCATAAAAAAAGAATACTGATGAGTAAGACTTCTTTATCAACATTAAAAACTTCTGCAATTCAAAAGACACTCTTAAGAAAATGAAAAGACAAGTTGCAAACTGGGAGAACATCTTTGCAAAGCATGTATCTGTTGAAGGCCTTGTATCCTGAATATATAAGGAACACTCAAAATTCACAATAAGTAAATATATAACCCAACTGAAAAATGAGCAAAAGGTTTGAATAAACACTTCACCAAAGAAGACAGATGGATGGCAACTAAATGCATGAAGAAGATGTTCAACAGGATTAGAAATTGGAACCTTCATACTCTGCTTCTGGGGATGGAAATTGGCACAACCAACTTGGAGAACAGTTTTGCATTATTTTAAAAAGTTATACACATGCTTGTCATATGACCCAGAAATTTCACTCTAGGAATCTAACCAGGAGAAATGAAAACATATTTCCACACAACGACTTATATGTAAAGGTTCAGAGCAGCATTCATAAGAGCCAAAAGGTGGAAACAACCCCAATGTTCATGTGGTAAGTGAATAAACAAAATGCAGTATATCCATACAATGGAATACTGTTTGCCAATAAAAAGGAAAGAAATACTGATATATGGTACAATGTGTATGAGCCTAAAAGACAATATGCTAAATTATGTGCAATGTCCTGAAAAGGCAAATCTATAGAGACAGAATATATATTACTGGTTGCCTAGGCCAGTGTATGGGAAGAGAGATGGACTGATACTGGGCATAAGGGCTCTTTTGGGGATGCTGGGGATGTTCTAAAATTGTATTGTGGTGATAGTTGCACAACTCTGTACATTTACTAAGAGTCATTGAATTGTACAGTAAGTCCCCTACATATGAACAAGTTCCGTTTCAAGAGCACGTTTGTAAGTTCAATCTGTTCGTAAGTCCAACAAAGTTAGCCTAGGTACCCAACTAACACAATTGGCTATATAGAAAAGTACTGTAATAGGTTTATAATACTGTTCACACAAATAATACATAGAAAACAAACACAAAAAATAAACATTTTTAATCTTACAGTACAGTACCTTGAAAAGTACAGTAGTACAGTACAACGTTTGGTGCTTCTTAGCAGTATCAGCTGCATCACTGCTGCTTTTACGCTTCTGGACATCCTGGGCTTGAAATAAAGATACTTACTACTGTGCTCTATACAGTACTGTACAGTAAAGTACACAAAAGTACAACCACTTGTAGAAGATGCGCCCACATAACAATGCACGTCAGACACGTGAACTAATTTACATGATTGGACATGTGAACACAGGTTTGCATCTTTGAAAGTTCACAACGTGTAGGGAACTTACTGTATACCAAAAATGGATGGTTTCTATGGTATGTAAATCACAACTCAATAAAGCTGTTAAAAATATATCCTCCAATGTCTTCTTACTGTACCCAGAATTAAATCTAAACACACAAATTCTAAGCTCTTTGTACCCCTCTGCTCCTGTTTTCCCAGGAAAATGAGTGATTCGTCAAAAGTCTTGTGTAAATAAAACAGATTTTAAATGGATTTGGACAAATGAGGTACCCGGGAGGAATGGGAAGTGGGTTAGTGATGAAAAAAAGAAATGGGGACTTGTTACCCTTGTGGTTGATTGTCTACACCATGCTGTTCAGGCTTAGGATTTAATGCCCAGCCTTCCATGCTCTATCCAGCAACTGGGTAGTTTGGGCTAAGATTAAATGTAAGTAAAAGGTTGTTTCTTTCACAGATCTACAGAGCGGGCATTATGCCAGCCACTGCTTAAATGCATACACACATAACAGCTTCCTTCTCTTTTCATTTTCTATCAATCTTGCAGACAAAAAAAATGTATTAAGCAAGTGCCACTTACCCAACAGTGTGCTGGATCCTGGGGGTGACTGAAGAGAAGACCCCTTCCTTCAAGTAAAATTATTGATTGTGGTCCAATATAGAAAATAGATCAAATCATAACTATTATGGTTCAAGTGGAAGTGGGTCCCAGAGTCTTTATTCTCTCCTCAAATCCAACCCTGCCTGACTCTACCAGAGTGGCCCTTGATACACCTCCCTGCAACTCCCAGGGCTCCTCAGAACATTACTTCAAAGCCACCAATAAAATCTATCCTCTTCATTTCAGAAATGAAGAAACAAATGTCCAGAATGGGAAAGGAACTAGCCCAAGAGCATGCAGCTATGGTCCTCTGAGTCCTCTACATGTACAGACTTTCAAATGAAGCAATTTGAAATCTGGATAATTATATATATAAGAGCCTTCTAGAAACTGACACCATGCCATATTTCTGTCTGTAAACTCCATGTCATCTAGCACACTGCTTTGGCTCAACAATTACATTTGGAGTGACAATAATGAATGCAAATAAGTGGTAAGTCCAGGGTACTGACTGTAATCTCAGTAGTCTCAGAGAAAGAAAGATATTACCATGGGTGGGGGGCTTTAATTCATTCAGTTAACATTTACTAAGAGTGTATAAGTTCCAGAAACTGGGAAGGAATTGGGTGTTAAGAAAGGATTTATTTAATAAAAATATCTACCTATCTATCTATCTATCTATCTATTTTTGGTGTCTACTATGTTCCAGCAACTGTGCTGGGCACTTGATACGCTATCTAATTTAATCTTCATCATGACCACATAATTAGGTGTGTTTAGCTTCATTTTTACAGATGAAGAATTTGAGGCTGCGAGAAGTAAAGTGACCTGCCCAACATCACAAAGCCAGGAAGTGCAGAATCCAGTGTGCTGAACCTGATGACCTTTTCACCATACCAAGGAACTTTCCTCATATGATTTATTTCAAGGCATGGAAAACAAGCCAATGGGGTGAATCTTGTCCTGGATCAGTCAGTCACCAATTTTAAGGGTGAAATAGGGCACATCATGGAACCTCTTGGAAGCTTGGAAATTCTATCTACCTGAGAAGTAGGACTCAGTGTAGCCCTGCAAAGAGTTGTTGGATGCCTCCACGAGATGGAATCTGTGGAATGTTTGGCCCTACAAGTGAGGAAAGCATCCAAGTCATTAAAGACCCAATTTTATATGGAAAATGTCCTAATGAAATCCTCCCAAGAGGCTAAGGCGCAGCTGGTATGGCCACGGAATCCCAGGAAATCCACAGAATACTTCCTTAGGGTTTTCCACAATCACTGGGGCTACAGTCTTACTTAAATCTTGAATGAAGATTCCTGACCTCCCTAGGCCACAGCCTCTCCAGACAGAGTTCTGGACCAAGACAAAAATATTCAGCTGGCTAACTTCTTTCCAATGGCTCTTTGCTGACTAATGTGGAGAAGGAAGGATAGAGAGCAGGAGAGGTTCTAGGGCAATGGATCATCTATTCCTGGGACAAACTTGGTGGGCTCAACTGTCACCCAGCTTAAGGAGTGACTTAGCCCCAACACTCACTCAACAAGCAGAGTAGGAAAGCTGGGACCTGTAGGACTTGAGGATGGGCAGACAAAGTGAAGACACTGGCTAGCAGAGTTGGATGGAAAACTGCCCAGATTTGTTGATGAGCTAAGGGAATGGTGGAAAGTGGACAGATCCAGAATATATTATATAGGCATAATCTGCCAGGTCTTACTAATGCAGTGGTTTTTCCAAGTGTGTTCCCTGGACCAGCAGCAACAGCATTGCCTGGGAACTTGTTAGAAATGCAAATTCTCAGGCCTTCCGAATAAGAGACTCTGAAGATGGGACCCAGCAATCTAGGTTTCAACCGCCCGCCAGGTGGAGCCTAATGCACGCCCAAGTTTGACAACCACTGTGCTAGTGTTTTGGATACATGGAGTAATAGAGGGAAGAATGAAGAATGATTCCAGATTTGGGGATGGGGGTGACATTTACTACTGATGGGGGAGACTAGGAAAGGAGAGTGGGGGTGGGGATGCGGGTAAAGTTGACAGTTCTGTTGGGGTCTGTTTAAGGTGCCAGTGATATATCCAGTGGGGTTGGTTAAGTGGGAAGTTGGATATGTCAGTACAGAACTCAGGGGAGAGATCAGAGCTATTCACCTTGATTCTAAGATCCTTGAGAAGAGGTCTAATTCATCTTAGACTCTGAGAATATCCCAGCCCTGTGTATGGCCTAGAACAGGTGCTTGGTAAATGTAACTGAATGAAAAAAAAGGAGCCAGCTTTTCCTGCCTACTCTAGTCTGATGAGAACATTGCCTAAGTACCAAGTGTTCTTCCATTTAATATCTATTTGTGCATCTGGAAAAGCAGCTACTGTTGGAAAAGAAGTTTTCTTTGAAAAGTTCACCTTGAAGACTTTCTTATAGCTTAGCACCAAATGTCAACTCCCTTGCATTCTCTCTCCGGTAGTCAGAATTGGCTTGACTTGCCCATCCCTAAGTCCCAGAGTTGCCAGCTGTTCTGTGACTTGTTGTTGAGTGAGCACTGGGGCCAAAGCTGACTTAGTTTTCAAGCGAGGTGATAGTGGAGCCTGCTGAAGCTGCCACAACAATGACAGAGGGAAGGAAGGAAGGAAGGAAGGAAGGAAGGAAGGAAGGAAGACAGACTCATGTCAATTCAGAACTTTACCATAGGGGGCTTCCCTGGTGGCGTAATGGTTGAGAGTCTGCCTGCCAATGCAGGGGACATGGGTTTGTGCCCCGGTCCGGGAAGATCCCACATGCCGCAGAGCGGCTGGGCCCGTGAGCCATGGCTGCTGAGCCTGCGTGTCCGGAGCCTGTGCTCCACAACGGGAGAGGCCACAACAGTGAGAGGCTCGTGTACTGCAAAAAAAAAAAGAGAAAAACTTTACCATAAGGCAGAATAACTTGAGTGCTATAATAAATCTCCCTGTGAGAGCCCAAAGGGGTAAGTGATTCATTTGGACTAGAGAATTTGAGGTTTTGAAAAAGAGATGGTGTTTGCTCTGGATCTTCCTTGGAGAATAAGTAGGATGTACAGGCTTGGAATAAGGGAAGGGCATTAAGAAAGAGGGATCTGCCAGCTACATGTAAAAGAATGAAATTAGAACACTCCCTAACACCATACAGATAAATAAACTCAAAATGGATTAAAGACCTAAATATAAGAATTGACAGTATAAAATTCTTAGAGGAAAACATGGGAAGAACACTTTCTGACATAAACCACAGCAAGATCTTTTTTGTCCACCTCCTAGAGTAATGAAAATAAAAACAAAAATTTTAAAATGGGACCTAATGAAACTTAAAAGCCTTTGCACAGCAAAGGAAACCATAAACTTAACGAAAAGACAACCCTCAGAATGGGAGAAAATATTTGCAAATGAAGCAATGGACAAGGGATTAATCTCCCAAATATACAAACAGCTCATGGAGCTCAATACCAGAAAAACAAACAACCCAATCAAAAAGTGGGTGGAAGACCTAAATAGGCATTTCTCCAAAGAATACATACAGATGGCCAAGAGGCACATGAAAAGATGCTCAACATCACTAATTATTAAAGAAATGCAAATCAAAACTACAATGAGGTATCACCTCATGCTGGTCAGAATGGCCATCATCAAAAAGTCTACAAACAATAAATGCTGGAGAGGGTGTGGAGAAAAGGGAACCCTGTTGCACTGTTGGTGGGAACGTAAATTGATACAGTCACTATGGAGAACAGTATGGACGTTCCTTAAAAAACTAAAAATAGAATTACCATATGACACAGCAATCCCACTACTGGGCTTATACCCTGAGAAAATCATAATTCAAAAAGACACATGCACCCCAATGTTCATTGCAGCACTATTTACAATAGCCAGGTCATGAAAGCAACCTAAATGGCCATTGATAGATGAATGGATAAAGAAGATGTGGTACATATATACAATGGAATATTATGCAGACATAAAAAGGAATGAAATGGGATCATTTGTAGAGATGTGGATGGACCTAGAGACTGCCATACAGAGTGAAGTATTGTTTTGGCCAAAAAGTTCGTTCGGATTTTTCCATAACATCTTACAGAAAAACCTGAATGAACTTTTTGGCCAACCCAATAAGTCAGAAAGAGAAAAACAAATATCGTATACTAATGCATATATGTGGAATCTACAAAAATGGTACCGATGAACCTGTCTGCAAGGCAGCAATAGAGACACAGACGTGGAGAACAAATGTATGAACACCAAGGGGGGAAAGAGGATGTGAGATGAATTGGGAGATAGGGATTGACATATACACTAATATGTATAAAATAGATAACTAATGAGAACCTATTGTATAGCACAAGGAACTCTACTCAGTGCTCTGTGGTGACCTAAATGGGAAGGAAACCAAAAAAAGAGGGGATATATGTATATTTATAGCTGATTCACTTTGCTGTACAGCAGAAACTGACACAACAGTGTAAAGCAACAATACCCCAATTAAAAAAAAAAAGAATGAAGGACCGACATTAGCAAAGGCATGGAAAAATGGAAATATATAAAACAGTGAGGAACTTCTGTGTGGATAAAGAATAAGGTGAATGAAAATGAGAGGTAGTAGATAAGATTGGAAAGGTAGGTCTGGGACAGACTTGTGGGGGAGAGGGACATGAATGCCATGGCAACAATTATAGGCAAATGTTTATGGACATACAGTAGGAAATGACTTACAATGATAAATGAATCTTATATTGTGACCCAATACACACAAACACAGATAGAAAACTGAAACAAAAGTTCCCACAGAGAATACCTACCATTTCTTATGCAATGTATGCTGATATTTTCTATCTTATTTTGTTTAATTTTTTTTTTTACAAATCCTACTAGCAGCTACTTCATTTCATGACCTACTAATGGCTCATGATCTGTGTTTTGAAAAATACTGCTACAGGCAATGGGAAATCGGTGAATGTGTTTGAGGAATAACATAGTAACCCCAGTGCTTTAGGAAGGTAGTTCTCATAGCAGTGTAGATGGAATTAAAAATAGGGGGCAGACTGAAGACAAGAAAGCAATTCTATAGGTAGAAAGCGATACAATATTATAATTATCCAGGTTGGTCATGATGAAGGCCTAAAACAGGACAGTGAGTGTGGAGGTTGAGAGTGGGGCATGAATATGAGCCAGATGTTGAAGGTAGGACTTGCTAACTGATCAAATGTGAGTTATAACAAAGCAAGGGTAATCAGCATCAATATCCAGGTTTCAATCTGAGGTAACTGTGCAGAGAATGATGGCATTAAACAAGTGGTTTAGTGGGAGGAGCTGGATTGGGGCAGGAAGAGACAAAGTCTTAAGAGTTGATTGACTTCAGCTGTGTCTGTGGAACAACCAGGTGGACAAGCCCAGTAGACTGTGGGATATATCAGATTGAAGCTTGGAAGGAAGTTAGAAGGTAGAGACTGGAGATATGAAGATAATATTTGAAGCTGTAGGAGTATAAGAGGTAACTCAGGAGAATGTGTAGAGAGAGAAAAAGAGAAGACTTAAGGAAAAGACTTAAGAGGACCTACTTAATGCTACAATATTTACTTCCAAAATGAGTTTTTCCTTTCTTGAGTGAGGAAAGTTTATTGTGTATGGATATGTGTGCACTAGGGCATGGATGTGTGCAATGTGTGTATATGAATGGCATGTGCATGTTAAGGAAATATTAGTATGTATTTGGGGAGCTGGTGAAGGCCTCTGGTTGCTCTAGCAGTGGCTACACTCACTTTCTTTACCTCATGGCTTCTTCTCCTTTCCTTCTCTCTTTTCCATCTCTCCTCTTTTGTTCCATTCTTTCCTTCTCCTTTCCACATATCCACATGCTCCTTCATCACCACTTGGAAGCCCAAGAAATTGATGGGCAAAATAGACCAGTGTGGGACTTGGGGCCCAAGGTCTGCAGCATAGTGTTGGAGTGTGGTTGGGGTTAGGAGGAAAGACAGGGCTGTGAGCATGTGGTCAGAGTCAGAAGTGGGGAATGATTTGTGGTGGAAGAATCCATTCCTGAGACATTTTCCACTTCAAATTCTGCCATCAGTGTGTATGTACATGAATGTGTGTCACTATGAATGTGTATATTTCTGTGCTTGTGCCTGGGGGTGTGTCTGACTCTTAGCTTGACTTAATCAGATTTTTGGGTGATATTATCCTCATCACTGCTACTTCAGTACAGAAGTAAAATTATTTTTTTAACAGAAATAGGCTGCTTTGTTTATAACTTTGAGGGATTTAGGATTAGAGCAGTTGAAGAACTGTGAATAATGCTTAATTAGATTATCAGCATTTGTTGAAATGCATATGCCATGTGAATAAGAGGATACATTCTCTCTTCCTTTCCTAGCTGTGTGACCATAGATAGGTTACCTAACCTCCCTGAGCCTTAGTATCCTTATCTGTAAAATGGGGATAATAATTCCTACCACAGATTTCCATTAGCAAGAGTTGAACACTAAATGAGCTAAGAGCTTTTAAATCAGTAGGTGTTCAACTAATGTTAGTTCCTTTCTCCAGTTCCTTCTACCCCTTCCTTCTCTCCACCTCTCATACATGTTTTACTGGTCCACGTGTGAAAATCGAGTTGTGTTTGTAATACTTTTCCTATTTTCAGTTCTTAAACCAAGTGATATAACGTTTGCATATTACTGTAAAATTATCAAAAGAAGGCTAATTTAAATCACTTTTGGTGCATACACATCTAGAATTATGTCTTCTTCATGGATTGACCCTTTCTCATATAGTTCAGTCATGTTTTTAAATCGACTGTCATTTCATTGGTGTATTTAGACCATTTATATTCAACATAATTATTGATATGTTAAGGCTAAGTCTGTCATTTTATTTTCTGTTACCTGTTTTTTTCTCTCTGATTTAGTTTTTTCTCTTTTCTTTGCCCTGCCTTCCTGTGGGTGACTTGAACATTTTCTTCAAATTTCATTTTGATATATCTATAATTTTTTTAACTAAAGCATAGTTGACATGCAATATTATATTAGGTTCAAATGTATAGCATAGTGATTCAATATTTTTATAGATTATACTCCATTTGAAATTATAAAATATTGGCACTATTTCCCTGTGTTTTACAATACTTGTATCTTATTTATTTTATATATAGTATTTTGTTTCTCTTAATCCCCTACCCCTTATCTTGCCCCTCACCCACTTTCCTCTCCCTGCTGGTAACCACTAGTTTGTTCTCTATATCTGTGAGTCTGTTTCTGTATTTTGCTATGTTCATTCATTTGTTTTATTTTTTAGATTCCACATATAAATGACAACATACAGAATTTATCTCCTCAAAAAACTAAAAATAGAACTACCATATGATCCAGTAATACTACTCCTGTGTATATAATCCAAAGAAAATGAAAACACTAATTCGAAAAGTTACATGCACCCCAGTGTTCATAGCAGCATAATTTACAATAGCCAAGATATGGAAGAATTCTTAGTGTCCTTCAACAGATAAATGGATAAGTAAGATGGAAATTTACCTCCCTTTTACATTCTTTTATACTCCCTGCTTATAACATAAATGTCTTAACTATTTCCTCTACATACATTCAGAACCACATGAGACAGTGTAATAAATTTTGATCCAATCATCAAACAGGATTCATACAACTCAAGAGGAAAAGAAATTCTGTTGTATGTACCCATGTTTTTGCCAACTGTACTCTTTCTTCCAAGGTTCCTACTTTTATTGTTTCTTTTCTGTTTTAAGACTTACTTTTTTCATTCTTATAGGGTAGACCTCCTACTGATAAATTCCCTGTTTCCTTTCATCTGAGAATGTCTTGATTATCCCTTTATTCCTGAAGGATATTACCACTGCACATAGGATTCTGGGTTGACGGTTCTTTTCCTTCAGCACTTGAAAAATGTTGTGCTACTTCCTGCTAGGGCCTCATCAGTTTCTGATGAGGAATCTGCTGACTTTCTATTTCTTTTCCCTGAAGGTACAGGTAAGATGTTCTTCCTCTTTGGCTGTTTCCTACATCTTTTCTCTGCTTCTGATTTCAGAAGGTTGACTATGATGTGTCTTGGTATGAATTTCTTTGGGCCTTTTTGATGGTGTTTGCTTAGCTACTTGGATCTAGAAATTTATGCCCTTTGCTCAGTTTGGAAAGTTTTAAGCCACTACTTCTTCAGGTACTTCTGGTCCTGCCTTATTTCTCCTCTCTTTCTGAGATTCTGTTGACATGACTGTTAGATCTTTTGTTATAGTCTCACAAGTCTGGAGGATCTGGCTCTGCTCAATTCCTTCTTTTCTTTTTTCTTTCTTTCTTTCTTTCTTTCTTTCTTTCTTTCTTTCTTTCTTTCTTTCTTTCTTCTTTTTTCATTTAATTTCCCTCTGTGTTTTTACACTGTGTTATTTCTATTGTTTTATGTTTAAGTTGTCTGATTCTTTCCTCTGTCTTCTCCATCTTGCTGTTGATCCCATCCATTGAGTTTTTAGAGATTTTTTTCCAGTTTTCAAACTTCCACTTGGTTCTTCCTTGTGTTTTATATTTCTTTTTGAGACTTTCTATTTAAATGCTGAGATTTTATATTGTATCATTTGTTGCAAGTGTGTTGTGATTGCTCCCTGAAGCATTTTTATGATGGCTGCTTTAAAATCCTTGTCAGATAATTCCAACCTCTGTGTCCTCTCAACCCTGGCATCTGTTTACTTCCTCTTGCCACTGAAACTGATAATCTTGGTATGGCAAGTAATTTTTTTTCAATTAAATTTGGACACTCTGGATCTCTCTTAACACTTTTGTCTTTGCAGGCCTCCTCTGATGTGCTACTTTTGCAGGGAAGAGGGGCAGTACAAGTCCAGGTTCTCCACTGGGTCTCTGATTGACATCCAGGTTGGGGAGAGGATCTTTGTTATTGCTGGTTGAGGGTGAGAGTTCTGGCCTCTCTTAGGCCTCTTAGGATCCCATCCCAGCTAGTAGTGGTAGGAATGCCAGGTTTAACACTGGTGAGGGTCGAAGCCATGGCCCCCCATTTGGTCTATACTAGAAGGGGTCACTTTTCCTTGTTCCCAACTGTTCCTTCCCTTGGGGTTGGGTAGGGATTCCTTTAAAATCTGGTAAAAATAAGTCTCGGCTCTTCACTTGCAGGCATAAGTTTCTTATTAGCTGCACTGTTATTATGACAGCTGACTTTTTCCTGCACCAAGGTGTCTCACTCCCTATATCCTGATTCTTTTGCAGAAAAAAAAATTGCAATATAAACCCTGTCTACCTTTTCCTAGGCCCTGAAGGGATAGAGTGGGAAGAACAGAGCCTCTGCACACAAATTGACTGGGTTCTTGTCAAAATCTGGCATTTTCAAACTGTTTGGCTCTGGAGAAATTATTTAAATTTTCTGAGCCTCCATTTTCCCAGTTGTAAAGGAAGTGTAGGAAGTTCTCAGATAGCCGAATGCGCAATAGTAGGTCAAGCGGCTTGGCACACCAGGGGCTCAATAAATAATAGTCCCTTCCTTTTATTCTCCAGCAGAAGTAGAAATATAACCCCTGCAAAGGACAAAAAAGCCAAGGTGCTTCCCCACCACCACCATCTTGTGTGAGTCTCACCCAAGGCATTCACTCCAAGAGTTAAATCTCTTGGTCAAACTCTTATTTCTTAAAGGGACACACTTGATATCCTCCCTCATTTTTCTTCAGGTTCCTGGAAAACACTAAAGGGAACGGCCCAACCCAGGGCACCCTCAGAAGGAGGGTGGAAGCCGAGGCAGAGTCGGGTCGGTGGCGGGGAGGGGGTTCTGGCAGAGAAGAGTGGGTGAAGGAAGGCCTGGTATTGGCCCAGGCAGTCCACTCAACTGGCGTTATTGTGCTCTGAGCAAGGACAGCATCATTGCCTAGCCAATGCCACTCCTGGAGAAAAGGGGTAGGGGACGCAGGCAACACACACTTTGCATCCCGCCCATTCGCCCATCACCTCTGGGGCCTGAGAGCAACTGTTGCAGGTGGCAACTGCCTCCCCAGTCTCCATCACTCCCATCCCCCTTCCCAAGCACCGGGTAGGAGAGGTAGAAAGTGGTAAGTGAAAGCAAAAAATACATAAGAGCGAGTGCTCTCTGTCCTCCCTGTCCTGGCCTGCAAGGGATTCCTCTGCATCCCCAGTCTGCAGCCCCCAGCAGCCGCCACCAGCCCCAATGTGTTAGACTCTGCTCTCAAAAGGCTCGCCGGAGCTCGAGGTCCTGAAGTTGAACAGAAGACTGAAAGAAACAAATCTAGACACCTAAAGAGCAAGGAGCCAAATACACCTTGGATCTTACAAACACTTTAAAAAATAATGTGTCCAAGAATGCCATTCCCCCAACTCCCACCCAAGAAGCAAAAAGCTGTCTTTGGACCAACACCCACCCACCCCCGTCCCCCCCCCCCCAACACAAACACACTTACACCGTGTGTCTGCATCTGGCTTTCTCAGACACATCTGGCAAGAGATTCCTCTCGGTAGGTCTGTTTCTCTGTCTGCCTCTCTCTCTCTCTCTGATAGTCTCAGTTCCGATTCTCCCCTGCCTCATTCCCATCCTTGAATTCCGTGGTGAATGGGATCCTTTTCAGTCCCCCTCCGCAAGTAGCCCAACAATAGACACTTTCCGTAGCTAGCAGCCCTCTCCCGCAGTCAGGGATTTAGGTAGCTTCGGAGGGGACTGGGAGGGCGCTGCAAAGTTCCACTTACCTGATCTCTTTAATGCTTTCCAATTTGCACATGATTTCTTGTTCATCTGCCATGCTTTTCACTCTCACTTTCACGTCCTGAGAAATGTACAAACACACAAGCCCAGGGATACAATAGACACAATGTAACCACCTCCTCCCGGCATGGGGCTCTGAGCCTGTGCGGTAGGGACATGGAGAAGGCCTGGGAGCTGTAGTCCACAGCTCCAGGACCAGCCAGGCAGCCCGGGGGTCTGCAGGACTACAACTCCCAGAAGGCCAAGCGAGACATTCCTGTTTCTCTTCCTGCAGCTGCACTTTAAGTCAATTTGTCACAGATAATTGTGTCAAAGGTCGTGAGGAGTACAAGGGAATAGTGATATTCGTTTGGCCCGTGCGAGCGAGAGGTTGAGTGTTCTGGCAGCTGTCTGGGAACTCGTGGCTTTGGCATTCAGGTGGAGGTGGAGAAGAGGTGGAAGGGAGGAGGGAGCAGCTGCAAAGGCTGAAGGATGGGGAGAGGTTGACCACGTTCCTTTCAGCTCTCCATCCATTCTAGTTACTGAGTTCAAATTTTGTCAGTCAACGAAGGAAGTACTGGGGGAGGCACTGGGTGAAGCAAAGATAAATAGAAGCAAGTCCTTGCCTTTGAGGAGCAGGAGAGAAAGAAAAGTAACCCATTAATTACAGTGCATTGTGCTGTCATAATACAGAAATGGATAAAGTGTAATCTGAGCAGAGAAGATGTAAATAGGTTTCAAAATATAACTGAGAATTTTCCAGTCCACTGGGGAGGACTGACTTTCCAGGACAGGGCACAACACATATAGAAAGGAAAGAACAAGTGAGCCAAGGTGTCTGGAACATAAGGTTCATATATGGAGTGGGGAGGTGGGAAAGAGAAATGGGAGATGTACCTAGAAAAGCTAGGTTGGAACCAGAATGTGAAAGACCTTTAACTTAATCCAAAATAGAGTTTGGATTTAATCCTATAGGCACACATTCATCCAATACACATTTATTAAGTGTGCTAAATAATGCCAAGTTATTTTATGTTTCAAAGCACGGGAGTGATAAGGTTGGAAGGATGTCTTAGGGAGGTAACTCTAGAGGCAAAGCGGAGAATGACTGGGAGGAGATGAGAGCATGTAAGAAGAGGTAATTGCTCAGAGAGAATGGAGAGGCCCAGAGAGCTGGGTTTTGGACACATAGAGGACTTTGACTCACTCAACTAAAAGTAAGCTGGAGCTCTCTCTGATTGATCTTGTCCTTTCTTTTTCTAGGCCTCAGTTTCCTAATCTGAAAAATAGACCTACTTAGCCCCACCTCAAAGGCCCATTGTAAGTAGTCAGTGAGATCTTTCCAAGATAGTGCTAAATACAGGGCTTGATATTTTGGGGAGTGGGACAATAGTAGAACATGAGTCTCATGACATTCTGGATATCCACACTGATTTTAAGAGTTTTCTAGGGAAGGAGCTGAAGCCCTTCTCTTCTTTGGATCCCAGACATAATAACTTTCACAACCAGGAAAGTCTCCATGGTGTCCAGCCTAACAGTTTCCTTGTGATCTTGAAGATCCTTGTTTTGTAGTGTCACTAGCAGGCGTTTGAAGACTATTGAGTTGGTTGGTCAGAAAGACTGTGGGTCTGAGCTACTCTACCTTAGAGTCCAGAGCCAAGAATTTGCTGCAGCCCTGTTCTATAAGAGGAGGGGGAAGGGAACAGATCCATGTAAGTACCTGGTATGTATCAGCTACTGTGCTGAGAGCTGTATGTACAGTCCCTCATTTCATTCTCTCAATCTCTGTGAAGGGGATAAGTAGATTTATCTGTTTTTACAAGGAAGAAAACTGACTCTGGAAAACTGGCTTGGCCAAGGCCACAAAGTAAGTTACAAAGCTAGAGCCTGGGCTCAGGTTGGACCAAGGGACTTGCGAATATCTATGAAAAAATAAGAAGAACAAAAGTAAAATGGCATCTTAAATGTATACATTTATGTCAAAATATCACTTTATAAGTTAACTCTTGTTTGAAGAGAAATGGAAGGTGTGCATGGGGATGTGGAGGGAAAAATTTAGGAATGGCCTCTGAGGTTTTAAAACTAATTTCTCTTCTTCTGCCATCCACTTCCTCTTAGAATCTTTACCTCATTCTGTGTTCACATGTCTGGTAAGGGTCTAGAAATAGCTTTGTATCTGTTTCAGTTAAATGTGTTAATAGGTTTACAATACAATTTTTCAAAGTAATTTGGCAAATGTCTAACAAGCCTCACCAAAACCCTATTTCACAGATGAGGAACAAGGCCAAGAGAGGCAATGGACTTATCCAAGGTAAACCCAGACTGTCTGATGCAGAAACAGAGCCCTGTACTCAGGGACTTGTGCTCTTCCCATAGCCCCACATTACCCGTATCAAGCTGCTGCTACCCCAATGGAATACAAACTCCTCTGTTACTTGGGCCAGAAATTACACCCAATAAAGGGAGCCTGTAGAGGGCCAAGTGTGTTCCATGCTCCCAATCCAAGGACATTAAAGGTAGATGACAATTAATCTAGGTGAAGGGGCCCTGGAAGCATCTGGAGCTTGGAGTAAGTTTTGTGCTATTTGTAACAGTTAAAGTATCCAATTAAGAAAATGGTCCATTCCTTGTAGCTTTCATGGATTTGTCTTGGCTTCTTGACATCTTTAATAACAGGTGTCTCACCTGCACCTTGCTGAGTTGTAAGAAATCAGGCTAGCAGTGAGAGGAAGGTAAATGTTACAGGTAAAGAGAGGGGAATAGAAAGAAACCATACCTTCTGCTCTTGCTCCTGAAACAGTACTTCAAACAGTATCTTCAAGCCAAGCTGGTAGTCATATAGTAAGAGGTGTTCAGTGACTCTCGATTGATCAGAAGGCTGTAACAGATGAGAGAATATTTTGGAGTTGTGCTAGCACTGAGTTATAATGTGTTATTTTATTAGAAAAAGTTCATTGATTTGAAGTGGTGGGAATAAAATAGCTTAGTCCTATCAGGATCAATATTCTCCGTATTACTAAGAAACAGGTAAGGAGGCAGGATATATTGGGATGAATACCATTAAAATGTAAGGAGTTAGCAAAGGGGAAGTGAGCCAGTTTCTTCTTGATACTTTCAGGGAACAGATCAAAATTTAAAGAGTGGAGGCCAGAATGTTTGAATTCATACATCTTTCCCTCTGTTTCAATAATGAACTGAATTAAGACAGGAGGCAGAGATGCAACAATAGCTTTCAATCTGAATTGCCTTTCAAAACGTGATGAAAAAAAAAATACAGAGGGAGGAACACTCCCAAGCTCATTTTATAAGGCCACCATCACCCTGACACCAAAACCAGACAAAGATGTCACAGAAAAAAAAAATTACAGGCCAATATCAATGATAAACATAGACACAAAAATCTCCAACAAAATACTAGCAAACAGAATCCAACAACACATTAAAAGAATAATACACCATGATCAAGTGGGATTTATCTCACAGATGCAAGGATTCTTCAATCAATGTGATACACCATATTAAGAAACTGAAGGATAAAAACCATATGAAAATCTCGATAGATGCAGAAAAATCTTTCAAAAAAAATTCACACACGTTTATGAAAAAACTCTCCAGAGAGTGGGCATAGAGGAAACCTACCTCAACATAATAAAGGCTATATATGACAAACCCATAGAAAATGTCATTCTCAATGGTGAAAAACTGAAACCATTTCCTCTAAGATCAGGAACAAGACAAGGATGGCAACTCTTGCCACTATTATTCAACATAGTTTTGGAAGTCCTAGCCATGGCAATAAGAGAAGAAAAAGAAATAAAAGGAATCTAAATTGGAATAGAAGATGTAAAACTGTCACTGTTTGCAGATGATATGATACTATATATAGAAAATCCTAAAGATGCCTCCAGGAAACTACTAGAGCTAATCAATGAACTTAGTAAATTTGCAGGACACAAAATTAATACACAGAAATCTCTTGCATTCCTATACAATAACAATGAAAGATATAAAAAAAATTAAAGAAACAATCCCATTTACCATCACAGCAAAAAGAATAAAATACCTAGGAATAAACCTACCTAAGGAGACAAAAGACCTGTATGCAGAAAATTATAAGACACTGATGAAAGAAATTAAAGATGATACCAACAGGTAGAGAGATATACCATGTTCTTGGATTGGAAGAATCAATGTTGTGAAAATGACTATACTACCCAAAGCAATCTACAGATTCAATGCAATCCCTATCAAATTACCAATGGCATTTTTCACAGAATTAGAACAAGAAAATTTACAATTTGTATGGAAACATAAAAGACCCTGAATAGCCAAAGCAACCTTGAGAAAGAAAAACAGAGCAGGAAGAATCAGGCTCCCTGACTTCAGACTATACTACAAAGCTACAGTAATCAAGACAGTATGGTACTAGCAAAAAACAGAAGTATAGCTCAGTGGAACAGGATAGAAAGCCCAGAGATAAACCCACGCATCTATGGTCACCTAACCTATGACGAAGGAGTCAAGAATATACAATGGAGAAAGAACCGTCTCTTCAATAAGTGGTGCTGGGAAAACTTGACAGCTACATGTAAATGAATGAAATCAGAATACACCCTAACAGCATACACAAAAATAAACTCAAAATGGATTAAAGAACTAAATGTAAGGCTGGATACTATACAACTCTTACAGGAAAACATAGGCAGACCACTCTATGACATAAATCATGGCAAGGTCCTTTTTGACCCACTTCCTAGAGTAATGAAAATAAAAATAAACAAATGGGACCTGATTAAACTTAAAAGCTTTTGCACAGCAAAGGAAACCATAAACAAAAGGAAAAGACAACAGTCAGAATGGGAGAAAATATTTGCAAACAAAGCAACTGACAAGGGATTAATCTCCAAAATATACAGTTTATTCGGCTCAATATCAAAAAAACAAACAACACAATCCAAAAATGGGCAGAAGACCTAAATAAACATTTTTCCAAGGAAGACATACTGATAGCCAACAAATACATGAAAAGATGCTCAACATCACTAATTATTGGAGAAATGCAAATCAAAACTACAATGAGGTGTCACCTCACACCGGTCAGAATGGCCATCAACAAACAATCTATAAACAATAAATGCTGGAGAGGGTGTGGAGAAAAAGGAACATGCTTGCACTGTTGGTGGGAATGTAAATTGATACAGCCACTATGGAGAAGAGTATGGAAGTTCTTCAAAAAACTAAAAATATTTTTTCTTAAATTCCATGTATATGTGTTAACATACGGTATTTGTCTTTCTCTTTCTGACTTACTTCACTCTGTATGACAGACTCTATGTCTATCCACCTCATTACAAATAGCTCAAAAAAATGTCATGAAGAACCTAGGGGTAAGACAGGAATAAAGACACAGACCTACTAGAGAATGGACTTGAGGATATGGGGAGGGGGAAGGGTAAGCTGTGACAAAGCAAAAGAGAGACATGGACATATATACACTACCAAATGTAAGGTAGATAGCTAGTGGGAAGCAGCCGCATAGCACAGAGAGATCAGCTCAGTGCTTTGTGACCATCTGGAGGGGTGGGATAGGGAGGGTGGGAGGGAGGAGATGCAAGAGGGAAGAGATATGGGAACAAATGTTTATGTATAACTGACTCACTTTGTTATAAAGCAGAAACTAACATCATTTGTAAAGCAATTATACTCCAATAAAGATGTAAAAACTAAAAATATAACTACCATATGACCCAGCAATCCCACTCCTTGGCACATACCCAGAGGAAACCATAATTCAAAAAGACACATGCACCCCAATATTCATTGCAGTACTATTTACAATAGCCAGGACATGGAAGCAACCTAAATGTCCATCAACAGAGAAATGGATAAAGAAGATGTGGTACATATATACAATGGAATCTTACTCAGCCATAAAAAAGGAATGAACTAGTCCCATTTGCAGAGACATGGAGGGACCTAGAGACTGTCACACAAAGTGAAGTAAGTCAGAAAGAGAAAAATAAATATCGTATAATATCACTTATATGTAGAATCTAGAAAAATGGTACAGATGAACTCATTTGCAAAGCAGAAATAGAAACACAGTTGTAGAGAACAAATTTATGGTTACCAAGCGGTAAGGGGAGAGGTGGGATGAATTTGGAGATCGGGATTGACATATATACATTATTATATATAAAATAGGTAAGCAATGAGAACCTAATGTACAGCACAGGAACTCTACTCAATGTTCTGTCGTGACCTAAATAGGAAGGAAATCTAAAAAAGAGGGAATATATATATACATATAACTGATTCACTTTGCAGAACAGCAGAAAGTAAGACAACGTTGTAAAACAACTATACTCCAATAAAAATTAATTTTAAAAGTGCTGCAAAATACTGAATTTCTCAAGTCATGTTTCTTAATCAGCATTTCTAAGAGAAAAATGAGACAAAGTTTTTGAGTCATTCAGCCAAGAAATATTTATTGTGTACATTTTGTGTCAGGCACTATGCTAGGCAGCAGAGATCCCATAGTAGATATGACAGACATGGGCCCCTCCTTAACCAAGCTTGTAGTTAAAAAGACCAGTTATTAAAAAGATCGCACACACATAAATATACAACTATATGCAGCAATTAAGGATTGCAAGAAGTCTGGGTTCTGTGAGCACACAAAATAGGAGAACCAACTTAGTCCTAGAAAGTAGAGAACGGTCAGGGAAAGCTTCCTGAAGGAAGAGTCGTGAGGGGAAACTAGACAGGAAAGGAGGGAAGGAGCAGGAGGCATCAGGATTCATTCATTCAATCAGCCATTAAATACTTCTTAGGCACCTGCTACATGCCAGACACTCTTCTAGGCACTAGGGATATAGTGCTTTGCATGTATTAATTCAGTTTAACCCTTGCAACGACCCTATGAAGTATTACTATTACTGTCCCCATGTTACAGAAGAGGAAGCTGAGACATAGAGAATTTAAGTAACTTTCCCAGGGTCACTCAGCTAATAAGTGGCAGAACTGGGATTTGAATTTAGACAGTCCGACTCCAGAAGCCATGTTCTTAACCACTATGTTCTAGTGCTCCCCTCATGAAGTTTAGTTTCTAGTGGGAGGTGCGAGACAATAATCATGGAAAAGAAAACAAACAAATAAATATGATAATTTTAGGTAGAGATAAGGCCAATAAAAAAACTAGAAGAAGATAATGGAGAAAAGGGCACCCTCCTACACTGTTGGTGGGAATGCAAACTGGTATAGCCACTATGGAGAACAGTATGGAGGTTCCTTAAAAAACTGAAAATAGAGCTACCATATGATCCTGCAATCGCACTCGTGGCCATATATCTAGAGGGAACCGTAATTTTAAAAGATACGTGCACCCCAATGTTCATTGCAGCACTATTTACAATAGCCAAGACATGGAAACAAACCACATGACCATCAACAGAGGAATGGATAAAGAAGATGTGGTACATATATACAGTGGAATATTACTCCAGCAGCAACATAAATGGACCTAGAGATTCTCATACTAAGTGAAGTAAGTCAGACACAGAAAGACAAATATATGGTATCACTTATATATGGACTCTAAAAGAAGGCTACAAATGAACTCATCTACAAAGCCGAAATAGAGTTGCAGATGTATAAAATAAACTTATGGTTACCAGGGGGCAAGGGAAGGGGGAGGGATAAATTGGAAGATTGGAATTGACACATACACACTGCTATATATAAAATAGATAACTAGTAAGGATCTACTGTATAGCACAGGGAACTCTATTCAATACTCTGTAATGGCCTATATTGGAAAAGAATTTTAAAAAGAGTGGATATATGTATTTGTATAACAGATTCATTTTGCTGTACACCTGAAACTAACACAACACTGTAAATGAATTACACCCCAAAATAATTTTTAAAAATAAATAAAATTTTAAAAAGGAAGATAATCGAATAGAGTGGTGGCAGAAGAAGAAATGTTTAAGTTAGGATGTCAGAAAAGGATTTTCTTCAGGGATGACATTGGATTAGAGACCTGAGAAGGAGTCAGCCATGCAATGATCTGGAGAAAGAGTATTCCAGACAGAGGAATTAGCCAGTGCAATGGTCCTAAAGCAGAAACATGCTTGGCCTGTGAAAGAAAGTAGGCAGGGTTCAGAAGCAGCAGATTAAAGCTCCACAATCAACCTGATGTACCCTGCATCTGTGGAATACATGAATAGACAACGAATCATCCCAAATTGAGGAGGTGGACTTTGACAGCAAGATTTATAATTTTTTTTCCCTTTTCCTCTTTTTCTGTGTGGATGAAAGGCTCTTGGTGCTGCAGGCAGGAGTCAGTGCTGTGCCTCTGAGGTGGGAGAGCCAACTTCAGCACACTGGTCAACAAGAGACCTCCCAGCTCAACATAATATCAAACAGCAAAAATCTCCCAGAGATCTCCATCTCAACGCCAGCACTCAACTTCACTCAACGACCAGCAAGGTACAGTGCTGGACACCCTATGCCAAACAACTAGCAAAACAGGAACACAACACCACCCATTAGCAGAGAGGCTGTCTAAAATCATAATAAGTCCACAGACACCCCAAAACACATCACCAGACATGGACCTGCCCACCAGAGAGACAAGATCCAGCCTCATCCACCAGAACACAGGCACTAGTCCCCTCCACCAGGAATCCTACACAACACACTGAACCAACCTTAGCCACTGGGGAAGACAGCAAAAACAAAGGGAACTACGAACCTGCAGCATGCAAAAAGGTGACCCCAAACACAGTAAGATAAGCAAAATGAGAAGGCAGAAAAACACAAAGCAGATGAAGGAGCAAGATAAAATCCCACCAGACCTAACAAATGAAGAGGAAATAGGCAGTCTACCTGAAAAAGAATTCAGAATAATGATAGTAAAGATAATCCAAAATCTTGGAAATAGAAGAACCAAAGAAGAAACAAACAACAATGAAAAACACAATAAATGAATTGAAAAATACTCTAGATGCGATCAATAGCAGAATAACTGAGACAGAAGAACGGATAAGTGAGCTGGAAGATAAAATAATGCAAATTACTGCAGAGCAGAATAAAGAAAAAAGAGTGAAAAGAACCGGGGACAGTCTCAGAGGCCTATGGGACAACATTAATCACCCCAACATACGAATGATAGGGTTCCAGATGAAGAAGAGAAAAAGAAAGGGACTGAGAAAATATTTGAAGAGATTATAGTTGAAAACTTCCCTAATACAGGAAAGGAAATAGTTAATCAAGTCCAGGAAGCACAGAGAGTCCCATACAGGAAAAATCCAAGGAGAAATACACCAAAACACATATTAATCAAACTGTCAAAAATTAAATACAAAGAAAGCATATTAAAAGCAACAACGGAAAAACAACAAATAACACACAAGGGAATCCCCATAAGGTTAACAGCTGATCTTTCAGCAGAATATCTGCAAACCAGAATGGACTGGCAGGACATATTTAAAGTGATGAAGGAGAAAAACCTGCAACCAAGATTACTCTACCCAGCAAGGATCACATTCAGGTTTGATGGAGAAATTAAAACCTTTAAAGACAAGCAAAAGTTGAGACAGTTCAGCACCACCAAATCAGCCTTACAACAAATGCTAAAGGAAATTCTCTGGGCAAGAAACAAAAGAGAAGGGAAAGATCTACAATAACGAACCCAAAACAATTTAGAAAATGGGAATAGGAACATACATATCGATAATTACCTTAAATGTAAATGGACTAAATGCTCCCACCAAAAGACACAGATTGGCTGAATGGATACAAAAACAAGACCCATATATATGCTGTCTACAAGAGACCCACTTCAGACCTAGAGACACATACAGACTGAAAGTGAGAGGATGGAAGAAGATATTCCATGCAAATGGAAACCAAAAGAAAGCTGGAGAAGCAATTCTCATATCAGACAAAATAGACTATAAAAAAAGACTAATACAAGAGACAAAGAAGGACACTACATAATGATCAAGGAATCGATCCAAGAAGAAGATATAAAAATTGTAAATATTTATTCACCCAACATAGGAGCACCTCAATACATAAGGCAAATACTAACAACCATAAAAGGGGAAATCAACAGTAACACATTCATAGTAGGGGACATTAACACCCCACTTTCACCAATGGACAGATCATCCAAAATGAAAATAAAGAAAGAAACACACGCTTTCAATGATACATTAAACAAGATGGACTTAACTGATATTTATAGGACACTCCATTCAAAAACAACAGAATACACATTCTTCTCAAGTGCTTATGGAACTTTCTCCAGAATAGATCATATCTTGGGTCATAAATCAAGTCTTGGTAAATTTAAGAAAATTGAAATTGTATCAAGTATCTTTTCTGACCACAATGCAATGAGACTAGATATCGATAACAGGAAAAGATCTGTAAAAAATACAAACACATGGAGGCTAAACAATACACTACTTAATAATGAAGTGATCACTGAAGAAATCAAAGAGGAAATCAAAAAATACCTAGAAACAAATGACAATGGCGACACGACAACCCAAAACCTATGGGATGCAGCAAAAGCAGTTCTAAGAAGGAAGTTTATAGCAATACAAACCCACCTTAAGAAACAGGAAACATCTCGAATAAACAACCTAACCTTGCACCTAAAGCAATTAGAGAAAGAAGAACAAAAAAACCCCAAAGTTAGCTGAAGGAAAGAAATCATAAAGATCAGATCAGAAATAAATGAAAAAGAAATGAAGGAAATGACAGCAAAGATCAATAAAAGTAAAAGCTGGTTGTTTGAGAAGATAAACAAAACTGATAAACCATTAGCCAGACTCATCAAGAAAAAAAGGGAGAACACTCAAATCAATAGAATTAGAAATGAAAAGGAGAAATAAAAACTGACACTGCAGAAATACAAAAGATCATGAGAGATTACTACAAGCAACTCTATGCCAATAAAATGGACAACCTGGAAGAACTGGACAAATTCTTAGAAATGCACAACTGCCAAGACTGAATCAGGAAGAAATAGAAAATATAAGCAGACCAATCAAGCACTGAAATAGAAACTGTGATTAAACATCTTCCAACAAACAAAAGCCCAGGACCAGATGGCTTCACAGGCGAATTCTGTCAAACATTTAGAGAAGACGTAACAGCTATCCTTCTCAAACTCTTCCAAAATATAGCAGAGGGAGGAACACTCCCAAATTCATTCTACAAGGCCACCATCGCCTTGATACCAAAACCAGACAAGGATGTCACAAAGTAAGAAAACTACAGGCCAATATCACTGATGAACATAGATGCAACAATCCTCAACAAAATACTAGCAAACAGAATCCAACAGCACATTAAAAGGATCATATACCATGATCAAGTGGGATTCATTCCAGGAATGCAAGGATTCTTCAATATATGCAAATCAATCAATGTGATAAACCATATTAACTAATTGAAGGAGAAAAACCATATGATCATTTCAATAGATGCAGAGAAAGCTTTAGACAAAATTCAACACCCATTTTTGATAAAAACCCTGGAGAAAGTAGGCATAGAGGGAACGTTCCTCAATATAATAAAGACCATATATGACAAACCCACAGTCAACATCATCCTCAATGGTGAAAAACTGAAAGCATTTCCACTAAGATGAGGAACAAGAAAAGGTTGCCCACTCTCTCCACTCTTAATCAACATAATTTTGGAAGTTTCAGCCACAGCAATCAGAGAAGAAAAGGAAATAAAAGGAATCCAAATCGGAAAAGAAGAAGTAAAGCTGTCACTGTTTGCAGATGACATGATATTATACACAGAGAATCCTAAAGGTGCTAGCAGAAAACTACTAGAGCTAATCAGTGAATTTGGTAAAGTAGCAGGATACAAAATTAATGCACAGAAATCTCTGGCATTCCTATACACTAATGATGAAAAATCTGAAAGTGAAAGCAAGAAAACACTCCCATTTACCATTGCAACAAAAAGAATAAAATACCTAGGAATAAACCTACCTAAGGAGACAAAAGACCTGTATGCAGAAAATTATAAGACACTGATGAAAGAAATTAAAGATGATACAAATAGACGGAGAGATATACCATGTACTTGGATTGGAAGAATCAACATTGTGAAAATGACTCTACTGCCTAAAGCAATCTACAGATTCAATGCAATCCCTATCAAACTACCACTGGCATTTTTCACAGAACTAGAATAAAATATTTCACAATTTATATGGAAACACAAAAGACCCTGAATAGCCAAAACAATCTTGAGAACCCAAAACGGAGCTGGAGGAATCAGGATCCCTGACTTCAGACTATACTACAAAGCTACAGTAATCAAGACAGTATGGTACTGGCACAAAAACAGAAAGATAGATCAATGGAACAGGATAGAAAGCCCAGAGATAGACCTACGCACATATGGTCACCTTATCTTTGATAAAGGAGGCAGGAATGTACAGTGGAGAAAGGACAGCCTCTTCAATAAATGGTGCTGGGAAAACTGGACAGGTACATGTAAGAGTATGAGATTATATCACTTCCTAACACCATAGACAAAAATAAGCACAAAATGGATTAAAGACCTAAATGTAAGGACAGAAACTATCAAACTCGTAGAGGAAAACATAGGCAGAACACTCTATGACATAAATCACAGCAAGATCCTTTCTGACCCACCTCCTAGAGAAATGGAAATGAAAACAAAAATAAACAAATGGGACCTAATGAAACTTCAAAGCTTTTGCACAGCAAAGGAAACCATAAACAAGTCCAAAAGACAACCCTCAGAGTGGGAGAAAATATTTGCAAATGAAGCAACTGACAAGGATTACTTTCCAAAATTTATAAGCAGCTCATGCAGCTCAATAACAGAAAAACAGACAACCCAATCCAAAAATGGGCAGAAGACCTAAATAGACATTTCTCCAAAGAAGATATACAGACTGCCAACAAACACATGAAAGAATGCTCAACATCATTAATAATTAGAGAAATGCAAATCAAAACTACAATGAGATATCATCTCACACCCATCAGAATGACCATCATCAAAACATCTAGAAACAATAAATGCTGGAGAGGGTGTGGAGAAAAGAGAACACTGTTGCACTGCTGGGGGGAATGTGAATTGGTACAGCCACTATGGAGAACAGTATGGATGTTCCCTAGAAAACTACAAATAGAACTACCATATGACCCAGCAATCCCACTACTGGGCCTATACCCTGAGTAAACCATAATTCAAAAAGAGTCATGTAGCAAAATGTTCATTGCAGCTCTATTTACAATAGCCCAGAGATGGAAACAACCTAAGTGCCCATCATCGGATGAATGGATAAAGAAGATGTGACACATATATACAATGGAATATTACTCAGCCATAAAAAGAAACGAAATTGAGCTATTTGTAATGAGGTGGATAGACCTAGAGTCTGTCATACAGAGTGAGGTAAGTCAGAAAGAGAAAGACAAATACCGTATGCTAACACAAATATATGGAATTTAAGAAAAAAATGTCATGAAGAACCTAGGGGTAAGACAGGTATAAAGACACAAACCTACTAGTGAACAGACTTGAGGACATGGGGAGGGAGAAGGGTGAGCTGTGACAAAGCGAGAGAGAGGCATGGACATATATACACTGCCAAACGTAAGGTAGATGGCTAGTGGGAAGCAGCCGCATAGCACAGGGAGATCAGGACGGTGCTTTTTGACCACCTAGAGGGGTGGGATAGGGAGGGTGGGAGGAAGGGAGACACAAGTGGGAAAATATATGGGAACATATGTATATATATAACTGATTCACTTTGTTATAAAGCAGAAACTAACACACCATTGTAAAGCAATTATACCCCAATAAAGGTGTTAAAGTAATAATAATATAAAAAATAAAGATGATACAAAAAACAAAAAAAGTAGGCACGTCTCTGACTGATTGAGGGGAACAGTAGTAGACTGAGGAAGGCAGAGACAAACAGTATCTTGTAAATCATGGTGAGGAGTTTGGATTTTATTCTCTTTACAGTAGGCAGCCATTGAGTGTTTTAAGTAAGGGAGTAACATCATCTAGTTTTTAAAGATCACTGTGACTGCTCTGAAAATAGATTGTATTGGGACAGTAATGGCAGCAGGAAAACCAGCCAGGAGATTATTGCAGTTATCCAGGAAATAGATGATGGTGACTTGGATTGGATTATAACAGTGAATATAAAGAAAAATATATTGATGGGAAACATATTATTGGATGCATAACTGATATGATTAGCTCACGAATGTACGGAGAGAAAGATAGAGGCATCTAAAATGACTTCTGGATGTTTAGCTTGGGTAATAGGGTAGTGCCATTCACTGAGACAGGAAAGACTGGAAGATAACCATAGGATGTTAGAATTGGAGGGACCCCACATGTGGCACATGGAAAAACCGAAGAGCAGAAATTTTAATTGACCTGCCTCAGTCCAACCAGTGAGTTAGGGGCAGAGATGGGTAATCCCATTTTCACTCTTCCCGAAACTTGCACGTCCTTCATTCCTTCAATTACTCTGGCCTATTAATTCATATAATGGGGTGGGGGAGTGATTGAAGCCTTAACCAAGATTCCCCTAGTAAATGGGAATTGTGGATAATTAGCATATAATTTGCATCTGCCTACATGGATTGTGCTAGGTATTTTCAGGCAATGTTTCAGCTGAGATTTTTGCTATTTTTGATGGCTTTGTGTCACTGAACTTTCTCACTTCTCTATCCTTTCTCAACTACCCAAAGTCACTGACCTAGATCCTCCACTTGTAAAGTGCAAGGTATAAAGAAGAGCTGGTAGAGTAGGGGAGCCCCACTCCAAGTCTGTAAACCTTATTGTGAAAAACCCTATTAGAAAAGTAGCCTAGTATACCTCTACTGAATTTTCTTAATAAACATTACCAGCTTCATCCAGAATGCAAGGGAGGAGAAGAAACACTGGCTACAAGGTCCAGGACCTTGGATTCACATCCCAGCTCTGACACTGCCTTAGTCTTACCATCTTTACAACAATAGGATAGAACTCTCTAATGTCCCCTGGAACTTAAAATAAAATACCTAACAGAGGATACATGCTTAAAGCCTCATTTTCTAAGCCCAGCAAGATGTAAGCCTAAGGCTTACATCACTCACTGTGTCATCCAACCTCCCAACCCCCAGTAGATGTGAGTCATTTAGCCCATCTACCCTTGTCCTTTCTTATTTATCCTCTTCTAAATGATGTAGTCATTCTCTCATTTCCTTGAAATTTTTGTCCCCATAGCACTTGCATTCTGATCAGGAGAGGTGAGAAATCATGTGAACAATTACTTTTGCTGTATTTTTTTATTAAATAAATTTATGCAGGTTTTCTAAATCTATGCTGATCAGCTTCCATGAAGAGGTAGACTAAGAAAGCAGGAGAGTTATGTTGAGGGACTGGCTGCACCACTAAACAGCTAAGCCTTCTCTGTTTCCTCATTTATAAAATAACATAATACTAGATGATGAACTCTAGGGACTTCTGTAATGCTGACATTCTTGAGATTCTATTTTTTACCAGATATGCTTTTAAAAATTCATCAACTTACTGGAAACATTTGTCATCAATCCTTTCCTCATTCATTTCTCATTTACTCAGAATCACTCAAATGGGAGGAAGAGGAGGCAGGAGACCTGGATTCTCTGTCCAGCTTTGCCATTAACTCCCTGTGTGGCCTTGTGCAGGTCTGTTCCTTTCTCTGGGCTTTTGTTCCCACATTTCTAACACAAAGAGATTGGACTAGGTGGTCTGGTACTCTAGCTCAGTCATTTTGGGATTCTATGATGCTGTAAATAGTATCCTTTAGGACTGCTGGGCAGCAAAAGGAGCTGGTTAATTATCTTTGTAATTTTTCTGACTCCTTGGATAATTCCCTTCCACCAAAAAATAAGCTGGTAATGGTCAGAAGGATTTGCCAAGACATGTGTTCACCTGTGTGTGAGTATGTTTACTGTTCACCAAATGCTTTCATCTGTGTTTCATTTTTGTTGCAATCTGTCCTAGTTCTCATTGGCATCTATGGTAGCAGAGCAGCAGGCTAGCTTCTGGGCTCTGTCTGTATTGTTGCCAGAGGAGATGGTCACAGCCATGTTCCCAGAGTGATGTCATGCTGAAATGGGGTTTCTTCCCTTGACTATCTAGCCACAGCACTGCCCTTATCGCCTTCTTCTCTGAGTGCGCTTTTCCTTCTTTAGTTCCTTTTCTTTCTCCTGACTTCAAAATAGAAGTAATCACCAAGATACTGACATCAAATCTTTTTTCCTTCTGCTTTCTCCCTCAGGGAACTGACAGTACCCCTTCCATCATCCTTCAACTCTTACCTTTTTGAGGATGACCAAACTGTATGTCTTGCTTCCAATAACCTTCAGAACCTCATTTTAACTGCTTTCTTTATATTGCCAGGACTGGGTATGCATCTGGGCTTCCAGGAGGGCTAAATCTTGCCAGGGTCCCCTCATACCTTTCCCAGTCTGGAACACCCTGAAACCACCTATAGGTCCCTACTCCCCCTCATAGAGATGTTTAAGTATTAGATGAAAAGAGATAACGCGTGAAAAAGCACTTAGCACAATGGCTGAAATATAGTAGGAATTCATGTTAATACCTTTCACCTTACTCTCCACTCCCCCTAATTCTCAGTCATTTTGTGCCCCCAAATTTGGAAAGAATTCAATGAACAGAAACAGCATCAGAGCATGAAAAATTATAAGTTGTTTTGATTTATGCTCAAGAAGACAATGATAGAGATTTTATTTAGATATCTCAGAGTGGACATTGCAACTTATGATATGAAGGTTGGAGTTTGTCTCCCCTCAGTCCAGGGCAAAAACAGCTTTAATTATAGAAAAGGTTTAGAGGGATGATAAGTTGTAAAGCCACAGTGACGTATGGAAAATATGGAGAGATTCAACCATATAAAGATCAAACCTGTACAATGAAAAGTGACATTCATAAAATAAAAATGAAAACAGACTGGGAAAATAAAAATAACTCCTAGTTCTTGGTGTTACCTCACCTAGGGGTTGGTTGCATTATAAACAGTGGGCCAAATCTTAAGTCAAATAAATGAATCACAATAAATGAAACATCAGGAATCAGCAAGTAAATAGTTAGAGAGGTGAGTGGGAAGGCAAATGTCCATTCCCTGAGCCTTCAAAATCCCCTTGCATAGACTCCATATAATTGCCTAGCTTGGCTGCCCCAGATATTCCTTCGTTTCTTACAACTGGTGGAAGTATGCAGAATAGCGAGGCACCCAGACTCCGCAGTCAAGCTGCCTGGGTTCATGTCTGGGATCTGATATTTTTAGCAGTTTGACAGATGGACAAATCATGTCCTTTCTCTGAGTTTTAGTCTTTTCATCTGGAAAATGGAGATGATGATAATTATAATTACCTCTTAGGGTTGCAATGAGAATTAGATTGAGTTAATATTTGGAGCTAGCTTAAAATTAGATCCAGTTCCTGGCATAATAAGCACTATTAGAAATGCTTGCTATTATTATTAAGATGGATATTCTTCAATAAAATTTCTTGTCACCTCCTTGTTTTCCACTATTAGCAGCCTAGCGCTCCCCACCAGGCAGGTTCCAGTATCTTCTAAAACTTAAGAATTAAAAGAAAAAATTGTGCTTATCTGCTTAGGAATGGAAATACCAATTAAGTGTGCTGTTGATATGGTCACCAATCTGTCATAAAATTCAGGATACAAAAAATTTAAACCTTGGTATTATTTAGATATGGGAAAATAATATTCCCATTCCTATAAAATTGTCATAATTTTACTATACACATTGATTACTTGATCTACTATTCATATTAATTAATTTCATATAAATCCTAAATATAGCACATTTGCACATAAAAATATATCTCAACTATATCATAAATCAGATACAAATTAATATATTAGCTCTGTTGAACACTATTTAAACATTTAATTAAAATAATTTTGCTTTCTTAAAATTTAGATATCTCAATTGGGGAATGATTTGCATGATTTGGGTTTCTTGCGGGGAAAAGGAATTCAAGGAACAAAGGAATTCAAGAAATGATTTCTTCTTGATCCAATACTTCACTTCGACATATGTTTATTTATTATTATTATTTATTTTTACATATGCACTCTTTTTATTCAAATGTTACAGTTGAGGAAACAGACTCACAGAGGGTAGGTTACATCCAAGGTCACACATCTAGGAAATGGCTAAGCCAGGGTTTAAAACCCTGACTGATTCCAAAGCATATGTTCTTTCCACAAATAAGAACAGTGTAGTTTCTTCTAGTTCCTACTCCATAAAACTGGGAGTGAGTGTTGACAACAGGCTTGCTCCACCAGAAACATATTCCCAGCAGAACCACCTTCAACTGGAAATAAATATTGTCAGCATTGTCAAGCCTGAGAAAATAATCTTGGCACATCCAGCAGCCTTATTACAGACGTCCTCTTCTTGAGGGAAACTAATCTGTGCCAAAATATGACACAACTGGGTACACATATCTGTTCTTTTATTTTTTTGTTTGTTTGTTTATTATAGTTTTCAAAAATCTTTGAAAAGAACATGTACATGAACATTTAACATCTGGATTAAAAATTATATAATCATAAAACTTGGTCCTACTGCATATTGAAGGCAAAAGGATAAGATTACACAGTAGGCAAGTATTTGTGAGGGATATACAATGATAAGACATTTATGGCATAAAACACACAATGTCTAATGAAACACAGATTTTAGTTATAATATCACTGCATATTTAAGTGTGTATAGATCAAATAACAACTGTTAGAACCAAGTATAGTAGTATGATTTTTCCTGTAATCAATTATTTTTATTTTGAAAGACATATAAAAAGGAATAATAAGTTTATGATGTAAAAGTTTTCTTAAATGCTCGTGGGAATTAAACACATTAGATGTCTAAATAAAAGGAAACAACTAGAAAACTGGACATGAGGAGGCCCAATTTCCTTGTTTACTATCAACCAGCTGTGTGACTTAACAGAGTCACCTAAAGAAATTACCATTCATGGAGCATAGATGATGTACAGAATGCTTTACAAATGCCTTGAATTTTTACAGTAGCTTTATGAAGTAAGAATTACCCCAATGTTACAGATAAGACACTGAGATTCATTAACTATTCAAGGTCACACCATAAGTAAATGGTAGAGTCATGTTTTGAACTGGAGTCTAACTTTTAAGCTGATACACTCTTTTTTTGTTTCTTTGTTTTTGTTTTGTTTTGCGGTATGTGGGCCTCTCACTGTTGTGGCCTCTCCTACCACAGAGCACAGGCTCCGGACGTGCAGGCCCAATGGCCATGGCCCACGGGCCCAGCCGCTCCGTGGCACGCGGGATCCTCCCGGACCAGGGCACGAACTCGCGCTCCCCGCATCGGCAGGCGGACTCCCAACCACTGCACCACCAGGGAAGCCCTGATACACTCTTTTCATGACTTGATGCCTACGTTTCTCAGGAACTTTTTTTTTTTTTTTGAGCAGCCAATCCTTTTTATTTTTCTTACTGTTTGGTAAACACTCATCTGACCCCAAACCAATTTGTTGAGCATCTATTGCAAAAGTGAACTCAGATCATATTTCTTAAGTACTCATCAGACATTCATGGGCAACCATATATGTTTTTCTCCAGGTAAATATAGGCAACCTTAGTCATCCCTGAGCATTTTTCTTCTCTTTTTTTAAAATAGATTTTATTTTATTTTTTAATTTTTTTCACACACACACACACACACTGTATTTTATTTTTATAAGAGATAAATAAGCATTGTAAATGGATGACCACAACAAAAGCAACAATGATTGCAATTACCAAACACAAGACACACTCATACTCTGTCATAATATTGACATTCAGTCCAGTAATCCTCCATTGTAACAGCTCCTTTACTTTGCAGTGAAAACTGATTTGTGTATTTTTTGTCTCTGAGTCCCTGTGGGTTTATTTTTTATTCAAACAGAAAGTCACAAAAATTATAATCATCCTCATCAGTTCACTCAGTCCCATGTAATTAATTTTTTTATCTTGATCTTTTGTTAGCACTTTTATGAATTCATCAGTTTTCAATTAGAGTTCTGAAAATGCTTATTCACTCAGTTCAGCAGTATAGTCAGTTACCAGAAACCTGTACTTGTCAGAGTCTTTTCCATAAATTCCTTGAAGATGAAAACCTTTTATAGGAACATTTTTGCAAAAGCATCAGAGTACACCCAGAACTGTCTGTAAATGACAAAAGACTTAAAAACGACCATGGTTAAAGATTTGAGGAAAGTTTAATAATAATGCAATTGACAAGGAAATTTAGTTATTTCTGAGATATACATTTTAAAGTAATAACTAGAATTATGACTTATAACATTATACCAGAACATATAAGATTTTTAGAAATTTCATGTAATGTCTGAAACATTTATATTAACATATTTCCATAAAAATAACCCAAAGAAAGTTTAGTATTAGTTGTATTTTTTCGTTTGTTTTTTTATACTGAAGGTTCTTATTAGTCATCAATTTTATACACATCAGTGTATACATGTCAATCTCAGTCACCCAATTCAGCACACCACCATCCCCGACCCACCGTGGTTTCCCTGATTTGGTGTCCATACGTTTGTTCTCTACATCTGTGTCTCAACTTCTGCCCTGAAAACCGGTTCATCTGTACCATTTTTCTAGATTCCACATACATGTATTAATATACGATATTTGTTTTTCTCTTTCTGACTTACTTCACTCTGTATGAAAGTCTCTAGATCCATCCACGTCTCAACAAATGACTCAATTTCTTTCCTTTTATGACTGAATAATATTCCATTGCATATATGTACCACAACTTCTTTATGCATTCATCTGTCGATGGGCATTTATGTTGCTTCCATGACCTGGCTATTGTAAACAGTGCTGCAATGAACAGAGAGGTGCATGTATCTTTTTGAATTATGGTGTTCTCTGGGTATATGCCCAGTAGTGGGATTGCTGGATCATATGGTAATTCTATTCTTAGATTTTAAGGAACCTCCATACTGTTCCCCATAGTTGCTGTATCAATTTATATTCCCACCATCAGTGCAAGAGGGTTCCCTTTTCTCCACACCCTCTCCAGCATTTGTTGTTTGTAGATTTTCTGATGATGCCCATTCTAACTGGTGTGAGGTGATACCTCATTGTAGCTTTGATTTGCATTTCTCCAATAATTAGTGATGTTGAGCAGCTTTTCATGTGCTTCTTGGCCATCTGCATCTCTGCTTTGAAGAAATGCTTATTTAGGTCTTCTGCCCAGTTTTAAATTGGGTTGTTTGTTTCTTTAATATTGAGCTGCTTGTAAATCTTGGAGATTAATCCTTTGTCCATTGATTCATTTGCAAATATTTTCTCCCATTCTGAGGGTTGTCTTTTAATCTTGTTTATGGTTTCCTTTCCTGTGCAAAAGCTTTTAAGTTTCATTAGGTCCCATTTGTTTATTTTTGTTTTTATTTCCATTACTCTAGGAGGTGGATCAAAAAAGATCTTGCTGTGATGTATGTCAAAGAGTGTTCTTCCTATGTTTTCCGCTAAGAGTTTTATTGTGTCTGGTCTTACATTTAGGCCTCAAATCCATTTTGAGATTATTTTTGTGTATGGTGTTAAGGAGTGTTCTAATTTCATTCTTTATATGTACCTGTCCAGTTTTCCCGGAACCACTTATTGAAGAGACTGTCTTTTCTCCATTGTATATCTTTGCCTACTTTGTCATAGATTAATTGACCATAGGTGTGTGGGTTTATCTCTGGGCTTTCTATCTTGTTCCATTGATCTATGTTTCTGTTTTTGTGCCAGTACCATATTGTCTGGATTATTGTAGCTTTGTAGTATAGTCTGAAGTCAGGGAGTCTGATTCCTCCAGCTCTGATTTTTTCCTTCAAGACTGCTTTGGCTATTCGGGGCTTTTGTGTCTCCATATAAATTTTTTTTGTTGGCTTTTAACAAGTATGTTTATTTTGTTCATCTATTTTTATACATATTTATTGGAGTATAATTGCTTTACAATTGTGTGTTAGTTTCTGCTTTATAACAAAGTGAAACAGTTATACATATACATTTGTTCCCACATCTCTTCCCTCTTGTGTATCCCTGCCTTCCACACTCCCTATCCCACCCATCTAGGTGGTCACAAAGCTCCCAACTGATCTCTCTGTGCTTTGCGGCTGCTTCGCACTAGCTATCCACTTTATATTTGGTAGTGTATATATCTCCATGCCACTCTCTCACTTTGTCAAAGCTTACCCTTCCCCCCTCCATATCCTCAAGTCCATTCTCTAGTAGGTCTGTGTCTTTATTGCTGTCTTACCCTTAGGTTCTTCATGACAGTTTTTTTTCTTAAATTCCATATATATGTGTTGGCATACAGTATTTGTCTTTCTCTTGCTGACTTACTTCACTCTGTATGACAGACTCTAGGTCCATCCACCTCATGACAAATACCTCAATTTCGTTTCTTTTTATGGCTGAGTAATGTTCCATTGTATATATGTGCCACATCTTTGTTATCCATTCATCCAATTATGGACACTTAGGTTGTTTCCATCTCCTGGCTATTGTAAATAGAGCTGCAATGAACATTTTGGTACATGACTCTTTTTGAATTATGTTTTTCTCAGGGTATATGCCCAGTAGTGAGATTGCTGGGTCATATGGTAGTTCTATTTGTAGTTTCTTAAGGAACCTCCATACTGTTTTCCGTAGTGGCTGTAATAATTCACATTCCCTCCAGCAGTTCAAGAGAGTTCCCTTTTCTCCACACCCTCTCCAGCATTTATTGTTTCTAGACTTTTAATGATGGCCATTCAGACTGGTGCAAGATGGTATCTCATTGTAGTTTTGATTTGCATTTCTCAAATGATTAATGATGTTGAGCATTATTTCATGTGTTTGTTGGCAGTCTATATATCTTCTTTGGAGAAATGTCTATTTAGGTCTTATGCCCATTTTTGGATTGGGTTGTTTGCTTTTTTCTTATTCAGTTGCATGAGCTGCTTGTAAATTTTGGAGATTAATCCTTTGTCAGTTGCTTCATTTGGAAATATTTTCTCCCACTCTGAGGGTTGTCTTTTGGTCTTGTTCATGGTTTCTTTTGCTGTACAAAAGCTTTTAAGTTTCATTAGATCCCATTTTTTTATTTTTGTTTTAATTTCCATATCTCTAGGAGGTGGGTCGAAAGGATCTTGCTGTGACTTATGTCATAGAGTGTTCTGCCTATGATTTCCTCTAAGAGTTTGAATGTTTCTGGCCTTACATTTAGCACTTTAATCCATTTTGAGCTTATTTTTGTGTATGGTGTTAGGGGGTGAAATAATCTCATATTTTTACATGTACCTGTCCAGTTTTCAAAGTACCACTTGTTGAAGAGGATGTCCTTTCTCCAGAGTTCCTCCCTCTGGTACATTTTGGATGAGTTTGAGAAGGATAGGTGTTAGCTCTTCTCCAAATGTTTGATAGAATTCGCCTGTGAAGCCATCTGGTCCTGGGCTTTTGTTTGTTGGAAGATTTTTAATCACAGTTTCAATTTCAGTGCTTGTGATTGATCTGTACATATTTTCTATTTCTTCCTGATTCAGTCTTGGCAGGTTGTGCATTTCTAAGAATTTGTCCAGTTGTTCCAGGTTGTCCATTTTATTGGCATAGCATTGCTTGTAGTAATCTCCCATGATCTTTTGTATTTCTGCAGTGTCAGTTGTTACTTCTCCTTCTTCATTTCTAAATCTATTGATTTGAGTCTTCTCCCTTTTTCTCTTGATGAGTCTGGCTAATGGTTTATCAATTTTGTTTATCTTCTCAAAGAACCAGCTTTTAGTTTTACTGATCCTTGCTATCATTTCCTTCATCTATTTCTTATCTGATCTTTATGATTTTTTTTCTTCTGCTAACTTTGGGGTTTCTTTTGTTCTTCTTTGTCTAATTTCTTTAGGTGCAAGGTTAGGTTTTTTATTCGAGATGGTTCCTGTTTCTTAAGGTAGCATTGTATAGCTATAAACTTCCGTCTTAGAACTGCTTTTGCTGCATCCCAAAGGTTTAGGATCGTCGTGTCTCCATTGTCAACTGTTTCTAGATATTTTTTGATTTCTTCTTTGATTTCTTCACTGATCACTTCGATATTAAGTAGTGTATTGTTTAGCCTCCATGTGTTGATATTTTTTTACAGATCTTTTCCTGTGATTGATATCTAGTCAAATACTGTTGTGGTCGGAAAAGACACTTGATACAAGTTCAATTTTCTTAAATTTACCAAGGCTTGATTTGTGACCCAAGATATGATCTATCCTGGGGAATGTTCCATGAGCACTTGAGAAAAATGTGTGTTCTGTTGTTTTTGGATGGAATGTCCTATAAATATCAATTAAGTCCATCCTGTTTAACGTATCATTTAAAGCTTGTGTTTCCTTACTTATTGTCATTTTGGATGATCTGTCCATTGGTGAAAGTGGGGTGTTAAAGTCCCCTACAATGAATGCGTTACTGTCCATTTCCCCTTTTATGGCTGTTAGTATTTGCCTTATGTATTGAGGTGCTCCTATATTGGGTACATAAATATTTACAATTGTTATATCTTCTTCTTGGATCGATCCTTTGGTTATTATGTAGTGTCCTTATTTGTCACTTCAAATAGTCTTTATTTTAAAGTCTATTTTGTCTGATATGAGAATTGCTTCTCCAGCTTTCTTTTGGTTTCCATTTGCATGGAATATCATTTTCCATCCCCTCACTTTCAGTGTTTATGTGTCTCTAGGTTTGAAGTGGGTCTCTTGTAGACAGCATATATATGGGTCTTGTTTTTGTATCCATTCAGCCAGTCTGTGTCTTTTGGCGGGAGCAGTTAATCCATTTACATTTAAGGTAATCATCGATATATATATTCCTACTCCCATATTCTTAATTGTTTTGGGTTCGTCATTATAGGTCTTTTCCTTCTCTTGTGTTTCTTGACTAGAGAAGATCCTTTAGCATTTCTTGTAAAGCTGGTTTCATGGTGCTGAACTCTCTCAGGATTTGCTTTTCTGTAAAGGTTTTAATTTCTCCATCAAACCTGAATGAGATCCTTGCTGGGTAGAGTAATCTTCGTTCCAGGTTTTTCTCCGTCATCACTTTAAATATGTCCTGCCACTCCCTTCTGGTTTGCAGAGTTTCTGTTGAAAAGTCAGCTCTTAACCTTATGGGGATTCCGTTGTGTGTTATTTGTTGTTTTTCCCTTGCTGCTTTTAATATTTTTTCTCTGTATTTAATTTTTGACAGTTTGCGTAAAATGTGTCTTAGCGTGTTTCTCCTTGGATTTATCCTGTATGGGACTCTCTGTGCTTCCTGGACTTGATTAACTATTTCCTTTCCCATATTAGGGAACTTTTCAACTCTAATCAATTCAAATATTTTCTCATTCCCTTTCTTTTCCTCTTCTTCTTCTGGAACCCATATAATTCGAATGTTGGTGTGTTTAGTGTTGTCCCAGAGGTCTCTGTGACTGTCCTCAGTTCTTTTCATTCTTTTTTCTTTATTCTGCTCTGCAGTAGTTATTTCCACTATTTTATCTTCCAGGTCACTTATCCGTTCTTCTGACTCAGTTATTCTGCTATTGGTCCCTTCTAGAGTATTTTTCATTTCATTTATTGTGTTGTTCATCGTTGGTTGTTTCATCTTTAGTTCTTCTAGGTCCTTGTTAAATGTTTCTTGCATTTTCTGTATTCTTTTGCAAGACTTTGGATCATCTTTACTATCATAACTCTGAATTCTTTTTCAAGTAGACTGCCTATTTCCTCTTCATTTGTTTGGTTGGTGGGTTTTTATCTTGCTCCTTCCTCTGCTGTGTGTTTTTCTGTCTTCTCATTTTGCTTATCTTACTGTGTTTGGTGTCTCCTTTTTGCTGGCTGCAGGCTCATAGTTCCCTTTGTTTTTGGTATCTGTCCCCTGTGGCTAAGGTTGGTTCATTGGGTTGTGTAGGCTTCCTGGTGGAGGGGACTAGTGCCTGTGTTCTGGTGGATGAGGTTGGATCCTGACTTTCTGATGGGCAGGTCCATGTCTGGTGGTGTGTTTTGTGGTGTCTGTGGACTTATTATGATTTTAGGCAGCCTTTCTGCTAATGGGTGGGGTTGTGTTCCTGTTTTGCTAGTTGTTTGGCATAGGGTGTCCAGCCCTGAGGCTTCTGCTTAGTGAGTGAAGCTGGGTGTTGGTGTTGAGATGGAGACGTCTGGGATATTTTTGCCATTTGATATTACATGGAGCTGGGAGGTCTCTTGTGGCCCAGTGTACTGAAATTGGCTCTCCCACCTCAGAGACACAGCACTGACTCCTGGGTGCAGCACCAAGAGCCTTTCATCCACACGGCTCAGAATAAAAGGGAGAAAAAGTAGAAAGAAGAAAGAAAGAAAGAAAGAAAGAAAGAAAGAAAGAAAGAAAGAAAGAAAGAAAGAAAGAAAGAAAGACGGAAGGAAGAAGATAAAAGAAAATAAGTTAACGTAAATTAAAATAAAATAGTTATTAAAATAAAAAAATAATTATTAAAAAAAATTTAAAGTTAAAAAAATAAAACAGACAGAGAGAACCCTAGGACAAATGGTGAAAGTAAAGCTATACAGATAAAATCTCACACAGAAGCATACACATACACACTTACAAAAAGAGGAAAAGGGGAAAAATAATAAATCTTGCTCTCAAAGTCCACCTCCTTAATTTGGGATGATTCATTGTCTATTCAGGTATTCCACAGATGAAGGGTACATCAAGTTGATTGTGGATATTTAATCCACTGCTCCTGAGGCTGCTGGGAGGGATTTCCCTTTCCCTTCTTTGTTCGCACAGCTCCCGGGGTTCAGCTTTGCATTTGGCACCGCCTCTGCATGTAAGTTGCCGGAGGGCCTCTGTTCTTTGCTCAGCCAGGACGGGGTTAAAGGAGCCACTGATTCAGGGGCTCTGGCTCACTCAGGCCGGGGGGCGGGAGTGGTACAGAGTGTGGGGCGAGCCTGCGGCGGCAGAGGCTGGCATGACCTTACACCAGCCTGATGGGCGCAGTGTGTTCTGGTGAAGTTGTCCCTGGATCCAGGGACCCTGGCAGCGGCGGGATGCACAGGCTCCCCGGAAGGGTGGTGTGGAGAGTGACCTTTGCTCACACACAGGCTTCTCGATGGCCGCAGCAGCAGCATTAACGTCTCATGCCCGTCCCTGGGGTCCGTGCTGTTAGCCACGGCTCGCGCCCGTCTCTGGAACTCCTTTAAGCAGCACTCTTAATCCCCTTTCCTCGTGAATCACGAAACAAAGAGGGAAGAAAAAGTTTCTTGCATCTTCGGCAGGTCCAGACATTTTCCTGGACTCCCTTCCGGCTAGCCGTGGTGCCCATCTCCTTCAGGCTGTGTTCACGCCTCCAGTCCTCTCCGAAGCCCGTGCCTCAGCTCCCAGCCCCACCTGCCCCGGCGGGTGAGCAGACAAGCCTCTTGGGCTGCTGAGTGCTGGTCGGCACCGATTCTCTGTGTGGAAATCTCTCCACTTTGCCCTCTGCACCACTGTTGCTGTGCTCTCCTCCGCGGCTCTGAAGCACCCCCACTCTACCACCCACAGTCTCCGCCCACGAAGGGGCTTCTAGTGTGTGGAAACCTTTCCTCCTTCATGGCTCCCTCCCACTGTTGTAGGTCCCGTCCCTATTCTTTTGTCTCTGTTTATTCTTTTCTCTTTTGCCCTCCCCAGGTACGTGGGGAGTTTCTTGCCTTTTGGGAGGTCTGAGGTCTTCTGCCAGCGTTCAGTAGGCGTTCTGTAGGAGTTGTTCCACGTGTAGATGTATTTCTGATGTATCTGTGGGGAGCAAGGTGATCTCCATGTCTTACTCTTCCGCCATCTTCCCCCCTCTCCATACAAATTTTAAGATGATTTGTTCTAGTTCCGTAAAAAATGTGACTGGTAATTTGATAGGGATTGCATTGAATCTGTAGTTTGCTTTGGGTAGTATAGTCATTTTCACAATGTTGATTGTTCCAATCCAAGAACATGTTATATCTCTCCATCTTTTGGTATCATCTTTAATTTCTTTCATCAGTGTCTTATAGTTTCCTGCATACATGTCTTTTGTCTCCCTAGGTAGGTTTATTCCTAGGTATTTTATTCTTTTCTTGCAATGGTAAATGGGAGTGTTTCCATAATTTATCTTTCAGATTTTTCATCATTAGTGTATAGGAATGCAAGAGATTTCTGTCCATTTACTTTGTATCCTGCAACTTTACCAAATTCATTGATTAGCTCTAGTCGTTTGCTGGTGGCATTTTCAGGATTCTCTATGTATTGTATCATGTCATCTGCAAACAGTGACGGTTTTACATCTTCTTTTCCAATTTGTATTCCTTTTATTTCTTTTTCTTCTCTGATTGCCATGGCTAGGACTTCCAAAACTATGTTGAATAATAGTGGTGAGAGTGGACATCCTTTTCTTATTCCTGATCTTAAATGTAATGCTTTCAGTTTTTCACCATTGAGGATGATGTTGGCTGTGGGTTTTTCATATATGGCCTTTATTATGTTGAGGAAAGTTCCCTCTGTGCCTACTTTCTGCAGGGTTTTTATCATAAATTGGTGCTGAATTTTGTCAAAAGCTTCTTCTGCATCTATTGAGATGATCATATGGTTTTTCTCCTTCAATTTGTTAATATGGTGTATCTCATTGATTGATTTGCATATATTGAAGAATCCTTACATTCCTGGGATAAACCCCACTTGATCATGGTGTATGACCCTTTTACTGTGCTGTTGGATTCTGTTTGCTAGTATTTTGTTGAGGAGTTTTGCATCTATGTTCATCAGTGATATTGGCCTGTAGTTTTCTATGAAACTAACACTTGTCTGTAAAGTTTTTAATTTCTGCATCAAATCTGAATGGGATCCTTGCTGGGTAGAGTAATTTTGGTTGTAGGTTTTTGTCCTTCATCACTTTAAATATGTCCTGCTAGTCACTTCTGGCTTGCAGAGTTTCTTCTGAAAGATCAGCTGTTAACCTTATGGGGATTTCCTTGTGTGTTATTTGTTGTTTTTCCCTTGCTGGTTTTAATATGGTTTCTCTGTATTTAATTTTTGACAGTTTGATTAATATGCGTCTTGGCGTGTTTCTCCTTGGATTTATCCAGTATAGGACTCTCTGTGCTTCCTGACTTGATTGACTATTTCCTTTCCCATGTTAGGGAAGTTTTCAACTCTAATCTTTGCAAATATTTTCTCAGTCCATTTCTTTTTCTCTTCTTCTTCTGAGACCCCTATAAATCGAATGTTGGTGCCTCTAATGTTGTCTCAGTGGTCTCTGAGACTGTGTTCAATTCTTGTCATTCTTTTTTCTGTATTGTGCTCTGTGGTAGTTATTTCCACTATTTTATCTTCCAGGTCACTTATCCATTCTTCTGCCTCAGTTATTCTGCTATTGATTCCTTCTAGAGAATTTTTAATTTCATTTATTTTGTTGTTCATTATTTTTTGTTTGCTCTTTAGTTCTTCTAGTTCTTTGTTAAACGTTTCTTGTATTTTCTCCATTCAATTTCCAAGATTTTGGATCATCTTTACTATCATTACTGTGAATTTTTTTTCAGGTAGACTTCTATTTCCTCTTCATTTGTTTGGTCTGGTGGGTTTTTACATTGCTCCTTCATCTGCTGTGTGTTTCTCTGTTCTCTCATTTTGTTTATCTTACTGTGTTTGGTGTCTCCTTTTCACAGTTTGCAGGTTCATATTTCCCATTGTTTTTGGTGTCTGACCCCAGTGGGTAAGGTTGGTTTAGTGGGTTGTGTAGGCTTCCTGGTGGAGGAGGCTGGTGCTGGTGTTCTGGTGGATGAAGCCGGATCTTGTCTTTCTGGTCGGCAGGACCATGTCCAGTGGTTGTTTTCGGGTTTCTGTTACCTTATTATGATTTTAGGCAGCCTCTCTGTTAATGGTTGGGTTTGTGTTCCTGTTTTGTACTTGTTTGTCATAGCGTGTCTAGCACTGTAGCTTGCTGATCATTGAGTGGATCTGGGTCTTAGTGTTGAGATGGAGAACTCTGGCAGAGCTTTCACCATTTGATATTACATGGAGCCTGTCTCTGGTCTCTGGTGGACATTTCCTGAACTCGCCTCTCCCACCTCAGAGGCCCAGGTCTGACACCCTGGCAGAGCACCAATACCCTGTCAGCCACACGGCTCAGAAGAAAAGAGAAAAAAAGGAAGAAAGAAAGAAAAAATGAAACAAACAAACAAAAACAAAAGGAAGGAAGAAAGAAACAAAATAACATTATTAAAATAAAAAATAAAATAAAAATAAAAATAAATTAAAAGTAGTTAAGAAAATAAAAAAGAAAGAAAGAAAGAAGAGAGCAACCAAATCAAAAAATCAATCCACAAATGATAACAAGCTCTAAAAAGTATACAGAAAAAAAAAAAGGACAGACAGAACCCTAGGACAAATGGTAAAACAAAGCTATACAGACAAAATCACATACAGAAGCTTACACATACACACTCAGAAAAAGGAATATATATATATATATATATGAGAAAAAGAAGAGAACCAAATCAGTAAACAAATCTACCAATGATAATAAACTGTAAATACTAAGCTACAACAAACATAAAACCAGAAAGATATTAGATGCATAAAGGAAACCCCAAGTCTACAGTTGGTCCCAAAGTCCACCATCTCAATTTTGGGGTTATTCGCTATCTATTCAGGTATTCCAGAGATGCAGGGTACATCACGTTGATTGTGGAGATTTAGTCTGCTGCTCCTGAGGCTACTGGGAGAAATTTCCCTTTCTATTATTTGTTCACATAGTGCCTGGAGTTCAGCTTTGGATTTGGTCCTGCGTCTGCGTGTAGGCCACCTGAGGGCATTTTTTCCCCACTCAGATAGGACAGGGTTAAAGTAGCAGCTGACTAGGGGCTCTGGCTCACTCAGCCCAAGGGGAGGGAGGGTTACGCAATGCGGGGTGAGCCTGTGGCAGCAGAGGCTGGCATGACATTGAAACAGCCTGAGACATGCCATTTGTTCTCCCGGGGAAGTTGTCCCTGGGTCATGGGACCCTGGCAGTGGCGGGATGCACAAGCTCCTGGGAGGGGAGGTGTGGATAGTGCCCTGTGCTTGCACACAGGCTTCTTGGTGGCTGCAGCAGCAGCCTGATCATTTCATACCTGTCTCTGGTGTCTGCGCTGATAGCCGCGGCTTGCACCCACCTCTGGATCTCATTTAGGCAGTGCTCTGAATCCCCTCTCCTCGTGCACCCCAAAACAATGGTCTCTTGCCTCTTAGGCAGTTCCAATCTTTTTCATGGACTCCCTCCTGGCTAGCTGTGGCACACTAGCCCCCTTCAGGCTGTGTTCACACAGTGAACTTCAGTCCTCTCCCTGGGATCTGACCTCCGAAGCCTGAGCCTCAGCTCCCAGCCCCCATCTGCCAGGGCGGGTGAGCAGATAAGCGTCTCAGGCTGGTGAGTGCTGGTCTGCAGCAATCCTCTGTGTGGGAATCACTCTGCTTTGCCCTCTGCACCCCTGTTGCTGTGCTCTCCTCTGTGGCTCTGAACCTTCCCCCCTGCCACCCTGTCTCTGCCAGTGAACGGGCTTCCTAGTGTGTAGAAACTTTTCCTCCTTCACAGCTGCCTCTCAGAAGTGCATGTGCTGTCCCTATTCTTTTGTCTCTGTTTTTTCATTTTTCTTTTGCCCTACCCAGGTACGAGGGGAGTTTCCTACCTTTTGGGAAGTCTGAGGTCTTCTGTCAGTGTTCAGTAGGTTCTGTAGGAGTTGTTCCACATGTAGATGTACTTCTGATGTATTTATGGGCAGGAAAGTGATCTCCACATCTTACTCCTCTGCCATCTTGAAGGTCTCTCCCAAAAATAAATTCTTGCACAATTGCTAATGGTAGCCACAAATATATCTGAGTTTCTTAGCCAAGTCAGAATTAAATTACAAAGTAAATCATGCATTTCATAGGATTCACAGGGGAAAACAACATATAAATTTCTCAGGATTCCCTTGTCTTTAAAAGTGGATTCTAGGTGACATTAGGAAAATGGCATAACAGGCAGTTCCATTCCCACCCCTTAAAGAATCATTGAAAAACAAGTAAAAGCTGTCAGAACAAACTTTGTCAAAACTCTGGAAAAGAGTCAAAGGTTTACACTAACCAAGGGAATTTCAGTCAACAAATTATTGTAGGAAACTTCGCATGTTTTTAACTGCCCTTGCCCCATCCCTCTCCAGCTTGGCAATGGTTTTGAAGATGGCAGCTGCATTCACTGAGTGGGGCCCTGGTCCCTGGTTCTAGAAGAATCACAGCATTCTTAATTTGTATATTATTATATAGGTCTGTTCTAACTTATCTGGGGTATAACTTAGTGACTGATGCAAAGTGTTCAACTCTGTCTTGCTTAACTTGGAATTCACCCAGGCCAGAAAACTGGTGGGCAATATTTTAAAACATTGTAAGGTAAGGCAGGTGAACAACCCACAGATGACTGAGGCAAAAGGCTAATGTTGGGGTGGTATACCATACACATCCTGAGGCCTGAGAGAAAATGCTGGGGGAGAATTTCCTTGGGAAATTTGGGCATTCAAAAGTACCTGTGTATATGGAAGAATTTAGAAAGCCACACTGTACGCAGAGCAAGATGCTCAGAAAAGACCTGAGAAGACCTTAAACTTTCACCTTGGGCTGATCCCTAGGCTCAATGCTTAAAGGCTATGTGCAGCCTAAGTATTAAAGGAAGAATCCAGCACACAGCCAATCTGAAAAGACAGGGAGAGGTGGGATTTTTGTTGTTTTGTTTGTTTGTTTAGCTGCTGGCATTTACAGAAATATGTTCACATTAGGTGTACACAAGATAAGAAAAAAGAAACGTCAGTGATCACATATAACAAGAAATACAGTCTATGGAAAAATAGACAAAGTCAGTAGATAGACTATTGCAGCTTTAAAAAAATACAACAGGAAAGCCTGGGGAAGAGCAATAACCACATTTCCAGAGTTATCACATTGTAACATTCAAATGTCCAGTTTTCAATAACAACAAAAGCAAAATCACAAGACATACAAAGAAACAAGAAAAAAGGACCATTCATAAAACAAAATAAATTGACAGAAACCATCCCTGAGCAAGAACAGACATCGAACTTACTAAACCCAGATTTTAAAACAACTCTTTTAAACATGCCAGAAGAACTAAAGGAAATCCTGGATAAAGAACTAAAAGACATCAATCAGGGAAATGATGTATGAACAATATGAGAATATCAATATAGAGACATAAATTTTAAAAGGAATAGAACAGATTTTACAGCTGAAGAGTACATAACGAAAATGAAAAAACAAGTCACTAAAAGGGTTTTACAGAAAATTTGAGCAGGTATAATACAGAATCAGTGAACTAAAAGATAGGATAATTAAGGTAACCAGTCAGAGAACCATAAAAAATAATATGAAAAGGGACCTGTGGTATACATACCATCAAGCAGACCAAAAGACATAAAACATATCATAGGAGTCTCAAAAGGAGGGGAGAGAGAGACAGAGAGACAAAAAATAATATTTGATGAAATAATGGCTGAAAACCTCCTAAATTTGATGAAAGACATGTCTCTGCCCATCTAATAAGCTCAATGAATTTCAAGTAGGATAAAGTCAATGTGATCCACATTGAGACATATTAAAATCAAACTTTTTCAAAAGACAAATAGAGAAACTTGAAAATAGCAAGAGAGAAGCAACTTGTCATCTACAAGGAATCCTCAATAAGATAAACACCTGATGCTTATCAGAAAACATGGAGGCCAGAAGGCAGTGGGATAACATATTTAGACTACTAAAAGAAAACAAAACTGTCAACCAAGAATTCTATTTAGGCAAAACTGTCCTTCAGGTATGAGGGAGATATTGAGATACACATAGAAAAACAAAAGTTGAAGGAGATTGTTAGGATTACACTTACCCGATAAGAAATGCTAAAGGGTTGAAATGCTTCAGGTTGAAAAGAAAGGACATTAGGCAGTAGCTCAAAGTAATAAGAAGAAATAAAATTTATTCCTAAGAATAAAGAAATTGCTGGTAAAAGTAACTATATGGATAAAGCTAAAGGCCGGTATTATTATATTTTTGGTTTATAACTCCATTTTTTACTTTCTACAGGATTTGAAAGGCAAATGCATAGAAAATAATCACAAATCTATGTTATTGGGAATATAATATATAAAGATGTAATTTTAAAATTGTGACAACAATATAAAGGGGGACAGAGATGTATAGGAGCAGTTATTATATGCTATTAAAGTTTAAGTTGTTATCAATTCATATTGTATTGTTATCAATTTAGGGTGATAAATGTAATCTTCATGGTAATAACAACAAAAATATCTGAAAATATACACAAAAGGAAATGAGAAGGTAATCAAAATGGTGCACTACAAAAAAGTCAACTAAACACAAAAGAAGGCAGTCATGGAGGTATTGAGGGACATAAAAGGTATGACATACAGAAAACAAATAGTAAAGTGACAAAAGTTAAGCCCTTCCTTATCAGTAATTACATAAAATACAAATTAATTAAACCTTCAATCAAAAGGCAAAGATTGGAAGAATAGATTTAAAAAATAACATGATTCAACTATGCACTGTCTACAAGAGACTCCCTTTAGATCCAAAGGTGCAAATATGTTGAATATGAGAAGATGGAAAAGATATTCTTCAAATAGTGTCTAAAAGAGAGCCAGCGTGGCTATACTAGTGTAAGACATAATAGACTATAATAGAAAAACTGTTACAAGAGAAAAAATAGGACATTATATAATATAAAGGGGTTAATTCATCAAGAAGATATTATAATTGTAAACACACACACCAAACAACATAGTTCCCAAATGTATGAAGCAAACACTCACAGAATTTCAGGGAGAAATAAACAATTCTACAATAATAGTTGATGACTTCAAAGCACCACCTTCAATAATGGATACTACAAGTAGACAGAAGCGGTGAGGAAAGCAATAAAGAGAGTGAAAAAGCAATCTATAGAATGGGAGAAAATATTTGAAGATCATATATCTGGTAAAGGTTTAATATCTAGAATATATAAAGAACTATTACAACTCAACAGAAAATGCATCTGGCTAATTTAAGTAAAAACTAAATGTAAGACTATCTGGGAGCTACAGAATCAACAGGAAGGACAGAAAAGCATACAAACTAGGGTAGCTCCAGAGACCAGATAGCAACAACTACCTGACAGTTTCCTCAGGGTGCTGTCACTGGAGTGAATCAGCTCCAAATATTTTCCCCCTTTTATGCATCATTTTATTCAAATTTTATAGTTTCAGAATAGATAGTCTAATTGGCCAAAATTTGGTAATGAGACTACTCCTTATCTAGGGTTGGCAGGGCACCTTCCTTGATTGATAATCTTACCAAGTCTACACACAATGGTGTAGAGAGGTCATTTTTTTCAAATAAAATTAAAGTGATACTACCAAAGTAAGGGGCAATGAATGCTGGGTAACTAAAAAAACCCATGAAGATACACTATAGCACTCACAAAAGAAACCCAGCCGTCATCATTGACTCTTCCTTTGCCCTCATGCCTCATTTTCAATAAGGTCTCAAGTTTGTTCATTATTCTTTTCTCAAAACTCTCAAATCCACCCACTTCTATCTACCTTGACTCCCAGTACCTTAGTTCAAGTGCCATCATCTCACATCTTGATTAACATAGGTTTCCAGTCTTGCTTACCTCCTCTTTCTTGCCTTCAATTCGTCCTCCACACAATTGCCAGTGACCTCTCTAAAATACTAACCTTATCATGCCCAACCTGCAATCCTGTAATCCACTTGTTTCTATCGAATCCTTTTCCTCCTGCACATCAAATTCCATATATGGATCCTTATAGCTTTCAGGATAAAATTCAGAGTGATTACTTGGCTTTTGCCTAACTCTTTAGCTTCATTTCACAGCACTACCTAGAACTGCCCCCCCCATCTCCAGCTGCAAGTAACTACTTTTGCCTTACTTGTGACATCCAAATAGAATTAGACTCCATTAAGACACCATTCTGAGAAGGGTCTTAACTAGTTTTATCATCTATGGGCATTAGAATCTTGGCCTTAAATGGTAAGGAATGGTCTACATGTTAGGAGTTAATTTCCATGGGTCTCTCATACTTCTGCACATTTTGCGAGCAGATATACTAATAATGGCCCTTTTGTTTTCAACTATATGCTTGCATAGAGAACAACCTCGCAAAACAGAGATTATGTTTTTCTCCAGAGCAAAGAGCAAGTTGATTTACTGCCCAGTATAATACAGGTAATGTCTCCCTTGAAAGCAAAAGTCAGACAGGTTTGCTTACTCCCCATAATAAAAGATCGTGTTTCCTAAAGTCAGGGTTACTCAGTTTGATTAAAACCCACTGCATGTGCAGCATCCACCTGGGCCCCTCTATGTGAACCCCGGTGGAACTTGGATGGCAAGCTGTACCAACATAAACATGAGGCTCATGCTGCTTGTTTTGTTATGAGTAATAAATTCCTTTGTGTTAAACTGCAATGAGGTATCACCTCACACTGGTCAGAATGGCCATCATCAGAAAATCTACAAACAATAAATGCTGGAGAGCGTGTGGAGAAAAGGGAACCCTCTTGCACTGTTGGTGGTAATGTAAATTGACACAGCCACTATAGAGAACAGTATGGAGGTTCCTTAAAAAACTAAAAATAGAACTACCATACGACCCAGCAATCCCACTACTGGGCATATACCCTGAGAAAACCATAATTCAAAAAGAGTCATGTACCACAATGTTCATTGCAGCTCTATTTACAATAGCCAGGACATGAAAGCAACCAAAGTGTCCATTGACAGATGAATGGATAAAGAAGATGTGGCACATAAATACAATGGAATATTACTCAGCCATAAATAGAAACACAATTGAGTTATTTGTAGTGAGGTGGATGGATCTTGAGTCTGTCATACAGAGTGAAATATGTCAGAAAGAGAAAAACAAATACCATATGCTAACACATATACACAGAATCTAAAAAAAAAAAAGGTTCTGAAGAACCTATGGGCAGGACAAGAATAAAGATGCAGACGTAGATAATGGACTTGAGGACATGCGGAGGGGGAAGGGTAGGCTGGGACGAAGTGAGAGAGTGGCATGGACTTATAAATACTACCAAATGTAAAATAGATAGCTAGTGGGAAGCAGCCACATAGGACAGGGAGATCACGTCCGTGCTTTCTGACCACCTAGAAGGGAGGGATAGGGAGGGTTTGAGAGAGATGCAAAAGGGAGGAGATACATGGATATATGTATACGTAAGGCTGATTCACTTTGTTATAAAGCAGAAACTGACACCATTGTAAAGCAATTATACTCCTTTAAAGATATTTTTTTAAATGATCCACATCAAAAAAAACTTTAAAAAAATCTAGCCACAATAAATGCTGGAGTGCGTGTGGAGAAAAGGGAACCCTTCTGCATTATTGGTGGGAATGTAAATTGATACAATCACTATGGAGAACAGTATGGAGGTTCCTTAAAAAAACTAAAAATAGAATTACCATATTAACCAGCAATCCCACTACTGGGCATATATATACCCTGAGAAAACCATAATTCAAAAAGACACATGCACTCCAATGTTCACTGCAGCACTATTTACTATAGCCAGGTCATGGAAGCAACCTAAATGCCCATCGAAAGAAGAATGGATAAAGAAGATGTGGTACATATACACAATGGAATATTACTCAGCCATAAAAAGGAACAAATTTGGGTCATTTGTAGAGACGTGGATGGACCTAGAGTCTTTCATATAGAGAGAAGTAAGTCAGAAAGAGAAAAACAAATATCATATATCAAATATCATATATTTGGGAGGAGGCGGAAGATGGCGGAAGAGTAAGACGCGGAGATCACCTTCCTCCCCACAGATACACCAGAAATACATCTACACGTGGAACAACTCCTACAGAACACCTACTGAAGGTTGGCAGAAGACCTCAGACCTCCCAAAAGGCAAGAAACTCCCCACGTACCTGGGTAGGGCAAAAGAAAAAACAGAGACAAAAGAATAGGGACGGCACCTGCACCAGTGGGAGGGAGCTGTGAAGGAGGAAAAGTTTCCACACTCTAGGAAGCCCCTTCGAGGGCGGAGACTGCGGGAGGCGGAGGGGGGAGCTTCGAAGCTGCGGAGTGCACAGCAACGGGTGCGGAGGGCAAAGCGGGGAGATTCCCGCACAGAGGATCGGTGCCGACCGGCACTCACCAGCCCGAGAGGCTTGTCTGCTCACCCGCCGGGGCGGGCGGGGCTGAGAGCTGAGGCCGGAGCGCAGGGAGAGGACTGGGGTTGGCGGCTTGAACATAGCCTGAAGGGGTTAGTGCACCACAGCTAGCCGGGAGGGAGTCCGGGGAAAAGCCTGCACCCGCAGAAGAGGCAGGAGACTTTTCCTTCCCTCTTTGTTTCCTGGGGCGTGAGGAGAGGGGTTTAAGAACGCTGCTTAAAGGAACTCCAGAGACGGGCGCGAGCCGCGGCTAAAAGCGCGAACCCCAGAGACGGGCGCGAGCCGCGGCTGAAAGTGCGGACCCCAGAGACGGGCGCGAGCCGCGGCTGAAAGCGCGGAATCCAGAGACGGGCGCGAGCCGCGGCTGAAAGCGCGGAATCCAGAGACGGGCGCGAGCCGCTGCTGAAAGCGCGGAATCCAGAGACGGGCGCGAGCCGCGGCTGAAAGCGCGGAATCCAGAGACGGGCGCGAGCCGCGGCTGAAAGCGCGGAATCCAGAGACGGGCGCAAGCCGCGGCTAAAAGCGCGGACCCCAGAGGCGGGCGGGAGACGTTAAGGCTGCTGCTGCCGCCACCGAGGGGCCTGTGTGCGAGCACAGGTCACTCTCCACACCCCTCTTCCGCGGAGGCTGTGCAGCCCGCCACTGCCGGGTTCCCGGGATCCAGGGACAACTTCCCCGGGAGAGCGCACAGCGCGCCTCAGTCTGGTGCAAAGTCACGCCGGCCTTTGCCACCGCAGGCCCGCCCCGCACTCTGTGCCCCTCCGTCCCCGCCGGCCTGAGTGCGCCAGAGCCCCCAATCAGCGGCTCTTTTAACCCCATCCTGTCTGAGCAAAAAACAGACGCCCTCCAGCGATCTACACGCAGTGGCAGGGCCAAATCCAAAGCTTAGCCCTGGGAGCTGTGAGAACAAAGAAGAGAAAGGGAAATCCCCCCCAGCAGCCTCAGAAGCAGCGGATTAAAGCTCCACAATCAACTTGATGTACCCTGCATCTGTGGAATACCTGAATAGACAACCAATCATCCCAAATTAAGGAAGTGGACTTTAGGAGCAAGATCTATGATTTTTTCCCCTTTCCTCTTTTTGCGAACGTGTATGTGTATGGTTCTGTGTGAGATCTTGTCTGTATAGTCTTGCTTCCACCATTTGTCCTAGGGTTCTATCCGTCCATGTTTTTTTTTAAAATTTTTTTCTTAATAATTAATTTTAATAACCTTATTATACTTTACCTTCGTTCTTTCTTTCTTTCTTTCCGTCCTTCCTTCCCTCCTTTAGACAACGAATCATCCCAAATTGAGGAGGTGGTCTCTGACAGCAAGATTTAGGATTTTTCCCCATTTACCTCTTTTAGTGAGGGTGTATGTGTATGCTTCTGTGTAAGATTTTGTCTGTATAGCTTTGCTGCCAACATTTGTCCTAGGTTCTTTCCGTCCCTTTTTTTTTTTTTTTTTCTAAATAAGAAGTTTTTAATTCAATAACTTTATTATACTGTATTTTATTTTTACTGTGTCTTCTTTCTTTCTGTCTTTTTTCCTTCTTTCCCTCCTTCCTTCCCTCCTCCCTCCCTCCCTCCCTTCTTTCCTTCTTGCCTTCTTTCCTTCTTTGCTTCTTTCTTTCTTCCTTCCTTCCTACCCTCCTTTCCTTCTTTCTTTCCTCATACTTCTACTAATTCCCTCTACTTTTTCTCCCTTTTATCCTGAGCCTGTGGATGAAAAGCTTTTGGTGCTCCAGCCAGGAGGCAGGGCTCTGCCTCTGAGGTAGGACAGCCAACTTCAGGACACTGATCAACAAGAGACCTCCCAGCTCCACATAATATCAAACAGCGAAAATCTCCCAGAGACCTCCATCTTAACACCAGCACCCAGCTTCACTCAACGACCAGCAAGCCACAGTGCTGGAAAACCTATGCCAAACAACTAGCAAAACAGGAACACAACCCCACCCATTAGCAGAGAGGCTGCCTAAAATCATAATAAGGCCACAGACACCCCCAAACACACCACCAGACGTGAACCTGACCACTAGAGAGACAAGATCCAGCCTCATCCACCACAACACAGGCACTAGCCCCCTCCACCAGGAAGCCTACACAACCCACTGAACCAACCTTAGCCACTAGAGACAGACATCAAAAACAGGAGGAACCACAAACCTGCAGCCTGCAAAAAGGAGACCCCAAACACAGTAAGATAAGCAAAATGAGAAGACAGAAAAACACACAGCAGATAAAGGAGCAAGATAAAAATGCACCAGACCTAACAAATGAAGAGGAAATAGGCAGTCTACCTGAAAGAGAATTCAGAATAATGATAGTAAGGTTGATCCGAAATCTTGGAGATAGAATGGACAATAGATTGGACAAAATGCAAGAATCAGTTAACAAGGACCTAGAAGAACTAAAGATGAAACAAGCAACGATGAACAACACAATAAATGAAATTAAAAGTACTCTAGATGGGATCAATAGCAGAATAACTGAGGCAGAAGAACGGATAAGTGACCTGGAAGATAAAATAGTGGAAATAACTACTGCAGAGCAGAATAAAGAAAAAAGAATGAAAAGAACTGAGGACAGTCTCAGAGACCTCTGGGACAACATTAAACGCACCAACATTCGAATTATAGGGGTTCCAGAAGAAGAAGAGAAAAAGAAAGGGACTGAGAAAATATTTGAAGAGATTATAGTTGAAAACTTCCCTAATATGGGAAAGGAAATAGTTAATCAAGTCCAGGAAGCACAGAGAGTCCCATACAAGATAAATACAAGGAGAAATACGCCAAGACACATATTAATCAAACTGTCAAAAATTAAATACAAAGAAAGCATATTAAAAGCAGCAAGGGAAAAACAACAAATAACACATAAGGGAATCCCCATAAGGTTAACAGCTGATCTCTCAGCAGAAACCCTACAAGCCAGAAGGGAGTGGCAGGACATACTGAAAGTGATGAAGGAGAAAAACATGCAGCCAAGACTACTCTACCCAGCAAGGATCTCATTCAGATTTGATGGAGAAATTAAAACCTTTACAGACAAGCAAAAGCTGAGAGAGTTCAGCACCACCAAACCAGCTTTACAACAAATGCTAAAGGATCTTCTCTAGGCAAGAAACACAAGAGAAGGAAAAGACCTATAATAACGAACCCAAAACAATTTAGAAAATGGGAATAGGAACATACATATCGATAATTACCTTAAATGTAAATGGACTAAATGCTCCCACCAAAAGACACAGATTAGCTGAATGGATACAAAAACAAGACCCTTATATATGCTGTCTACAAGAGACCCACTTCAGACCTAGAGACACATACAGACTGAAAGTAAGGGGATGGAAAAAGATATTCCATGCAAATGGAAGCCAAAAGAAAGCTGGAGTAGCAATTCTCATATCAGACAAAATAGACTTTAAAATAAGGACTATTAAAAGAGACAAAGAAGGACACTACATAATGATCAAGGGATCGATCCAAGAAGAAGATATAACAATTGTAAATATTTATGCACCCAACATAGGAGCACCTCAATACATAAGGCAAATACTAACAGCCATAAAAGGGGAAATCGACAGTAGCACATTCATAGTAGGGGACTTAAACACCCCACTTTCACCCATGGACAGATCATCCAAAATGAAAATAAATAAGGAAACACAAGCTTTAAATGATACATTAAACAAGATGGACTTAATTGATATTTATAGGACACTCCATCCAAAAACAACAGAATACACATTTTTCTCAAGTGCTCATGGAACATTCTCCAGGATAGATCATATCTTAGGTCACAAATCAAGCCTTGGTAAATTTAAGAAAATTGAAATTGTATCAAGTATCTTTTCTGACCACAACGCCATGAGACTAGATATCAATTACAGGAAAAGATCTGTAAAAAATACAAACACATGGAGGCTAAACAATACACTACTTAATAATGAAGAGATCACTGAAGAAATCAAAGAGGAAATCAAAAAATACCTAGAAACAAATGACAATGGAGACACAACGACCCAAAACCTGTGGGATGCAGCAAAAGCAGTTCTAAGGGGGAAGTTTATAGCAATACAAGCCCACCTTAAGAAGCAGGAAACATCTCGAATAAACAACCTAACCTTGCACCTCAAGCAATTAGAGAAAGAAGAACAAAAAAACCCCAAAGCTAGCAGAAGGAAAGAAATCATAAAAATCAGATCAGAAATAAATGAAAAAGAAATGAAGGAAACAATAGCAAAGATCAATAAAACTAAAAGCTGGTTCTTTGAGAAGATAAACAAAATAGATAAACCACTAGCCAGACTCATCAAGAAAAAAAGGGAGAAGACTCAAATCAATAGAATTAGAAATGAAAAAGGAGAGGTAACAACTGACACTGCAGAGATAAAAGAGATCATGAGAGATTACTACAAGCAACTCTATGCCAATAAAATGGACAATCTGGAAGAAATGGACAAATTCTTAGAAATGCACAACCTGCCAAGACTGAATCAGGAAGAAATAGAAAATATGAACAGACCAATCACAAGCACTGAAATTGAAACTGTGATTAAAAATCTTCCAACAAAGAAAAGCCCAGGACCAGATGGCTTCACAGGCGAATTCTATCAAACATTTAGAGAAGAGCTAACACCTATCCTTCTCAAACTCTTCCAAAATATAGCAGAGGGAGGACCACTCCCAAACTCCTTCTACGAGGCCACCATCACCTTGATACCAAAACCAGACAAGGATGTCACAAAGAAAGAAAACTACAGGCCAATATCACTGATGAACATAGATGCAAAAATCCTCAACAAAATACTAGCAAACAGAATCCAACAGCACATTAAAAGGATCATACACCATGATCAAGTGGGGTTTATTCCAGGAATGCAAGGATTCTTCAATATACGCAAATCTATCAATGTGATAAACCATATTAACAAATTGAAGGAGAAAAACCATATGATCATCTCAATAGATGCAGAGAAAGCTTTTGACAAAATTCAACACACATTTATGATAAAAACCCTGCAGAAAGTAGGCATAGAGGTAACTTTCCTCAACATAATAAAGGCCATATATGACAAGCCCACAGCAAACATCATCCTCAATGGTGAAAAACTGAAAGCATTTCCACTAAGATCAGGAACAAGACAAGGTTGCCCACTCTCACCACTATTATTCAACATTGTTTTGGAAGTTTTAGCCACAGCAATCAGAGAAGAAAAGGAAATAAAAGGAATCCAAATTGGAAAAGAAGAAGTAAAGCTGTCACTGTTTGCAGATGACATGATCCTATACATAGAGAACCCTAAAGATGCTACCAGAAAACTACTAGAGCTAATCAATGAATTTGGTAAAGTGGCAGGATACAAAATTAATGCACAGAAATCTCTGGCATTCCTATACACTAAGGATGAAAAATCTGAAAGTGAAATCAAGAAAACACTCCCATTTACCATTGCAACAAAAAGAATAAAATATCTAGGAATAAACCTACCTAAGGAGACAAAAGACCTGTTTGCAGAAAATTATAAGACACTGATGAAAGAAATTAAAGATGATATAAATAGATGGAGAGATATACCATGTTCTTGGATTGGAAGAATCAACATTGTGAAAATGACTCTACTACCCAAAGCAATCTACAGATTCAATGCAATCCCTATCAAACTACCACTGGCATTTTTCACAGAACTAGAACAAAAACTTTCACAATTTGTATGGAAACACAAAAGACCCCGAATAGCCAAAGCAATCTTGAGAACGAAAGAAGGAACTGGAGGAATCAGGCTCCCTGACTTCAGACAATACTACAAAGCTACAGTCATCAAGACGGTATGGTACTGGCACAAAAACAGAAAGATAGATCAATGGAACAGGATAGAAAGCCCAGAGATAAACCCATGCACATATGGACACCTTATCTTTGATAAAGGTGGCAGTAATGTACAATGGAGAAAGGACAGCCTCTTCAATAAGTGGTGCTGGGAAAACTGGACAGGTACATGTAAAAGTATGAGATTAGATCACTCCCTAACACCATACACAAAAATAAGCTCAAAATGGATTAAAGACCTAAATGTAAGGCCAGAAACTATCAAACTCTTAGAGGAAAACATAGGCAGAACACTCTATGACATAAATCAAAGCAAGATCCTTTCTGACCCACCTCCTAGAGTCATGGAAATAAAAACAAAAATAAACAAATGGGACCTAATGAAACTTCAAAGCTTTTGCACAGCAAAGGAAACCGTAAACAAGACCAAAAGACAACCCTCAGAATGGGAGAAAATATTTGCAAATGAAGCAACCGACAAAGGATTAATCTCCAAAATTTACAAGCAGCTCATGCAGCTCAATAACAAGAAAACAAACAACTCAATCCAAAAATGGGCAGAAGACCTAAATAGACATTTCTCCAAAGAACATATACAGACTGCCAACAAACACATGAAAGAATGCTCAACATCATTAATCATTAGAGAAATGCAAATCAAAACTACAATGAGATATCATCTCACACCAGTCAGAATGGCCATCATCAAAAAATCTAGAAACAATAAATGCTGGAGAGGGTGTGGAGAAAAGGGAACACTCTTGCACTGCTGGTGGGAATGTGAATTGGTTCAGCCACTATGGAGAACAGTATGGAGGTTCCTTAAAAAACTACAAATAGAACTACCATATGACCCAGCAATCCCACTACTGGGCATATACCCTGAGAAAACCAAAATTCAAAAAGAGTCATGTACCAAAATGTTCATTGCAGCTCTATTTACAATAGCCCGGAGATGGAAACAACCTAAGTGCCCATCACCAGATGAATGGATAAAGAAGATGTGGCACATATATACAATGGAATATTACTCAGCCATAAAAAGAAACGAAATTGAGCTATTTGTAATGAGGTGGATAGACCTAGAGTCTGTCATACAGAGTGAAGTAAGTCAGAAAGAAAAAGACAAATACCGTATGCTAACACATATATATGGAATTTAAGAAAAAAATGTCATGAAGAACCTAGGGGTAAAGCAGGAATAAAGACGCAGACCTCTTAGAGAACGGACTTGAGGTTATGGGGAGGGGGAAGGGTGAGCTGTGACAGGGCGAGAGAGAGTCATGGGCATATACACACTAACAAACGCAGTAAGGTAGATAGCTAGTGGGAAGCAGCCGCATGGCACAGGGATATTGGCTCGGTGCTTTGTGACAGCCTGGAGGGGTGGGATGGGGAGGGTGGGAGGGAGGGAGACGCAACAGGGAAGACATATGGGAACATATGTTTATGTATGACTGATTCACTTTGTTATAAAGCAGAAACTAACACACCATTGTAAAGCAATTATACCCCAATAAAGATGTTAAAAAAAAATATATCATATATTTGGAATCTAGAAAAATGGTACAGATGAACTGGTTTGCAAGGTAGTAATAGAGTCACAGATGTAGAGAACAAATGTATGGACACCAAAAGGGAAAGCAGGGGGGTGGTGGAGGTGGTGGGATGAATTGGGAGATTGGTATTGACATATATACACTAATATGTATAAAATAGATAACTAATAAGAACCTGCTGTATAAAAATAAAATAAAATTTTAAAAAAAAGTTCCTTTGTGTTTAACCCAGGAGTTTCATGTCTTCTGTCAGCACCTATGAAACCGTGTCAAGGTAACTTTTTCTCTTGCAAAATAAGGTAAAGTTCTCACATATTTCATAGTTCTTGATATTAAACAACCTAAGTAGGGAAAGACTGGAGGGGGTCACATTTAATTCCATAATTTGTGAGGACAACAAAGGAATATATTGAGAATTATTGAACTCACACTTTTGAATAAGAACAATATGAATTTTTCCTATCCATTAACCTATGTTAATGTAGAAAACAACCATAAAAAGTGTGTATGAACTTCCAAGTGCTGATAACTCACGAATTAGTATAAGTCCTTAGTTTCTCTTTTGATCCTATCTAAATTTCTTCTCCTTGTTCTGGTTCCATTGATCACTCTGGAATTGGTGGTCTTATTACTTCAGGCTCCTTGTTAGTATTTGCTTCTCTGCTCATATGTGTAATAGACATGATATTTTCAATCTGCTTATTCAGATGTGTAAAAAGTACAAATGTACTTTTCCACAATCAAACTTAGCACTACCTTAAGCCCCTTTTCCTTCTAGTAGCAGAAAACTCAATCTGGTCAAATTTCAATATATTAAGTTGCATCAGGGTTTTTCTCAGTCATACTGAAACAACTCAGGATTTCCTAATTTTCCTTCTCCTTTTTCTTTGGGATTGACTTAAGTCCCAAGGGCATACATAAAGAAGGCATCTGGTGTTCTGTGCTGGCATCTGCTGAGATCCCTTATCATGAAGTCAAGACCTCCTTAACTCTTCTTCTCAGCTAAGTTACACATCCTTCTTAGGAGTACAGGAAAACCACTCCAGGGCTATGAAATATTTTGCTTCAGGTTATCTTTGCTTTTGTAACCATACTTAGTTAGCCCTTTTTGCTTTGAGTTCTTATGCCATGATGTCACAGGAAACCTTGCAAGGCTGTCCCCCATCCCAAGTTTTCAGATGAAAAGCAGGCATGAGTATTCTCTTTTCTTGATTCCTTATCTTTCTGTAGGTTACATTCTTATTGAAGCCATCCCTTGGTAGAAGGGAGGTAGGATTAAGGCATGGAGTACCTTCTAAGAGCGCCCAAAAACTAGCTTGTTTTCTTCTCTAAATCTCTCTTTCTCTTACTGAAGTTTAGAGGATCTTCATTTAGTCTTTTAGAGAGGGTAGATCAGCAAGAAGTTTTCTAAAATATTTACTTTTAAGCCACATAGAATCATTTAATTTAATCAGAGAGAAAGATCACATACTCATTTATTGACATCTTTTAGATTATGCATTTCTTTAGATATATCCAGTAAAACATAATTTAAAGCCAATATGGAGAAAATATTATTGATATAACATAGATTTTACATAAATATAGAATTTATTTCTATAGTTACTATTTTCAAACTATTATTTTAATCTCAAAAGTAGTACTTAATTCAGTCCAATCACATAAACTCAGAAGAATTCAATAGTTTAGATAACCTCTTTGGTAAATTAGTATATTTTTCAATTTAAATGGTGAGGTTTTCAGAATAAGTGTGATTTGAGTCAGGTCTTGAGAGCTGGATATGTGTTCACTAGGCAGAGAAAATAGCATAAGCAATCTTTTTCCTCTAAACTTTAGACAAAGTTTTCACTAAAAAAAACACATAATTATGCCAGACATGAGATAAGGCAAAGTGCTTTTACAAACATTGCTACTTTATCCTCACTATAATCCCATGGTAGGTATTATTATCCCTATTTTACTGTTGAGTAATCTGAGGCTCAAAGGGGTGAGTTATGTGTTTAAAGTCACCCAGTTAAGAAGTGGCTGAGCCTAGATTTGAGCTTGTCTGACTCTAAAGCCCATGCTCTCTTTCCCGCTATGTTACAACAAATTCCCCCTTTGCTCAATCCTTTTTCTTACCTATTCTGATCTGATTCCTGGCCCAGTGGAGTATGAGAGAAGCAATTGAATTTAGAGAGGCTCTGGGAGAGGAAGAGGTGTGGGACCTAGTCCTGTTATTTGTACAACGTGTGAAGCAGTGAAAGTATTCTCCCAGGATTCAGTTTATGGCCTTGGTCTGATGATCAGATTAAGGGGGTTAAACAAAAAGTGATACTCCTAAAGATCAGGGACACAAATTGAGATCTAAAAATGGGCATCAAGGAACTGGGTATTCTGTGGAGGCTGAGGAATTCCCTGCTGAGTCAATCTGCAGTAACTGGGGCTAATGAGGGTCAGATGCAGGGGATATACCATCTTTGAGAGGCCTGTAAGTGATGGTATACTCCAGTCATAGGTGGCACTAGAGATATAAAAGCCATTGGGCAATTTAGTACATTAGATTAGTTGCAATCTTTCAGTCTCCTGCATTTTAAAAATTACTTAAGTGCTCATGCAAGGCATATTTGGTTGCCAGTTACAGAAGTTAACTCAAGTAAAAAGGAGCTTATTGTAATGAGACAGTAGAGAATCTTGTGGAACCCAATGGGGAAACTCAATCATGGCCCAGGGGACTGGAAACGCTTTCTATCTCATTCTCACTTGGACTGCATAATCTCTTACCCTTTCTCTGAAAACATCTGCTCAACAATCCTACTTCTTCTTGCAGATCAGCTTCCTCTTATTTATCAGAGCTGATCATCAATTTATCGTAGCTGGTAATGACTATTCAAAAACAGAAGTTTCAGCCCTCCAGTCTACATGACTGTACCAGGTAGGTATGCTTTTAGCAGCAATAAACAGTAAATCCAACTATAGTGACTTAAAGAAATAAGTATTTTTTATTCATTTAACAAGTCTAGATGTAGGGGGTTATTAGAGCAAATATTTCAGTGATATTCCTCACATGGTTGCAAGAGAGTCCTGGCTTGAACTCCAACCATCATAACCATAATCATGGCAGGAAAAGGAGGAAAAAAGGGTAGAAGAAAGTGCTAACTATTTTTGCCCCTCTTTATGAGGAAAGCAAAGCATTCCCAAAAATGCTTATCAAATTTGTCCTTACATTTTATTGGCCAGAACTAAGTCTTATGGCTCCCCCTTAGCTACAAAGGGGACATGGCAAGTGAGCTAGGCACATTGTTGCACTGAATAAAATCTCAGGTCTGCTAGCAAAGAAGAATATGAAAATGATATTATATTACAGCTAAAGGTCTCTGCTACAGTGACCTGCCAGCTTAGCTCCCTGCAGTAAGTAACCCAATCTCTGTTTAGCCTAATTTAAATCACTGTACAACCCAGGGAAATAAGGAAACATAATGAGAATGGTTACCTTGTTGGGGCCGTGGCTGGGGTAGCTTCTCTAAGAAGGAATATAGAAGGGCCTCTGTAGTAGGTAGACTTCTAAGAGGACCCCCAATGATCCCTGCCTCCTGGTATCCATTTCCTGGTGTATTCCCTTCCCCTTTATTGTAGGCTTGGCCAAGTAACTTGCTTCTGATGAACAGAATATGGTCAGAGTCATAGGATGTCTCTTCAAATATTAGGTTACAAAAGACTGTCACTTATGTCCTGCTAGCAGGCTCTACTGACTCCTTAGATTGCAGCTTTGATGAAACATGCTGTCATGTTGAAGAGGCTCATGTAGCAAGGGACTGAGAGCAGTCTCTGGCTACTAGCTAGCAAGGAACTGGGGCACCCCCACCAAAGTCCAACCTTGAGACGACTACAGCCTAGATAATACCTTGATAATTGCCTGTGAGAAACTCTGAAGTGATGGACCCAATCAAGTTGTGCCTGAATTCCTGACCTATAGAAACTGTGAGTTAATACATGTGAGCTGTTTTAAGCTGCTAGCCTTTGAAGGCAATTTGTTTTATAGCAAAAAAATGATACAGGAAGGAAATGATGGACACCTCTAGAATATCAAATTTTCTGCCATTGACTGCCAACTCATGATTCAGATATTTTCTCTTCTACTCTCCCTTCCCCAGCTGTCTGCTTGTATAGAGGAAACACTTTATAATATTTAGGTTAGAGAGGTCTAAAACTGGAACTGAATAAAAATAGGTGAATGAGTTGCCTATCTCTGGTGGTATTCAAGCAAAAGCTATATGACCATCTATTAGGAATATTGTGGTAAGGATTCAGGCATCATATGACTAGTTGCACCAGATCAGTTCTTTCTAACTCTTTTCACATTATAGAAAATAATATTTTTATGGCATATTGGGTATAAACAACAAGACTGTGGCCAGTTACTAGTTACTCTATCATTCTGAGGGTAAAAATGATACAATATCTCTGCACATCTGTCATTCATTTGTGGCACACCCCTGTGCTTTTATCCACTGATTTGGAAGCTCAATATTAGATGACTTAAGGTTTTCACAATACTTAGATTCTCTGGAGCAATAGTTTCCACGGTGTGATCCCCAGAACAGTGGGGTCAGCATAACCTGAGAACTTGTTAGAGTGCAAACTCTTAGTCCTACCCTAAATCTGCTTAATCAGAAACTCTGGGGTTAGGGCCCAGCAATCCATGTTTCACCAAGCTCTACAGACAAAACTGAGTTTAAATCTTTACACTTGAACTTTCTGATTGTATTCTGGAGCTCAGTTATGTCATCTATAAAATTAGCTGAATAAGGCATTACCAAGGATTTAATGATGTAACATTTATAAAATGCCTAGTGTAGTGTTCAACACATAATAGGCATTCAGTGAATGTTAATGCTATTCTTGTTGACTAAAATGAACTGAATTTATTTTAGAGAGCATTTATGAACATATACTGCAGTTTATAAATTGCATGAAAGGATAAAGAAGAAACAAATCACCCATAATTTCACTTCGTAAAGATTTTCACACTCAGCATTATAGTGCATATCACTCCAGTGTTGTTTTTTACACCCAGTTATACTTAAAATAAATGAACTACAGTTTCTAATTGTGAGTAATGGCTATATACTGCCATCTCTTGATATCTGCTTGACTATTTACTTTGTGGATCATTGATGGCAATTTAAAATTTCAAGCTGGTTCTCCTCTGCTACACAGCATGTGTCTTTGCTACCTTCCCCTGTCATCAATTAATACTTACTTGAAATTCATTTTCATACTGGCCTAAGAGATACAAACTGCAAAGAAAACAGAGCCTGCATTATAGAGCACACCAGAAATGGGACTTATATTACCTAAGACATTATCCATCTCAATGAAGGCAAGGCTCTGAAAATTGACCCTTTAAGCACCTACTGTGTTCAAGTCAATTATCCAATAAAAAAATGACACACTCTTCATAGAGATTCCAATTTAATAAGGGAGTTAAGATAGGCATATTGAGAATTACAATATAGGGCAGGTCAGTTAAATTTAATTCAAGAAATATCTACTATGTTCCAGGGATCTGGCTAAGTTCTGGGATGCAACAATAGAGGCAGAAAAAGCTTTTGACAAAATTCAACACACATTTATGATAAAAACCCTGAAGAAAGTAGGCACAGAGGAAACTTTCCTCAACATAATAAAGGCCATATATGACAAACACACAGCCAACATCATCCTCAATGGTGAAAAACTGAAACCATTTCCACTAAGATCAGGAAGAAGACAAGGTTGCCCACTCTCACCACTCTTATTCAACATAGTTTTGGACGTTCTAGCCACAGCAATCAGAGAAGAAAAAGAAATAAAAGGAATCCAAATCGGAAAAGAAGAAGTAAAGCTGTCACTGTTTGCAAATGACATGATACTATACATAGAGAATCCTAAAGATGCTACCAGAAAACTACTAGAGCTAATCAATGAATTTGGTAAAGTAGCAGGATACAAAATTAATGCACAGAAATCTCTGGCATTCTTATACACTAATGATGAAATATCTGAAAGTGAAATCAAGAAAACCCTCCCATTTACCATTGCAACAAAAAGAAGAAAATATCTAGGAATAAACCTACCTAAGGAGACAAAAGACCTGTATGCAGAAAATTATAAGAAACTGATGAAAGAAATTAAAAATGATAACAAATAGATGGAGAGATGTACCATGTTCTTGGATTGGAAGAATCAACATTGTGAAAATGACTCTACTACCCAAAGCAATCTACATATTCAATGCAATCCCTAACAAACTACCACTGGCATTTTTCACAGAACTAGAACAAAAAATTTCACAATTTGTATGGAAACAAAAAAGACCCCGAATAGCCAAAGCAATCTTGAGAACGAAAAATGGAGCTGGAGGAATCAGGCTCCCTGACTTCAGACTATACCGCAAAGCTACAGTAATCAACAGTATGGCACTGGCACAAAAACAGAAATATAACAGTGGAACAGGATAGAAAGCCCAGAAATAAAACCACACACATACGGTCACCTTATCTTTGATAAATGAGGCAAGAATATACAGTGGAGAAAACACAGCCTCTTCAATAAGTGGTGCCGGGAAAACTGGACAGGTACATGTAAAAGAATGAAATTAGAACACTCCATAACACCATAAACAAAAATAAACTCAAAATGGATTAAAGACCTAAATATAAGGGCAGACACTATCAAACTCTTAAAAGAAAACATAGGCAGAACACTCTATGACATAACTCACAGCAAGATCCTTTTTGACCCACCTCCTAGAGAAAAAGAAATAAAAACAAAAATAAACAAATGGGACCTAGTGAAACTTCAAAGCTTTTGAACAGCGAAGGGAACCATAAACAAGACCAAATGACAACCCTCAGAATGGGAGAATATATTTGCAAATGAAGCAACTGACAAAGGACTAATCTCCAAAATTTACAAGCAGCTCATGCAGCTCAATATCAAAAAAACCCAAACAACCCAATCCAAAAATGGGCAGAAGACCTAAATAGACATTTCTCCAAAGAAGATATACAGATTGCCAAGAAACACATGAAAGAATGCTCAACATCATTAATTATTAGAGAAATGCAAATCAAAACTACAATGAGATACCATCTCACACTGGTCAGAATGGCCATCATCAAAAAATCTAGAAATAATAAGTGCTGGAGAGGGTGTGGAGACAAGGGAACCCTCTTGCACTGTGGGTGGCAATGTAACTTGATGCAGCCACTATGGAGAACAGTATGGCGGTTCCTTAAAAAACTACAAATAGAACTACCATATGACCCAGCAATCCCACTACTGGGCATATACCCTGAGAAAACCATAATTCAAAAAGAGTCATGTACCAAAATGTTCATTGCAGCTCTATTTACAATAGCCAGGTCATGGAAGCAACCTAAGTGTCCATCAAAAGATGAATGGATAAAGAAGATGTGGCATATATACAATGGAATATTACTCAGCCATAGAAAGAAACGAAATTGAGTTATTTGTGGTGACGTGGATGGACCTACAGTCTGTCATACAGAGTGGAGTAAGTCAGAAAGAGAAAAACAAATACCGTATGCTAATGCATATATATATATAGAGAGAGAGAATCTAAGAAAAAAAATGTCATGAAGAACCTAGGGGTAAGACAGGAGTAAAGACACAGACCTACTAGAGCATGGACTTGAGGATATGGGGAGGGGCAAGTGTAAGCTGTGACAAAGCGAGAGAGTGGCATGGACACATATACACTACCAAACGTAAAATAGATAGCTAATGGGAAGCAGCCGCATAGCACAGGGAGATCAGCTCGGTGCTTTGTGACCACCTAGAGGGGTGGAATAGGGAAGGTTGGAGGGAGGGAGACACAAGAGGGAAGAGATATGGGGACATATGTATATGTATAACTGATTCACTTTGTTATAAAGCAGACACTAACACACCATTGTAAAGCAATTATATTCCAATAAAGATGTTTAAAAAAAAGATGTTATTCCAGTCCTCAAGGAGCTCACCACTTAATGGGAACAAGAAACATGTATAACACAGATATTGGCTGGGCCTGCCTTATTTCTCAGAGATCTTGGAATAATTGTTTTTGGCCTCTATTGTTCCACGATATGTGAACTCCTGACTCTCCCCATGATTTCTGTGATCACCTGTGGGGCTTACACCTTTTTGCTTTACTAAGGCTCTGGCCTATGGCTACTGTATCTATACATGTTATCTGTGTTTTACTCCAATACAATTTATACCTAGAGCTCAACCATTCATTAGTTTTCACAAGAAATCCATCCACAATAATCCTTTCATGAGTTCTAGACTTCATTAAAGATTTGGAGGTAACAGGGAAAGTTCAGAACACAAAACATGTGTCTTTCCACCAACTTCTTTCTCCTCCTCTCATACCTTCCTCTCCCTCCCAGGCTGCTCCCTTAGTTCCAAACACTTCCTCCTCTACTATGCAGAGCACTTCTGTCCCTCTGGCTTTTCCCTACTAGCTGGCCTACCCTAACCCATAAAAGATATGCAGCTAAACAAAACAAAGAGCCCCCTTTTTATTTTTAAAAAAATTTTATTGGTGTATAATTGATTTACAATTTTGTATTAGTTTCTGCTGTACAGTAAAGTGAATCAGTTATACATATACATATATCCACTCTTAGATTCTTTTCCCATATAAGGCATTACAAAGTATTGAGTAGAGTTCCCTGTGCTATACAGTAGGTCCTTATTAGTTATCTAATTTATATACAGTAGTGTGTATGTGTCAATCCCAATCTCCCAATTTAAACCTCCCCCATCCCTTACCACCCGGTAAACCATAAATTTATTTTATACATCTGTAACTCTATTTCGGTTTTGTAGATAAGTTCATTTGTAGCCTTTTTTAGATTCCATGTATAAGTGATATCATATGATATTTGCCTTTCTCTGACTTACTTCACCCAGTATAACAATCTCTAGGTCCATCCATGTTGTTGCAAATGGCATTATTTTGTTCTTTTCTATGGTGGAGTAATATTTCATTGCATATATATACCACATCTTCTTTATCCATTCCTCTATCAATGAACATTTGGGTTGCTTCCATGTCTTGGCTATTGTAAATACCACTGCAATTACCACTGGGGTGCATGTAGCTTTTCGCATTATGGTTTTCTCTGGATATATGCCCAGGAGTGGGATTGCTGGATCATATGGTACTTCTATATTTAATTTTTTAAAGAACCTCCATACTATTCTCCATAGTGGCTGTATCAGTTTACATTCTCACCAACAGTGCAAGAGCATTCCCTTTTCCCCACACCCTCTCCAGCATTTATTGTTTGTAGATTTTTTGATGATGGTCATTTTGACTGGTGTGAGGTGACACCTCATTATAGTTTTGATTTGCATTTCTCTGATAACTAGTGTTGTTGAGCATGTTTTCATGTGCTTTTTAACCATCTGTATGTCTTCCTTGGAGAAATGTCTATTTAGATTTTCCACCCATTTTTTCACTGGGTTTTTTTGTTTTTGTTTTTTAAAATATTGAGCTGCATGAGCTGTTTGTATATTTTGGAGATTAATCCCTTGTCAGTTGCTTCATTTGCAAATATTTTCTCCCATTCTGAGGGTTGTCTTTTCATTTTGTTTATTGTTTCCTTTGCTCTGCAAAAGCTTTTAAGTTTCATTAGGTCCCATTCATTTATTTTTGTTTTTATTTCCATTTCTCTAGGAGGTGGATCAAAAAAGATCTTGCTGTGATTTATGTCATAGCGTATTCTGCCTATGTTTTCCTCTAAGAGTTGTATAGTATCCAGCCTTACATTTAGGTCTTTAATCCATTTTGAGTTTATTTTTGTGTATGGTGTTAGAGAATGTTCTAATTTCCTTATTTTGCATGTAGGTATCCAGTTTTCCCAGCACCACTTATTGAAGAGACTGTTTTTTCTCCATTGTGTATTCTTGCCTCCTTTGTCATAGATTAGGTGATAATAGGTACGAGGGTTTATCTCTGGACTTTCTATCCTGTTCCAGTGATCTATATTTCTGTTTTTGTGCCAGTATCATACTGTTTTGATGACTGTAACTTTGTAGTATAGCCTGAAGTCAGGGAGCCTGATTCCTCTGGCTCCATTTTACTTTTCCAAGATTGTTTTGGCTCTTCATGGCCTTTTGTGTTTCCATAAAAATTAAAATTTTTTTTCTTCTAATTCTGTGAAAATTTCCATTGGTAATTTGATAGGGATTGCATTGAATCTGTAGATTGCTTTGGGTAGTACAGTCATTTTCACAGTATTGATTCTTCCAATCCAACAACATGATATATCTCTCCATCTGTGTCATCTTTTATTTCTTTTATCAGTTTCTTACAGTTTCCTGAATACAGGTCTTTTGTCTCCTTAGGTAGTCTTATTCTTAGGTATTTTATTCTTTTGGATGCAATGGTAAATGGGAGTGTTTCCTTAATCTCTCTTTCTGATCTTTTGTTGTTAGTGTATAGGAATGCAAGAGATTTCTGTGTATTAATTTGTATCCTGCAACTTTATCAAATTCATTGATGAGCTGTAGTATTTTTCTTATACCATCTTTAGAATTTTTTATATATAGTATCAAGTCATCTTCAAACAGTGACAGCTTTCCTTCTTTTCCAATTTGAATTCCTTTTATTTCCTTTTCTTCTCTGATAGCCATGGTTAGGACCTCCAAAACTATGTTGAATAAAAGTAGAGCCCCCTTTTAAAATGGATCACTTTCCTTGCAAGGCAGTTAGGTTTATATTTGTTTTGTATTATATCTATAAATAAATGTATTCGTGTGGGCGACCTTGTTAATTAATTTCCCATTACTCATTCCTTACTTTTTTTTGCCAACAGACCCCTAAATTTGTTCTGGGAGGCAATATAAACAGCTCCAGGCAGGATACTCACTTTTCCAGCTTCCTTAAAGCCAGGGTGGACAATGCACTCAGTTTTGGCCAATGATCATAAGGGGGAATCAGCCTGGGGGCTCCCAGGAAAGACTTTTTCCTTCTAATAAAAAGGACAGATGGAGCTGCTGCTGCCTTCTCACCTCAGAGAAAAGACCCAAGGAAGAGGTCCACCTGAAATAAGGCCCTGACCCCTGGTGCAATCAACTATGGTTAAGATTTATGATAATGAGGTAATAATATAGCAACTCTGTTGTAGTCATGTAGATGGTGGGGTAGAGAAACAGGATAAGGGGAGGAGAATTCCTAGAGAGACTTTCTGAGTAAATAATCCCATAGGTACCTGATACAACAAAGTTAGAAGATGAATAGTATTGAGGGCATGAAGAGCTCTTTTGGTATTGGCTAGAATGCCCAAGAATGCCCAAATTTCGCCTTACTCTTCCTCCTCAATTGTTCCCTGAAGGCAGAACAATTTTAAAAAAAGGTAAACAGAGCACCATGTTATTATTAGTTGGACCCGGGCCTTATAAATCCAATACAGAATTCTGGTAAACCTGATTTGAAGTGCATGGGTGGCACTCTTTTAGAAGCTGCTACATCTCCAACTCAGTGTGAATAAAAATATTACCACCATTTTATAGCTTGCAGGGCATAGGAACATTAGGTGAAGAGAAAGAACTTTGATGATCCCAGCAGAATGGAAGGAGGAGCAGCCAAGAACAAGGCCATGCTCAGCTGCCTGGCCTTTAGACTAGTGACCCCATTCCTCAGTTCACAAGACAATATGACCCATGCAGTGTCTTGACACCTGATTTATCAGTTTGGTGTTCCCTCATGTTTAGGAAGAGGGAAGAAAAGAGTAGGAAATCATGTGGAAACCAGCTGTTAGAGATATTTCTGATGTGAGAAGAGGGACTGGGAGGTTTTCTCCCTTTATACTCCTCTAAATTTTATTCTCTCTTAACCCTTTGGCCTTAATAGTCAAGATGATGGTTATCTATGATGGTAATCACCCCTTGTGGGAGAAGAGCCATGGAATGTCAGGGAAGTTCTGCTACTTCTTTTGTGATAACATCTCTGAGATATTCATCATTCTTTTATTTATCCTCCCAGTACTACAGCTGCACAGCAGGCCAAAAATACCCAATATTTTATTTTCCATCTCAAATTATGCTTATCGACAATTGTCTAGTCTGGTTCAATGTGTAGTGCTACATGGTAGCAGTAGTCCAGATAATGAAACACTAGCCCAGAAATATAATGTCCTACATTTGAACAATATGAAATCCCTCAAATATTGTTTCCACAGAGATAGAGTCCCATATGGAAACTTGTTTATTTTGTAGAAATTAAATTCCCAAATAAATTAAAGCCAAAAATTATCTTCTCCCCAGCTTCTGATTTTCCTTTATCTCAGCCAGAAGAGGTATCACCTAGTTGCCTGGGTGGAGTTTAATTTTTTTCAGCAGCTACAGACTTGGCTCCATTTCACTGGGATTGTAACTCTTCTAACACTTCTGAAGTTGTACTGATACAACTTCAAGTCTCCCTTTGGTCATACTTTTCTCAGGATTCAGTCCCACACTCATAAAATGCAGGAACAAGTGCTTACAACAATCCTAAGGAAAATTAATGTTCCACATATTACTTTTACCTGCCTTATTGCTTGTAGAACAAGGATAGACAGTGAACAGAAAAAAGACAAAATCTTGGTTTAACTTCATCTGTATGCCTGTAAATTTGTGCTAATTGTGCAATGTCTATAACCTATTAAACAAAATTCAACTGAGAAATTGCCTGTCAAAAGATCAAGTCAGCTTCCACATTTATTTTCTAAATGTCTCTATAATGTTTTTTGGCTCTTTGCTGCTGCTATTGGCATTTATCAAATGTGAACCCATGGAAGTATTGTTTTCCCTCAGTATTTGAATTCCCCACACTTTGGTTACCTAAATAGAAACAAAACTGTTCTTCTACCATCTAAATTTTCCTGTCACAGCAGGATGTAACCTGTCTTGGGGAAATATGTCATTACTCAGCTCCAAGTGAGAGTCAAGGTGGTGGGAGGGGGACAGAAAGATACTATACCTCTAATCAATGCCTAAAAGCATGTACACCAAAATTCTTTCTATATAAAGGGCCCTTTCTTGGCTGGCCATAAGGAGAACTTTCCTTTCTCCATGTGGAACTCTGCCTTCTAATCTAGCTTCAGCAGAAGTGCAGCTGTCTCTTCAATCTACATTCCACAAAGGATCTCCTACTGCAGGACAGAATCTCTTTTCCTCCTAATACCAGCTGCAACTGTGATTACTAAATATAGGGGACTGCACAAAATATTCCCTGGTGTAAAGTGATGGAAAAGCGTGGTTGAAACACGGCTCATTTAAAACCTAAGTGAGGTTCTCTAATGGCACTCCTGTTCCCAATCTCAAATCCAAATACTAGTGTTCTCTGGGTAGTCACAAGGCACAGTAATCTGAATTAATGCCAACATGCTTATGGGGAGAGAGAGAATGAGAGACAGAGAGAGAATGAGAGACAGAGAGAGAGAGAGAAAGAGAGAGAGAGACCAACTTCTGTAATGCAGATTCTGGCCTTCTTACAATACCCACAACAGAGACAGAGAAGGAATAGGAAAGGAAGGGCCATGCATAGCCATAGGACTTATTTGCAGACAATGATACCATCTACTATTAAGTCTGACCCAATCATAGTCATGCTACCTGACTTATAATATCAGTACTCCCTTTCTTTGGGAAGGAATGAAGAAAAGGTAAGGAATAAAGGTAGGTATCTTCCTGGCACAGGTAAAGGACCTGAGTGCTACCTTCTCTACTAAAACAGGAATTAGTCAGGTAAAATGGTCATGGGAAGAGCAACAGTTTTCCAGTTAAAGGGAAAAAGAATAAGCAAAGACACAGGAGTGTTAAGCATCATGACATGGGAGAGCAGTATTTTCTTGCAAGGAAGAGAAATTCAATTCAAACTAGCTTGAGCAACAAAGACAATTTAGCATGAAGATAGAGTGTCGTATGGAACCCAAGAACAATAAGGCAGGTGGGCTTAAAGGAAATAGTTGGAGTCCAGGGACTCAACTGCTATCTGGAGTCTCCCTTTTCTCATCTCTGCATCTCTCTGCATATCTGCTTCATCTTTCATAGCAGACCAGCTTTTTCTTTTTCCCAGACCATATGGCACAAAAATGGTTGCTGCCAACAGCTCTGAAGTGTACACTACTCAGCATAAGAAAGCAGCCAGAGTGGGCTGAAATCTCTTAGTCTTGATTCCAATTTTCTGAGGAAGGACTATGATAGACCGTGGGTCTAAGGGGGTCATATAACCTGAACACTCTACAGTAACACTGGGATAAACTGATAGGAAGAGAAGCTCCCAGAAGAAGGAGGATGTTTTTCAAAGGAGAATTGCAAGTACTATATTTCTGTGCATGAACTGGAATGCAGAGAATGGTAGGAGATAAGGTTGGAGAAGAGACAGGTTATAAAGAGTATTATGTAGCTTGGAGTGTATTCAATAGGCTCTGAGGGTAGGTTTGAAATGATTTTAAGCAGGGAGGAATTTAGTAAGGTTTGCATTTTAAGATAACTCATTCAAGAAGCAGTGTGGAAGATGGTTTGGAGGAGAAGTAAGAGTGAAGGCAAGGAGCCCAATTAGAAAGTTGTTGAAATAGTTCTAAAAAAAGATCAGGTCTAAACTAAGGCAAAATTGGTGGCAGTGCAAGTGTAAAGGAAAGATGGATATGAGCGGTATTTAGGAGATAGAATCAACAGGGTTTATTAACGTAATTAGATGTGGTGGAGGTTGGGAGGTAAAAGAGTCTAAAGTGACTTCTAAGTTTCTGGCTCATGAGACAAGGCAAAGAGTTTCACGTGCTCTTTATTCACCATTTAATATATAACGCCAAACAAGATCCAGGTATTACCCACTATCCTTCCAACCTTTTTGGAGTGGAGCTGGCATTGTTCACTCAGAGACTGGAGGTAAACCTCCTCGGAGTTTTGTCTATAGCAGACATCTGAGCCCCTGGAAAAACTAACTGCCAATTGACTGTTCCAAGTGATAGATGAAGTGTTTTTATCCTTCCTGATCCTTTTTCTTTACTTCCCATGGACAGAAATCTGGGTGAAATGCAGCTACAATTTCCTCTCACTTTATTTTAAATACAAAAAGGACACATTCTTTTCTAATCTATCAACATATATATTCTGCTACAATCTAGCAGAATTCCTAAATGAAGGCTCTTTAAGCAGGGGATATGTGCATTCATTCATTTATTGAGGGCTTACTATGCCCCAGGTACTATTCTAAGCACTGGAGATACAGCAGTAAACAAAACAGACAAAAATCCCTGACCTCATGGAGCTTACTTTTGAGTAATACAACTTATTATTCCTTGGTGCATATATGCAGTATATTTTTCAGGAAAAGGTACAGCAGTCTTGACATAATGCACATAAAATGGCCATAATCTAGTCATTTCATCTGTTTCTGCAAGAAGGTAAACTTATTGTGCTATAATAACACAATAACAGGGTTTCCCTTTGGTGAGTTTTTTTGGGATCTCCCTTAACAAGGAAGAAGAATATATTAGCATGGGAAGATGATGAATTCAGTTATGGACAAAATGAATTTGAATTGTTTGGGGGTCATCCAGGTGAGGATGTCTAGTAGACAGTTGGATCAGGAGGGAGGTCTGAACTAACAATATAGATTTGAAAGTCATCCATGTATAGGTAATAGAGTGTGGAGAGTAGAACAAAAGAAATAGGCCATAGACAGAACCGTAGAAGAACATAAACATTTAAGAGATGGGTAGAAAAAGAGGAATCCATGAAACTTACATCAGTGAGAAAGATAAAGAGGAAGAATAAGAACAAGGAGAATGTGTGTTTCGAAGTCAAGTGAGTAGATAACTTCAAGCAAATCGAAGTAATCAACACAATCAATGTGGCAGTGAGGTTCAAAAGAAAGGGGCTTAAAAGTGCCCATTGCATAGAGAAAGTTATCAGTAATTCACAAAAGAGGTTTCAGTGGAGACATATAGGTGAGATCAATGGTTTAAAGGTGAATTGGAAATGAAGGAATGGAGGCAGTAAATGTAAACCACTTTTGAGACCTCTGGGTCATAAGGAAAGGTGATAGGATAACAGGAGACACTTCAAGAATACTAGAGGAAGCTCTGGGTAAAAGGAAAGTGTTTCTTTTAAGGATGAAAGAGCCTTGAGTATGTTTATCCGCTGAGGAGAATGTCAGAGAGGGAGAGGTGTAAGGTACTGAAGAGAGAAAAAGTGATAAAGCAAGATCTCTGAGGAACTGGATGAGACAGGATCAGGAGCTCAGATGGAAGATGTAGTTTTACACAGTCTATGTGAGGCTGAAGGGATTGAAGTATAATATGGGAGCAGATGCAGGTGAGAAAAACACCTAATAGCTTCCATTTTTTAAGGAAGGTTGGTGGGTGGGTTTGACAGGTGGGTGAAGTGTGTCAGTCATAGTGGAGAACGGTTAGAGTTTGGAATGACAGCTGAGGAGAACTGGAGAGGGACTGACCAAGAAAAAGTGAAAGATTGCCAAGTGGTGCCAAGTATTGAGATGAGAAACTAAATCTGTGACGACATCAATTTACACTAAAAGGTCAGAGTGATTTTCTTCAGAAAAGCTGGAATGGAAACAGGGAACAGAGGTGGGGGGGGGGGTAGAACTACAGCAATGGTTACACAGAGTTCAAGTATTTGGAATTACAGGTGCTACTCCAATAAAGGACACCCCTTATGTTTTAGTTCAAGATGGAGTTTCCAAGGAGATTTCTCAGAAACTTCATCCAGTTTCCAAGGAGCTTTCTCAGAAACTTCGTCCAAAGACTATTATTCCTAATCTATTCCCTAAAATATATCTATTCCCCTAAAATACATTTGTCAACTTACGGTATTTCATTTATGCTAATTGTTATCTTGCCTTCTTGCATCCATTAGATTATAAGCTCTTTGGGGCTGGAGCACTATCTAATATTTGTGCCGGACCCCCAAGCAAGTATTAGTACATGGCCCTATTTTAGCCATCAGATATAGACCTTTTCCAAACTCTCTGGCATGGCATTAAAGGCATTTCACAATCTGTCTCCAACCTACTTCTCTATACTCAACTCCATTACAGCCTTATGCTGCTCAACCCCTAAATACAGACATATAGTATGTGTAAGTCAAACTTTTCTACTTTCACTGAACATACTATGCACTTTCACATTTTCTGGATCTTTGAATATACTTCTTCCTTTGCATGGACTATTCTTATCCCCTTCTGGAAAACTCCTACTCATTCGTCAACATCCAGAGCAATGCTACCTCTTCTGTGGCTTTCTTATTTATTTAAGAAAGACTTCCTCGGGCTTCCCTGGTGGCGCAGTGGTTGAGAATCCGCCTGCCAATGCAGGGGACATGGGTTCGAGTCCTGATCCTGGAAGATCCCACATGCCGCAGAGCAACTAAGCCCGTGTGCTACAACTATGGAAGTCTGCACGCCTAGAGCCCGTGCTCTGCAACAAGAGAAGCCACCACAGTGAGAAGCCCGCACACCGCAAGGAAGACACAACACAGCCAAAAATAAATAAATAAATATATTTAAAAAAAGACTTCCTCATAATCTACTAGGTGCCATCTACCTTACCAACACAGAGTTCTGTTTTTGAATTGTAAATAAAGGTGAGTAAAGGACAAAGAGGTTATTTTCCTCCCCTTCACTTCTTAGAGCGTCTTTTGTGGGGACATAGTGGATCTGAATCCTCTCTCTAACTTTTGGAATGTAAATAAATCTCTCCAGGGACTAGAAAGTCTCAGTCTCCAGTTTTATAATGTAGAAATGTTTCCAAGGTCATGAGCCATATTCCCTTTGGAAATGTAAAGACAGGGTTAACGTGGGAGCGCATCTGCAGGTGTAATCATTTGCCTTCCAGGAAGATTCAAGGTGTCTTTTGGGGAGATAAGAGAAGTTTTATTATTCTTTTGGAGGAAGTCAATTAACTAAACAAATAGCTGCCTCAATTCCCAATTAAACTTTGTATTTGCTTTACTATGTAAGCTGTGTGGAACTTTATCCTGACTTTGCAGTCTCTTAAGGGTTACTGTGTTGTGCTTACTCAATAATAAATGTTTTGTTTCTTTCCATATTGAGGTGGATAGGTCTCTCTTTGTTGATAGTCGAGTTTTTACTTCACCAGCATAACAGAGACAGATATAGTGCTGTGCGCGAGAGCTCAGATTTTATATTGAAACCCCAGGAAAACTATTGAAGGAGCTTAAGTGCAGCAGTAACACAGTTCTGTATCTAGAAAGGTATATGGGAGAATTAAAGGTGATTATTTATTCATCTGTTTCACTGTAAGCATAATAAATGTGTGCTATAGAATATTATGAGTTCAATAAGTGAATAGAGAATAAAGATTTTATGTGACTAAATACAGATTTTAGAAGATCGAAGCAAGTTATCTTAGAAGTCTGCTTCTGTGACTTGTTGACGGCCCTTGCAAAAGACGGAACGCTAAGCAGTTGTCTTCCTTTGAACCTGAAAGGCACGTCTGTATCATACAAAAGTAAAGGTATGATCTGTGTGAGAACTCCATCCAAGCTCACTGCCATATTCACAGTTGTAATACATATTCCCTGTTATGATCTTCCCTGTTGATTAGTTTGTTGATTATTTCCATTATTTCCACTCTTTGTCACCTTTCCAACTGTTCTTCTATTTCTTCAGTATTTTCTGGCTGTCTGGTCCTCATAAAGTTTCATTTTAGTCTTATATTCTATTTGAGATTACACTAATGTTTCATTAGCAATTCTTCTGGGGTCTCTCAAACTTCTTACACATGTTACAGCTATTTTTACACTTACTAAAATGTTTCAAACTTTTATTAAATAAACATCCAGAAGGGCACAGGATGTTTGTAAATACGTTTATGCATTGTATTGATATTAAGTTCAAAATTGGTGATATTTCTGTCATTACACATTACAGAAACTCTAAGTCTAATTTCAAAAAGATCAAGTAAATAAGCCCCCAGAAAACCACACAATTTTTGTAAAGAGTCACTACCTACAAGTCAATTCTCAGTGTCAATATTTTAACATTAACGTGTAATTTGGGAAGGACCACTGGATACTTACATGTTCGCTAACTGGAGGGTTTGCATAGAATTCTTCCCTAGATGAACCTTTATATATAAGCACTTCATAGATCTAGATGTGTCTCAAAAACTGCAAGGACTAGTCTGTTGCTGGGTGCCCAAGGGGGATTGAAAAGTAGCTAGGGCTAGAAAAATAGAGGCAAGATCTTAGAAGACCTTGAATGCTAAGCTAGGGAGTTCGTATTTTATTATAGGCAACAAGACCTACTGAAAAATAGCTCTAATTTTTATTGAATGCTTACTCTGTGACAGAGTAAGTTATGTATGTTAAGTGCTTTACATGTACTCTCTTAGTTAATCCTCAAAACCAGTCTATAGGTGCTATAATTAACTCCATGAGGAAACATATTCAGAGAAGTTAAGCACCCTAGCTCAAGGAAACATAGCTACTCGGTTTTGAGGCAGAATTTAAAAACTGGCTCTAACTCCAAAGCCCATTCTCTAAACCAGAGGGAAGTGAGAGTAGATTTATGTTTTACAAAAATCAATCCGGTAGAAATATGAGAACGGATTTCAGGGAGACAAGCCTAAAAGCAGGGAGACCAGAGAGGATGCTGTTGCAATAGTGAAGAACGGTTAGGCCCTATTAAGGGGGCTGTCCCTTAACCACTGGAGTTATGCAGATGAGTGACATGGTCAGAGAAGTTATTTAGAAAATTCCTCTGGAAGCCCTTGTTAAGTATTGGATTGGAGGAAGCGAGTCTGAAGAATAAGTTAGGAGATTGTCGGGAGCGTTAGTTTCAATCATCAGTGAGCCTGCGGAGGGGCCGGGAGACGGTCATAACCTAAATTCTCCGGCCTCTTTCGATTTGCAGAATATCCTGCCCCTCTCCCCACCTCACCCCTACCTTGATGTCGCTCTATCCAGGCCCTAGGAAATGGGCTTTTGCGCCCTTTTCTAGGTCGCTGACTGAGCCCCGACAGCGGCGCCAGCAGTGACGGCGGTCGCCAGCGGGGGCGGGGCGCATGCGCGCGGTTGCTAGGCGACAGCGGTCGGGGCGCCGAGGCTGTGTGTGTAGGCAGCGGCGCCAGGGAAGGAGGAGCACGAGGATGCCGCTGCGACCGCGGCCCCGAGAGGGAGCCGCCGCTGCTCTGTGGCCACGGTGGCTGAGGGACGGGAATTAGGCCTGGGGATCGCGTCCCTGAGGGGGCCGGGGGCGGCGGTCCCACCCGAACTCGGGCCTAGTACCCCGGGAGGATCCGAGCCGCTGGGCGAGGGCCTCCCCCCCATTGCCTCCCCTCGCCCCTCCACGTCGATGGTGGTGAAGTTGGCGGCGCCAGGGAGCGCAAGGCACCAGACTACCTCCCTTGCACCCAGCTCCTCGTGGGGCGCGTCTCTAGTCCCGGCTCACGAACACCTGCTCCGCCGCTTCCTCTAGCCCGCTGAGCCCACCCCTGGCGGCGGGCGGGGGAGGGGCTCCCCCTGCAGGGGCTGTGTCGAGCTGGGCGACGACGGGGACCGTAGGAGAGTAGGGGTGAGTAGTGGCACCGCACTCGCCCGGTGCTGGGGAGCCTTTCCGGCCTCCGGGGCCCCGGGAGGCGACTGAAGCGCTGCTTTCTCCTGCAGAGATGCCACTCCTACATATCTGCTCGCGGTTCCCTATTCCCTTCGAGGTAGTTTTCCTTCTAAAAAGCATCACTTTCTGGTCTAAACCCGGGCGTCCAGGAACGAGGGGTCGGTGCTTAAGGCCTGGCTTTGCTTCTTAGATGCCATGGATGCTGATAATTCTACGTACAATCATGTAGCCTGGTCCCTAATTCGGGGACAGACGTTTCCAGTGCAGTGCTCGCCCCTTTTTTTCCCTCGCTCTCGCTCTCGGGAGGCTCAGCCTAACCGCAGGCTTCTCTAGAGCCAATTCTCAGGCTGCTGTGGCTCCATGCCTCAAGGCTTGAACAGGCAGCTGGCATGGCCCCTTACTTTTCAGTTTTCTTGTTACTTATGTGCTGAGAGCTTCTGAAAGCCATGTGCCTGGTTTCTGACTCCTGAAGAAGTGTACAAGTTAGGAAGACAGTACTTATATTAAATAATACTAATAAAACAAACTAGCAAACACACACTCCACGTGACTTAGCAGAGTGGCATCAAACTTGAAGAGAAGTAGGAGAAGAGTGGCTGACTGGTAACAGGACAAACAGGTTTTAGGAACTTATCCAGAATGACATACAAAAAAAAAAATAAGTATGATGAGGAAACCTAAAATGTCCCTAATAAAAGCGAGGATATGTTATGATCTATGTGTTCATCCTAGGGTAGCCTGCAGTTGAGAATAGTTGCTCCAAACAGCATTGGCATGAATAACCTGAAGTGGTATTTTGCACAGGGTAATTACATGACGATCTAAAGTTGTAGGTACTTTTTTTTTAATTAACAATATTATCTTTGAGGAGTGAAGTTGTTTCTTTAAGAGCAAATGATTGAAAAAAATTACAGTTCACAGTTGACCCCTTTCAAAAGCAGACTGAATTTAGATTAACTAGTAATTTTGATTGTAAGGTACTTCTGTGTGCAAACAATGAAAGCTGGGTTCCTTCTTTTATTTGGCTCTCTTCCCTCCCTACTGGTTTTTAAGCCATTTCAGGCTTCTTTTTTTCGAAAAAGAAGAAATAAGTGAGAAAGAAGTGCAGTAATGGAAAAGCTAAATTTAGTTCTGAGTAAGCGCTTTTAAGCTAAAGTTTTTTAAAAGGATATAGATGCCATTTGTGATTAGATAACTTTATCTAGTGAATCAGTCGACTGACAACTCCGACAGTTTTGGGTAAAATGCTTTGCTTTGGAAGCTTTCATGTTGTTTGAGGTTCTCTTGGGTATGATTTAAAGCACAATATAATTCTGGGTATCACTGCAAAATAATCTTGGACCTCAGCTAGTATTGTTTGTTTTGTGAACTGGCAAACAAATGTGTTTCTCCGTGCTAGATTCCAAAGTTAGAAATGTTTTTGTTTTGGAAAAGTTCTTGATGAATTCAAGTCTGAATTATTTGAAATAATAATGTACCATGTGGATACTTGCTGTTCACCTTCACATACTTTTAGAAACAGGCAGTAAGTTTAGAAAATGGCAGTAATTTGGATCCAATTTAAAATTCTATTGTAATGACTATGGCTATGAAGGGGCCACATACTCAAGAGTATCTATCTAGATTGTCATAGCCAAATTATAAGATAATATTAATAGTTCATTTTTGAGGCATTTGACCAGTGAACTCTGGAATGAGTTAGGTTTTTATTTTTTAAATAGACTTTCAACAAGCTTTTATTTTCTAGTTTCACCGAGTGCCCATTACTATACTAGGTACTGTGGAGAATAGACAGAAACAGGTTCCAGGAGTTAAATTGCTTACCCATTGGAGAAAGAAAATACATACATGAGACATGATGGTCAACAAATGGAACATAGAATAATACAGAATAAGAACTAAAAGAATTAAGAGTAAAAGGAGATCTTTGGAGGCTAGTGTTTGTCTGAGAAGGCATTATAGAGAAAGTCAGACTTGATTTGGTTTTTGACAGAAGTATAGACTTTGTTGGAAGGGGAGGAGTTCAGCACAGCATGAGCTAAGGCACTTGATTTTCGAATATTTGTGAAAATTACTCTCTTGGATAAACCTAAAGGGGGAGAGGACTGTCAGTGGCAATTAACTACATTGCACTGGGCATAATTTATTTTATGACAAATTACATACCTTTATTAAATGTCAATAATTTTTCAAATGTAGATACTGTAGAAGTCAGACTTAAAATAATCCTATTTCCTGGGGCAAGTAAGAATGTTTTCTGAGCACATGTAGATAGAGTATTAGGTTCACATATTTTTATAACCTGTACATTTTTCACTGTCTCCTAAGACAGTTAAAATCTAAGTGTTTTGTACAAGACTGATCTGATTAGTACAACTTTAGATTATTAATATGCTCCAAAGACTAATTTTTAATAAAGTAAATTAGGGAAATTCTATAAACAACATGAATTTTGGTCCATTAAAATACATGATAGCTTAGTTTTTAGTACTGCTAATTAGTACTACTATTTCTGTTGTTTTCTGAAAACAAAGGGGGATATGTTAGAGTCCTGCAAATTGATGTCTGTCAAAGTTCTAAAATAATGTTATTAATAGCACATGTGTTAATAATGGGCAACTAACATCAGTGTTTAAACTGCAATTACAAACCTCTGCAGAACTTATAGTGCTTTTATAACAACTGTCTGCTGTATTGAGAATCAGTTACATGACTAGTCTTCTGGGTTTTTGTCATCCATTGTAATTTGATGTCTGTATATAAAAAAATAACAACAAGGAAATATACTGCAAAATATGTAATAGTGTAAAATATACTTTTACATCAAAAAAGAGTCATGCCCGCTCCCAAAGAAACTTGCATATTTGAATTCCAAATACAAAGAACTTTCAAGTTAATTCACAGATTTACTCTAAGGAATAACATACCCAAGCTTAAATTTTTTTGAGGCTTCTATATATCATCTTATATCTTTCATTTAGTATCTTTTGCTTTCAGCAATAGTCTTCTCTGATTATAGTTATTACTGATAAACTTTAATTCAAAGTAGCTAATAATTGCAACAAATATAATTGTTTTGAGCATCTTTTACTTAGGATATCAGCTGTTAGTTAAATAACAATAGTTTATAAGTTCTAAATAGCTATTAGAGAACAGAATGGTCCACACAGACACAGTCAATGAATATCTGATCATTGTTGGAAATTGACCAGTTAACAGGTAGCAAAATATTTTCAGAAGGCATTGGGGTTTCCTTTGCTAAGCATTATGGCACATTTCTGTTCTTAGCTGCTTATGCTGGTATCAAAAGGGAAGATCTTTGGAAAGAGAACTGGTGAATTTAAATGATAGAGAAACTGTTGAGGAAGTTAGAATTACCTTATATGTCAAGTTCTAAGTACTATGGTGGTATAAGGCAGGTACACATCTTAGGTGTATTGCTAAATCTCAGTGGCAGCAGCATGTGAAATAGGGTAAGGAATTGTTAGTTTTGTTACCATATAAGAGATAACTCTCAATATTTTTACCACTGTGTGAAGGTAGAGCACTGAGTACCAATGATGTATCCATAAGTTATAATTTTCTTTAAATATGTAGTTTTAAAAGTGTTATCATATTCTTAAGTATGATCTTTATTATGTCAATTGAAAAATTTCCCAGCTGAGTACATCTCTAGATTTTATTATGGAAGCTTATGGGAAAAATGACTTTTACCCGACAATTATTTTTGTAGCATATTTTCTGGAACATAACCTTTTTAACTAAGTGAAAAATACCCACAGCCAATTCAGTATAGGAAGAAAAGTGGAGAGTTGAGTTCCTTCTTAAAGTATGGTACCTACAAACAAAATAAAACATAAACCTTCATATATAAGATATAAACTAATACAGGAACTGTCTCACACATAGTTATCATTCTTTTAGTATCATATCTTATATTATGAATTATTAACTCTCTTTGGACTGTTGGTACCCAAAAGTTTCCCTGTGGTCAGATTGATTCCTATTTTCTTAAGGACTAATGCACCTCAGGGATTTGATGGTGAGACTTTGTTACTGAAAGAGAAGCTTTTCGTAGCAATTTTAAAATGCAATAAATGTTAACTGAAAACCTGAAATTGAATTTTGATATGATTAATAATGAGAAAAATGGATGTTTTCTAACACTCTTCATTAAACTACTTTGTACAGTATAATATCTCCATAACCTTTCACAGTCCTGAATTATATGACTCCTCATCATGTTCACTTTTTGTACCTCATTTCCACTTTTCCTAACCACTGTGGATATTGGTTTGTTTTCACTGTCAATTATGAGCTATTTCTGTGGCCCCAAAGTGAGTTTTACAAAATACATTTATATTTTTAAAAAGATATTCAGGAAAGATTTTCTGTCATAGTCTCAAAAGCTAGATCCATATCAGATAAGCTGCATTTGAAACTGGGTGATTTGACTGGAAGTAGCACCATGAAGAAGACTAGCCCAAGTTATTTTAAAACTAGCCCTGAGTTTACTGTGTCTAACGCAGGCAATTTTTGAATCACTAGATTTTTACTTCAAAAATAATTTTCTTTATTTTACGAAGGAAAAAGTCAGAAGTTAGTTACTTCTGGATTAAAAGTATGGATCCTTTCATTCAGATGATGATTCAGAGTTCTTCATTACATTTTTATCATCTAAATTGTGTGTGTGTGTGTGTGTGTGTGAATATAGGTTTTCCAAAATTTAGAATAAAAAGGAATATCTTCTCTATTTTTCCATTCTGTCTTATTGCTAGACTTTGTGTTTATACAGCATCTTTCAACTGAGGAATTCAAAGCATTCTTTTTACATTCTGTGACATTTCTTATCATCCACCTGGAATAACTTTTATTTTTCTTTCAAATTGAAAACTAGTTGACATATCAGGTGTGAGACAAGTAATAAGTTTGATTCCACAGGTCATACATAAGCTAGTCTCATTACTTATTGCTGTTTGCCCTTTGCAGGGCTGGGCATATATCATATAGTAATTCATTTAATTGGTCTTGCTGAATTTAATCTCTAAATGTGCACACAGACTCTTATATTGTTTCTTTTCCTGTGTACTTTCAAGGCTATCATTATTATCTGGGTTGTTTTGCTTATTATCAATAGTTTTAATTTATCATCGATTGTATTGTTATTGCTACCATATTGGTACAGATACTTGTGATTCCATAGAAGAAGGAAAAGAGTAGGGGTATAAGGAAATGGGTATTAGATTCCATATGTTTCAGATTTTTCTTAATTTGTAATAACTTTGGAAGAATAGGTCTAAAATGGTTGAAGTTTTGAATTTTAGAATATTTTTTATGAACTGCAGTTTTTATGGCTTCTTTGTGCATGTAGTAACCAGAACTAGGTTAAACAAAGTACTACCCTTAGGAATTTTGCTTTAATAAACAGATGGGAATGATTTGTAGTTAGTATATCAATGAATTATGTGTAATGAGATATTTATAAAGTATTTAAAGGCGATTGGAAGCACTTTTTCTTTTAAGTAGTTTAGTATCTTCTCTACTATCTTGTTTACACTATTAGTTTGCTTATCAAACTCTTCTTAAATAATACTGAGGTCAATTTAATCTCAGCTCCTGTCTGAATTATCACAAATTCTGAATCATTGGGGTCCAAACTATAGTAAAATAAAATTTCCTTAATTCAGATCCCCCAATCAAAAACTTGTTATAGCCTGGATATAGTAGTCATGCTAAAAATATCTTTTTTTTACTGGCTATTAAAGCACTGATATTTAATTAAAATAAGTGTTAAGATGGGTGAATGTAGGAACATCTAGGTTTTATGTATTTTAAAATGTCTTCTAAGTGCTCTATTGAATATATGAGAGTTAGGATATTAATTGAATTGGGCTCTTTACAAGAAAAGGGATTTGAATCTCTGTTAATAGTTTAAACAAAATTAGGGCAATAGTTGTGGTGAACTGCTTTCAAATGTTTTAAAAACTGCGGTAGCAATATTATTTGCATGTAAATTATGTGATTTTACAAATTTTTCTTATTAATTCATCAGAGTAAGAAAGTAAAGTGTTCATTAAAAATTATACCAAGCATTCTTGATATGTTAATGGCATTGCAACAGCTCTGAAAATAGTAAAACTTCAGGACCTCCTTCACCAGTTCTGAATTAATAATCGTACAATGCATACATGCAGATGTATGATGCAGATTTGTTCTGTTTATATTATGATGCAATAGGCTCTAAGAAACAGCATTTCTTGTGTTAAGAAATGAAATTCTTCTAACGAGAAGCTGTAATGAATGTCAAAGTTAACCAAGCAGAGCACAACTATACCCAATAACAGGGTTGCTAGAGGCTTCTTATTTACTATTGATTCTCTTTGGGAAGGGGAAAAAAAGCTAGTTTTCTGCTTCAATGCCTTTTACAATAATGATAATTTGTCTCTATTATGTAACTCATTGCTCTTCACTTATAGATCTTAGATTTTAGGAGTAAGAGCAAAGGAGGCAATAACACAGAGGTCATTGGATCAACTAGAATAAAAAATTAGCTCTCTGGAATTTTATAACTAATTAGAACTCTCTCCATCTCCTGTTCCCTTTACCATTATGGATGAGACGAATAGAGACTGAGCATTCATGTAACACTTTTTTCATAGCCAAACATCCAATGCACAATAGAAACTAGTGAAATCTGTTTAATTATTAGTAGTCTGCACTAACAGAAGGGGGCAGAAGCTTAGAACAAATTTTAAAACCATTTGATTTTGGAAGGTAATTGTTGTATTTCCGTTGGATTATGAATGTTTTTAATCCAGGTAGTCCCAGAGACTTCAGTTAACTAAAGGCTATTGAATAAAATATCTTGGTTAATGAATTTTCTAATTAACTAAGGATTAAGTATGTAATGAAACTGGGGCAAGGATACTTTGCGTAACATGTCTAGAGCTTTAAGTTGTGCATAATTTTGTTTGTTGATCACTGACCCAATTGTGTCCATCTTGATTAAGGATTGTTGGTTGCAAATAACAAAGATGTACATCAAACTAGGTGAAAACAAAAAAGGAATTTATATTAAAGATACAAGAGTCTAGGCACATGAGGGAGTATAACTAGGAATGAAAAGCTGTCAATGGCTATGGGAGCTTTCCACCCTCTTTCTCTCCTCCCTCCCCATCCCTGGAACCTAAGGGTCTCCTGTTTATCTCTGCTTCTTTCAGCTTGTATGCTTTATTCTTCTCACTCCCTCAGCACCTAGCCAAACAGGGCTTACCCTAGAGCTCCCAAATTTACATGTTCTAAATGCAGGCAATCAGCAGAGACTCATTAGCATTTCTGAATCCCAATTCCCATTTTTGATTGACCCAGTTTGGACCAGATGTCAACCCAGGATTTGATTATCTACAGCTGGAGGGGCAAGATCATGTGGTATACACATGGCTATTTGGCCCCAACCCTATGAAGGGACATAAAGTTCCTATAGAAAGGGAGGTTGTGGGCTAAACAGAATCTCAAATGGAATCTACCATGGAGTATAATCAGAAATAGAGAACATTTGCCATATGCTTATCTTCATTCATAGAATTAAAAGGAACATTAGATATATTACCTAGTCTCTTCATATTAAGGAGAAGAAAACTGAGGCCCAGGGATGATTTTTAAAAATTATTGAAGGTCATATGAGAAGCTATGACTGAATCCTAGGTTTCTGGTTTCTAGTTGTTCCTAAATGTTACCAGCCAGGTAACCAGAGTATCCAATAAAATTTTAATACACTTAGAAAAACTCATAAAATATAAAGTAATATTTGATTTAATATTTTTGTCTAAGCAAAGTAAATATAGAGGAAAATCAAAATAATTCTCCCATGTCCTTACAATGAAGCAGAAAACACCAGAAGTCCATGGGTTACACCCTTTTTTTTTTCAAAAGTAACTTTTTAAAAGAAGCATAAGAACAGAGGGTGGTTTGGAAGAGTAAATAATTGGACTATATGGTTTAATGTTATTAGGCTTAAAGAAACAGTCATATAAATATGATATTTTGTCTATGGGGAAATCTAGATTTTAAACTGAATCTGTTTTTCCCCTTTTGATCTATTCATTCACTTAATGTTTATTTATTGAATATCTGCTATGTACTCAGCTCTGTTTTAGGCACGGGGGAAATAGTGATGGACAGAACAAAGTTCCTACACTCAGTGGAGTTTGCATTCTAGAGGATGATGCAGGCAGTGAAAACAAATAATATATAATATATAACATCAGAGTAATAAGGACTGTGAGGTTGATAAACCAAGATAAATAAGGAGATAAAGAATACTAAATGATACTGTTTTAAATAACACTGGTCAGGGAAGGTGCGAGACATGAATGAAGCAGGACATGTGAATATCAAGAAGAAGAGCATTTCAGGCAGAGAGAACAGAATTTGCAAAGGCCCTGATGTGGGAGCTTGTTTGACATGTTCAAGAAACAGCAAGGAGACCAGTGTAATGTGTGTATGTGTGTGCGTGTGTACACACGTGTACATATACACATTTTTGAAATAATTTTAGATGCATAGGAAGTTGCAATAAATGTAAAAGGAGACCCTGTGTACCCTTCACCCAGCCTCCCCCAGTGCTATGGTACATAATTATAGTACAATATCAAAACCCAGAAAACTGACATTGATCTTATTCATATTTCCCCACTTATATAAGCACTTGTGTGTGTATGTGTATGTGCAGCTTAATGTAATCACTGCCACATCAAAATACTTAACTGTAGCATCACAAGGCTCTCTCATTCTAACCCTTTATAAAGCCACACTCGCCTGCTTTGCCCTTTTCCCTAACCCTGACCTCTAATCTTTTCTCTATCTCTATAATTATGTTATTTCATGAATGTGGTATAATGTTCCTTTTTATTCCTACTAATTTTCCTTGCTCTGATGTCTACTTTATGCAAAAGTGCTTTCTTAAATAGTCATGCTTCAATAGTATACCTTTTTTTCCCATCCATTTACTTTCAACCTACACATATCTTTGTTTGAAGTGAATTTCTTGCAGACAGCATATACTGAACCATGTTTTTTTTTTTTAATCCACTTTGCCAATCTCTGTATTTTAATTGGTGAATTTAAGTTTTTTATATGTTAAAATAATTATTGATATGTTAGGACTACTTCTTCAATTTTTAAAAATTGTGGTAAGATACACATAACATGAGATCTACCCTCCCAACAAAATTTTAAGAGTTCAGTATTATACAGGCTATCTCTAGAACTTTCTCATCTTGTATGACTGAAACTCTGTACTCATTTAACAGTAACTCCCTATTTTCCTCTGTACTCATTTAACAGTAACTCCCTATTTTCCCCACCATGGTGGGAGCTGTTGGCAACCACCATTCTACTTTTTGTTTCTGTGAGTCTGACTACTTTGGACTACTTTAGATACCCTATATAGGTAGAAACATGCACTATTTGTCTTTCTGTGACTGGTTTATTTCATTTAGCATAATGTCCTTAAGATTTGTCAATGTTGTAGCACATAACAGGGTTTCCTTATTTTTTAAGGCCAAATAATATTCCATTGTATGTATTTACCATATTTTCTTTATCTGTGTATTCATCAATGGACATTTAGGTTGTTGCCACCTCTTGAATATTGTAAATAATGCAGCAGTGAACATGGGAGTGCAAATATCTCTTAGTGATCCCATTTTCACTACTTTTGGACATACCCGGAAGTGGGATTGTTAGATCATATGGTAGTATTCAAAAAAAGTTTTAGGGAACCTCCATGCTGTTTTCCTTAGTAACTGCACTGTTTTACATTCCCATCAACATGGTACAAGGGTTCTAAACATTCTCTCCAACAATTGTTATTTTCCTTTTTTTTTCTTTTATTATAATGGCCATCCAAACAGGTGTGAGGTAATATCTTCATGTGGTTTTGGTTTGCATTTCCTTGATAATTAGCAATGCTTGACCATATTTTCATATACATCTTGGCCACTTGTATGTCTTCTTTGGGAAAAATGTTTATTCAGGTCATTTCTTTGTTTTTTAATTAAGATTAATTGATGGATTGATTACTATTGAGTTGTAGGAGTTTTTTATATATTTTGGAAATTAACCCCTTATCAGAAATATGTCTTGCAAATATTTTCTCCCATTCCATATGTTGATTTTTCACTCTGTTGATCATCTGTTTTTCTGTGAATCTGCTTTTTAGTTTGACATACTCCCATTTGTCTATTTTTGCTTTTGTTGCCCTGTACTTTTGGTGTCATATCCAAGAAATCATTTATAAGATCAATATTATGAAGCTTTTCCTCTATGTTTCCTTTTAGGAGTTTTATGGTTTCAGGTCTTACATTTAAGTCTTTAATCCATTTTGAGTTGATTTTTGTGTATGATATGTGATAAGTGTCCAGTTTCATTCTTTTGAATGTGGACATTAAGTTTTCCAATATCATTTACTGAAGAGACTGTCCTTTCCCCATTGTGTGTTCTGACTACCCTGTTAAAGACGGTTGACTGTATATAGGTGAGTTTGTTCCTGGGCTCTTTGTACTCTTACATAGGTCTATATGTTTGTCTTTATGCTATACTGTTTTAATTAGTGTAGCTTTGTAATATGTTTTGAATACAGGAAATATGAGGCCTTCAATTTTGTTCTGTTTGCCGTAAAAATGCCCTGGGATTTTGATAGGGATTGTATTCAATCTGTAGATTGCTTTGGGTAGTGTGGACATTTAAACTATATTAAGCCTTCCAATCCATGAACATGAGATGTCTTTCCAATTATTTATGTAATCTTTAATTTCTGCCAGCAATGTTTTTTGTTTTCAGTGTACAAGTCTTATGCTCCTTGATTAAATTTTTCCTAATTATTTTATTCTTTTTGATGCTGTTGTAATTGCAATTATGTTCTTAATTTTCTATCAGATTGTTCATTGTTAGTGTATGGAAATACAGCTGATTTTTTAATGTTGATTTTGTGTCCTGAACTGATTTTGATGCCTTTTAAATTTCTTTTACTTGCCTAATTGATCTAGCTAGCAGTAGTCTTCAATACTATGTTGAATTTACGTGGTGAACGCGGGCATCCTTGCCTTGTTCCTAAACTTAGAAAAAAAGCTTTCAGTTTTTTTACTCTTGAGTGTGATGTTACTGTGGGATTTTTATATACAACCTTTATTATGTTGAGGTAATTTCCTTCCATTCCTAATTTGTTGAGTATTTTTATAATAAAAGAGTGTTGAAATTTGTCAAATGCTTTTTCTGCATCTATGAGATAATCATATTTTTTCCTTTGTTCTGTTAATGTGATATATCACACTGATTTTCCTCTGTTGAACTATCCTTGAATCCCAGGGATAAATTCCACTTGTTTATGGTGTATGATCCTTTTAATGTTCTATTGAATTCAGTTTGCTAATACTTTGTTTAGGATTTTTGCATCTGTATTCATCAGGGATATTGGTTTTCTTTCTTCTAGTATCTTTTTACGCCTGTGGTATCTAGTATCTAGTATCTATCTAGTATCTTCTAGTATCTTTTTACGCCTGTGGTATCATGGTAATGCTGGCCTCATAAATTGTGTTTGCAAGTGTTTCCTCCTTTTTGATTTTTTGAAAGAGAAAAGAACTGGTGTTCTTCTTTAATGTTTGGTAGAGTTCATCCATGAAACCATCTGGTCCTAAGCTTTTCATTGTTGGAACATTTTTGATTACTCATTTACTCTCCTTGCTAGTTATAGGTCTGTTCAGATTATCAATATATTCCTGATTTAGTCTTGGTAGGTTGTATGTTTTTAGCAATTTATCCATTTCTTCCAGGTTATCCAGTTTGTTGGCATGTTATTATTTATAATAGTCCGCTGTGATCTCTTGTAATACTTTTAATTTATGTGATATCAGTTTTGGTTGTAATGTCACCTCTTGAATTTCTTTTTTTATTTATTTGATTCTTCTTTCTATTTTCCTTAGTTACTCTAGCTGAAGGTTTTAAAATTTTGTTTTCATTTCAAAAGAACCAACTCTTAATTTTTTTCTATTCTCTGTTTCATTTATTTCTGCTTTGATATTTATTATTTACTTCCTTCTTCTAACTTTGGGCATAGTTTGCTCTTTTCATGGTTCCATGAGATGTAAAGTTATGCCGATTATTTGAAATCTTTCTTCTTTTTTAGTGTCGGTGAATACTGGTATAAAATTCTCTCTTAGTACTGCTTTTACTGAATCTCACGTTTTACTATGTTGTGTTTTCATCTTCATTTGTCTTAAGATACTTTCTTATTTCCCTTTTTTCACTCTTAAAACCATCTTAAGTTTGTTTTTTAATTGAAATATAATTGGCATATAACACTGTGTAAGTTTCAGTTGTACAACATGTTGATTTGATAGATTTATATGTTCAATATGATTATTACCATAGCGTTAGCTAACACCTATATCATGTCACATAATTACCATTTTTGTGTGTGTGTGTGGTGGGAACAATTAAGATCTAGTCTCTTAGAAACCTTGAAGTTTATAATATAATATTGTTGATTATAATCACTATGCTATATATTGGCACTCTAGGACTTATTTATTCACTTGTTCCCAGTTTGTACCCTTAATAAATGTTTCCCCAACTTGCCTACTGCTAGCCTCTGGGAACCATGATTCTACTCTGTTTCTATGAGGTGGCTTCTTTAGATTCTACATGTAGGTGATATCATACAGTATTTGTCTTTCTCTGTCTGACTTATCTCACTTAGCATAATGTCCTCAATGTCCATTCATGTTGCTGCAAGTGGCAGGATTTCCTCCTTTCTCATGGCTGAATAATGTTTCAATGTATGTGTGTGTGTGTGTGTGTGAGTATATGTGTGTATGTATTGATATATATTTATATTTATAGCTTCTATATCCAGTAACCTGTTAACAGATACTTAGGTTGTCTCCATATCTTGTCTATTGTGAATAATGCTGTAGTAAACATAGGAGTGCATATATTTCTTTAACATCTTGTTTTCATTTCCTTTGGATATATACTCATTAGTGGACTTGAAATGGTAGTGCGATTTTTAATTTTTTGAGAAATCTCCATATTACTTTCCATAGTAGCTGAAATAAATTATGTTCCTACCAACAGTGTACAAAGGTGCCCTTTTTACCATATCCTCGCCAACACATCTCTTATCTTCTTGATGGTAACCATTCTATTAGGTGTGAGGTGATATCTCATGGTTTGGATTTGCATTTCCCTGATGATTAGTGATGTTGAACATCTTTTCTTGTACCTGTTAGCCATTTGTATGTCTTCTTTGGAAAAATGTCCATTTAGTTCCTTTGCTCATTTTGTATTGTATTTTTCTACACTGAGTTGTATGAATTACTTATATACTTTAGATGTTAACTCCTTATTTGGTATATGCTTTGTAAATATTTTCTCCCACTCCATAGGTTGCCTTTTCATTTTTTTGATTGTTACTTTTGTTGTGTAGCTTTTATATTTGATGTAGTTCTATTTGTTGATTTCTGCTTTTGTTGCTTGTGCTTTTGGTGTAATACCAAAAAACATTGCCCAGTCCAATGTTAAGGAGTTTCTTTCCTATGTTTTCTTCTAAGAGTTTTATGGTATCAGGTCTTATGTTTAAATTTTTATCCCATTTCGAGTTAATTTTTGTGAGTGGTGTAAGATAGGGATCCAGTTTAATTTTTCTGCATCTGATTATCCAGTGTTCCTAATACCATTTGTTGAAGAGACCATCCTTTCGTCATTGAGTGTTCTTGGCACCCTTGTCAAATATTGGTTGAACATATATGTGGGGTTTATTTCTGGGCTCTCAGTTGTATTCAGTTGCTCTGTGTGTCTATTTTATGCCAGTCAGTCCCATACTGTTTTGATTATTATAACTTTGTAGTATAGTTTGAAATCAGGAAGTGTGATGATTCCAACTTTGTTCTTTTTTCTTATGATTGCTTTGGCTATTTGGAGTCTTGTGGTTCCATGCAAATTTTACGATTGTTTATATTTTCTTTCTGGTTAAAAAATGCCATTGGAATTTTGATAAGGATTCCATTTAATCTACAGAAGGCTTTGGATAGTTGGGCATTTTAATGATATTAATTCTTCGGATCCATGAACACAGGATGTCTTTCCATTTGGTTGTGTCTTTTCAATTGTTTTCATCAAGGACTTGTAATTTTCATTGTGCAGATATCTTCTAAAGACAGTTGACCCTTGAACAACATGTGTTTGAATTGTGCTGGTCCACTTATACATGGATTTTTTTTCAATAGTAAATACTACAGTATTACATAATCCACAATTGGTTGAATCTGTGGATGTATAATGGGGGGTACAGGGAAACCACATACATGGAGGGCATATAAGTTATATGCAGATTTTTGGCTGCACAGAGCATCAGCTCCCCAACCCCCACTTTGTTCAAGGGTCAACTGTATTTTATTGTTTTTGATGATGTTGTGAATGGCTTAGTTATGTTTTTTCCAGATGTTTTGTTGTTAAAGAAAAAAAACTGATTTCTGTATGTTGATTTTATATCCTGCAACTTTACTGAGTTTGTTGATTAGTTCCAATATTTTTATGGTTGACTCATTAGACTTTTTCTTAGTATCAGATCATATCATCTGCAGATAATGACAATTTTCCTTTTTCCTTTCCAATTTGGATGTTTATTATTTATTTATTTTTCTATTTATTTATTTATTTTTGTCTTGCTAAATTGCTCTCTAGTGAGGACTGACAGTACTATGTTGAATAAGAGTGGTCTGAGTGGGAATCCTTGGCTTTTTCCTGATCTTAGAGGAAAAGCTTTCAAATTTTCACTGTTGAGTATAATGTTAGCTGTGGGTTTGTCATATGGCCTTTATTGTATTGAAGTATGTTCCTTCTATACCCAATTCATTGAGGGTTTTAGTTTTGCACACATATTGTATATTGAAAAATGCTTTTTCTGCATCTTCAGGGATAATCATATATTTTTTTCTTTTCTGCTAATATGGTGTATCACCTTTATTGCTTTGCATATTGAACCATCCTTGCATTACAGGGATAAATCCCACTTGCTTATGATGTATAATCCTTTTAATGTATTGTTGACATCAGTTTGCTAATATTTTGTTTAGAATTGTTGTGTCTGTATTCATCAGGGATATTGGTCTATAGTTTTATTTACATGTAGACTCCTAATCTAGCTTTGGTATCAGGGTAATGCTGGCCTTGTAAAATGAATTTAAAAGTGTTCCTTCCTCTTCAATTTTTTGGAAGAGTCTGAGAAGGATTGGTATTAATTTTTCTTTTAACATTTGGTAGAATTAACCAATGAAACCATCTGGTCCTGGGGTTTTCTATGCTGGGCAGCTTTTGATTACTGATTCAGTCTCCTTAATAATTATTGGTCTGATTACATTATCTGTTTCCTCCTGAGTCAATCTTGGTAGGTTGTATATTTGGGGAAATTTATTTGTTTCTTATATGTTATCTAATTGTTTGGCATATACTGTTCCTAGTAGTCTCTTATGATCCTATGTATTTCTTTTTTTTAACATCTTTATTGGAGTATAATTGTTTTCCAATGTTGTGTTAGTTTCTGCTGTATAACAAAGTGAATCAGCTATACATATACATATATCCCCCATATCCCCCCGCGCCTGCATCTCCCTCCCAACCTCCGCATCCCACCCCTCTAGGTGGTCACAAAGTACCGAGCTGATCTCCCTGTGCTATGCAGCTGCTTCCCACTAGCTATCTATTTTACATTTGGTAAGGTATATATGTCAGTGCTACTCTCTCACTTCAACCCAGTTTACCTTCCCCCTCCCCATGTCCTCAAGTCCATTCTCTACATCTGTGTCTTTATTCCTGTCTTGCCCCTAGGTTCTTCAGATCCATTTTTTTGATTCTATATATATGTTTTAGCATACAGTATTTGTTTTTCTCTTTCTGAATTAACTCACTCTTTATGGCAGTATCTAGGTCCATCCAACTCACTAAAAATGACTCAATTTCATTTTCTTTTATGGCTGAGTAATATTCCATTGTATATATGTGCCACATCTTCTTTATCCATTCATCTGTTGATGGACATTTAGGTTCCTTCCATTTCCTATGTATTCTAAATACAGCTGCCATGAACATTGTGGTATATGACTCTTTTTTAATTATGATTTTCTCAGGGTATATGCCAAAGAGTGGGATTGCTGAGTCATATGGTAGCTCTATTTTTAGTATTTTAAGGAACCTCCATACTGTTCTCTATAGTGGCTGTATCAATATACATTCCCACCAACAGTGCAAGAGGGTTCCCTTTTCTCCACACCCTCTCCAGAAATTATTGTTTGTAGATTTTTTGATGATGGCCATTTTGAACAGTGTGAGATGATATCTCATTGTAGTTTTGATTTTCATTTCTCTAATGATTAGTGATGTTGATCATCCTTTTATATGTTTGTTGGCCAGCTGTATATCTTCTTTGGAGAAATGTCTATTTAGGTCTTCTGCCCATTTTTGGATTGGGTGGTTTGTTTTTTGGATATTGAGCTGCATGAGCTGTTTTTATACTTTGGAGATTAATCCATTTTCAGTTGCTTCATTTGCAAATATTTTCTCCCATTCTGAGGATTCTCTTTTCATATTGTTTATGATTTCTTTTGCTCTGCAAAAGCTTTTAAGTTTCATTAGGTCCCATTTGTTTATTTTTGTTTTTATTTCCATTTCTCAAGGTGGTGGGTCAGAAAGGATCTTGCTGTCACTTATGTCTAAGAGTGTTCTTCCTATGTTTTCCTCTAAGAGTTTTATGGTGTCTGGCCTTCCATTTAGGTCTTTAAACAATTTTGAGTTTATTTCTTGTATGGTGTTAGGGAGTGTTGTGATTTCATTCTTTTACACGTAACTCTCCAGTTTTCCCAGCACCACTTATTGAGGAGACTGTCTTTTCTCCATTGCATATTCTTGCCTACTTTATCAAAGATAAGGTAACCATATGGCATTGGTTTACCTCTGGGCTTTCTATTCTGTTCCAATGATCTATATTGCTGTTTTTGTTCCAGTACCATACTGTCTTGATTACTGTAGCTTTGTAGTACAGTCGGAAGTAAGGGAGCCTGATTCCTCCAGCTCCGTTTTTCTTTCTCAAGATTGCTTTGGCTATTCAGGGTCTTTTGTGTTTCCAAACAAATTGTGAAATTTTTTGTTCTGGTTCTGCAAAAAATGCCAGTGGTAGTTTGATAGGGATTGCATTGAATCTGTAGATTGCTTTGGTTAATATAGCCATGTTTACAATGTTGATTCTTCTAATGCAAGAACATGGTATAATCTCCATCTGTTCGTATCTTTTTTTTTTTTTTTGCGATACACGGGCCTCTCACTGTTGTGACCTCTCCCATTGCGGAGCACAAGCTCCGGACACACAGGCTCAGCGGCCATGGCTCATGGGCCCAGCTGCTCCGCGACATGTGGGATCTTCCCGGACCGGGGCACAAACCAGTGTCCCCTGCATTGGCAGGCGGACTCTCAACCACTGTGCCAACAGGGAAGCCCTGTTCGTATCATTTTTAATTTCTTGCATCAGTGTCTTATAATTTTCTGCAAACAGGTCTTTTGTCTCCTTAGGTAGGTTTTTTCCTAGGTATTATATTCTTTTTGTTGCATGGTAAATGGGAGTGTGTCCTTAATATTTCTTTCAGAGTTTTCATCATTAGTGTATAGGAATGCAAGAGATTTATGTACATTAATTTTGTATCCTGCTACTCTACCAGATTCATTGATTAGCTCTAGTAGTTTTCTGGTAGCATCTTTAGGATTCTCTACATATAGTATCATGTCATCTGCAAACAGTGACAGATTTACTTCTTCTTTTCCGATTTGGATTCCTTGTATTTCCTTTTCTTCTCTGATTGCTGTGGCTAAAACATCCAAAACTATGTTGATAAATAGCGGTTAGAGTGGGCAACCTTGTCTTGTTCCTGATTGTAGAGGAAATGCTTTCAGTTTTTCACCCTTGAGAATGAAGTTGGCTGCGGGTTTGCCATATATGGCCTTTATTATGTTGACATACGTTTCCTCTGTGCCTTCTTTGTGGAGGGATTTATCATAAATGGGTGTTGAATTTTGTCAAAAGGTTTTTCTGAATCTATTGAGATGATCATATGGTGTTTATTATTCCATTTGTTAATATGGTATATCACATTGATTGATTTGCGTATATTGAAGAATCCTTGCATTCCTGGGATAAACCACACTTGATCATGGTGTATGATCATTTTAATGTTCTGCTGGATTCTGTTTCCTAGTATTTTGAGGATTTTTGTATCAACGTTCATCAGTGATACTTGCCTCCAGTTTTCTTTTCTTGTGACATCTTTGTCTGGTTTTGCTATCAGGGTTATGGTGGCCTCATAGAATGAGTTTGGGAGTGTTTCTCCCTCTGCTATATTTTGGAAGAGTTTCAGAAGGATAGGTGTTAGCTCTTCTCTAAATGTTTGATAGAATTCGCCTGAGAAGCCATCTAGACCTGGGCTTTTGTTTGCTGGAAGATTTTCATCACATTTTCAATTTCAGTGCTTGTGATTGGTCTGTTTATATTTTCTATTTCTTCCTGGTTCAGTCTCAGAAGGTTGTGCTTTTCTAAGAATTTGTCCATTTCTTCCTGGTTGTCCATTTATTGGCATAGTGTTGCTTGTAGTAATCTCTCATGATCCTTTGTATTTCTGCAGTGTCAGTTGTTACTTCTCCTTTTTCATTTCTAATTATATTGATTTGAGTCATCTCCCTTTTTTCTTGATGAGTCTGGCTATCAATTTTGTTTATCTTCTCAAAGAACCAGCTTTTAGTTTCATTGATCTTTGCTATCATTTCCTTCATTTCTTTTATTTCTGATCTGATCTTTATGATATCTTTCCTTCTGCTAACTTTGGGGTTCTTTTGTTCTTCTTTATCTAATTGCTTTTGGTGTAAGGTTAGGTTGTTCATTTGAGATGTTTCTTGTTTCTTAAGGTAGGATTGTATTGCTGTAAACTTCTCTGTTAGAACTGCTTTTCCTGTATCCCATAGGATTTGGGTCATCGTGTTTTCATTATTTGTTTCTAGGTATTTTTTGATTTCCTCTTTGATTTCTTCAGTGATCTCTTGGTTATCAACTAGTGTATTGTTTAGCTTCCATGTGTTTTTATTTTTTACAGATCTTTCCTGTAATTGATATCTAGTCTCATAGCGTTGTGGTCAGAAAAGATACTTGATATGATTGCAATTTTCTTAAATTTACAAGGCTTGATTTTTGACCCAAGATATGATCTATCCTGGAGAATCTTCCATGAGCACTTGAGAAGAAAGTGTATTCTGTTGTTTTTGGATGGAATGTCCTATAAATATCAGTTAAAACCATCTTGTTTAATGTATTATTTAAAGCTTGTGTTTCTTTATTTATTTTCATTTTGGATGATCTGTTCATTGGTGAAAGTTGGGTGTTAGAATCCCCTACTAGGATTGTGTTACTGTCGGTTTCCCCTTTTATGGCTGTTAGCATTTTCCTTATGTATTGAGGTGCTTCTTTGTTGGGTGCATACATATTTACAATTGTTATATCTTCTTCTTGGATCGATCCCTTGAGCATTATGTAGTGTTCTTCTTTGTCTCTTGTAATAGTCTTTATCTTAAAGTCTATTTTGTCTGATATGAGAATTGCTACTCCAGCTTTCTTTTGGTTTCCATTTGCATGGAATATCTTTTTCCATCCCATCATTTTCCGTTTGTATGTGTCCCTGTGTCTGAGGTGGGTCTCTTGTAGACAGCATATATATGGGTCATGTTTTTGTATCCATTCAGCCAGTCTATATCTTTTGGTTGGAGCATTTAATCCATTTACATTTAAGGTAATTATCAATATGTATGTTCCTATTCCCATTTTCTTAATTATTTTGGGCTTGTTATTGTAGGTCTTTTCCTTCTCTTGTGTTTCCTGCCTAGAGGAGTTTCTTTAGCGTTTGTTGTAAAGCTGGCTTGGTGGTGCTGAATTCTCTTAGCTTTTGCTTGTCTGTAAATGTTCTAATTTCTCTGTCAAATCTGAATGAGGTTCTTGCTGGGTAGAGTAATCTTGGTTGTAGGTTTTTCTCCTTCATCACTTTAAATATGTCCTGCCTCTCCCTTCTGTTTTGCAGATTTTCTGTTGTAAGATCAGCTGTTAACCTTATGGGGATTTCCTTGTGTGTCTTTTGATGTTTTTCCCTTGCTGCTTTTAATATGTTTTCTTTGTATTTAATTTTGATAGTTTGATTAATATGTGTCTTGGCGTGTTTCTCCTTGGACTTATCTTGTATGGGACTCTCTGCGCTTTCTGGACTTGATTAACCATTTCCTTTTCCATATTAGGGAATTTTTCAGCAATAATCTCTTAAAATATTTTCTCAGTCCCTTTCTTTTTCTCTTCTTCTGGGACCCCTATAATTTGAATGTTGGTGTGTTTAATGTTGTCCCAGAGGTCTCTGAAACTGTCCTCAGTTTTTTTCATTCTTTTTTCTTTATTCTGCTCTGCACTAGTTATTTCCACTATTTTATATTCCACGTCACTTATCCGTTCTTCTGCCTCAGTTATTCTGCTCTTGATTACTTCTAGATTAATTTTAATTTCATTTATTGTGTTTTTCATCACAGTTTGTTTCCTCTTTAGTTCTTCTAGGTCTTGGTTAAACGTTTCTTGTATTTTCTCCATTCTATTTCCAAGATTTTGGATCATCTTTACTATCATTATCCTGAACTCTTTTTCAGGTAGACTGGCCATTTCCTCTTCATTTGTTAGGTCTGATGAGTTTTTCCCTTGCTCCTTCATCTTCTGTGTGTTTCTCTATCTTCTCATTTTGTTTAACTTACTGTGTTTTGCGGTCTCCTTTTCCCACACTGCAGGTTCGTAGTTCCCATTGTTTTTGGTGTATCCCCAGTGGCTAAGTTTTGTTCAGTGGGTTGTGTAGGCTTCCTGGTTGAGGGGAATAGTGCCTGTGTTATGGTGGATGAGGCTGTATCTTGTCTTCTGGTGGGCAGGTCCACATCTGGTAGTGTGTTTTGGGGTGTCTGTGGCCTTATTATGATTTTAGGTAGCCTCTCTGCTAATGGATGTGGTTGTGTTCCTGTCTTGGTAGTTGTTTGGCATAGGGTGTCCAGCACTGTAGCTTGCTGGTCATTGAGTGCAGCTGGGTCTTGGACTTGAGATGGAGATCCCTGGGAGATTTTTTTCTGCTTGATGTTACATGTAGCTGGGAGGTCTCTTGTGGACCAATGTCCTGAACTTGGCTCTCCCATCTCAGCAGCACTGCCCTGACCCCTAGCTGGAGCACCAAGAGCCTGTCATCTACATGGCTCAGAATAAAATGGAGAAAAGAAAGAAAGAAAGAATGAAAGAAAGAGGAAGATAAAATAAAGTAAAAGAAAAGTTATTAAAATAAAAATAATTATTTTAAAACAATTTTTAAAAGTAATAAAAAATAAAGAAAGAAAGAAAAGAGCAACCAAACCGAAACACAGATCCACCAATGATAACAAGTGCTAAAAAACTATACTAAAAACAAACAAACAAACAAAAAATGGACATAGAGAACCCTAGGACAAATGGTGAAAGCAAAGCTATACAGACAAAATCACAAACAGAAGCATACACAGACACACTCACAAAACGAGAAAAAGGGAAAAATATATATACATCATTCCTCCCAAAGTCCACCTCCTCAATTTGGGTGATTCATTGTCAACTCAGGTGTTCCACAGATGCAGGGTACATCAAGTTGATTGTGGAGATTTAATCTGCTGCTCCTGATTCTGCTGGGAGACATTTCCCTTTCTCTTCTTTTTTCGCACAGCTCCTGGGGCTCAGCTTGGGATTTGGACCTGCCTCTGCATGTAGGTCACGTGAGGGCATCTGTTCTTCATTGAGACAGGACAGGGTTAAAGGAGCAGCTGATTCAGGGGCTCTGGCTCACTCAGGCCAGGGTGAGGGAGGGGCACGGGATGTGGGGCAAGCCTGCGGCAGCAGAGGCAGACATGACGTTGCACCACCCTGAGGCGTGCCGTGTGTTCTCCCAGGGAAGTTGTCCCTGGATCACAGGACCCTGGCAGTGGCGGGCTGCACATGCTCCCAGGAGGGGAGGTGTGGATATTGACCTGTGCTTGCACACAGGCTTCTTGGTGGCTGCAGCAGTAGCCTTAGCATCTCATGCCCGTCTCTGGGGTCCATGCTGATAGCCGTGGCTTGCGCCCGTCTCTGGAGCTCTTTTAAGCAGAGCTCTTAATCCCGTCTCCTCACACAGCCGGAAACAAAGAGGCAAGAAAAAGTCTCTCGCCTCTTCAGCTGCTCCAGACTTTTTCCCAGACTCCCTCCTGGCTAGCTGTGGTGCACTAGCCCCTTCAGGCTGTGTTCATGCAGCCAACCTCATTCTCTCCCTGGGATCCTATGGTAGTTGGAGCCTGAGTTCCCAGCCCCCACTCTTCCCAGAGGGTAAGCAGACAAGCCTCTCGGGCTGGTGAGTGCTGGTCAGCACCGATCCTCTGTGTGGGAATCCCTCCACTTTGCCCTCCACACCCCTGTGTTGCGCTCTCCTCTGTGGCTCTGAAGTTTCCCCCTCCACCACCCCCAATCTCCGCCCATGAAGCGCCTTCCTAGTGTGTGGAAACCTTTCCTCCTTCACAGCTCCCTCCCACTGGTGCAGGTCCCCTCCCTATTCTTTTGTTTCCCTTTTTTCTTTTTTTTTTTTGCTCTACCCAGTTACGTGGGAGAGTTTCTTGCCTTTTGGGAGGTCTGAGTTCTTCTGCCAGCGTTCAGTAGGTTTTCTGTAGGAGTTGTTCCACATGTAGATGTATTTCTGATGTATTTGTGGGGAGGAAGGTGATCTCCACATCTTACTCTTCCGCCATCTTGAAGCTCCTCTGAATGTTCTTAATGGCATCTAGAATCGTGAATCCTTTCCAGAGGGCTTTCAATTTGCATTTCTTAGTTCCATCAGAGGAATCGCTATTTATGGCAGCTATAGCCTTATGAAATGTATTTCTTACATAACAAGACTTGAAAGTTGAAATTACTCTTTAATCCTCAGGCTGCAGAAGAGATATTGTGTTAGCAGGCATGAAAACAATGTAAATCTCATTGTACATCTCCAGCAGAGCTCTTGGGTGACCAGGTGCATTGTCAATGAGCAGGAATACTTTGAAAGGAATCTTTTCTCTGATTAGTATGTCTCAATATTGGGCTTAAAGTATTTAGTAAACCATATTGTAAACAGATGTGGTGTCATCCAGACTTCGTTGTTCTGTTTATAGAGCACAGGCAGAGTATATTTAGCATAATTCTTAAGGGCCCTAGGATTTTGGGTATGGTTTCAACTTAAAGTCACCAGCTGCATTACCCCTTACGACAGTCAGCCTGTTCTTTGAATCTTTGAAGTCAGGCATTGACATCTCCTATGTAGCTATGAAAGTCCTAGATGACATCTTCCAATATAGAGCTGTTTTGTCTACATTGAAAATCTGTTGCTTAGGGTAGGTAACCACCTTCATTCAGTATTTTAGCTAGATCTTCTGGGTAACTTGCTGCAGCTTCTCCATCAGCACTTGCAGCTTCACCTTGCATTTTGATGTTATGTAGATGACTTCTTTCCTTAAACCTCATGAACCTCTGCCAGCCTCAAATTTTTCTTCTGCAGCTTCCTTACCTCTCTCAGCATTCATAGAATTTTAGAGAGTTAGGGCGTTGTGCTGGATTAGGCTGTGGCTTAAGGAAGCTTTCTCCACATCAACAATAAGGTTATTTCACTTATCCATGTGTTTACTGGAGTAGCATTTTTTAATTTGCTTCAAGAATTTTTCCTTCACATTCACAACTCAGCTAACTGTTTGTCACAAAAGGCCTAGCTTTTGGCCTATCTCAGTTTTCAACATGCCTTCCTCACTAAGCTTAATCATTTCTAGCTTTTGATTTATATTGAGAGATGTGCAAGTCTTCCTTTCACTTAGAGGCCATTGTAGGGTTATTAATTGGCCTAATTTAATTATTGGTATGTCTCAAGGAAGAGGGAGGCATGAGGAGAGGAAGAGAAATGGAGGAACAGCTGGATGGTAGAGCAGTCAGAACACACACAACATTTACCAGTTAACTTCTCTGCCTTATGTGGGTGCAGTTTGTAGTGCTCCAAAACAATTACAATAGAAACAATCAAAGATCACTAATCACAGATCACTATAAAAAATACAGTAATCATGAAAAACTTTGAAATATTGCAAGAATTACCAAAATGTGGCACAGAGAAACAAAGTGAGCAAATGCTGCTGGGAAAGTGACACCAATAGACCTGCTCAATGCAGGGTTGCCACAAACCTTCAGTTTGTAAAATACACAGTATCTGCAAAGTGCCATAAAGTGAAGCACAATAAAATGAGGTATGCCTGTATTCATTTTATGTATATGGATGTCCAGTTCTTTCCCCAGGTTTGGGAAGTTCTTGACTATTACTTTTTAAATACGTTTTCTGCTCCCTTCTTCCTCTCTTCTTAGGATTCTTGATTATTCTAATATTTGTTCTTTTACTGGAATCCAATATACCATGTAGGCTTTCCTTGGTCTTTTTCATTCTCTTTTTCTTTGTTCACCTCTAACTGGGTAAATTAAAAATTCCTATGCTCTAACTAACTTATTCAGGATTCCATTTGCTCTATTGTAGTGCAGATGCTCTCTATTGCATTTTTAATTTCACTTATTGTGTACTTCAGCAGCAGAATTTCTATATGGTTCTTTTATATGTTTCCCATTTCATTTTGATCAAGTATTTTTTCAAGACCTTGTTGAATTGTTTTTCTGAGTTTTCTTGTAGCTCATTTTTTTAAATTAAAAAAATATTATTATTTAACATCTTTATTGGAGTATAATTGCTTTACTATGGTCTGTTAGTTTCTGCTTTATAACAAAGTGAATCAGTTATACATATACATATGTTGCCATATCTCTTCCCTCTTGCATCTCCCTCCCTCCCACCCTCCCTATCCCACCCTCTAGGTGATCACAAACCACCGAGCGGATCTCCCTGTCCTATGCGGCTGCTTCCCACTAGCTATCTATTTTACGTTTGGTAGTGTATATATGTCCATGACACTCTCTCACTTTGTCACAGCTTACCCTTCCCCCTCCCCATATCCTCAACTCCATTCTCTAGTAGGTCTGTGTCTTTATTCCCATCTTACCTCTAGGTTCTTCATGACCTTTATTTTTTCTTAGATTCCATATATATGTGTTAGCATACAGTATTCGATTTTCTCTTTCTGACTTACTTCACTCTGTATGACAGACTCTAGGTCCATCTACCTCACTACAAATATCTCAATTTCATTTCTTTTTATGGCTGGGTAATATTCCATTGTATATATGTGCCACATCTTCTTTATCCATTCATCTGATGATGGACACTTAGGTTGCTTCCATGTCCTGGCTATTGTAAATAGAGCTGCAATGAACATTTTGGTACATGACTCATTTTGAATTACGGTTTTATCAGGGTATATGCCCAGTAGTGGGATTGCTGGGTCGTATGGTAGTTCTATTTTTAGTATTTTAAGGAACCTCCATACTGTTCTCTATAGTGGCTGTATCAATTTACATTCCCACCAAAAGTGCAAGAGTGTTCCCTTTTCTCCACACCCTCTCCAGCATTTACTGTTTCTAGATTTTTTGATGATGGCCATTCTGACCGAGTGAGATGATATCTCATTGTAGTTTTGATTTGCATTTCTCTACTGATTAATGATGTTGAGCATTCTTTCATGTGTTTGTTGGCAATCTGTATGTCTTCTTTGGAGAAATGTCTATTTAGGTTTTCTGCCCATTTTGGGATTGGGTTGTTTGTTTTTTTGTTATTGAGCTGCATAAGCTACTTGTAAATCTTGGAGATTAGTCCTTTGTCAGTTGCTTCATTTGCAAATATTTTCTCCCATTCTGAGGGTAGTCTTTTGGTCTTGTTTATGGTTTCCTTTGTTGTGCAAAAGCTTTTAAGTTTCATTAGGTCCCATTTGTTTATTTTTCATTTTATTTCCATTTGTCTAGGAGGTGGGTCAAAAAGGATCTTGCTGTGATTTATGTCATAGAGTGTTCTGCCTATGTTTTCCTCTAAGAGTTTCATAGTGTCTGCCCTTATATTTAGGTCCTTAATCTATTTTGAGTTTATTGTTGTGTATGGTGTTAGGGAGAGTTCTAACTTCATTCTTTTACATGTAACTGTCCAGTTTTCACAGCACCACTTATTGAAGAGGCTGTCTTTTCTCCACTTTTCTCCACTTGTCTCCTTTATCAAAGACAAGGTGACCGTATGTGCGTGGGTTTATCTCTGGGCTTTCTATCCTGTTCCATTGTTCTATATTTCTGGTTTTGTGCCAGTACCATACTGTCTTGATTACTGTAGCTTTGTAATATAGTCTAAAGTCAGGGATCCTGATTCCTCCAGCTCCGTTTTTCTTTCTCAAGTTTGCTTTGGCTATTCGGGGTCTTTGGTGTTTCCATACAAATTGTGAATTTTTTTGTTCTAGTTCTGTGAAAAATGCCAGTGGTAGTTTGATAGGGATTGCATTGAATCTGTAGATTGCTTTGGGTAGTAGAGTCATTTTCACAATGTTGATTCTTCCAATCCAAGAACATGGTATATCTCTCCATCTATTTCTATCACCTTTAATTTCTTTCATCAGTGTCATAATTTTCTGCATACAGTTCTTTTGTCTCCTTAAGTAGGTTTATTCCTAGATATTTTATTCTTTTTGTTGCAGTGGTAAATGGAAGTGTTTTCTTAATTTCACTTTCATATTTTTCATCATTAGTGTATAGGAATGCCAGAGATTTCTGTGTGCTAATTTTGTATCCTGCAACTTTACCAAATTCATTGATTAGCCCTAGTAGTTTTCTGGTAACATCTTTAGGATTCTCTATGTATAGTATCATGTCATCTGCAAACAGTGACAGCTTTACTTCTTCTTTTCCGATTTGGAATCCTTTTATTTCTTTTTCTTCTCCAATTGCTGTGGCTATATCTTCCAAAACTATGTTGAATAATAGTGGTGAGAGTGGGCAACCTTGTCTTGTTCCTGATCTTAGTGAAAATGGTTTCAGTTTTTCATCATTGAGGACGATGTCGGCTGTGGGTTTGTCATATATGGCCTTTATTATGTTGAGGAAAGTTCCCTCTATGCCTACTTTCTGCAGGGTTTTTATCATAAATCGGTGTTGAATTTTGTCGAAAGCTTTCTCTGCATCTATTGAGATAATCATATAGTTTGTAGAATATTGAGTTTCTTAAAGAAGCAGCACTTTTGAATTCTTTATCAGCTAGATCACAAAATTTCATGCCTTTAACTCTGTTATTGGGGAATTATTATTTTCCTTTTGTGATGTTATATTTCCTTGAATTTTCACATTACTTGTACTTTTGTTTTGCTGCTTTTGCATTTAAAATAGAAGATATATCCTTAAATCTTTACTAGTTACCTTCAAGGTGCAGTATTCTGTTTGATGGTGGTGTTATTATCTTGGGTTTTCTCCCTCTTTGTATCAGTACACCTGCTCCACTCTTCTTGCGCCCTCTTGTGGCAGCATTCTTAAGTTTTATGTCTTCTCTGACTCTTACAACTCATCAGGCTGGCTACTGGAAACCTGTCTTTAATTTTCCAGAAAGTGACACTATACCTCAAGTTTGTGCTTTCTCCCTTGCCCATAGACTGGGGCCTGTTTTCTGTTGTGCTCCCTTGTTTTTTGGAGCTCTCTATCATGCACCACACATGGAGGCACACACAGGAATTGGCCTCAGAGTGGGAGGAGGTGTGGGTTTAGCACTCTGCATGTTGGGGGCCTGAGGATCCAGAAGAGAGATCCCTGGGTGTGGTACTCCCAAAGGCTCATGGGCGGGCTTGCTGCTGAGCTCCCTTTTATGCCCTTTGAAATTCTTATTTGCCTCTTTCCCAATATCCTTCCTCCCCCCCAGTCTCACCTCAGTACTTTGCGTGCTCTTGGAGGAAAATGAGTTTCACCAGCTGCATCCCACAAAACTGGGGAAGACAGTCACTCTACTCACTGTTCTCCTTTTCCCCTGAGGGAGAAATCACTGCAGCCAGATAAATCAGCCCCATGCAGTATATCTTTGGTGGGGGGAACATTTTTTTTCCTCCAATGACATGCTAGAATCTCCCCTCAGGAAGGATGGACTTCTGCAAATTCTCTCTTGTGAGTGGGAATCTGTCCAGTTCAGCATCTCCAGGTTTTTACCTAAACATGGTGAGAGGAACCTGGGCAGGTTTGCTGTTTTCTGGCTCTGCAGGTTCCAAAGTCTGTACCAAGGTCTGTCTGCCTATTACCAGATGCACAGGTGGGTGAGACTCCTCCTGGGTCCATTGGTATATGGTGCTAGATCCTACAACAATTCTTTTATTCATGGATAGGTGTCTAATTCATTGTCAGAAAGGGGGGTTAATAAGCGAAACTTCTTACACCACATGATGCTCTAATTTCCCTTTTGATTTATTCTTTGACACATTGATTGCTCAAGGATGTGCTGATTAACGTCTACATATTTGTGAATTTTCCAACTTTCTTTCCGCTATTCATCTCTAATTTCATTCCATTGTGGTAAGAATAGATACTTGATATGTTTTCAATCTTCTTAAACTTATTAAGACGTGTTTTGTCACTTAACATGTGATTTACCCCAGAGAATGTTCCATGTGGGTTTTATATATGTCTGACAGATCCACAGTGTTCTAAAGTGGCCTATAGTGTTGTTCAGGTTCTGTGTTTCCTTATTGGTCTTCTGTATGGATGTTCTATTTATTAGTGTTGAAAAATCCTAGTATTGTTGTGTTGCTATCTATTTCTCCTTTCAATTCTGTCAATATTTGCTTAATATATTTGGGTGCTCTGATGTTGGGTCCATATATATTTATAATTGTTATATATTTCTATAGAATTGACCCTTTTACCATTATAAATGTCCTTCTTTGTCTCTTATGACAGTTCTTAACTTAAAGTCTGTTTTGTTTGGTACAAATATGGCTACCTCTACTCTTTTTGTTACCATTTGGATGGAACATATTTTTGCATTCTTTCACTTTCAGCCTGTATGTAGCCTTAAATATAAAATGAGTCACTTGTAGACAGTATATATTGGATTTGGGGTTTTTTAAAATGCATTCAGCCACTCTATTATTTTGATTGGAGAGTTAAATGCATATATATTTAAAATAATTATTGATAGGGAAGGACTTACAATTGCTGTTTTGTTCACTGTTTTCTGTCTACTTTGTAGCTCTTTTGTCCCTCTTTCCTCTTGCTATTTTCCTTTGTGTTTACTTGACTTTTTATAGTGACATGATTTCATTCTTTTCCCATTTTCTTTTGTGCATTTTTATAGTTATTTTTTTGTGATTTCCATGGGGATTATATAAAATATCTTATGGCTATAGCAATCTATTTTAAGTCAAAAACAATTTCAATTGCATCCACAACCTCTACACTTTTACTTCTTCTCCCCCCACACTTTATGTTATTGATGTCACAAATTACATAATTTGTATTCTGTATCCATTAACACATTTTTATAGTTATATTTTTTATACTTTGGTCTTTTAAATTCTATACCAGAATTAAGTGATTTATATACCACCATTAGAGTATTATAATATTCTGTTTTGTTTTTATATTTACCTTTGCCAGTGAACTTTATGCTTTCATGTTCCTTTCTAGGGACTTCATATTACTTTCACCTTACTAGAGTTTATAAAGTTTTTGGTTTTTATCTCCCTCCTTTTTATAAAACCAGAAAACCACATATCCAGTGTTCCAGCACCTCTTCTATTTTCAGTCCAGTAGTTTATTTCGGTGTCCTAGTTTATAATGTGTCTGGTTCTGGAAGTTTGATTTATTTTACAACAGCTAGTTGTTCTCTTACTCTTTCCTCACCTATCATAATGCACTTCAGTTCTCTCATAACCATGTTTGTCTGCTCTATCTAGCTTGATAATAATTCTTCTTTGAAGAGAAAGTGTAACAAAATAGAACTTAGTAGTTCTGCTTTTTTAATCTGATAATATGATACCGTAGGCCCAAAAGAGTGAACCCATTATTTATGTGGATTTTTTGTTGTTGTTCTGATCTTACCTTTAATAAGTCATTTTGTATTGTCATTAGCTGTATGAGCTGTTTGTATACTTTGGAGATTAATCCTTTGTCGGTTGCTTGGTTGCAAATATTTTTTTCCCATTCTGAGGGTTGTCTTTTCATCTTGTTTATGGTTTCCTTTGCTGTGCAAAAGCTTTTAAAATTGATTAGGTCTCATTTGTTTATTTTTGCTTTTATTTCCATTTCTCTAGGAGGTAGGTCAGAAAGGATCTTGATGTGATTTATGTCATAGAGTGTTCTGCCTATGTTTTCCTCTAAGACATTTATACTGTCTAGACTCCCATTTAAGTCTTTAATCCATTTTGAGTTTACTTTTTTATAAAGTGTTAGGGAGTGTTCTAATTTCATTCTTTTCCATGTAGCTCTCCTGTTTTCCCAGCAGCACTTATTGAAGAGGATTTCTTTTCTCCATTGTATATTCTTGCCTCCTTTATCAAAAATAAGGTGACCATATGTGTGTGGGTTTATCTCTGAGCTTTCTATCCTGTTCCATTGAACGATATTTCTATTATTGTGCCAGTACCATACTGTCTTGATTACTGAAGCTTTGTAGTATAGTCTGAAGTCAGGGAGCCTGATTCCTCTAGCACCATTTTTCTTTCTCAAGATTTCTTTGGCTATTCGGGGTCTTTTGTGTTTCCATACAAATTGTGAAACTTTTTGTTCTAGTTCTGTGAGAAACGCGATTGGTAATTTGATAGAGATTGCATTGAATCTGTAGTTTGCTTTGAAGACTATAGTCATTTTCACAATGTTGATTCTTCCAATCCAAGATCATGGTGTATCTCTCCATCTGTTTGTATCAACTTTAATTTCTTTCATCAGTGTCTTATAGTTTTTGCATACAGGTCTTTTGTCTCCTTAGGTAGGTTTATTCCTAGGTATTTTATTCTTTTTTTGCAGTGGTAAATGGGAGTGTTTCCTTAAATTCTCTTTCAGATTTTTCATCATTAGTGTATAGGAATACCAGAGATTTCTGTGCATTAATTTTGTATCCTGCTACTCTACCAAATTCATTGATTAGTTCTAGTAGTTTTCTGGAAGCATCTTTAGGATTCTCTATGTATAGAATCATGTAATCTGCAAAAAGTGATAGTTTTATTTCTTCTTTCCAATTTGGATTCCTTTTATTTATTTTTCGTTTCTGATTGCTGTGGCTAAAACTTCCAAAACTATGGTGAATAATAGCAGTGAGAGTGGGCAACCTTGTCTTGTTCCTGATCTTAGAGGAAATGGTTTCAGTTTTCACCATTGAGAATGATGTTGACCATGGCTTTGTCATATATGGCTTTTATTATGTTGCATTAAGTTCCCTCTATGCCTACTTTCTGGAGATTTTTTATCAGAAATGGGTGTTGAATTTTCTTGAAAGCTTTTTCTGCATCTCTTGATATTATCATATGGTTTTTCTTCTTCAAATTGTTAAGATGGTGTATCACATTGATTGATTTGCATATATTGTAGAATCCTTGCATTCCTGGGATAAACCCCACTTGATCATGGTGTATGATCCTTTTAATATGCAGTTGGATTCTGTTTGATAGTATTTTGTTGAGGATTTTTGCATCTATGTTCATCAGTGACATTGGCCTGTAGTTTGCTTTCTTTGGGACATCTTTTTCTGGTTTTGGTATCAGGGTGATTGTGGCCTAATAGAATGAGTTTGGGAGTGTTCCTCCCTCTGCTATATTTTGGAAGAGTTTGAGAAGGATAGGTGTTAGCTCTTCTCTACATGTTTGATAGAATTCACCTGTGAAGCCATCTGGTCCTGGGCTTTGGTTTGTGGGAAGATTTTTGAACACAGGTTCAATTTCAGTGCTTGTGTTTGGTCTGTTTATAGTTTCTATTTCTTGCTGGGTCAGTCTCAGAAGGTTGTGCTTTTCTAAGAATTTGTCCATTTCTTCCAGCTTGTCCATTTTATTGGCATATAGTTGCTTGTAGTAATCTCCCATGATCTTTTGTATTTCTGAAGTGTGAGTTGTTACTTCTCCTTTATCATTTCTAATACTGTTGGTTTGAGTCTTTTCCTTTTTTTTCTTCATGAGTCTGGCTAATGGTTTATCAATTTTGTTTATCTTCTCAAAGAACCAGCTTTTATTATTGATCTTTGCTATTTTTTCTTTCATTTCTTTTTCATTTATTTCTGATCCTATCTTTATGATTTATTTCCTTTTGCTAACTTTGGGGTTTTTTTGGTTCTTCTTTCTCTAATTGCTTTAGGTGTAAGGTTAGGTTTCTTACTTGAAAAGTTTCTTGTTTCTTGAGGTAAGATTGTATTGCTATAAACTTCCCTCTTAGAACTCCTTTTGCTGCATCCCACAGGTTTTGGGTTGTCGTGTTTTCATTGTCATTTGTTTCTAGGTATTTTTTGATTTTCTCTTTGATTTCTTCGGTGATCTCTTGGTTATTTAATAGTATATTTTTTAGCTTCCATGTTTTTGTATTTTTTACAGTTTTATTTTCCTGTAATTGATATCTAGTCTCATAGTGTTGTGGTCAGAAATGATGCATGATATGATTTCAACTTTCTTAAATTTACCAAGGCTTGTTTGGTGACCCAAGATTTGATATTTCCCATAGAATGTTTCACGAGCACTTGAGAAGAAAGAGTATTCTGTTGTTTTTGGATGGAATGTCCTATAAATATCAATTAAGTTCATCTTGTTTAATGTATCATTTAAAGCTTGTGTTTCCTTATTCATTTTCATTTTGGATGATCTGTCCATTGGTGTAAGTGTGGTGTTAAAGTCCCCTACTATGATTGTGTTACTGTCAATTTCCCCTTTTATGGCTGTTAGTATTTGCCTTATGTATTGAGGTGCTCCTATGTTGGGTGCATAAATATTTACAAATGTTATATATTCTTCTTGGATTAATCCCTTGATCATTAGGTATTGTCCTTTTTTGTCTCTTGTAATAGTCTTTATTTTAAAGTCTCTATTGTCTGATATGAGAATTGCTACTCCAGCTTTCTTTTGATTTCCATTTGTATGGGATATCTTTTTCCATCCCCTCACTTTCAGTCTGTATGTGTCCCTAGTTCTAAAGTGGGTGTCTTCTAGACAGCATATATATGGGTCTTGTTTTTGTATCCATTCAGCCGGTCTGTCTTTTTGCTGGAACATTTATTCCATTTATACTTAAGGTAATTATCAATATGTATATTTCTATTACCATTTTCTTAATTGTTTTGGGTTTGATATTGTAGGTCTTTTCCTTCTCTGCTTCCTGCCTAAAGAAGTTCCTTTAGCATTTGTCATAAAGCTGGTTTGGTGGTGCTGAATTCTCTTTTGCTTGTTTGTACAGGTTTTAATTTCTCTTTCTAATCTGAATGAGATCCTTGCTGGGTAGAGTAATCTTGGCTATTGGTTTTTCCCTTTCTTCACTTTAAATATATCCTGCCACTCCCTTCTGGCTTGCAGAGTTTCTGCTGAAGGATCAGCTGTTAACTTTATATGGATTCCTTTGTATGTTACTTGTTTTTCCCTTGCTGCTTTTCATATTTTTTATTTGTATTTTATTTTTGATAGTTTGATTAATATGTATCTTGCATGTTTCTACTTGGGTTTATCCTGTATGCACTCTCTGCACTTCCTGGGCTGGATTGACTATTTCCTTTCCCATGTTAAGGAAGTTTTCAATTATAATCTCCTCAAATATTTTCTCAGACCCTTTCTTTTTTTCTTCTTCTCTTGGACCCCTATAATTCAAATGTTGGTGTGTTTAATGTTGTCCCAGAGGTCTGTCCTCAATTCTTTTCATTCTTTTTTGTTTATTCTGCTCTGCAGTAGTTATTTCCACTATTTTATCTTCTAGGTCACTTATCTGTTCTTCTGCCTCAGTTTCTGCTCTTGATTCCTTCTAGAGAGTTTAATTTCATTTATTGTGTTGTTCATCATGGTTTGTTTGCTCTTTAGTTCTTCTAGGTGTTTGTTAAACATTTCTTGTATTTCCTCCATTCTATTTCCAAGATTTTGGATCATTTTGCTATCATTACTCTGAATTCTTTTTCAGGTAGACTGCCTATTTTCTCTTCATTTATTTGGTCTGGTGGGTTTTTACCTTGCTTCTTCATCTGCTGCATATTTGTCTATCTTATCATTTTGTTTAACTTACTCTGTTTGGAGTCTCCTTTTTTCAGGCTGCAGGTTTGTCAATCCCATTGTTTTTGGTGTCTGTCCCCAGTGGGTGAAGTCAGTTCAGTGGGTTGTGTTAGCTTCCTGGTGGAGGGGACTGGTGCCTGTGTTCTGGTGGGTAGGGCTGGAACTTGTCTTTGTGGTGGGTAGCACCACATCCAGTCGTTTGTTTTGGTGTGTCTGTGAAGTTATATGATTTTAGGGAGCCTCTCTGCTAATGGGTGGTGGTGTGTTTCTGTCTCACTAGTTGTTTGGCATGCAGCGTGCAGCACTGGAACTTGCTGACTGTTGGGTGTAGCTGGGTCTTAGCATTGAGACGGAGATCTCTGGCAGAGCTCTCACTGTTTGATATTACGTGGGACTGGTAGGTCTCTGGTTGTCCAGTGTCATGAACTCGGCTCTCCCACCTCAGAGGCTCAGGCCTGACACCAGGATGGAGCACCATGACCATGTCAGCCACATGGCTCAGAAGAAAAGGAAGGAAAAAAGAAAGAAAAGTAAATATATTTTAAAATTATTTAAATTTAATAATAATTTAAAAGGGAAAAATGGAAAGGAAGAAAGAAAGAGCAACCAAATCAATAAACAAATTCACCAATGATAGCAAGTGCTAAAATCTATGCTAAGATAAACATAAAAATTAGAAACAGATCAGCCACAGACAGCAAGCCCCAAGTCTACAGTTACTCCCAAATTCCACTGCCTCAATTTTGGGATGATTCCTTGTCTATTTAGGTATTCCACAGATGCAGGGTACATCAAGTTGATTGTGGGAATTTAATCAGCTGCTCCTGAGGCTGCACAGCTTCTGGAATTCAGCTTTGCTTTTGGCCCCACCTCTACATGTAGGTTGCCTTTAGGCCTCTGTTCCCACCCAGACAGGAAAGAGTTAATGGAGAGGCTGATTAAGGGGCTCTGGCTCACTCAGGCCAGGGGGAGGGAGGGGTACAGTAGTTATAATTAGAATGTGGGGCGAGCCTGCGGTGGCAGAGTCCAGCATGACATTGCAACAGCCTGAGGTGCACCAAGTGTTGTCCCAGGGAACTTGTCCCTGGATCACGGGGCCCTGGCAGTGGCGTGCTGCGCGGCCTCCTGGGGAGGTGTGGATAGTGACCTGTGCTTACACACAGGTTTCTTGGTGGCTGCAGCAACAGCATTAGCATTTCATGCCCGTCTCTGGGTTCCAGGCTGATAGGCGCAGCCCATGCCTGTCTCTGGACCTTGTTTAGGCAGTGCTCTGCCTTGTGGGGGCAGACAGGGAAGGAATCCCCTCACCTCACACACCCCAAAACTGGTCTCTTGCCTTTAGGCAGGTCCAGATTTTTCCCAGACTCCATCCCGACTAGCTGTGGTGCACTAACCCCCTTTAGGCTCTGTTCACACAGCCATCTCCAGTCCTCTCCCTGGGATCTGACCTCTGAAGCCCAAGCCTCAGCTCCCAGCTCCCAACTGCCCCAGTGGTGAGCAGACAAGCCTCTCAGGCTGGTGAGTGCTGGTCGCCACTGGTCCTCTGTGCGGGTATCTCTCCACTTTGCCCTCTTCACCCCTGTTGCTGCACTCTCCTGCATGGCTCTGAAGCTGCCCTCCCAAGCCCCGAGTCCACCATTTAAGGGGCTTCCTAGTGTGAGGAAATGTTTCCTCCTTCACAGCTCCCTCCAGAGGTGCAGGTCCCATCCCTATTCTTTTGTCTCTGTTTTTTATTTTTATGTTTTCTTTCACCCTACCCAGGTACATGGGGATTTTCTTGTGTTTTGGGAAGTCTGAGGTTTTTTGCCAGCATTCAGTAGGTGTTCTCTATGAGTTGTTCCACAGGTAGATGTATTTTTCATGTATTTGTGGGGAGGAAGGTGATCTCCACATCTTACTCCTCTGCTGTCTTGAAGTTCTCCCCCTGCATGTGTGTTTTTGAATTATGGTTTTCTCTGTCTATATGACCAGGAGTGGAGTTGCCATGTTATATGATAGCCCTATTTTTAGTTTTTTAAGGAACCTCCATACTGTTCTCCACAGTGGCTGTATCAATTTACATTCCCACCAACAGACTAAGAGGATTCACTTCTCTCCACATCCTCTCCTGCATTTGTAGTTTGTAGATTTTTTGATGATGGCCATTCTGACCAGAGTGAGTTGATACCTCACTGTGGTTTTGCTTTGCATTTCTCTAATGATTAGCGATGTTGAGCATCTTTCCATGTGTTTGGAGGCCATCTGTATGTCTTCTTTGGAGAAATGTCTGCTGAGATCTTCCACCCATTTTTTCATTGGATTGTTTGCTTTTTGATATTGAGCTGCATGAGCTTTTTGTGTATTTTGGAGATTAATCCTTTGTAAGTTGCTTCATTTGCAAATATTTTTCCCATCCTGAGGCTTGTCTTTTCATCTTGTTTATGGTTTCCTTTTGCTGTGCAAAAGCTTTTAAGTTTAATTCAGTGCCATTTGTTTCTTATTGTTTTTATTTTCATTACTGTAGGAGGTGGGTCAGAAACGATCTTGCTGTGATTTATGTCAAAGAGTGTTCTTCCTATGTTTCCTCTGAGACTTTTATAGTGTCTGCCTTTATATTTAAGGCTTTAATCCATTATGATTTTATCTTTGTGTATGATTTTAGTGTTCTAATTTCATTCTTCTGCATGTTGCTGTCCGGTTTTGACAGCACCACTTATTGAAGAAGTTGTCTTTTCTCCATTGTATGTTCTTGCCTCCTTTGTCATAGATTAGCTGGCCATACGTGTGTGGGTTTATCTCTGGCTTTCTGTCCTGTACCATCGATCTATATTTCTGTTTTTATTATAGTACCATACTCTCTTGATTACTATAGCTTTGTAGTATGGTGTGAAGTCAGGGAGCCTTATTTTGTTAGGTCCGTTTTTCCTTCTCGAAATTGCTTCTTTTGTGTTTCCATATAAATTGTAAAATTTTTTTGTTCTAATTCTGTGAAAAATGGCATTGGTTATCTGATAGGGATTGCATAGAATCTATAGATTGCTTTGAGTAGTATAGGCATTTTCACAATATCAAATCTTCCAATCCAAGGACATGGTATACCTCTCTATCTTTTTATGTCATCTTTGATTTTTTCATCAGTGTTTTATAGTTTTCTGTGTACAGGTCTTTGCCTCCTTAGGTAGCTTTATTCCTAGTTATTTTATTCTTTTTGTTGCAGTGGTAAATGGAGTGTTTCCTTAATTTCTCTTTCTGGTCTTTTGTTCTTAGTGTATAGAATGCAAGAATTTTCTGTGCATTAATTTTGCATCCTGCTACTTTACCAAATTCATTGATTAGTTCTTGTAGTTTTCTGTTGGCATCTTTAGGATTTTCTATGTATAGTATCATGTCATCTGCAAACAGTGACAGCTTTACTTCTTGGTTTCCAAATTGGATTCCTTTTATTTTTCTTTTCTGATTCCCATGGCTAGGACTTTCAAAACTATGTTGAATTAGAGTGGCAAGAGTGGAGATCCTTGTCTTTTTCCTGATCTTAGAGGATATTATTTCAGTTTTTCACTACTGAGAATGATGTTTGCTGTGGATTTGTCTTATATGGCCTTTATTTTGTTGAGATAGGTTACCTCTGTGCCCACTTTTTGGGGAGTTTTTATCATAAATTGGTGTTGAATTTTGTCAAACCCTTTTTCTCCATCGATTGAGCTAACCATATGGTTTTTATTCTTTAATTTGTTAATATGGTGTACCACATTGGTTGATTTGCATATGTTGAAGAATCATTGCATTCCTGAGGGAAATCCCTCTTGATCATAATGTATGGTCTTTTTAATGTGTTGATGGATTCTGTTTGCTAGTGTTTTGATCAGGATTTTTGAATCTATGTTCATTAGATTTTTTGGACTGTAATTTTCTTTTTTTGTGATATCTTTGTCTCGTTTCAGTATCAGCGTGATGGTGGACTAATAGAACAAATTTTGGAATCTTCCTCCCTCTGCAGTTTTTTGGAACTGTTTGAGTAAGATAGGTGTTAGCTCTTCTCTAAATATTTGATAGAGTTTGTCTGTAAAGCCATCTGGCCCTGGACTTTTGTTTGTTCGAAGTTTTTAAATTATAGTTTAAATTTCATTACTTGTGATAGTTCTGTTCATATTTTCTAATTCTTCCTGATTCAGTCTTGGAAAGTTGTACCTTTCTAAGAATTTGTCCATTTCTTCAAAGTTGTCTGTTTTATTAGCATATAGTTGCTTGTAGTAGTCTCTTATGATCCCTTGTATTTCTGTGTTGTCAGTTGTAATTTCTCCTTTTTCATTTCTAATTTTGCTGATTTGAGTCCTCTCCCTCTTTTTCTTGATGAGTCTTGCTAAAGGTTTATCAATTTTGTTTATCTTTTCCAAGTACCAGCTGTTAGTTTTACTGATCTTTGCTATTTTTGCTTCATTTCTATTTCATTTATGTCTGCTGTGATCTTTATGATTTCTTTTCTTCTAACTTTGGATTTTCTTAGTTCTTTCTCTAGTTGCTTTAGTTGTAAGTTTAGATTGTTTATTTGATATTTTTCTTGTTTCTTGAGGTGAGATTTTATTGCTGTAAACTTACCTCTTAGAACTGTTTTTTCTGTGTTCCATAGGTTTTGGGTCATCATGTTTTCATTGTCATTTGTTTCTAGGTATTTTTTATTTCCTCTTTGATTTCTTCAGTGATCTCTTGGTTATTTAGCAGCACACTGTTTAGCCTCCTTGTGTTTGTGGTTTTTTTACAGTTTTTTTTCCTGTAATTGATTTCTAATCTCATAGTGTTTTGGTCAGAAATGATTCTTGATACAATTTAAGTTTTCTTAAATTTTCTGATGATTGATTTGTGACCTGAGATGTGGTCTGTCTTAGGGAATGTTCCATGTGTGCTTGAGAAGAAAGTGTATTCTCTTGCTTTCAGATGGAATGTCCTATAAGTATCAATTAAATCTATTTGGACTATTGTGTTATTTAATGATTGTGTTTCCTCATTAATTTTGTTTCTGGGTGGTCTGTTGATTGGTGTAAGTGGGATGTTAAAGTTCCCCACTATTATTGTGTTACTGTCAATTTTCCCTTTTATGGCTGTTAGCATTTGCCTTACATATTGAGGTGCTCCTCTGCTAGGTGCTTAAATATTTATAATTGTTATATTTTTTTCTTGGATTGATCCCTACATCATGTTTTAGTTTCCTTCCTTATCTCTTGTAACAGTCTTTATTTTAAAGTCTATTTTATCTGATAATAGTATTGCTACTCCAGCTTTCTTGTATTTTCTATTTGCATGGAATATATTTTTCCATTTCCTCACTTTCAGTCTGTATGTATCTGTAGGTCTGATGTGGGTCTCTCATAGACAGCATATATACAGGTCTTGTTTTTGTATTAATTCAGACAGTCTGTGTCTTTTGGTTGGAGCACTTATTCCATTTTCATTTGAGGTAATTATCAATATGTGTATTCCTATTACCATTTTCTTAAGTGTTTCAGGTTTGTTTTTGTGGATATTTTTCTTCTCTTGTGTTTCCCAGCTAGAGAAGTTCCTTTAGCATTTGTTGTAAAGTTGGTTTGGTGGTGCTGAATTTTCTTATCTTTTGCTTGTCTGCAAAGTTTTTGTTTTCTTCTTTGAATCTGAATGTGATCCTTTCTGGGTAGAGTAATCTTGGTTGTAGGTTTTTCCCTTTCATCACTTTAAATATATCCTGCCACTCCCTTCTGGCCTGCAGAGTTTCTGCTGGAAAAGCAGCTGATAACCTTATGGGATTCCCTTGTATGTTATTTATTGATTTTTCCCTTGCGGCTTTTAATACTTTTTCTTTTTATTTAATTTTTGTTAGTTTGATTATTATGTGTCTCAGTATTTTTCTCCTTGGGTTTATCCTGCCTGGGACTCTCTGCACTTCTTGGAGTCGGTTAACTATTTTCTTTCCCATGTTAGGGAATTTTTGACTATAATTTCTTTGAATATTTTCTCAGGCACTTTCTCTTTCTCTTCTTCTTCTGGGACCCCTATAATTTGAATATTGATGCTTTTAATGTTGTCCCAGAAGTCTGTGAAGCTGTTCTCAATTCTTTTCATTCTCTTTTCTTTATTCTGCTCCATGGCAGTTATTTCCACCATTCTATCTTTGAGCTCACTTATTCGTTCTTCTGCCTCAGTTATTCAGCTGTTGATTCCTTCTAGTATATTTCTCATTTCAGTTATTGTGTTATTCATCACTTTCTGTTTGTTCTTTAGTTCTTCTAGTTCTTTTTAAAATATTTGTTGTATTTTCTTTATCCCTGCCTCCATTCTATTTCCAGGATCTTGGGTCATCTTTACTATCATTACTCTGAATTCATTTTCAGGTAGGTTGCCTATTTCCTTCTCATTTATTTGATCTTGTAGGTATTTACCTTGCTCCTTTGCCTGTAACATATTTTTTGGTCATCTCATTTTTTTTAATGGGTGGGACTGTGTTCCTGTCTTACTGGTTGTTTGGCTTGAGGTATGCAGCACTGGAGTTTGTGGGCAGTTGGTTAGAGCTGGGTCTTGGTGCTGAGATGAGGACCTCTAGGAGACCTAACTCAATATTTCCTCTGGTCTGAGGTTCTCTCTTAGTCCAGTGGTTTGAACTCAGCACTCCCACCACAGGAGCTCAGGCCTGACCCCTCGTCTGGGAACCAAGGTCCTGTAAGCCATGTAAAGTGGCAAAAAAAAAAGGAGCAGTGCAATAACAAAGAATAAAAAATAAAGTTAGAAAAATAAAAAAATATATTAGAAAAAGTAAAAATATAAGTGAAACAACAACAAGGTAAAACAAAACCACAAACAAAAAAAAATGGAGGGGGGAACAAACCAGAAGGAGCACAACAGTAACAACGAATAAAAAATAAATTAAAATTAGAAAAAAAAATTATTGGAAAAAATATAAATGAAACAACAAGGAACACAGAACCATAGCCTAAAAGTTTTTTTAAAAAGGGCCCAAAAAAGCCTTGGCTTTTGGGTTGGAGGTTAGGCAGGGTGGTGCTTAGGCAGGTGTGGGGTTTAGGCAGGGGCTGGGCCTAGGCTGAAGACCCTCAGTTGAGAAATGGCTCCAGGACAAGAGGGGGCCTCAGAGTGTTGAGTGCAGTGATAAGGCCATATGTGGGGGTTGGGGGCAGAATTAGGCTTAGTGCAGCCAGAGTGGTTCTCAGAGTGTGGAAAATCAGTCCTGGAACCTCAGCAGGCTCTTGGGGGCCCAAGTGGGTGGGGGAATCTCTGGCCAAGTTCCCTTCTAATCCCCCATCCCCCGAGGGTCTCTTCCTCTCCCAGCTAATCCCCTCACTTTGGGTGGGCCCGTCTTGAGCATGGTAACCCCTCCCCTCCCCTCCCCCCCCTCAGGGACACTGGTCCCATCTCACCTCCACTTCTCCTCCCCCCTCCCTCCACCCACATCCTACCGGTTTGTTCCTCCCATCCCCTTAGGTGTCCGTGGGCCCCCAGCAGTGCCTGGTCTATTTTAAATTTTAGGTTCAACATATAAATGAAAACATACAGTACTTATCTTTCTCTGTCTGATTTACTTTATGAAGCAAAATACCATTGCGTATATATCACAGCTTCTTTATCCATTCATCAGTTGATGGGCACTTAGGTTGCTTCCATATCTTGGCTGTTGTAAATAATGCCACTGTGAACTTTGGAGTGCATATATCTTTTTGAATTAGTATTTTTGTTTTCTTTGCATATATACACAGGAGTGGAATTTCTGGATCAGACGGTATTTGTACTTTTAATTTTTTGAGGAACCTTTTTTTTTTTTTTGAGGAATGCTGTTTTCCATAGAGGCTATACAAATTTACATTCCCACCAACAGTGTACTAGGGTTCCCTTTTCTCCACATCCTCACTAGCACTTGTTGTCTCTTGTCTTTTTTATAATAGCCATTGTAACAGGTTTAAGGTGATATCTCACTGTGGTTTTTTAAAAATTAATTAATTTTTATTGAACTATAGTTGATTTACAATGTTGTGTTAGTTTCAGGTGTACAGCAAAGTGATCCAGTTAAACATAAGTGTGTATCTATTTTTTTCAGATTCTTTTCCGTTGTAGGTTATTATAAAATATTGAGCATAATTTCCTGTGCTATACAGTAGGTCCTTGTTGGTTATCTATTTTATACATAGTAGTGTGTATATGTTAATCCCAAACTCCAAATTTATCCCTCCCCCCCACTTCCCCTTTGGTAACCACAAGTTTGTTTTCTATGTCTGTGGGTCTGTTTCTGTTTTGTAAATAAGTTCATTTGTATCACTTCTCTTGATTCCATATATAAGTGATATCACATGATATTTGTCTTTGTCTTGCTCACTTCACTTAGCATGATAATCTCTGGGTCCATCAATGTTGCCTCAAATAGCATTATTTCATTCTTTTTTATGGCTCAATAATATTCCATTGTATAAATGTCACCCTGAACATGCCCCAACTCATCACTGTGGTTTTGTTTGAATTTCTCTGATAATTACTGATGTTGAGCACCTTTTCATATATATTTCATGTTGTCTGTTTAAATATATTCTTTGGAAATGTTTATTCAGTTCCTTTGCCCGTTTTAGTTGGATTATTATTTTTGCTATTGAGTTGTATGGGTTCCATATATATTTTGAATATTAACCACTTATATATGTATTTTGCAAATATTTTCTCCCATTCAGTTGTCTGCCTTTTTATGTTTGTGATTGTTACTTTTGTCTTTTATGTTTTTGATTGTTACTCTTGCAGAAGGCTTTTAGTTTGATGTAGTTCCCATTGTTTACTTTTGATTTTGATTTTGTTGCTTTTGCTTTTATGTGTCATATCCAAATTATCACTGACAAGACCAATGTCCAGAAACTTTTTCCTCTATGTTGTCTTCTAAGAGTTTTATGGTTTCAGGTCTTAAATTTAGGTGTTTAATCCATTTGGAGTTAATTTTTTGAGTGATATAAGATAGGGGTCTAATTTCCTTCACTTGCATGTGAATATCTAATTTACTCAGCACCATTTATTGAAGAGATTATTTTTCTCCAGTGAGCATTCTTGGCTCCTTGTCAAATATTAGATGGTCATATATGATTGGGTTATTTATCAGATCTCAATTTTGTTCCGTTGGTGTATGTGTCTGTTTTTATGCTTGTGCTGTGCTGTCTTGATTACTATAGCTTTATAATATAGTTTGAAATTAAGAGGTGTGATGCCTCCAGCTTGATTCTTCGTTCTCAGGAATTCTGTGTCTATTCAAAATCTTTTGTGCTTGACAATGAATTTTAGGATTTTTTTTCTATTTATGTAAAAATTGCCATTGGAATTTTGATAGGGTTTGCATTTAATCTGTAAATGGCTTTGGGTAGTATGGACATTTTAACAATATTATTTCTCCCAGTCCATGAATACAGAATATCTTTTCACTGTTTGTGTCTCCATTTCTTTCATCAGTGTCTTACTGTTTTCAGTGTATAGCTCTTTCACGTGGTTAGATTTATTTCTAAGTATTTCTTTCTTTTTAATGCTACTGCATTTGAGATTTATTTCATTTTCAGATAATTTGTTGTTAATGTACTGAAATACTACTGATTTTAGTTTTTTCTTTCACATTCAGTTTATTTTTTTTTTTCTTGCCTGATTTCTCTGGCTAGGACTTCTAGTAAAATGTTAAATAGGAGTGGTGAGATTAGGAACCATTGTCTTTTTTCTGATCATAGAGGAAAAGCTTTCAAGCTTTTAACATTGAGTTTGATGTTAATTGTGGGTTTGGTTTATATGGCCTTTATTATATTGAGGTTCATTCTTTCTACAACCAATTTGTTGAGACTTTTATCATGAATGGATGTTGAACAAAATATTTCTTCCTAGATGGCAGGGTGGTTGTTACCTGCCCTGGGTCTATCACATTGCTTGGTGCTAGGCATCCTTTGTGTTTATATATCCTTGCATCTATTAAGATGGTTATATTATATTTGTCTTTCATTGTGGCAATGTGATGTACCACATTTATTGATTTTGCCTATGTTGAGCCATCCTTGCATCCTAGGGATGAACCCACTTCATCATGGTGTATTATTCTTTCAGTGTGCTGGTGAATTCAGTTTGTGAGTATTTTCTGAGAATTTTTGCATCTATATTCATCAGGGATATTGGCCTGTAGTGTTCTTACCTGGCTTTTGTATCAGGATAATACTGGACTTGTAAATTGAGATTGGAAGTGTTCCCTTCTCTTCAATTTTTTTGGAAGAGTTTGAGAAGATTTGGCATTAATGCTTTTGTTATTTTTTAAAATTTTTATTGGAGTATAGTTGATTTACAATGTTGTGTTTGTTTCAAGTGTACAGCAAAGTGAATCAATTATACATATACATATATCCACTCTTTTTTAGATTCCTTTCCCATCTAGGCCATTACAGAGTATTGAATAAGAGTTCCCTGTGCAATACAGTAGGTCCTTATTAGATTAATACTTCTTTAAATGTTTGTTGGAATTCACCAGTGAAACTATCTGCTCCTGTGCTTTTCTTTGTTGGAAGGATTTGATTACTAATTCAGTTTCCTTACTTGTTATTGGTCTATTTATATTATCTATTTTTCATCATTCAGTCTTGGTAAATTGTATGAGTTCTAGGAATTTACCCATTTTCTACATTATCCAGTTACGCTGACATAAAATTGTTCATAATAGTTGCTCCTGATCATTTGTATTCCTGAGGTATAAGTTCTAATGTCTTTTCTTTCATTTATAATTTTATTTATTTGGATTCTCTCTTGGTTAGTTTAGTGAAGGGTTTGACAATTTTGTTTATCTATTAAAAGAATTGACTCTTACATTTGTTAATTTTTCCTATTGATTTCTTATTTCATTTATTTCTGCTCTAATTTTTTTTTGTCTCTTCTAATTTTGGGCTTAGTTTGTTATTACTTTTCTATTTTCTTGAATTGTAAAGCCAGGTTATTTGAGATTTTTTTCATTGATGTATGTGTTTATAACTATAACCTTTCCTTTCAGAATGGCTCTAGCTGCATTCCATACATTTTGATATTTAGTGTTTCCATTTTTGTTTGTATCAATATTATTTAAATTTCTCTCTTGATTTTTTCTTTGATCCATTGGTTGTTCAGCAGCATGTTAATTTCCATGTGTTTGTGAATTTTCCAGCTTTTGGACTGTTATTACTTTCTTGTTTTATACGATTGTGGTCAGAAAAAACATACTTGGTATGATTTCAGTCTTCTTAAATCTGCTAGCATCTGTCTTTTGACGTAACCTATGATCCTACAAAAAGTTCCATGTGTACTTGAAAAGAATGTGTATTCTTTTGGTAGTGGACAGAATGTTCTGTATATGTCTTTTAGGATCATTTTAGTCTATAAGTGTTGTTCAAATCCATTCCTTATTGATTTTGTATCTTGATGATCTATACATGTTGAGAGAGGTGTATTAAAAGTCCCCAGGAGGAGCTGCAAGATGGCAGAAGAGTAAGACATGGAGATCACCTTCCTCCCCAAAAATACATCAGAAATACATCTACATGTGGAACAACGCCTACAGAACGCCTGCTGAACACTGGCAGAAGAGCTCTGACCTCCCAAAAGGCAAGAAACTCCCCACGTACCTGGATAGGGCAAAAAAAAAAAAGGGAAAAACAGAGACAAAAGAATAGGGACGGGACCTGCACCAGTGAGAGGGAGCTATGAGGGAGGAAAGGTTTCCACACACTAGGAAAGCCCCTCGTGGTTGGAGACTGCGGGTGGCAGAGGGGGGAAGCTTTGGAGCCACAGAGGAGAGTGCAGCAACAGGGGTGCAGAGGGCAAGCTGGAGAGATTCCCACACAGAGGATCGGTGCCAACCAGCACTCACCATCCCGAAGGCTTGTCTGCTCACCAGCCGGGGCGGGGGGGGGGGTCTAGAAGCTGAGGCTCGGGCTTCTGTCGGATCCCAGGGAGATGACTGGGGTTGCCTGCATGAACACAGCCTGAAGGGGGCTAGTGTGCCACAGCTAGCCGGGAGGGAGTCCAGGAAAATGTCTGGAGCTGCCGAAGAGACAAGAGACTTTTTCTTGCCTCTTTGCTTCCCGGTGTGCAAGGAGAGGTGATTAAGAGAGCCGCTTAAAGGAGCTCCAGAGACGGGCGCAAGCGGGAGCCATCAGCGCAGACACCAGAGACGGGTATAAGATGCTAATGGTGCTGCTGCAGCCACCAAGAAGCCTGTGTGCAAGCACAGGTCACTATCCACACTGTTCTGCCCGGGACCCTGTGCAGCCCGCCACTGCCAGAGTACCGTGATCCAGGGACAACTTCCCTGGGAGAACGCACAGCATGCCTCAGGCTGGTGCAACATCAGGCCTGCCTCTGCTGCTGCAGGCTCGCCCCGGACGCCGTACCTCACCCTTACCACAGCCTGAGTGAGCCAGAGCCCGCGAATCAGCTGCTCCTTCAACCCCGTCCTGTCTGAGCGAAGAACAGATGCCCTCAGGTGACCTATATGCAGATGTGGGGCCAAATCCAAAGCTGAACCCTGGGAGCTGAGCAAACAAAGAAGAGAAAGGGGAAATTTCTCCCAGCAGCCTCAGGATCACAGGTTTAAACCTCCACAATCAACTTGATGTACCCTGCATGTGTGGAATATCTGAATAGAAAAAGAATCATCCCAAATTGAAGAGGTGGACTTTGGAAGCCACTATATATATATTTTTCCCCTTTTTGTGAGTGTGTATATGTATGCTTCTGTGTTACATTTTGTCGGTATAGCTTTGCTTTTACCATTTGTCCTAGGGTTCTGTCTGTCCGTTTATCTTTTAATACTTAAAAAAAGTTTTTTCTTAATAATTATTTTTTACTTTCATAAATTTACTTTATTTTATTTAACTTATTTTATTTTACTTTATTTTACCTTCTTTTTTTTTTCTTTTGCGGTACGCGGGCCTCTCACTGTTGTGGCCTCTTCCATTGTGGAGCACAGGTTCTGGACATGCAGTCTCAGTGGGCCTAGCTGCACCGCAGCATGTGGGATCTTCCCAGACAGGGGCACGAACCCGTGTCCCCTGCATCAGCAGGGGGACTCTCAGCCACTGCGCCACCAGGGAAGCCCTTCTTCTTTCTTTATTTCTTCTTTTTGCCCTTTTATTCTGAGCCGTGTAGAGGACTGGCTCTTAGTTCTCCAGGCAGGTGTCAGGGCTGTGCCACTGAGGTGGGAGAGACAAGTTCAGGACACTGGTACACAAGAGACCACCCAGATCCACGTAATATCAAATGGTGAAAATCTCCCAGAGATCTCCATGTCAATGCCAAGACACAGCTCCACTCAATGACCAGCAAGCGACAGTGCTGGACACCGTATTCCAAACAGCTAGCAAGAGTGGAACACAAACCCATCCATTAGCACAGAGGCTGCCTAAAATCATAATAAGGCCACAGACACCCCAAAACACATCACCAGAGGTGGACCTGCCCACCAGAAAAACAAGTTCCAGCCTCATCCACCAGAACACAGGCACTAGTCCCCTCCACCAGGAATCCTACACAACCCACTGAACCAACCTTAGCCAATGGGGACAGACACCAAAAACAACAGAAACTACGAACCTGCAGCCTGTGAAAAGGAGAACCCAAACATAGTAAGATAAGCAAAATGAGAAGATAGAGAAACACACAGCAGATGAAGGAGCAAGACAAAAACCCACCAGACCTAACAAATGAAGAGGAAATAGGCAGTCTAACTGAAAAAGAATACAAAAGAATGATAGTAAAGGTGATCAAATATCTTGGAAATAGAATGGAGAAAATACAAGAAACATTTAACAAAGACCTACAAGAACTAAAGAGCAAACAAACAGAGGTGAACAACACAATAAATGAAATTAAAAATTCTCTAGAAGAGACCAATAGCAGAATAACTGAAGCAAAAGAACAGATAAGTGACCTGGAAGATAAAATAGTGGAAATACCTAGTACAGAGCATAATAAAGAAAAAAGAATGAAAATAATTGAGGCAGTCTCACAGAACTCTGGGACAACATTAAATGCACCAACATTCGAATTATAGTGGTCCCAGAAGAAGAAGAGAAAAAGAAAGGGGCTGAGAGAATATTTGAAGAGATTATAGTTGAAATCTTCCCTAATATGGGAAAGGATATAGATAATCAAGTCCAGGAAGCACAGAGAGTCGCATACAGGATAAATCCAAGGAGAAACATGCCAAAACACATATCAATCAAACTATCAAAAACTAAGTACAAAGAACAAATATTAAAAGCACCAAGGGAAAAACAACAAATAACACATAAGGAATCCCCATAAGATTAACAGCTGATCTTTCAGCAGAAACTCTGCAAGCGAGAATATATAAAGTGATGAAGGAGAAAAACCTACAACAAAGGTTATTCTACCCAGCAAGGAGCTCATTCAGATTTGACGGAGAAATTAAAAAACCTTAAGACAAGCAAATGCTAAGAGAATTCAGCACCACCAAACCAGCTTTACAACAAATGCAAAAGGAACTTCTCTAGTCAGGAAACACAAGAGAAGGAAAAGGCCTACAATGATAAACCCAAAACAATTAAGAAAATGGTAATAGGAACATACATATCGATAATTACCTTAAATGTAAAGGGATTAAATGCTCCAACCAAGAGATATAGATTGGCTGAAACAATACATAAAGAAGACCCATATATATGCTGTCTACAAGAGACGCACTTCAGACCTAGGGACACATACAGACTGAAAGTGAGGGGATGGAAAAAGATATTCCATGTAAAGAGAAATGAAAATAAAGCTGGAGTAGCATTTCTGATATCAGACGAAATAGACTTTGAAACAAAGACTATTACAAGAGACAAAGAAGGACACTACATAATGATCAAGGGATCAATCCAGGAAGATATAACAATTGAAATATTTATGCACCCAACATAGGAGCACCTCAATACATAAGGCAAGTGCTAGCAGCCATAAAAGGGGAAATCAACAGTAACACAATCATAGGAGGGAACTTTAACACCCCACTTTCACCAATGGACAGATCATCCAAAATGAAAATAAAAAAGGAAACACAAGCTTTAAATGATACATTAAACAAGGTGGATTTAATTGATATTTTTAGGACATTCCATCCAAAAACAAAAGAATACACATTATTCTCATGTGCTCGTGGAACCTTCTCCAAGATAGATCATATCTTGGGTCACAAATCAAGCCTTGGTAAGTTTAAGAAAATTGAAATTGTATTAAGTATGTTTTCTGACCACAATGCTATGAGACTAGGTATCAATTACAGGTAAAAATCTGTAAAAAATACAAACACATGGAGGCTAAACAATACACTACTTGATAACCAAGAAATCACTGAATAAATCAAAAAGGAAATTAAAAAATACCTAGAAACAAATGACAGTGAAAACATGACGACCCAAAACCTATGGGATGCAGCAGAAGCAGTTCTAAGAGGGAAGTTGTTAGCAATACAATCCTACATTAAGAACAGGAAACATCTCAAATAAACAACCTAACCTTATACCTTAAGCAATTAGAGAAAGAAGAACAAAAAAAAAAAAACCCAAAGTTAGCAGAAGGAAAGAAATCATAAAGATCAGATAAGAAATAAATGAAAAACAAATGAAGAAAATGATACCAAGATCAATAAAACTAAAACGGGGTTCTTTGCAAAGATAAAATTGATAAACCATTAGCCAGATTTATCAAGAAAGAAAGGAAGAAGACCCAAATACATAGAATTAGAAATGAAAAAGGAGAAGTAACAACTGACACTGCAGAAATAAAACAGATAATGAGAGCTCACAACAAACAACTATATGCCAATAAAATGGACAACCTGGAAGAAATAGACATATTCTTAGACATGGACAACCTTCCAAGACTGCACCAGGAAGAAATAGAAAATATGAACAGATCAATCACAAGCAGTGAATTTGAAACGGTGATTAAAAATCTTCCAACAAACAAAAGGCCAGAACCAGATGGCTTCACAGGCGAATTCTATCAAACATTTAGAGAAGAGTTAATACCTATCCTTTTCAAACTCTTCCAAAATATAGCAGAGGGAGGAATACTCCCAAACTAACTCTACGAGGCAACCATCACTCTGATACCAAAACCATACAATGATGTCACAAAGAAAGAAAACTACAGGCCAATATCACTGACGAACATAGATGCAAAAATCCTCAACAAAATACGAGCAAACAGAATCCAACAGTACATTAAAAGGATCACAGACTATGATCAAGTGGGGTTTATTCCAGGAATGCAAGGATTCTTCAATATACGTAAATTAATCAACGTGATACACCATATTAACAAATTGAAGGAGAAAAATCATATGATCATCTCAATAGATGCAGAGAAAGCTTTCGACAAAATTCAACACCGATTTATGATAAAAACCCTGCAGAAAGTAGGCATAGAGGGAACTTTCCTCAACATAATAAAGGCCATATATGACAAACCCACTGCCAACATTGTCCTCAATGGTGAAAAACTGAAACCATTTCCAGTAAGATCAGGAATAAGAAAAGGTTGCCCACTCACACGACTATTATTCAACATAGTGTTGGAAGCTTTAGCCGCAGCAATTAGAGAAGAAAAAGAAATAAAAGTAATCCAAATTGGAAAAGAAGAAGTAAATCTGTCAGTTTTGCAGATGACATGATACTATATATAGAGAATGCTAAAGATGCTACCAGAAAACTGCTAGAGCTAATCAATGAATTGGTAAAGTAGCAGGATACAAAATTAATGCACAGAAAACTCTTGCATTCCTCTACACTCATGATGAAAAGTCTGAAAGTGAAATGAATAAAAGACTCTCATTTTCCATTGCAACAAAAAGAGTAAAATATCTAGGTATAAACCTACCTAAGGAGACAAAAGACCTCTATGCAGAAACTTATAAGACACTGATGAAAGAAATTAAAGATGATACAAATAGATGGAGAGATATTCCATGTTCTTGGCTTGGAAGAATGAACACTGTGAAAATGACTCTACTACCCAATGCAATCTACAGATTCAATGTAATCCCTGTCAAATTACCACTGGCATTTTTCACAGAAGTAGAACAAAAAATTTCACAATTTGTATGGAAACACAAAAGACCCCGAATAGCGTAAGCCATCTTGACAAAGAAAAACGGAGCTAGAGGAATCAGGCTCTCTGACTTCGGAGTATACTACAAAGCTACAGTAATCAAGACAGCATGGTACTGGCACAGAAACAGAAATACAGATCAATGGAACAGGACAGAAAGCCCAGAGATAAACCCATGGACATATGGTCACCTTATCTTTGATAAAGGATGCAAGAATATACCATGGAAAAAAGACAGCCTCTTCAATAAGTGGTTCTGGCAAAACTGGACAGCTACATATAAAAGCATGAAATTAGAATACTCCATAACACCATACACAAAAATAAACTCAAAAAGGATGAAAGACCTAAATGTAAGGCCAGACACCATCAACCTCTTAGAGGAAAACATAGGCAGAACACTCTATGACTTAAATCACAGCAAGATCCTTTCTGACCCACCTCCTAGAGAAATAGAAATAAAAACAAACATAAACAAATGGGACCTAATGAAACTTAAAAGCTTTTGCATGGCAAAGGAAACCATAAACAATATGAAAAGACAACCCTCAAAATGGGAGAAAATATTTGCAAATGAAGCAACTGACAAAGGATTAATCTTCAAAATATACAAGCAGCTCTTGCAGCTCAATATCAGTGAAACAAACAATCCAATCCAAAACTGGGCGGAAGACCTAAACAGACATTTCTCTAAGGAAGATATACAGACTGCCAAGAAATACATGAAAGAATGCTCAGCATCATTAATCATTAGAGAAATACAAATCAAAACTACAATGAGATATCATCTTACACTGGTCAGAATGGCCATCATCAAAAATCTACAAACAATAAATGCTGGAGAGGGTGTGGAGAAAAAGGGACCCTCTTTCACGGTTGGTGGGAATGTTAATTGATACAGCCACTATGGAGAACAGTATGGAGGTTCCTTAGAAAGCTACAAATAGAACTACCATACGACCCAGCAATCCCACTACTGGACATATACCCTGAGAATACCATAATTCAAAAAGAATCATGTATCAAAATATTCATTGCAGCTCTATTTACAACATCCAGGACATGGAAGCAACCTAAGTGTCCATCAACAGATGAATGGATAAGTATGTGGCACATATATTCAATGGAATATTACTCAGCCATTAAAGGGAATGATGCTGAGTTTTTTGTAGTGAGGTGTATGGACCTAGAGACTGTCATATAGAGTGAAGTAATTCAGAAAGAGTAGAGCAAATACCGTATGCTAACACATATATATGGAACCTAGGGAAAAAATGTCACGTAGAACCTAGGGGCAAGACAGGAGTAAAGATGCAGACCTACTAGGGAATCGACTTGAGGATACGGGGAGGGGAAAGGGTAAGCTGTGACAATGTGAGAGAGTGGCTTGGACATATACACACTACCAAACGTAAAATAGCTAGCTAGTGGGAAGTATCCGCATAGCACAGGTAGATCCGCTTGGTGATTTGTGACCACCTAGAGAGGTGGGATAGGGAGGGTGGGAGGGAGGGAGATGCAAGAGGGAAGAGATATGGTGATGTTTGTATATGTATAGGTGATTCACAGAAACTAACACACCATTTTAAAGCAATTATGCTTCAATAAATGTGTTTGAAAACAAAAGTCCCGAACAATTATCATGTGTCTCTTTATTTCTCTTTTTAGTTCTGTTAGTAGTTGCTTTAGACATTAATGATGCTATGGTGTTGTGTGCATAAATAGTTACCTTGTTGATGGATTAACTGGTGTATTATTATATAATTACCTTCTATATCTCTTTTGAACATTTTTACCTTTAGTATAATCTGTCTGATATAAGTATAGCTACCTCTGCTTTGTTTTGGGTTTCATGTACTTTAAGTATCTTTTTCCATCCTTTCACTCTCAGTCTATGTGTGTCTTTAAAGCTAAAGTGTGTCTGTTGTAGGCAACACGTTGTTGGATCTTGTTTTGTAAGCCATTCTTTGTCTTTTGATTGGAGATTTTAATCCATTTACATTTAAAGTAAATATTGATAGGTAAGAACTTAATATTATCCTTTTGTCAGTTGCTCTCTGTTTTGTAGGTCATTTGTTTCTTGCTTCTTATCTTTCTGTCTTCTTTTTTGATTTGGTGAATTCTTGTCATGGTATGGTTTCATTCCTTTGTCATGATCTTTTGTGTTATCTGCTACAGGTTTTTCCTTTGTTATTACCATGAAGATTACATAAGGTATCTTATATTTATGACAGCCTATCTTAATCTTAATTACAACTTAACTTTAATAGCATACATAAATCCATTAACCTCTCACATGTTGTTATTGATGTTGCAATTTACATATATTTATGTTGTATGTCCAATAACAAATTATTATACATATGGTTATTTTCAATGATTTTTTTTAACTTTCAACTAGAATTGTAAGTGAATTACACACCACCATTAAAATGTAGGAGAATCTGTCTATATGTTTAACATTACCATTGAATTTTACACAAATGATTTTATGATGTTAATTAGCATAAATTTATTCCTGCTTGAAGAATGCCATTTAGCATTTTTCATAATGCAGATATAGTGGCGATAAACTCCCTCAGTTTTGATTGCTTGGGAATGTCTTTATCTCTCCTTCATTTACGAAGGAGAGCTTTGCTGGGTATAATATTCTTGGTTGACAGGGTTTTTCCAATATTTTAAATATATCATTTCACTCTCTACTGCCCCACAAGATTTCTTTTGAGGAATCTGCCAGTAGTCTTATAGGGATTCCCTTGTATGTGATGAGTTGCTTTTGTCTTGCTTTCAAAATTATATCTTTTTTTTTTTAACTTTTAACAATTGAATTATAATGTGTCTCAGTGTAGCCTTTTTTTGGTTCAACTTATTTGGGGCCTTCAATGCTCATGAATCAGGATGTCCATCTCTATTCTCATGTTTGTGAAGTTTTCAGCCATTATTGCTTTAAATATACTTTTTATCCTTTGTCTTCTCTTTTCTTACTGGCATTCCCATAATTCACATATTGTTTCTGCTGATGTCCCATAAGTCTTATAGTCTTTCTTCACACTTTCTTTCCTTCTTTCTTTTTCTTTCTTTCTTCCTTCCTTCCTCCCTTCCTTCCTTCCTTCCTTCCTTCCTTCCTTCCTTCCTTCCTTCCTTCCTTCCTTCCTTCCTTCCTTCCTTCCTTCCTTCCTTCCTTCCTTCCTTCCTTCCTTCCTTCCTTCCTTCCTTCCTTCCTTCCTTCTCCTTTACCTTTTGGCTTCTCTAACCAAATAGTTTCAAATACCTATCTTCTAATTTCCTGGTTCCTTTTTCAGATTCGCTGAAGCTGTTACTGAAGATTTCTATTGAATTCTTCGTTTCAGTCATTGTATTCTTTAGCTCTAGGATTTGTTTGAGATTTTTATTGTTTCTATTTCTTTGTGGAACTTCTACTTCTTTTAAAAAATATCTTTATTGGAGTATAATTGTTTTACAAAGTTCTGTTAGTTTCTGCTCTACAACAAAGTGAATCAGCTATATGTATACATATATCCCCATATCCCCTACCTCTTGAGTCTCCCTCCAACACTCCTATCGCACCCCTCTAGGTCATCACAAAACATTGAGCTGATCTGCCTCTGCTATGCAACAGCTTCCCACTCACTATCTATTTTACATTTGGTAGTGTATATATGTCATTACTACTCTGTCAATTCATCCCAGCTTCCCCGTCCCCCACTGTGTCCTCAAGTCTGTTATCTACGTCTGCATATTTTTTCCTTCCTTGCCACTGGGTTCATCAGTACCATTTTTTTAGATTCCATATATACACGTTAGCATATGGTATTTGTTTTTCTCTTTCCGACTTACTTCGCTCTATGGCAGACTCTAGGTGTATTCACCTCAGTTCAAATAGGTGAATTTCGTTCCTTTTTATGGCTCAGTAATATTCCATTGTGTATATGTGCCACATCTTCTTTATCCATTAATCTGTCATTGGATATTTAGGTTGCTTCCATATCCTGGTTATTGTAAATAGTGCTTCAGTGAACATTGGGATATATATATCATTTTGAATTATGGTTTTCTCAGGGTATATGCCCAGTAGTGGGATTGCTGGGTCATATGGTAGTTATATTTTTAGTTTTTTACAGAACCTCCATACTGTTCTCCATAGTGGCTGTATGATTTTACATTCCCACCAACAGTACAGGAGGGTCTCTTTCCTCCACACCCTCTCCAGCATTTATTGTTCCTAGATTTTTTGATGACAGCCATTCTGACTGATGTGAGGTGATACCTCATTGTGGTCTTGATTTCCATTTCTGTAAAGATTAGTAACGCTCAGCATCTTTTCATCTGTTTGTTGGCAATATGTGTGTCTTCTTTGGAGAAATGTCTATTTAGGTCTTCCACCCAATTTTGGATTGGGTTGTTTGTTTTTTTGATATTGAGCTGCATGAGCTGCTTGAATATTTTGGAGATTAATCCTTTGTCAGTTGCTCCATTTGTAAATATTTTCTTCCATTCTGAGAGTATCTTTTTGTCTTGTTTATGGTTTCTTTTGCTGTGCAAAAGCTTTTAAGTTTCATTAGGACCCATTTGTTTATTTTTGTTTTTATTTCCATTACTCTAGGAGGTGGGTCAGAAAGGATCTTGCTGTGATTTAAGTCATAGAGTGTTCTGCCTATGTTTTCCTCTAAGAGGTTTAGAGTGTCCCACCTTAACTTTAGGTCTTTAATCCATTTTGAGTTTATTTTTGTGTATGGTGACAGGAAGTGTTATAATTTCTTCCTTTTACATGTAGCTGTCCAGTTTTACCAGCACCAGTTGTTGAAGAGGTTGTCTTTTTTCCATCGTATATTCTTGCCTGTTTGTCAAAGATAAGGTGGCCATATGTGCTTGGGTTTCTCTCTGGGCTTTCCAACCTGTTCCATTGATCTATATTTCTGTTTTTGTGCCAGTACTATGCTGTCTTAATTACTCCAGCTTTGTAGTATAGTCTGTAGTCAGAGAGCCTGATTCGTCCTGCTCTGTTTTTCTTTCTCAATATTGCTTTGGTTATTCGGGGTCCTTTGTATTTCTGTACAAAGTTATAAATTTTTTAAATCAAGCTCTGTGAAAAATACCATTGGTAATTTGATAGAGATTACACTGAATCTGTAGATTGCTTTGGGTAATATAGTCATTCTCACAATATTGATTCTTACAATCCAAGAACACTATCTTTCCATCTGTTTGTATTGTATTTGATTTCTGTCATCAGTGTCTTATAGTTTTCTGCATACAGGTCTTTTGCCTCCTTAGGTAGGTTTATAACTACATATTTTATTCTTTTTGTTGCAATTGTAAATGGGACTGTTTTCATAATTTCTCTTTCAGATTTTTCATCCTTAATGTACAGGAATGCTAGAGATTTCTGTGCATTAATTTTGTATCCTGCTAGTTTACTGAATTCTTTGACTAGCTCTAGTAGTTTTCTGGTGGCATCTTTAGAATTTTCTATGTATAGTGTCATGTCATCTGCAAACAGTGACAGTTTTACTTCTTCTTTTGAAATTTGGATTCCATTTATTTCTTTTTCTTTTCTGATTGCTGTGGCAAAAACTTCCAAAACTATGTTGAATAATAATGGTGAGAGTGGGAACCCTTGTCTTGTGCTTGATCTTAGAGGAAATGCTTTCAGTTTTTCACCATTGAGAATGATGTTGGTTGTAAGTTCGTCATATATGGCCAATATTATGTTGAGGTAGGTTCCCTCTATGCCAACTTTTTGGAGAGTTCCTATCATAAATGTGTGTTGAATTTTGTCAAAAGATTTTTCTGCATCTATTTTGATGATCATGTAGTTTTTATCCTTCAATTGTTTAATATGATGTATCACATTGATTTATTGGCATATATTAAAGGATCCTTGCATTCCTGGGATATATCCCACTTGATCTTGGTGTATGATCCTTTTAATGTGCTGTTGGATTCTGTTTGCTAGTATTTTGTGGAGGATTTTTGCGTCTATGTTCATCAGTGATACTGTCCTATAATTTTCTTTTTTGGGGGGCATCTTTGTCTGGTTTTGGTATCAGGCTGATTCTGGCCTCATAGAATGAATTTCAGAGTGTTCCTTTCTTTGTGTATTTTGGAAGAGTTTGAAAATGATGGGTCTTACCTCTTCTCTAAATGTTTGACACAATTCACCTTTGATGCCATCTGGCTCTGGGATTTTGTTTGTTGGAAGGTTTTTAATCAGTTTCAATTTCACTGCTGGTCATTGGTTTGTTCACATTTTCTGTTTCTTCCTGGTTCAGTCTTGGGAGTTTGTAGTTTTCTAAGAATTTGTCCGTTTCTTCCAGGTGCCCATTTTATTGGCATATAGTTGCTTGTAGTAGTCTCTCATGATCCTTTGCATTTCTGTGGTGTCTGTTGTTACTTCTCCTTTTTCTTTTATAGTTCTATTGACTTGAGTCTTCTCCCTTCTTTTCTTGATGAGTCTGGTTAATGGTTAATTAATTTTCTTTATCTTCTCAAAGAACCAGCTTTTATTTTTATTGATCTTTACTGTTGTTTCCTTCATTTCTTTTTCAGTTTTTTTCTGATCTGATCTTTATGATTTCTGTCCTTCTGCTAACTTCAGGGGTTTTTGTTGTTCTTCTTCTTCTTTCTCTAATTACTTTATGTGTAAAGGTAGGTTGTTTTTTTGAGATTTTTGTTGTTTCACGAGGTAGGATCTTATTGCTGTAAACTTCCCTCTTTGTACTGCTTTTGCTGCATCTCATACGCTTTGGGTTGTCGTGTTTTCATTGTCATTTGTTTCTAGGTATTTTTTGATTTCCTCTTGGATTTCTTCAGTGATCTCTTGATTATTTAGTAGTATATTGTTTAGCCTCCATGTGTTTGTACATTTTACAGATTTTTCCCTGTAATTGATATCTAGTCTCATAGTATTGTGGTTGGAAAAGGTGCTTTATATGATTTCAATTTTCTTAAGTTTACCGAGGCTTGATGTGTGACCCAAGATTTGAGAACAAAGTGTATTCTGTTGTTTTCTGATGGAACGTCCTATAAATATCAGTTAAGTCAACCTGGTCTCATGTGCCATTTAAAGCTTGAGTTTATTTATTTTCTGTTTGGATGATCTGTCCATTTGTGTAAGTGGAGGGTTAAAGTCTCCTATTATTATTGTGTTATTGTCGATTTCCCCTTTTATGGCTGTTAGCATTTGCCTTATGTATTGATGTGCTCTTATGTAGGGTGCATAAATATTTTCAATTGTTATATCTTCTTCTTGGATTGATCTCTTGATCATTATGTCATGTCCTTCTTTGCCTCTTGTAATAGTGTTTATTTTAAAGTCTATTTTGTCTGATATGAGAATTGCTACTCCAGGTTTCTTTTTATTTCCATTTGTATGGAATATCTTTTTCCATCTCCTCACTTTCAGTTTGTATGTGTCCCTAGTTCTAAAGTGGTGTCTTCTAGATAGCATATATACGTGTCTTGTTTTGGTATCCTTTCAGCCGGTCTATTTCTTATGGCCGGAGCATTTAATGCATTTACATTTAAGGTAATTATTGACATGTATGTTCTTATTACCATTTTCTTAATTGTTTGTTATTGTAGGTCTTTTCCATCTTTTGTGTTTCTTGTGTATAGAAGTTCCTTTAGCATTTGTTGTAAAGCTGGTTTGGTGACACTAAATTCTCTTAACTTTTGCTTGTCTGTAAAGCTTTTGATTTCTCCATCTAATGTGAATGAGATCCTTGCTGGTTAGAGTAATCTTGGTTGTAAGTTTTTCCCTTTCATCACTCTAAATATATTCTGCCACTCCCTTCAGGCCTGCAGAGTTGCTGGTGAAAAAATCTGCTGTTAAACTTATGGGGATTCCCTTCTATGTTATTTATTGCTTTTCCCTTGCTGCTTTTAATATTTTTTCTTTGTGTTTAATTTTTGTTAGTTTGATTAATTTGTGTTTCTGCGTGTTTCTCCTAGGGTTTATCCTGTATGGGTCTCTCTGCACTTCATGGAACTGATTGACTCTTTCCTTTCCCATATTGGGTAGTTTTGACTCTAATCTCTTCAAACATTTTCTCAGACCCTTTCTTTTTTTCTTCTTCTGGGAAGCCTATAGTTTGAATGTTGTTGTGCTTAATGTTATCCCAGAGGTCCTCAGACTGTCCTCAATTGTTTCCATTCTTTTTTCTTTATTCTACTATGCAGCAGTTATTTCCACCATTCTATCTTCCAGCTTACTTCTCTGCTCTTCTGTGCCAGTTATTCTGCTATTGATTCCTTTTAGAATATTTTAAATTTCAGTTTTTGTGTTCTTCATTACTGTTTGTTTGTTCTTTAATTCTCTAGGTCTTTGTTAATTGTTTCTTTTTCCAAGATTTTGGATCATCTTTACTATCATTACTTTGAATTCTTTTTCAGGTAGTTTGTCTATTTCCTCTTCATTTTATTGGTCTTGTGGGTTTTTATCTTGCTACTTTTTTTGCACGATATTTCTGTGTCTTCTCATTTTGTCTAACTTATAGTATTTGATATGTACTTTCCCTAGGCTGCAGGGTCATAGTTCCTCTTGTTTCTGTTCTCTGCCCCCCCATGAAGTTAGTCCAGTGGCTTGTGTAGGCTTCTTGATGGGAGGGACTGGTGCCTGCATTCTGGTGTGTGGAGCTGAGTCTTTTCCCTCTGATGAGCAGAGCCATTTCAGGTGGTGTGTTTGGAGTGTCTGTGAGCTTAGTATGACTTTAGGTAGTCTGTGTGTTGATGGGTGGTTTTGTGTTCCTTTCTTGTTTGTTGTGTCATGTGAGGCATCCAGCACTGGGAGCTGCAGGCAGTTGGGTGGAGCCTGGTCTTGTATTCATATAGAGGCCTCTGTGAGTGCTCTCAGTGATTAATCTTCCCAGGGCCAGGAACTCTGTAATGGTCCAGTGTCCTGGACTCAGTGTTCCCAATCCAGAGCCTCAGGCCCGACTTCTTGTCAGGGAACCAAGACACCACAAGTCACTCATCCTGGCAATAATGGGGATTAAAAAAAAAGACTAACAAAGCTCCAGACAAATGGTAAAAAGTAAAGTCACAAAAACAGAAACGAGGAAACATGCACACACACAGAAGAAACAAAAACAGAATCAAATAAAACAAAAAGCAAGAGAACAAACAGAGAAAGAAAAGAACCCAAGAACGAAATCACACAATTAAAAGGAAAACTAACAAAAATGCAAAACCAGAAAGGAAAACCAAAGCAGAGTGCCAAGTGAAGAATTTAGCAAACAAAGAAACTGACAAAAGTGATAGAAAAAGACAAAGTATAAAAAGACAGAACAACTGAAAAGCAACTTAGCAAAAGAAATATAAAAAAATAAAATTAAAATATATTAAAGAAAAAAAAGACAAAACTCCACACAAATGGTAGAAAAAAATCAGGCAAACAGAAACAGAAACAAAGAAACACACACACGCAAAAGAAACAAAAACAGAACCAAATAAAACAAAAAGCAAGAGTACAACCAGAGAAACAGAAGAACCCAAAAACGAAATCAAACAATTAGAATCAAAACTAAGAAAAACACAAAACCTAAAACCAAAACCACAGCAGTGTGCCAACTGAACAATAAATCAGTGAAAGAGAACAAACTGATAGAAATGATTTTAAAAAAGGGACAAAACAGAACAACAGAAGAGCAAATTAGAAATGGAAATATAAAAAAATGTAAAAAATATATTAAAGAAAAAAAGAACAAAATAAGGGAAAGGAACACAGAAGAACAGAAAAGCAAAGCAATATATATATATATATATATGTATATATAAAACTAAAAAATAAAAATATGTTATATAACATAAATATCCCAAAAGAGTGAAAAAAACTAAAACAATAAAAACAAACAAGGAAAAAAAGCCAGAACCAACAAGAGAATGAATCAAAACATAATAAAAATATTAGTAATATTTATTTTTCCCTGGGGACTCTGCTGTAAGTGTCCTTGCAAACGCCATGAGCCACAGCCCACCTCCACCTCCCCAAGAGGCCCTGCTCTGCCTCTGGGCTGGTCTCTGGACCTACTGTGTGCCCTGTGGGGACCACTCAGACTCTGATCTGTCCCAATTCCTGCATGTGCTTGCCCCCAAAGTCCAAAGATGCCAGAGCTAGACCATTTTCATTTGTGGGAACACTCACTGTCTACTCAGATATTCCATAGATGCAGGGTCTAAGTAGCTGATCACAGGGGTTAATTTGTAGCTTGTAGAGGTGATGGAAAGATATTCAATTCTCTTCCTTAGTTGCCCCATCCCTGGGGTTCAGCTTTGGTTTTTTCCCCACCTCTGCATGTGGTCCAGCCACAAGAGTCTGGTCCTGAGGCTGCCTTGGAGCTCTTGGGTCTGCCTCAGTGAGGACAGGGTGCAGAGGTGGTATGACCGCTTGGATCTCGGGAGCCCCAGTGGCACCAAATGTGCAGGGAAGCTCGCGGCCATGGTGCAAGTGATATGGCCCTAGTGAGGGCCTGTTCTGGCGCCTGGCCTAAGGCACGTAAGGGCCAGCCTTGGTGGGGCTTTTTCTGGTGCCCGGTAGCAGATTCTTGAGGGCCAGCCCTGAGAGGTCTTCTTTTATTGTCATTGGCAGGCACTGGTGTGTTGGGAGAGAGAGGCTACAATAGTGGCTCCTCCCCCTTTGTGTGACTCAGCAGTAGCACCCTTCTTCCATGGCAGTCTGATCTTCCTCCATAGGCATTCCCTGCTGCGGATTTCCTCCCTACCATCCCCTCAGTCCATCTCCCCACAGCCAACAACAGTTCTCACCCCAGGCCTGTTCTCCAATCTCCACACTCCAGCCCCCAGCCCCCTTACACACCTGTGATCTCATGTCCCAGTCCGGGACATGTAGGGCTTCAGTATGAACCGTGTGTGTAATTCTCACTCTGTTCTGTCTGCCACAGATCTGCCACTTCACCCTCTTACAACAGCATCTAATGCTTCCCTTCTGTCCCAATCGATTTCCTCTTCAGAGAGGAGGTTTCCCTGTTGGAGAGGGGCTTTCCCTGAATTTGGGAATCTCTCCTCTGCTTCAGCTCCTCGACCCTGGGGTGCAGGTCCCATCCTGCTTCCTCTCCTCCTCCTCCCTTCTTTTTTTCATCCTACCCAGTTATGTAGGGATCTTTATAGTCCTTTCTGGTGTCTGAGGTCTTCTGCTAGTGTTCAGCTGGTGTTCTGCGAGAATTGTTGCATCTATAGATGAATTCCTGATGCATCCATAGAGAGAGATGAACTCCACGTCCTCCTACTCCTCTGCCATCTTAACTCTCTAGAACTTCTGCTTCTTTTCTTACATTTTCCCCCTAATTTTGTTTAGTTGTGTGTTCTTGTGTTTTACTAAACTTTCTTAGGAGGATCATTTTAGATTTTTGGTCACACAGTTTATAGATCTCCGTTTATTTAGTGTCAGTTATTGGAGCTTTATTTGTTTTTGTTTTTGTTTTGGTGGTGTCATTTTTACCAGATTCTTTGTGATACTGATTCCTTGAGTTAGTATCTGTGCATTTAAGTGATCTCCTTCTCTAGACTTTATAACTTCATTTCATCAGATTCACCAGCCATCTCAGCTTGGGGTTCTGGATGGCCAGATGGTAGCATCCTTGGGCAAGTGGGGCTTGTTGCCAGGGTCCGTTTGGGTGAGGCCACTGCCTATGTTCTGATGTCAAGGGTCTTGCTGATGGCTAGGAACATTTACATATGTCTGCTGCTTAGTTTACTGCCCAAGCATGGCTGTAGGATTGGCTCCACAGTTGCTTGGATTTTTTGGTCAGGATTCCTAGTTGAGTGAGAATGGATGCTATACTGAGCACTTGGGCAGGGCTTCACACTTGTTTCCTTGCCCAGGAAGGGCTGTAGAATAGACTCCACTGTCATTTATGGTTGAATGACTGGTGACCCAAATCAGGCAGAACTACCACCAAGCTCCCTGGACCGGTGGCACCACCAATTCAGTTCTGCACATTGACAGAGCCACTGGCTTGGCTGTCTGCTTGTGTTTTTTTTAAGCAGGACTGTGGGATAGGCTTTGCAGCTTCCCAGTTGCTCTGGTTAGGCTTCTGGATTGAGCATATCTGGGTGCTATATTCAGTCATTGGTAGTGCATCAGATTTCCTTCCCAGCCAAAGCATGGCTATATAACATGCACCATGGCCAGTACAGATTATTGTCTGGGGACTCAAATCCAGCTAGCTCTCTGATAGATAGGGCCCCTGGCTCAGCTCTGCAAACAAGCAGAGCTTCTGGCTGAACTGTCTGCTCAGATACCACAGCAAGTCGGGCTGTAGGGTGGGCTACACAGCCTCCCAGGTGTTGTGGTTAGGCTTCCTGTTTGGATTGGACTAAGGGTATTCTTAACTGTAGGGGGGCCGTGATACTTCTTCTCTGCCAAGGCAGGATGGCAACACAGGCTCCAAGGCTGACACAGCTCATTGGCTGGGGACCTGAGTCAGGCATAACTCTCTACTGAGTTCCCTGTCCAGATAAATTTCCTGGCTCAGATGGATAGAGCAGGTGGATAGAGCCACTGGCTGGACTCTCTGCTCAGGTGCTACTTTCATCAAGACTTTTGGGTGGACCACATAGCCTCCCAGGTGCTCTGACAAGGCCACAATGCTAGGCTGGTCTAGGGGCTATATTCGGCAGTAGGCAGCCCTTCACATTCACTTACCTGCCAAAGCAAGCCTCATAATATGATCCATGGCTGATAAGGTTTGCTGGTTGTGGAGCCAAAACCGGTAGAATTGCCCCTGAAACTTCCTGGCCAGAAAGGGCCACTGGCTTGACTTTGCAGATTGAGAGAGCTACTGGCTGGGCTCTCTGCTCAGGTACTGCTGTGAGCAGGGCTGTAGGGTAGGTCACACAGCTTCCCAGGTGCTCTTTTTAGGCGTACTGTATGGGCAGGACTGGAGATTATATTCAGCAGTAAGTGGTACTTCAAATTTCCTTCCCTGCCTGTGTTGGATAGTAGAACAGTTTCCAAGGTGTGTACAGCTAATTGGCTATTGACTCATCAGGCAGAAATCTACACTGAGCTTCCTTGCCAGATGGGGCCACCAGCTTGACTCTGCAGATGGACAGGGCCGCTGGTTCATATCTCTACTTGAGTGCTGCTGTGAGGAGGAGCTCAGTCTGCCAAGATCCCAGTGCTTGTTTCTGCAAACCATTTATCTGTTCCAATCTGATCTGCAGTGGTCAAGCCCTAGAGAATCCTCTTGTGATTCCTGTAAGGTGAGACCCACTTGGGCCTTCTGGAAAGCATTCTGTAATATTAGTGGAGCTGGATGTTTACCTTGGGTTCTTTTGTTCCCATTGGAAAAATGTAGGATTGGGGGGCCCTCTCAGCTCGAGGAGGGGCAGTGTGGTCATCATGTAGCCATTCCTCTTACCTTTCTAACGTGTTCTTTTTCAGACTCTGCAATCAGAAGGTGTGCTTCATCCTCACCTCCATGTTCTGGGATTTTTGCAGTGGTGTCTTTTCTATAGATAGTTGCTGGTTGATCTTCTTGTGAAGGGGACTGAAATAGGGAATGATTATATCACCGTCTTAGTGATGTCATTATCCTAATATATTTTGAAATCAGGAAGTGTGATGCCTCCAACTTTGTTCTTTCTCAGGATTGATTTAGCTATTCATGGTCTTTTGTGATTCTATATAAATTGCAGAATTGTTTTTTCTGTTTCTGTAAAAATGCCATTGGAAATTTGATAGGATTTCATTGAATATTTAGCTCATTTGGGGTAGTATGGGCATTTTAACAATGTTTAGTCTCCTACCCATGAATATGGGATGTGATTCCAGTTGTTTTTGTCTTTCTTATTTTCTTTTATCAGTGTTTTATAATTTTCAGCGTAGACGTCTTTCACCTCCTTAGTTAAGATTATTCCTAAGCATTCATACTTTTTGGTGCTGTTTTAAATGGGATTGTTTTCCTAAGTTCCTTTTCCAGATACTTTGTTGTTAGTGTATAGAAAGACAGCTGACTTTTATATGCTGATTTTTTTTATCCTGCAAATTTACTGAATTAGTTGATCAGTTCTAACAGTTTTTTTAATGGAGTCTTCTGGGTTTTTTTACATATAAGATCATGTCATATGCAAACAAAGATAATTTTACTTCTCTCTTTCCAATTTCAGTACCTTTCATTTCTTTTACCTTTCCTAATTGCTAAGGCTTGCAGTGCAATGTTAGAGATGGCAAGAGTGAGCATCCTTACCTTGTTCCTGATTTTAGAAGAAAAGTTTATAGTTTTTCACCATTGAGTATGATGCTCAGTGGGCTTATACGGCTTTTATTACATTGAGTTATTTTCCTTCTACTTCTGGTTTGTTGAGAGTTTTTTTTTTTTCATAGAAGTGTGTTGAATATCATCAAATGTTTTTTTCATCTGTTGAGATTATGTGATCTTTATCCTTCATTCTTTTGATATGCTTATCACATTCATTGATTTTCCTATATCAAATGATCCTTGCAACCCATGGGTAAATCTCATTTATCATGGTGTATGGTCCTTTTAATATGCTGTTGGATTCAGTTTGCTATTATTTTGTTCAGGATTTTTGCACCTATATTTATCAGAGATATTGGCCTGTAGTTTTCTTGTGATGTATTTGATATCAGGATAATGCTGGCTTTAGAAAATGAGTTTGTAAGTGTTCCCTGCTCCTTAATTTTTGCAAGAGTTTAAGGATTGCATTAATTCTTCCTTAATTACTTGGCAGAATTCATGAGTTAATCCATCTGGTCCTGGGATTTTCTTTGTTGGGAGTATTTCATTACTAATTCAATCTCCATACTACTTATGAATATGTTCAAGCTTTCTATTCCTTCATGATTTAGTAATGATAGATAATATGTGTCTAGGAATTTATCCATTTCATCTAGGTTATCGAATTTGTTGGTGTATACATTTTCATAATAGTCTAATTCTTTTTATTTCTGTTGCATCAGTTGTAATGTCTGTTCTTTATTTTCTGATTTTATTTATTTTAGTCTTCTCTTTTTCTTCATAGTCAGTCTAGGTAAGGTTTTGTCAAGTTTGTTTTCTTTTCAAAAACCCAAATTTAGTTTTGATTTTTCTATTGTTTTGTAATTTCTATTTACTTTGTATCTGCTCTAATCCTTCTTATTTCCTTCCTTCTACTAATATGTGGTTTAGTTTCTTTTTGAGCTCCTTGAGTACAAAGTTTGTTTGTTTATCTGGATCTTTCTTATTTTCTTGTGTATGCATTTATTGCTATGGACTTCTCTCTTCAGATTTTGCTAAGGTTTACCAATTTTACTGATGTTTTCAGAGAATGAGATATTTGTTTCATTGAATTTTCTCTAATAATTTTATCTTTTTAAGTTCCTTGATGTCTGTGCTTATGTTTACACTTTTCTTTTTTATGCTTCCTTCTTCAAATTTATTTTGGTGTTTTGTTTCCTAGGTTATAGATGTGGGAGATTAGATAATTGACTTGACATTTTCTTCCCTTTTTAGATTAGATTTTTTTCACTGTTTATTGAGTGTACAATATTTACTGTACATTCATTTTACAATGATGTACAATATTATATGTTACACTGTACAGCACAGTGATTCACAATTTTTTAAATTATTTTTTTAACATCTTTGTTGGAGTATAATTGCTTTACATTGTTGTGTTAGTTTCTGCTGTATAACGAAGTGAATCAGCTATACGTATCCATACATCCCCATATCTCCTCCCTCTTGCATTTCCCTCCCACCCACCCTATCCCATGCCTTTAGGTGGTCACAAAGCACCAAACTGATCTCCCTGTGCTATGCAACTGCTTCCCACTAGCTATCTATTTTACATTTGGTAGTGTATATATGTCAATGCCACTCTCTCACTTTGCCCCAGCTTACCCTTCCCCCTCCCCGTGTCCTCAAGTCCATTCTCTACATCTGCGTCTTTATTCCTGTCCTGCCCCTAGGTTCTTCAGAGCCTTTTTTTTTAGACTCCATATATATGTGTTAGCATATGGTATTTGTTTTTCTCTTTCTGACTTACTTCACTCTGTATGACAGATTCTAAGTCCATCCACCTCACTACAAATAACTCAATTGCGTTTCTTTTTATGGCTGAGTAATATTCCATTGTATATATGTGCCACATCTTTTTAATCCATTCATCCATTGATGGACACTTAGGTTGCTTCCATTTCCAGGCTATTGTAAATAGTGCTGCAATGAACATTATGGTACTTGACTCTTTTTGAATTATGGTTTTCTTAGGGTATATGCCCAGTAGTGGGATTGCTGGGTCATATGGTAGTTCTATTTTTAGTTTTTTAAGGAACCTCCATACTGTTCTCCATAGTGGCTGTATCGATTTACATTCCCACCAACAGTGCAAGAGGGTTCCCTTTTCTCCACACCCTCTCCAGCATTTATTGTTTGTAGATTTTTTGATGATGGCCATTCTGACTGGTGTGAGGTGATACCTCATTGTAGTTTTGATTTGCATTTCTCTAATGATTAGTGATGTTGAGCATCCTTTCATGTGTTTGTTGTCAATCAGTTCTTTTAAATAATTTGAAGTTTGCCTTTGGACTAAGGTATGGTCTACCTTGGCATGTTTTCTTGGCAACTCAAAAGAATGTGCAGTGTTCTGAATGCATGTGAATTAATTCTCGTTAGTTGATAGACTTTTTTTTTTTGCTTTCTTCTATATCCTGGTTTGTTTTCTATCTCACTTGTTGCAAGAGGAGTGTTAAACTTTTGAATTAATTGTGGATTTGTCTATTTCTCATTTCAGATTTCTTAGTATTTCCTTCACATATTTTGAAGCACTTTTTTTTGGTGCATTGATATTTAGTGCTGCTGTGTCTTGTTGACAAATTGGCCTTATTATGACTACATAATTTTCTTTTTTGCCTCTGATATTTTCTTTGCTATGATATCTGCTTCAGCTGACATCAAACCCAGACACTTCTGCTTTCCCTTCAATAATGTTTGCATGTTATATTATTTTTTTCCATCCTTTTACTTTCAACTTGCCTATATTTGAGGTGATTTTCTTGTAGACTACGGATAGTTGGGCCATATTTTTAGAATTTATTTTTTTATTGAGGCAACATTGGTTTATAACATTATATGAGTTTCAGGTATACAACATCATATTCTACTTCTATATACACTACAGCTTCCTCACCACCAATAATTTAGTTTCAATTCATCACCACACACCAATTTTGCCCTATTCCCTTTCCCCTTCACTACTGGTAACCACTACTGTCTTCCCTGCATCTATATATTTGTTTTTGTTTGTTCATTTATTTTGCTCTTTGATTGTCTTTTTGTATTTCATATATGAGTGTGTGTGTAAAATCATATGGTGTTTGTCTTTCTCTAGCTGACATATTTATCTTTTGTTCTTGGCATAACACCTTCAAGGTACATCCATATTGTTGCAGTTGGCAAGATTTCATCTTTTTATGGTTGAGTAGTATTCCATTGTGTGTGTGTGTGTGTGTATCTTATATTTTCTTTATCCATTCATCTGTTGATGGGTACTTAGATTGTTTCCATTGTAAATGATGCTTCAATGAACATAAGGTTGCATATATCTTTTAGAAATTGTGTTTTCATATTCTTTGGATAAAACAGATAAGTGAGATAGCTGGATAATATAGTAGTTCTATTCTTAGTTTGTTGAGGAATCTCCATAGTGTTTTCCTTAATGGTTCCACCAATTTACATTCCCACCAATCGTTCATGAGAGTTCCCTTTTCCTGAAGCCTCTCCATCACTTGTTATTTGTTGACTTTTTGGTAATAGCCATTCTGAGCGGTGTAAGGTGATATCACATTGTGGTTTTCATATGCATTTTTTGACGTTGAGCATCTTTTCATGTGCCTGTTGGCCACCTGTATGTCTTCTTTGGAAAACTATCTATTTAGGTGCTCTGCCCATTTTTAAATTGGGTTGTCTGGTTTGTTGTTTTTTTGATGTTGACTTGTATGAATGCTTTGTATGTTTAGATACTTACCCCTTTTTGGATATATGATTTGCAAATAATTTCTCCCATTCAGTGGGCAGCCTTTTCATTTTGTTGACAGTTTCCATCACTTTGCAAACACTTCTTAGTTTGATGTAGTACCATTTGTTTATTTGTGGTTTTGTTTCCCTTGTCTGAGGAGACATATTCAGAAAGATATTGCTAAGACCGATATCAAAGATTATACAGCATATGTTTTCTTCTAGGAGTTTTATGGTTTCAGGTCTTATTTTAAGTCTAATTAATTTCAATTGAGTTTTATGTATGGTGTAAGATAGTAGTTTAATTTAATTTTTTTGCATGTGACCATCCACTTTTCCTAACACTATTTATTGAAGAGACTATGCTGTTTCCACTGTATGGTCTTTGCTCCTTTGTCATAATTTAATTGTCCATATAGGAGTGAATTTATTTCTGGGATCTCTGTTCTATTCCATTGATCTATGCTTCTTTTTTTTCTACCAATAACATCCTGGTTTGATTGCTTTAGCTTTGTTATATAGTTTGAAATCAGGGAGGGTGATAACTCCACACATGTTCTTTTTTCTCAAGATTTCTTTGGCTGTTCAAGGTCTTTTGGGGTTCATAAAAGTTTTAGCATTTTTAGTTCTATTTCTCTGAAAAAAGGTCCTCAATCTGTAGATTGCATTATATAATATGAACATTTTAATAATGTTAATTCTTCTAATCCATAAGCATGAATTATCTTTTTATTTTGTTGTGTATTCTTCAGTTTCATTCAACAATGCCTTATAGTTTTCAGTGTATGTTTTTCACCTCTTGGTTAAATTTGCTCCTAGGTATTTTATTCTTTTTGGTGTAATTTTAAATGGTATTGTTTATTTCATTTTCTGCTAGAGATGATCAAATGTTTTTGTCCTTCATTTTGTGAAAATTTTGCATTATGTTGATTGATTTGCTCCCTTGAACCATTCTTGCATCCCTGGAATAAATTCAACTTGATATAGTGTATGATGCTTATGATATATTGCTCTATTTGGTTTGATAATATATTTTTGAGGAATTTTACATCTATGTTAATCAGGGATATTGGCTTGTAATTTTCTTTCTTTGTGTGTTGTCTTTGATTTTGCTATCAATGTAATGTTAGCCTCATAAAATAAGTTAGGAAACATTCCCTCTTCTTCAATTTTTTGGAAGTTTCAGGATTATAGGTATTAAATCTTCTTTGAATGTCTAGAAGAATTCACCTCTGATGGTGTCTGGTCTTGGGCTTTTGTTTTGGGGGAGGTTTTGATTACTATTTCAATATCTTAACTAGAATTTGGTTTATTCAGTGTTTCTCTGTCTTATGATTCAGTACTCAAAGGTTGTATAATTCCAAGAATTTGTCCATTTCTAGGTTGACATATAGCTGTTCATAACATTCTCTTTTAATTAGTTTATTTTTTGGTATCCAGTGTTATTTCTCCTCTTTTCTTTTTCATTGTTTTTATCACAGACTTTTCTCTTTTTTTCTTAGTGAGATTATTCATTCTATTTATTTTTTCAGTGAATCATCTTTTAGTTTCACTGATCTTTTCTATTGTCTTTTTAGTCTCTATTTCATTTACTTTCATTCTGATCTTTATTATTTCTGTCAACTGAAAAAAATGCACAACCTAAAAGTTACAAGTTGTGTTTTATTTGGGGATCTTACTGAGCCCAGGATACTGCCTCTAAGGTAGCTCAGAGGAACTGCTCTGAAGAGGTAAGGGTATGAGGGGTTTTTTGCTGGAAAAAACATGTAGTCAAACATCAAAAGGTTACTGATAATCATAAAGAACAGACATCTCAAGTAAATGAGTTTAATGCTTTCCTATGTATAGGAAGATGCAAGAACCTGGGTTCATTGATATTATTCCTTAGATATGCATCTTAATTATCTAGGGCCAGTATCCAAAGCACAGAATGCTTTCTGTTTTTCTCCATCCTGAATTCCCCTCAGGGCACACCATTGATAAGAGACTGCAGTGGCTACTGGCTTGATCCTTGTAGTACTGGAATGGAAGGCAGCATTCTTTATTTACAGTGCTCCCTGTTGGTCATAAATTCCCAACCAAGGTTTGGGAGCCATTTCATGACCAATTTGTCTCACAGTGCTGGGAAGTCTCATTCCTGTGTCAGACAAGGATCTCAGTGATAGGCCATTCATGTGCTATATCTGGGTTAGGCCCTGTTAATAACCAAAATCTCTGGATCATCTGTCTTACTAGTCTATTACAATTCAGGAAATGATTTTCCCTTGTTACTTCTCCCTATATCTAGAATTGCACCATTACAATTAATTTTATATAGAGCTATATATGTGATCAATTGTATCAAGATGCTTAGCCATCATTAATTTTGTCAGAGGCCTGGTTACACATTGGGTAATGCAGGAGACAACAATCTTTTAAAACTATACAGAGTATAAGTAATACAGCTAATAACATTAATAAAATCATAAGTAAGGATTTATGCCTTGAGTTTCCAGAATCAAGCCAACTCCCTAAAAGACTAGAAAGTGGATCACTTAAGGCAGAAATCTTATTTTTCATGTGGGTCATAGTTAGCATAAAAGGAAAGGTGTTCTGGTAAACAAAGACTAAAAACCAGTGATATTTTAGACAAAACCTCATAAAATTATAAATCATGTTTATCAGTTCTTTCAGTGTCATGTAATTAATTCCTCTTGATTTGGATGAAGCCATCAGGTTTTCCTTCAGAGTTTTGTAATTTCTTACCCAGTTCAGTAGTATGATCTAAAAGTCATCAGAAACTTATATTTGTCAGAAAGTTTATTTTTAATGGATCTTTGTGAAGATCTTCATTTTGTAAAGGGCTCAGAATATAACAATGACTGTCTGTAGATGACAAAAGACTTAAAATGGCATGATTAAAGATCTGATTACAGTGCTACTGACAAAGAAAATTGGCTGTTTCTGTGATATACAACATTTTAAGATAATAAGTAGAATTATGACTGATATTATACCAGAACATACCAGATTTTTAGAAATTCTATATAATTTTTGGAATATCTGTATTAATGACACTTATCCATACAATATAACCAAAGAAGTTTTATCACCACTTATTAGTCAATACTTAATTTGATACCAAATAAACATAATTATTTTAATATCTCACTTTGGAATGTTTCAGGGGCCCTTTGAAGCATCCCAACGTTAGCTAGAGATCAAAAGAACTTCATTTAGAATTTGACTTCGGGAACATTTTCAAGATATCAAAAGGTTTTCAAAAACTTGAATCATACATCACTGTGAAACATTTCTTGTTCACTTAACCAAAGTGACAATTAAATATTTCAAAGACAAATACAGAAAGTTACAATATTATTTAAAAGGTAAAGAAGTCTTTCAATTTGTTATCAAAAGCAGAACAATATTCCAAGAAAACTTTGTGCTCTTAACACAGAGAGTCAACCAAATTCTAGTTTTGTACCAGCTTACTTTTAATATTAAAATTTATTTATTCAATTAAATTTTATTTTAAACTTAGCCAGTCATGACCATGCAGAAACTCTTTCTTCAGGGTTCCTTTTCCACCAACCTTCTGTAACTTATTTTTTACTTTTAGATTTTGTCCTATGCTTTTTCTTTCTTTCTCTCTCTCCAGGACAAAATTACTTTCTTTTCTCATAACAAAATGCATTTCCATGCTTTATACTTTTCTCCTTTTATACAAAGATGTTTTCCTTATAGAGTTTAGTAGTTTTAGTTACAGATATCAATAGACATCTTAACTTTAAAAACCTTAATCTCTACTGAAAACTGAGAAGTAAGCAATTATGAACTTTTACATTAATGTTCCATAGATTGGCATACTTATAAGTATTATTTATTATTTCTAAAAACATGATTTTTTATAGAAAAATTTTCAGCATGGTCCCCCAAATTTTTATTCTTTAGTTTCTCTGTAAAAGGAAGACTTTGTCCAGTAATTAATGTTTCAGTATCTTATTTAGTTTTGGAATAATCTAGATATTTTTAAAATTTCCACCATTTAACTTAGCAAAACTCTAAAGTTTCTAGTTACCAAAAATCTTCAGAAACTATTTTTAAGTTGACATACCACATACCACATACCAATAACCACAAGTCAAAAACATACAATAGATTCACAAAAACCAAAAAGAAGAGAATATAAGTATAACACAAAAGAAAATCATCAAACCACAAAAGAAGAAAAAGAACAAGAAAGGGACAAAGAAGAAATATAAAATCAAGGGAAAACAAGATTTTAAATGGCAATAAATACATATGTATCAATAATCACCTTAAATGTCAATGGACTAAATACTCCAGTCAAAAGACACAGTCTGGCCAAATAGATTTTTTTAAAAAGCAAAAAAAAAAAAAAAAAAAAAGACAAGAGCCTACAATATACTGCCAACAAGAAACCCACTTTAGGGCAAAGGATACACATAGATTGAAAGTGAGGGGATGGAAAGAGATACTTCATGCTAACGGAAATGACAGGAAAGTGGGGGTTACAATACTCATATCAGACAAAATAGACCTTAAAACAAAGGCCATAAAGAAAGATGAAGAAGGACACTATATAATGATAAAAGAATCAATACCAGAAGGGGATTTTACACTCATCAATATATATGCACTAATATAGGAGGACCCAAATACATAAATCAATACTAACAGACATAAAGGGAGAAATTGACAGGAATACAATAATAGTAGGAGACTTTAACACCCCACTCACATCAATGGACAGATCCTCTAGACAGAGAATCAATAAAGCAACAGAGATCCTAAATGATATAATAGAACAGTTAGACTTAATTGATATTTTCAGGACATTACATCCCCAAAAATCCCAGAAATCCCCTTTTTTTCAGGTGCAAATGGAACATTCCCTAGGATTGACCACATTCTAGGGCACAAAACAAGTCTCAGCAAATTTAAGAGTATAGAAATTATCTCAAGCATCTTTTCTGACCACAACAGCGTGAAACTGGAAATTAACCACAGAAAAAGGAATGAGAGAACAAAAATTACATGGAGACTAAACAACATGCTATTTAAAAACAAATGGGTCAATGATGAAATCAAATAGGAAATTTTAAAATACCTTGAGACAAATGACAATGAAAGCACAACCATACAAAATCTGCGATGCAGCAAAAGTAGTTCTTAGAGGGAAGTTCATAGTGATACAGACTTTCCTTAAAAAACAAGAAAAATCTCAAACAACCTAAGCTACATCTTAAAAGAATTAGAAGAAGAAGAAGAAATAAACCTAAATTCAGCAGAAGGAAGGAAATAATAGAAGTCAGAGAGGAAATAACTAAAATAGAGATTAAAAAAAACAAAATAACTAAAATAGAGATTAAAAAAAACAGAAGAAAAAAATCAATAAAACCAAGAGCTGGTTCTTTGAAAGGATAAACAAGACTGACAGATCTCTGGTCAGGCTCACCAAGAAGAAACGAGAGAGAACTCAAATAAACAAAATAAGAAATGAAAAAGAATACATAACCAATTACGCAGAAATACAAAAAAAACATAAGGGAATACTGTGAGTAAGTATATGCCAACAAATTCGATAACCTAGAAGAAATGGACAAGTTTCTAGAAACATACAGCCCACCAAAATTGAATCAAGCACATGAAAAGCTGCTCAATATCACTAATTATTAGAGAAATGCAAATCAAAACTACAGTGAAGTATCACCTCACACCAGTTAGAAAGGACATCGTCAGAAAATCTACAAACAACAAATACTGGAGAGGGTGTGGAGAAACAGGAACCCTCTTGCACTGTTGGTGGGAATGTAAATTGATACAACCACTATGGAGAACAGTATGGAGGTTCCTTAGAAAACTAAAAATAGAATTACCATATGACCCAGCAATCCCACTACTGGGCATATACACAGAGAAACCCATAATTCAAAAAGACACATGCACCCCAATGTTCATTGCAACAATATTTACAATAGCCAGGTCATGGAAGCAACCTAACTGCCCATCGACAGATGAATGGATAAAGAAGATGTGGTACATATATACAATGGAATATTACTCAGCCATAAAAAGGAATGAAATTGGGTCATTTGTAGAGATGTGGATGGATCTAGAGACTGTCATACAGAGTGAAGTAAGTCAGAAAGAGAAAAACAAATATCATATATTAACACATATATGTGGAACCTAGAAAAATGGTACAGATGAACTGGTTTGCAGGGTAGAAATAGAGACACAGATGTATAGAACAAATGTATGGACACCAAGGGGGGAAAGTAGTGGTGGGGTGGGGGGTGTGTGATGAATTGTGAGATTGGGATTGACATATATACATTAATATGTATAAAATAGATAACTAATAAGAACCTGCTGTATAAAAACATTAAAAAAATTCAAAAATAAATGAAATGTACAATTAAGAAAAAAGGGAAGAAATAGATAATTTGAACAGACCAATCACTGAAAGTGAAATAGAATCTGTAATTTTAAAACTCCCTACAAATAAAAGTCCAGGACCAGATGGCTTCACAGGTAAGTTCTACCAAACATACAAAGAAGAACTTATACCAATCCTTCTCAGACTCTTCCAAAAAACTGAAGAGGAAGGAAGACTCCCAAAGACATTCTATGAAGCCATCACCCTGATACCAAAACCAGACAAAGATACCACCAAAAAAGAAAATTACAGGTCAATATCTTTGATAAATATAGATGCAAAAATTCTCAACAAAATATTGGCAAATTGAATCCAACAACACATAAAAAAGATCATACACCATGACCAAGTGGGATTTATCACAGGTTCACAAGGATGGTTCAATATACAAAAATCAATGTGATCCACCACATAAACAATAGAAAAGACAAAAACCACATGATTATCTCCCTAGATGCAGAAAAAGCATTTGACAAAATTCAACCTCCATTCATGATAAAAACTCTTACCAAAGTGGATATAGAGGGAACATATCTTAATATAATAAAAGCTATTTATGACAAACCCACAACCAATATAATACGCAATGGTGAAAAGCTGAAAGCCTTCCCACTAAAATCTGGAACAAGAATGCCCACTCTCACCTATTCTATTCAACATAGTATTGGAAGTCCTAGCCACAGCAGTCAGACAAGAGAAAGAAATAAAAATTATCCAAATTGTAAGGGAAGAGGTAAAATTGTCATTATATGCAGAAGATTTGATACCATATATAGAAAACCCTAAAAACTCCTCACAAAAACAAATAGAACTGATAAATTTAGCAGGATACAAGGATATAAGATTAACACACAGACATTGATTGCATTTCTTTACACCAACAATGAAATATCAGAAAGGGAATGTAAAAAAAAAACCTTTTAGAATCAAACCCCCCAAAATAAAATACTTATGAATAAACCTGACCAAGGAGGTGAAAGACATATATGCTGAGAACTATAAGACATTAATAAAACAAAATGAAGATGATTCAAAGAAATGGAAACATATCCTGTGTTTTTGGATTGGAAGAATTAATATTATTAAAATGGCCATACTACCCAAAGCAATCTACAGATTTAATGCGATCCCCTTCAAATTACCCATGGCATTTTTCAAAGAACTAGAACAAATAATTCTAAAATTCATATGGAACTATAAGAGACCTGGGATCCCCAAGCAACCTGAAGAAAAAGATCAAAGCAGGACACATAACCCTCCTAGACATCAGGCAATACTACAAGGCTACAATAATCAAAAACAGACATATGGATCAATGGAACAGAGTAGAGAGCCCAGAAATCAACCCACACACCTATGGTCAATTAATCTTTGACAAAGGAGGCAAGAATATACAACGGGAAAAAGTATCTTCAGCACATGGTGTTGGGAAAATTTGACAGCCCCATGTAAATCAATGAATTTAGAACACACCCTCTCACCATACAGAAAGATAAACTCAAAATGGCTTAAAGACTTAAACATAAGACATGCCACCATAAAACTCCTAGAAGAGAACATGGGCAAAATATTCTGTGACATAAATCATACCAGTGACAAATCTGTGACACATATCACATATCAGTGACAAGTCTGTGACATAAATCACACCTTGGTCAGTCTTCCAAGGCAATAGAAATAAAAACAAAAGTAAACAAATTGGACCTAATCAAACTTACAAGATTTTGCACAGCAAAGGAAACCATAAACAAAACGAAAAGACTACCTACAGAATGGGAGAAAATATTTGCAAATTATGTGACTGACAAAGGTTTAATTTCCAAAATATACAAACAGCTCATACAACTCAGTAACAGAAAAACAAACAACTCTATCCAGAAATGGGCAGAAGACCCAAATAGACACGTCTCCAAAGAAGATACACAGATGGCCAATAGGTACATGAAAAGATGCTCAAAATTGCCAATTATTAGAGAAATTCAAATCAAAACTACAATGAGGTGTCACCTCACACTGGTCAGAATGGCCATCATTAAAAATCTATAAATAACATATTGTGGAGAGGGTGTGGAGAAAAGGGCACCCTCCTACACTGTTGGAGGGAAAGTAAATTGGTGCAGCCGCTATGGAGAACAGTATGGAGGTTCCTTAGAAGACTAAAATTTGAGTTACTATATGATCCTGCAATCCCACTCCTGGGCATATATCCAGAGAAATCTCTAATTCAAAAAGATACATGCACCCCAATGTTCATAGCAGTGCTATTCACAATAGCCAAGACATGGAAACAACCTAAATGCCCATTGATAGATGCATGGATAAAGATGAGGTGGTACATACACAATGGAATACTACTCAGCCATAAAAAAGAATGAAATAATACCATTTGCAGCCACATGGATGGACACAGAGATGAGCATATTAAGTAAGTCAGAAAGAGAAAGACAAATACCATATGATATCACTTATATGTGAAATTTAAAATATGACACAAATGAACCTATCTATGAAACAGATACAGAATCACAGACATAGAGAACAGGTTGGTGGTTGCCAAGGGGGAGTGATTTGGTTGTGGGATGGTGTGGTTGTTTGGGGTTAGCAGATGTAAGTTTTTATAGATAGAGTGGATAAACAACAAGGTTCTACTGTATAGCACAGATAACTATATTCAATATAATAAACCATAATGGAACAGAATATATAAAACAGAATGTATATATATGTATAACTTAATCACTGCTGCACAGCAGTAAATTAACATATTTTATCTCAACTATACTTCAATAAAAAGTACCATTTAAAAATAAACTTTCATTTCAATTTTGTCAACCCTTATACCTTTAATTTTAGTTTCCATGAAGACCCCATCATCAAGTCTTATTCTTACAAGAAATCATAGATACTTTTCTTTTATCCCTGTGCCATTTTATTCATTTTTGTATGCACACAGTGAGGGGTGGAGCTGAGGGACTCAGACCCTTTTGTCAATCTTTGATTTGATTAATTTATCTAACTGATGCCTCAGCAATTGCTGGTGAGTGTGATTTTATTTGAGCCTTTTTAAATATATATATTTTAAACTGGGATAAATAGAGCAGACTTGGGGCCCTTTAATGTTTTGGGGATGAACGTGGAGGATCCCTTTGGCCCATCCAACATTAGGTAGTGTTGTATCAAAATCTTTGTTTTAATCCTATTAACACCCATTTTATTTATCCCATTTCTTAATAACCATCTAAAGATTTCCATTAAGTCCCTTTAAATGTCCACCTCATTGGGAAGAAGCCTCTTGACTTTCCCCTTAGCTTCTTCTTCCTCTGTTAGTCAATCTAAGGAACATCAGTTAATTTATTGTTTTTATTAGCATCTGTAAGATCCATTGAGGGGAAGCCAAGACCACAGATAAGGCTTCCCTAACCGTTTTTTATTGTTTGTTTTATATTATGGGAGTCCTTAAAGTTAGCCATTATAATTTTTGTATCCACTTTATGATTTGGTCTTTTCATTTGTACCAATAAAACAGCAGTTTATACATGAGAATTCTTTAACAATTTACCAATTTAGAAGTTTTTCCAATTTAAAGGATCCATTGTCTAGCCATTGACCAGTAATATCTTAGTAGCAACTCAAACCAATAAGATGCAAGAGGGATCCTCAAAAGAGAGTGCAAAGGATACAGCCTTCACAAGATCCAGAAAGTTTACTCCTAAAAATAGTTTAAGAAAGTAAAGGCCTTCGTTGTAGAGGTGATGTAACAAAGATTGTGATGGTAAAGTCCCCTTATGGTCTAGGACCCCTTATGTCAAATTTCCCTGAGAGTTGGCACAGCCAGACAAAAAGACTGCTTGGAGTCTCAGTCTATTTGACTGGCTGCCAAATGTACACCGTATGTGTACCGTCTGAATGGCAGAGACCAAGATTTCAAAACACAGAACGAAACATCTAAAAATCAGGTAGAACATTTGCATCTTAAAGACAGGGCGAGAAAGGCAAGTTCCTCCTTCACTGGGGGAGAGGAAGCAGTAGGAGGCAGAGGTAATGGAAGAGAGAAATAGATAACATCTGTGTCAGGCAGGTCAGGTAAAAGAGAATATGAGGGAAGAGCAGAGGGAGAGGCAGGGTTAACACTAGTGGCTTTTAAAAATTCCAATATAATTTCAAGCAATTTGTTTCCTGCAAAGGTGTTATTATTTCCTTTTTTTTTAACTTCTGAATACCAATCAAAATAAGCATTCCATTCAGTCTGTTTGATCTTATGGCCAGCTTTCTCTAGCTGCACAGGCCAAAAAAACTTAATTTTGGAATGTCAGAAGAACCCCAATTTGGCCACTTTAAGTTGAGATCTCCTTTAGTATAGTTTCCCCAATTAAATATTTGCAAGTATAAATTCCATACATGAACTTGGCTGGGGTGTTAGTTGGAGGTTAGAAATCTGTCATTCCTTTTTCTTTTGTTTTGAAAGCTTTGTTTCCCATTCTGAGGTCTGTCATGATAAAGCTACTAGTGATGATTGTGTGGTGAACAAATGTGCTGTTTGTGAGCTTAACTCCTCTAGGTGTCACCCTAGTGTCGTTTCAGCTCTTTTACGTGTCTAAGTTTCTCCCTACAGCTGTCTAAAACTGCCGTGGGTGCTTGGAACACTGAGTGGCCAGTTCTTATATGTGGTCCCTGTATGAGCAAGTTTTTTTTTTTTAGTTAAATAAGTGAGTTTCCTTATGGGACTGCTATATAGTATGAGGACTTGCCTCCACCACTCCAGGTTTCTCAGTTGCTTGAGAAAGTCATTGCTGACCAGGAGGAGATGTCCCTTTTCTTCTTCAGAGCAGAAAGCTCTCGTGATAGTTTCACTTTTATGCCAGCAAACCCTATTAAAGCAGCCAATTCAAGGAAAAACAACAGGCCAGCCTCCTACCTAATCACTCAGTCCAAACCTACTCACTGTCCTTCAGCTGAGTAAAATCATCCCAGTGTCTCAACTGGGGTAACCCACTCAGTGCCTTTCAAATGAGAAAAATCTTCCCACTGTCTTTCAACTGGGGTAACCCAGATACCTCTTCTTGAAACTAAGTTGAAGGGAAATCTACTCCTTACAACGAGGAGTTTGTCCACCACTGAATGAAGCTTAGTGTCATCAGCCAATAACAGGAGATCCAAGACCCAGGAGAGATTCAGCCGGATGCATCTGGACTCACTGAGGAGGAAGATGGGCACAAGGGACCTCTGCAGGTACCAAGTCTCTGGATTCTCAGAGTTTAGGCAAAGAAGAGAAGTCTGCTCTGGTTTCCGTCATGGTGGCCAAAACTGTTGACTGAAGGAAAATGCACAACCTAAAAGCTGTGAGTTAAGTTTTATTCAGGGATCTTACTGAGCATGATAACCCAGGAGACTGCCTCTCAGATAGCTCTGGAGAACTGCTCTGAAGAGGTAAAGGAGGAGCCAGGGTATATACGAGTTTTGCTGGAAAAAAATATATAGTCAAACATCACAAGATTACTGCTAATCACAAAGAACATGTATCTCAAGTTAATTATTTTAGTGCTTTTCTATGTGTGGGAAGATGCAAGAATCTGGATTCACTGAAATTATTCCTTAGATATTCATGCTAACTATCTAAGGCTGGAATCCAAATACAGAATGATTCCTGTTTTTCCTCCATCCTGAATTCCCCTCAGGATGCACTGTTGGTGGGCTAATGACTTTATCCTTGTAGAACTGGAAAGGTGGGTGACATTCTTTGTTTACTGAAATGGCAGGCAATATTCTTTGTTTACATTTCATTCCTTCTACTGACTTTGGACTTTGCTTCTTTTTCTTTTACTACTTCTACTTCTTTTATTACTTCCTTCCCTAGATGTAAGTTTAGATTGTGTATTTTAGAATTTTTTCTTATTTCTTGAGGTAGGCTTGTATTGCTACAAATTCCCCTCTTAGTACCGCTTTTAATACATCCCATAGATTTTATATAATGTATTTTCATTTTATTTTGTCTTCAGATATTTTTTAATTTCTTTTTTGATTTCTTCATTGACCCACCTGTTGTTCAGTAGCATGTTGTTGAGTCTCCACATTTTTATGCTCTTTCCAGATTTCTTCTTGTAGTTGATTTCTAGTTTCATACCACTGGGATTGGAAAAGAAGCTTGATATGATTTTAAACTTCTAAAATATACTGAGACTTGTTTTGAGTCCCAACATATGGTGTATCCTTGAGAAAGTCCCATGTTCACTTGAGAAGAATATTCTGCTGCATTTGTATGAAATGTTCTATACAGATCTCTCAAATACATCTGGTTTAAAGTATCATTTAAGGCCATTGTTTCCTGTTAACTTTCTGTCTGGATGATCTATTTATTCATGTAAATGGAGTGTTAAAGTCTGCTACTATTATTGTGTTGCTGTCAATTTCTAATTTTGGGTCTGTTAATAAATGCTTTATATATTTTGGTGCCCCTATGTTAGGTGCATATTTATTAATAACTGTTACATCTTCTTGATTAATTTTCTCTTTTATCATTTTATACTGTCTTTGCTTCTTGTTTTCTTTTTTTGGCTTGAAGTCTGTGAGTGTGACTCGACCCACTTTCTTTCGTCTGCCTTTCACTTGGATTATAAGCTTCTATCCCTGCTCTTTGGGCCTCTGTTTCTCTTTAGAGCTGAGGTGAGTCTTCCGGAGGGAGTATATAGTTGAATCTGGTTTTTTCATCCATCCAGCCACTCATGTCTTTTGATTGGTCAGCTCAGTCCATTTATATTTAGTGAGATTATTGATAAATGAGAATTTCATCCTGCCATTTGAACTTTTGTTTTTCTGGGTGCTCTATCTCCATTGTTTCTTTTTCCTTGTGTTTCTGTTTACTATTTTACTTCCAGTTGTTTTCTATGATGCTTTTCTCAGTTTCATCTTTTTTATGTTTTGTGCCTCTGCTCTAGATTTACGTTTTATAGTTAACATGAACTTTGCTTACAACATATCATACATAAAATAGTCCTTTTTTGCCTGATAGCATCTGTTCTTCGTTTGCTTATACGGGTTCTATCCTATTCTTTCCATTTTATGTTTTTGATATCTCAAATTATCCATTTTTTGTTGTGAGTTTGTTGCCAAATTGAAGTAGCTATAGTCATTTTTTTCTTCTTTTCCCCCTTTTCACCTTTATGCTATAGTAAATTGTTTAACAACCTATTCTGATATAGAGTTGCACTTTTGTCTGCCTGTTTATCACCTTGCACAAAATTTTGTGTAATTTTGCATTTTTGTTTCTGGTAGAAGAGCTTCTTTCAACATTTCTTATAAGGCAGGTATGGCATTGATGAGCTCTCTCAGCTTTTGTTTGTCTGAGAAATCCCTTATATATCCTTTATATGTGAATGATAACTTTGCTTGATTATTCTTTGCTGATGGTTTTATCTTTCAGTATTTTGATAGTATCATTCCACTCCCTCCTAGCCTGTAGAGTTTCTGCTAAGAAATCTGTTGATAACCTAATGGATTTTACTTTGTAGTTTACCAAGATATTTTCCCCAGGCTGCCTTAATTCTTTTCTTTTTGGCCTTTGACTTTTGACAGTTTTAATATAACATTTCTTGAGAAAGACTTTTTTCATTGAAGACCTAATTATAGGTCTTCTCTTACCTTCATGGACTTGTATATTCAGTTTCTTCCCCAGGTATGGGAAGTTCTCAGATATTATTTCTTTTCTTTTTTTTTTTTTTTACATCTTTATTGGAGTATAATTGCTTCACAGTGGTGTGTTAGTTTCTGCTTTATAACAAAGTGAATCAGTTATACGTATACATATGTTCCCATATCTCTTCCCTCTTGCATCTCCCTCCCTCCTATCCTCCCTATCCCACCCCTCTAGGTGGTCACAAAGCACCAAGCTGATCTCCCTGTGCTATGCAGCTGCTTCCCAATAGCTATCTATTTTATGTTTGGTAGTGTTTCTATGTCCATGCCACTCTCTCACTTTGTCACAGCTTACCCTTCCCCGTCCCCATATCCTCAAGTCCATTCTCTAGTAGGTCTGTGTCTTTATTCCTGTCTTACCCCTAGATACTTCATGACATTTTTTTCATAAATTCCATATACATGTGTTAGCATATGGTATTTGTCTTTCTCTTTCTGACTTAATTCACTCTGTATGACAGACTCTAGGTCCATTCCCCTCATTACAAATAGCTCAATTTCGTTTCTTTTTATGGCTGAGTAATATTCCATTGTATATACGTGCCACATCTTCTTTATCCACTCATCCGATGATGGGCACTTAGGTTGTTTCCATATCCTGGCTATTGTAAATAGAGCTGCAATGAACATTTTGGTACATGACTCTTTTTGAATTATGGTTTTCTCAGGATATATGCCCAGTAGTGGAATTGCTGGGTCGTAATGTAGTTCTATTTTTCGTTCTTTAATGAACCTCCATACTGTTCTCCATAGTGGCTATACCAATTCACATTCCCACCAGCAGTGAAAGAGTGTTCCCTTTTCTCCACACTCTTTTCAGAATTTATTGTTTCTAGATTTTTTGATGATGGCCATTGTGACTGGTGTGAGGTGATATCTCATTGTAGTTTTGTTTTGCATTTCTCTAATGATTAATGATGTTAAGCATTCTGTCATGTGTTTGTTGGCAGTCTGTATATCTCCTTTGGAGAAATGTCTATTTAGAACTTCTGCCCATTTTTGGATTGGGTTGCTTGTTTTTTTGTTATTGAGCTGCATGAGCTGCTTGTAAATTTTGGAGATTAATCCTTTGTCAGTTGCTTCATTTGCATATATTTTCTCCCATTCTGAGGGTTGTCTTTTGGTCTTGTTTGTGGTTTCCTTTGCTGTGCAAAAGCTTTGAAGTTTCACTAGGTCCCATTTGTTTATTTTTGTTTTTATTTTCATTTCTCTAGGAGGTGGGTCAAAAAGGATCTTGCTGTGATTTATGAAATAGAGTGTTCTGCCTATGTTTTCCTCTAAGAGTTTGATAGTTTCTGGCCTTACATTTAGGTCTTCAATCCATTTTGAGCTTATGTTTGTGTATGGTGTTAGGGAGTGATCTAATCTCATACTTTTACATGTACCTGTCCAGTTTTCCCAGAACCACTTATTGAAGGGGCTGTCGTTTCTCCACTGTATATTCCTGCTTCCTTTATCAAAGATAAGGTGACCATATGTGCGTGGGTTTATCTCTGGGCTTTCTATCCTGTTCCATTGATCGATATTTCTGTTTTTGTGCCAGTACCATACTGTCTTGATTACTGTAGCTTTCTAGTATAGTCTGAAGTCAGGGAGCCTGATTCCTCCAGCTCTGTTTTTCTTTTTCAAGATTGCTTTGGCTGTTCGGGGTCTTTGGTGTTTCCATACAAATTGTGAAATTTTTTGTTCTAGTTCTGTGAAAAATGCCAGTGGTAGTTGGATAGGGATTGCATTGAATCTGTACATTGCTTTGGGTAGTGGAGTCATTTTCTCAATGTTGATTCTTCCAATCCAAGAACATGGTATATCTCTCCATCTATTTGTATCATCTTTAATTTCTTTCATCAGTGTCTTATAATTTTCTGCATATAGTTCTTTTGTCTCCTTAGGTAGGTTTATTCCCAGATATTTTATTCTTTTTGTTGCAATGGTAAACGGGAGTGTTTTCTTGATTTCACTTTCAGATTTTTCATCATTAGTGTATAGGAATGCCAGAGATTTCTGTGCATTAATTTTGTTTCCTGCTACTCTACAAAATTCATTGATTAGCTCTAGTAGTTTTCTGGTATCATCTTTAGGATTCTCTATGTATAGTATCATTCACCAATGGACACATCATTGAAAATGAAAATAAATAAGTAAACACACGCTTTAAATGATACATTAAACAAGATGGACTTAATTGATATTTATTGGACATTCCATCCAAAACCAACAGAAAACACATTTTTCTCAAGTGCTCATGGAACATTCTCCAGGATAGATCATATCTTGGGTCAAAAATCAAGCCTTGGTAAATTTAAGAAAATTGAAATTGTATGAAGCATCTTTTCCGACCACAATGCTATGAGACTAGATATCAATTACAGGAAAAGATCTGTAAAAAATACAAACACATGGAGGCTAAACAATAAACTACTTAATAACGAAGTGATCACTGAAGAAATCAAAGGGGATATAAAAAAATACCTAGATACAAATGACAATGGAGACACGACAACCCAAAACCTATGGGATGCAGCAAAAGCAGTTCTAAGAGGTAGGTTTATAGCAACACAGTCCTACCTTATGAAACAGGACACATCTCGAATAAACAACCTAACCTTTCACCTAAAGAAATTAGAGAAAGAAGAACAAAATAACCCCAAAGTTAGCAGAAGGAAATAAATTATAAAAATCTGATCAGAAATAAATGAAAAAGAAATGAAGGAAAAGATAGCAAAGATCAATAAAATTAAAAGCTGGTTCTTTTAGAAGATAAACAAAATTGATAAACCATTAGCCACACTCATCAAGAGAAAAAGGGAGAAGACTCAAATGAATAGAATTAGAAATGAAAAAGGAGAAGTAACAACTGACACTGCAGAAATACAAAGGATCATGAGAGATTACTACAAGCAACTCTGTGCCAATAAAATGGAAAACCTGGAAGAAATGGACTAATTCTTAGAAATGCACACCCTGCCAAGACTGAATCAGGAAGAAATAGAAAATATGAACAGACCAATCACAAGCACTGAAACTGAAACTGTGATTAAAAATCTTCTAACAACCAAAAGCCCAGGATCAGATGGCTTCACAGGCGAATTCTATCAAACATTTGGAGAAGAGCTAACACCTATCCTTCTCAAACTCTTCCAAAATATAGCAGAGGGAGGAACACTTCCAAACTCATTCTATGAGGCCACCAACACCCTGATACCAAAACCAGACACGGATGTCACAAAGAAAGATAACTACAGGCTAGTATCACTGATGAACATAGATGCAAAAATCCTCAACAAAATACTGGCAAACAGAATCCAACAGCACATTAAAAGGATCATACACCACGATCGCGTGGGGTTTATTCCAGGAATGCAAGGATTCTTCAATATATGCAAATCAGTCAATGTGATACACCATATTAACAAATTGAAGGAGAAAAACCATATGATCATCTCAATAGATGCAGAGAAAGCTTTCGACAAAATTTAACACCCATTTATGATAAAAAAAACCCTGCAGAAAGTAGGCACAGAGGGAACTTTCCTCAATATAATAAAGGCCATATATGACAAACCCACAGCCAACATCGTCCTCAATGGTGAAAAACTGAAAGCATTTCCACTAAGGTCAGGAACAAGACAAGGTTTCCCACTCTCACCACTCTTATTCAACATAGTTTTGGAAGTTTAGCCACAGCAATCAGAGAAGAAAAGGGAATAAAAGGAATCCACAATGGAAAAGAAGTAGTAAAACTGTTACTGTTTGCAGATGACATGATACTATACATAGAGAATCCTAAAGATGATATCAGATATTATTTCTTTAAATAACCCATCTGCTCCCTTCTCCGTCTTTTCTCCTTCTGGAATATCCATTGCCCTAACGTTGCCCTTCCTCAGTGAGTCAGATAGCTCTTGTGGAATTTCCTTTCTTAAATATTTTTAATGTTATTTCTTTTCTACCTGTATCATTTCTAAATATCTGTCTCAGTACTCAGTAATTTTTTCCTTTCCTGTGGCCTGCTCTTTTTCCAGTGCTTTTTAGTGCATTCTTCATCTCATTTATTGAGTACTTCAGGTTCAGAATTTCTGTTTGGTTCATTTTTAGAGTTTTCATCTCTTTGGTAAAGTATTGCTTTTGTTCATTAATTTTATTCCTGAACTAACTGATCTGCCACTCTGAGTTTTTTTGGAGCTCATCGAGTTTCTTAATGACAGCTATTTTCAATTACAGAAGTTGGATCACCATATTCTGTTACTTTGTTTGGTTTCTGAAGAATTGTCATTTTCTTTTTTGATAGAGCATTACTATGGTTCTTCATGGTGCTTGATGAGTTGTTCTGCTATACATTTGAAGTAGCAAGCACCTTCTTTAGGTAAAGCTGTTTTTTTGTCTTTTTCTTTATTCTAATGATTCAGTAGGGTAGAAATTAGAGGACTTTCTTTTGTTTTCCAGTATGTGGTGCTATAGCACAAGTTTTTGGTTTTTCTTACCTGATCCAGCTCTGGTTATATTTTGAGAAAGCAATTTCCACCCTCCACTGCCTCTGTCACAAGTGTCACCAACTGCCCTTGTTATCACTGCTTGTGCCTCTGGGGTTGTTTATGCCTTGCTGCTGCCACTGTCACTGGCATTGTCACCTGGACCATTAGGATGGTAGATGTTTCTCCTGCATCTGGGATCTTCTGAGTTGCAGGCTCTGCCACCATTGGAGAAGGAGGGGAGCTGGTGTTGCAGGTACCTCTGCCATGACTGTTGCTTCTGGCTACATGGGACCCACTGCAGTGGACAAGGGATTGAGGTGGGGACTGGAGTCACAGGATCCTCTGCAGCTGGAGGGATGGGATCATGGGCTCTGCTGCTACTGCTTTCCAGTTATCTGTGGCTGTGGCTGCTGCTGTGGCTGGGAGGTTTGAGTCATGTGTGATGACTACCCTACTGCTACTGAGTTCTCTGGGACCGTGGCTCAGCTGCTGTGGCCAAGGGGCTGGGTTTGCAAATACTGCTTCCTCTATCCTCCTGGTTTTGCCTCCTCTATGTGTTCCAATCAACCCACATTTAGAGGTACAGATATGTGGAATTCTCCAGTGTCCTGGTGTGTTGGATATAGGCACATTGTTGATTTGTGGATATTTTACTGGTTGTGGATTGAAGGGGAAAGACAAAGGGAGTATCTCACTTAGCTGTGATGTTGACATCACTCCAGATCATATTTTTAAATCCACTCTACTAATCCCTCTTTTTAATTGGTGCAGTTATGCCATTTACTTTTAATTTAATTACTAAGATGTTAGGGCTTTTAATCTTGCCATTTTATTGTTTGTTTTCTATATATTCTTTGTTTCTTTTTTCTCTCTTTCTCCTTTCTTGCCTTCCTGTTGGTTACTTAAATATTTTTAGAATTCTTTTGATTTATTTTTAGTGCTTTTGAGTATATCTTTTTATACTGATTTTAATGGTATGTTGATACACGCACACACACACTAGGACAACCACTAAAATATATATCCACGTATATATATTTGTATAACATATATCCAACATATAGTATAACATGTAGTATATATATGATAGTACATAATATATAACATATATTATAATACAAAAAATAATATATATTATACATTATATGTTATTATATTGAAATATAGTATATATTGTGACAGTCTATTGTAGTAATCATTTTATTAATTTTGGTGAAGTGTAGAAACCCTAACAACATTTATGTTATTTAACTCTCTCACATATATAGTTTTCTTAAATATTTTCTCTGCATACTTTTAGAAGAACTTCAGGAAGTATTATGATTTTGCTTAAAATATCAAACATAATTTAGAAAAATCAATGGGAGAAGGGACACTTACTTTATTATTGATATTTTCTTCCTTACAGTGTTCTTTCTTCCCTCCTGAAATTCCAGGTCTCCTCCTCTTATTATTTCCTTTCTGTTTAGAGAACTTCCTTTGTTCATTCTTCTAGGATAAGTCTGCCTATGACACATTCTCTTAATTTTCCTTCATTTAAGAATATCTTTTTTTAACATCTTTATTGAAGTATAATTGCTTTAAGAATATCTTGATTTCCCTTTCATTACTGAAGGATATTGTCACTGCATAGAATTTTTGTTGAAAATTCTCTTTTTTCTTTCAGCACTTAAAATATATTGTTCCATTTCCTTTTGGCTTTCATCATTTCTGATGGGAATTATACCATCATTTTAATTTTTCCCTTATAGGTAAAGTGTATTTTTTCCTTTGGCTGCTTTCAAGATATTTTATTTGTCTTAATTTTTAGACGTTTAATTATGATGTGTCTTGTCATGGAATAATTTGGGTTTATGTTATTTGGGTCTCCCTCTGATTCTTGAATCTGTAGTTTTATATCTCTGGCCAAATATGGGATATATATAGTGTCAACCTAAATAAAAAGGTAAAGTGAGGCAAGCTCACATTACCAGAAATTGAGTTTATTCAGGAATATCAGAGGAGTTGCAATTCGGAAAACATATGCTATAGCAAGCTACAAGTGAGTCCACTGAGGGTTTGGGATGGGCTGTATTTATGGGCAAGAAATGTAAAGAGGGGGAATTCCAGCCAGAGTCTAAGCAGTAAATTTGTTGGCTTGAGAATGGGGAGAGATTCTTAGCAGGTACTCATTGGTCAGAGATAAGTCTTAGACTTCTGTAAATTAGGCATTTATGGAAATCAGTCTATCAGTCCTTAGGTTCTGTTCTTCTGAGGGCGCACATGTGAGATTTTCCATTTCATATCTTCCAGTTCCATTTTAGATTGAAATCCTTTCACAGTTCCCTCTCTTGATCAAAATGTTTCACAGAAAGCATCTCTGATCAACCATGTCTTTGGGCATTGTTTTCCTTCCTCCCTTTGTTCCCTTCTCTCTCTTCTCTTCCCTTCCCTTCTCTTCTCTTCTCTTTTCTTCTCTTCTCTTCTCTTCTCTCTCTTTTTCTTTCTTTTTTTCTTTCTGACATCGTTATATGAGGTACATGTCCCTTGGAGCTGAGGAGGACCATCCTCAGGCATCTTGTCCCATGGAGGAGAGTATGGCAAGTGGATTTCATTGGTCTCATTTGAACAAAAAGAAATGTCAAAAAACAAACTCTGTATATTAGGATCAGGATAGCTGATGCAAGGAAACCAAGGAAGTATGAGTAGACTTGTTTTTTGGGAATTAGCTAGCGTACTCTGCTGATTTCTGAGAAAGCTGTAAATTTTTGTAAGGTTAGGTTAATTTTCTTTTATCAGCCTGTGTTGACCATCTCCATTTCATCCCTGACATGTGACTCCATTTTAGTTTGGTTCTACATTTTCCCTTTTTTATTAAGTCTCCATTGCAGGGTGCTGTTCACCTAATATATTGCTAGATGTTTCTTCTGCATGGACTTTGCCTTTTGACTGATAATCCATTTTGTTTATACTTCTTCACCATACTATGATTGGACACCTTTCTTCAGGTTGAGAGAAGCTTTGGGGGTTAGTAACAACTTCAGAAGGCTACATTTGGGTGCCTTCTTTATATTGGAGCTAAGTGGTGGGTCAAGGCAGGGAGATCTTGTCAAGCTTATGGGTGTTAGGTATCACTTTGAAGCATTGGACAAGCAATTTCAGTTTTTTATTTTTACAGATGCTGGATAGACAACAGCTGAGTACTTTAAAAATTACAACACAAAATAAAATGGCAGATAGAAAGACCAAAACTATACTGTAGATCTAAACTATGAGCCCAATCCTGTTGGTAACCAGTTGAGTAAATGACAATTCTAAGATGAGTCAGTCTGGACTTGTAACCAATGGACTTGTTCTCATATTTTAGATAATTGTACCTCCACTCCCCCAGAAGTGTTAATCCAATTACAAGTGTGTTGACTATAGTACAGGCACTTCCTTGTTCAACTAAGAGATAATTGAAGACTATTCTATTGACAAGGATAACTTTAGCTAGAGAACCTAGGGATTTTTGTTGGGCTGCTATGGCCTTAGCAGTAGTGTTGGTGATGTTTCCAAGGGTTAAAGAGAAGTTTCTGATCATAGCTTCATTCACACTCACTCCTAACCAGGGAAGTAGGGATCTGTCAAAGGAAGCGAATCCTGAATCATAAATGCTTCCCATAAGTCCTGTCTAACTTGTTGATGTAAATTCAGGGGAGATGTGTCTCAGTTTGGTTGTGGACAATTAAGGGCACGGTTAGATAACCTAAGATACACTGTCCAGTTATGTGTAAGCCATCTAGGTGTTCATAGATGCAAGGAGAATGCTAACCACCACAAAGATAAATCCTGTCAAGGTGCAACCTACTCCTGCTAAAGTGGCATTTTAATGGATTCACTTACAAGGATTGCTACATATGTCCTTTCAAGCCTGGAGTCAGTTAGGTTTTCAGTACATTCAGGAAGTAAATATTCTAGCC